>NC_136068.1:1034867529-1035467529 GCF_964261635.1 Lissotriton helveticus | reverse complement strand
ACTGCAATACCTAGAAAGGACAAGACTTTCCATCCCCAAGCGGAAATTATAGTCCAGAACCAACCGGACCATGTCCAGGTGCCTGGATCTTGGTGTAACAGATGGGCAATTTTATGGAGTCTGGTTATAGCTGAATAAACAGACGGCGCGTTATTTGGAATGAAAATGCAGCAACTAGATCCGATGACTCTACAGGCCCCGCCCCTATCGGCCAATATGACGTCAAGGACGAGACGATTCTGGAGCACGACAATTCTCATAAAGGATTGTTCTTCGGTTAAATTACTTAGAGCAGAAGTAGTCTCAATTACTACTGCTTCAAGGGTTCTGGTTAACCTACGTATCAGTTTACTATTCACAACTGTACCTAAATAAGGAAAGACACCTTTATTGATATCTATATATTGTTCTAGAGTAGTTTCAGTATAATCGACTATCGGGAGGTTTCTCTTGTGTCTAGTATGTACTAGGTGGGAATTCCTATGGTAGTCGGGTGGGGCTAGAAAAACCGGTGGCAGTAGGAAGGCAATGTAACAGGTACCCTCCCAATCGAGGGGCAGACGAACATATGCGGTTTGACCACAAATAAAATATGAATGACGTGAAGCTTTGAAAATAGATTTCCCACTGTCACTATACTTGACAATAGTAGTACAATCGCTATGTCCTACATGTACGGAACCATTATTTCGGACACATAATTCGCCTTTGACTGGTAGTACTGAAATTGCAGGTAAGTCTGGAGTAGTATCAGACTGAACATTCAGGACCATGAAATTCGAAGAATAATTACCTAAATTATACACTTCATTTTCTAGATCTAACCCGGTTCTGTGGGGGAGACCTTGCTTGTCTGGAAAACATGTACTGTTAAGAAAAGACATATCTGTTGAGGATGACGTTAACGTGGACCATGCTCCACACGAACCATTATGTGAAAACGGATAAGGAAAAAGTGGCAGAACTCCCTTCGGTGTCTGGAAAGGGGGGAGTCGACCACACACCCAACAATTAGTGGCATTGCTGGTCTGGTGTGAATAATGTAACATGCGGATGAAAGAATTATTTCGCATAGCGAGGCGGTAAGAGAGTTCATGAGGAGGCAGATCACTAAACGTGTGCTCTACTGTAACATTAGCAGACTTATTTACATGAGAAACTGGAAAATACAGGTAAAATGCATAACTGGTGCAGGAAATCATAATGCTGAGAAATAATATGAAACATAGAAAAACGATACATCGGATTGAGTTTTGACTAACTCTCTCACTATGGGGGTCTATTTTATACATGTCAGAAACAGTCTAACCGTTTCACCTAGGGGAGGACTTAGACAATCAAACTGGCTGACTTATTTTACTAGACCGGAGTTTCAACTTATACTCCTGCTGTGGAGTTTTCTCTAACGGGGAGGGTGCAGTATCATTGTTCTTTGCGGGACAGTCCTTAAGAATAGTACTTTGGTAATCCTTCGAATCCTGGGAAATGTTCTTTGAGACGGGTTTCAGTCCATAAAACTTCTTTACGTGCGAAAGGTGCACCCAGCCTTTGCGTCCCTCCAACTTCACGGCTGTGCGGGTGGCGAGGAGGACCTGTCGGGGCTCCTTCCAGCGAGGCTCCAGCGGACTTGAGCGGTCAAAATTGCGAACCAAGACCATGGATCCTGGAACGATTTCATGCGGTGCCACCTCGGTATTGTCTGGAAATGCGGCGGCAACCTGTGAACGACAAGAGTTGAGGGCAGACATCAAGGAAGCTAGGTAATCTGTCAGCATATTACTTGAAAAATCGGTAATACTTCGGGGTCTGGGTGTACCCCACATGTTAGGGGGGCGGCCGAAAACGACCTCATACGGGGACAGACCTGATCTGGAATGTGCGACCATGCGCATATAGAACAAAGCGACTGGCAGAGCTACTAGCCAGTCCACACCTTTCTCTTTACATACTTTGGCGATGCGGATTTTCAGGGTCTGGTTATGTCTCTCTACGAGACCTGCTGCTTCAGGATGGCGTACACAATGGAACTTCCACTGGTACCCTAACAGAAGGGAAACATGCTTCATTAACTCTGAGGAGAATGGCTGGCCGTTATCAGAATATACGACCCTAGGGAGTCCATAACGGGGGAAGAACTCACGAACCAACTGCTTGGCAGTGGTCGCGGCTGTGTAATCTGGGACTGGATATGCTTCTGTCCACCTGGACAAAGCGCATACAACTACAAGGACATACTTGAAACCTCGACATCGCTCCATCTGAATATAATCCATCTGGAGGACTTCAAAAGGGTGGTCAGGAGGTTGGAATCCACCTTGTTCCACCGGGACACTTTTACCTGGATTAAACTGACAACATATCATACAGGTACGGACTTTCTGCTTGGCTGCAGCTCGTAAATGCTTGTTGAACCAAATGTTCTGGATACTGTCTAACATAGCTTTTTCTCCTAAATGTGCTGGACTATGTGCGGTATTGATAATGACTTGAACCATAGAGTCGGGGAGAAACCAAGTGGCTCTTCCTTTCGTTAACCATCCTTGATCTGTCTGGACCCCTCCTTGTTCGGACCATTTCTTGATTTCTTCGGGAGTAGCATGTAACTGGATATCTATGACATCTTGAGTAGGGTCCTTAACTGTCATACATGTAGTCGGATCTGGAGTGTGTGTCATGTTAACTGGAATGTCTGGAGTCTGAGCTGTAAGCTTGGCTGTGCGATCTGCTAGATCGTTACCCTGGGAAATAATGTCAGTAACTTTCGTGTGTGCCTTGCATTTCATGATAGCAATGGATGTCGGTAAATGTATTGCATCTAACAGAGCTTGAATAAGGAGACCATGCTGAATCTTGGTTCCATGAGAAGTCATGAAACCTCTCTCCTGCCAGAGCACTCCAAAGTCGTGTACGACTCCAAATGCGTAGCGTGAATCTGTGTAAACATTAACTTTCCGGTTCTTAGCGTGTATGCAGGCTTGTGTCAGAGCAACTAGCTCTGCTGCTTGAGCGGACAGAGTGTCAATACGGTGTGTCTCAATAACTTCAGTATCAGTAGTCACTGCATACGCGGCGACTAGTTCTCCTGTACTTGTTCTCATACATGAACCATCCACATAAAGTGTCAGGTCGGGATCTGGTAACGGAATATCTGTCAGATCTTGTCTTGGCTTTGTCGTAATATTAACTACTTCCACACAGTCGTGTGTGTCCGGACTTAAAGTAACTGATGGTAACAGTGTAGCAGGGTTCAGGATGTTGCAGCGTCTGATTTCTATGTGTGGCTGGAACAGTGTCAATTCATAACCTGTTAAACGTGCGATTGTCAAGTGCTGAGTCTGTGTTCGATTTAAAAGAACTTCCACGGAGTGTGGAACTTGTACTGTCAGGGAGTGTCCTAATACTATGGAATCACTTTGTCTGATAGCTAGTGCTGTGGCTGCAACTGACTTGAGGCACGCAGGCAGAGCCTGGGCTACAGGATCTAATGTGCTCGAAAAATAAGCACAAGGCTTGTATTGTCCTGCCTGATCTTGTGTGAGAACAGATAATGCTGTACCTTCACGTTCAGTGACGAAAAGTGTAAAAGGCTTACTGTAGTTCGGTGTGGCTAGAACTGGAGCTTGACATAGGGCTTTCTTTAACTCATTGAAACTAAGTGTATGTTCAGATGTCCAAGGGAGGACAGTCGATACGGCTGCCTCCTGTGTCGTTAACTGTATCAGTGGCTTGGCTAGAAATGCATACTGAGGAATCCATTGTCTACAATAAGAAGTGAGGCCAATAAAAACACGTACCTCCTTCTGGGTCTTGGGCTGAGGAAGACTCGCTATTAACTGGATACGGTCTGGTGTCAACTGCCTACCCCTCTTGGACAGTAAGTGTCCTAAGTATACCACTTGCTGGACACAGAATTGAAGCTTCGAAGGGGACACCTTGTGCCCCATCTCGGCTAGGAAATACAAGACTGTAAGGGATGCTCGCTCGCAAGCACGTTCAGAACGGGCTGTGACCAGTAGATCATCGACATACTGGAGCAGGGCAGTGTCAGTTGGCATGTGAATGTTGTCTAGTTGTCTCTTAAGTGCTTGACTGTAAATACTAGGACTTTCTGTGAAACCTTGAGGAGCTCGTGTGAACATATAGCTCCTTCCATTTAAACAAAATCCGAAAAGGAACTGGCTGTCTGGATGAATGGGAACACTGAAAAATGCATTCTTGAGGTCTATGACTGTAAAAAATGAGGCTTCTGAATCAATGGCTGTCAATAGGGAAGAGATATCTGGAACGACTGGGTACTGAGGAATAATACATTTATTAAGTTCTCGTAGGTCAATCACTAATCGATATACCGGGGGTGCATTTGGATCAGTCCGTTTCATGACTGGAATGATCGGAGAATTGCATACATTGGAGTCAGTTTCTACAACCACTCCTTGAGCGATGAGCTCGTCAATAATTTTGGATAAGGCTGCTACAGCCTCAGGTGGCAATCTGTACTGTCTGATTCGTGGCAGGACTACACCTGGCTTGAGAGTCACACGATGGGGTGTGATTTGCATATAACCGACATCAGTTGGACCTTGCGCCCATAGATGCTGCGGAACATTGGACAATCTGGGATCAAAATCTCGTAATACATAGTGACCCTTAAAGTCACGCAGGAACAATCGTATTCCCTCTGGGGAACAGCATATAACTGCACCTAACTCTTTCAGTGTTTTAATACCTAATAGATTCTCTGGACATGACTTAGTAAGTAACAGATCAGTAGTACGGGACAATGGACCTACTTCTAGAGTAACTGGCTTTGATATTTCATTTACAATGGGTTTTCCTGAAAATCCAAGGGAAACATTTCTTGAGCCTGAGAGCGGAGCCCCTGGAACTTCGGCGTGGCTAATTGTGGTCCTACTTGCCCCTGTATCAATCAAAAACTTTCTGTCTTTCCCTAATACTTGACTGTGAACATAGGGACCTTCTTGATCTACAGGTATCTCGATGAGAGGCAAGCCTACCTCCCTCTCTAGGCTGTTTCATGAATATGGCTGATACTCTGGATACTCAGACTGTGCATACTGGTACATCTGCTGTGTAACGTGCTGTGTTGCAGCGATGGGCTGCGGTGCTGTAACTGTCTGTGGTGCATTCTGTGGCTGAGGAATCTGTAAAACTTGTTCTTGTCTAGGCGGACGTGGTCTTTCTTTAGTCTTACCAGTAGCTATGTTGTGTTTCAGAACTGCACACTCGTTTATAAAATGACCTGGCTGTTTACAATAATTGCAGTTCCCTTTAACGGGAGCTGCAGGATGACTGGCTTGATTCGGACCCCTCTTCTGACTGTCTTGAGGAACAGATTGTGCAACTAGTACTTTCATTTTCGTGTCTTTCATACGTTTTCTCTCGTGTTCTTGCTCTTCCCTGATTCTATTCTGGTGGTATTGGAGCATCTGTAACATCTGGGACGGGGTATTAGCTTGCCAGGTACTTTCGACTTTCAAAACTCGATTCTTAATTTGTGGACTTGAATTCTCGACTAATTTAGTAACAAAAAGGTGAGGGTATGACTCACTACTTGTCTTGAGGCCACTGTTGATGCTAAAACATTTCTCAAATCTAGAATAAAAATCACTAATGTCTTCGTCTTGCTTCTGTTTACAGGCTGAGATTGCATCCCAGTCTTCCTTTTTCGTTGTTAACAATCTGGGTAAAACTTGAATCAATAATTCAGGTAATTCTTTACATTTCGCTCCAAGACCGGTACCTGGTACTCGTGCCTTATCTTCAGCTTCTAGAACTGCCCAATCGATCTTTTTCTCTCCCACCTCCCATTCTTTTTCCTTGAGCTTTTCATACACCCCTGCGGGTAACAGAACCTTTAACATTTTAATTATATCTGGATACGTGTATTCTCCCATACGGAGCATGTCTTTTAATTCTCGATGGAACCCTGCTGGATCTTTATCATGACAGGGGATTAATTTTTTCATCTCTAAGAGTTCCATCTTTGTGATCGGAGTGTAAACAAACACTCGTTCTAGTTCGCCACCCGTTCCTCTAACTGGGTGGACTTCTCGTAAAGGATTCTGTCTCTCCATGTAAAATGGTTTACTTTCTGGGGGTGAGACATGAACAAAATGCGGGTTCAAAAACGTTCTATATTTGTGACGCTGTTCTAGAATGACACTAATTAAATCGGTACCTAAACCTTTCCATCTATACTGGAGTAACTCGTTCAGGATATCATGTAACGGGCCTGGATCAGAGTGCTGACCCTCATACAATGTAATGAGGTGCTGAATCATATACATACCCGCCAGTCGTTGCTCGGCTGGGGGCATTTTCAGAAACATTTGTGCCACTATTTCGTCTGGAAAAGTGGTAGAATCAGTAGTCCATCGGACTGCTGATCGGGCTAGTTCTTGTTCATGCATAGTACTTAACTCACTGTAACCGATTCGTGATTTCAGAATGTGATCGGTGGCTTGAAACACTTGTTCTAGAGAACCTTGTTCTGGTGCTGGATGATGGAAAGTTGACTTGTGTTCTAGGCGTAAATGGCGATCTGGAAATCTAGATTTTCCTACATACGCTATTCTGGCGGAATTCTCGTCGTCTAACTCTTCAGTATCAGAGTTACTTTCTTTCTCGCTTACTTGTGCTGCTTTACGCTGTTCGTGTAACTTTATTATTTCTTTACGGATTTTCTTGTACATACTCTCCATAGCACCGACGGTCTTGTGCTTACCCTCGGCTATATTATCACTCCACCTTGTCAGGATTTTCATTTCGGCCGGATCTTTAGACGGGTAATCTTGTTCTCTTATTAGACAGTTAATCAGAAACTTTAATATCATGAGCTGGATCTCGGCTTTCCTTTGAGACATGGCCTCGCTAATGCTTTCTGGATCATCCCCTGTACGGATGAAACGATATATTCTGTCTAGGTCTTCTTTCATATTCGGTAGGGTGACTAGATACTCGGCCACCTTTCTTACGCGGAATGAATATAAAACCATATTATCCTCGCCTGGAACTGGATCATAGCCGCATTCATTAAGGGCTTTTCTTATTTCTGCTACAGTCTGATGTCTGGGCGTACGCTGTGACGCTTGTGCATGTAATTCGGCTGACGTTAAACGCTTATGTGGCGGCGGGGTCTGAGGAGGACCTCCTCCTGCGGCCCCTAAACTAGAATCGTCAACTGATCCTCTTCGTACTAGTGTGGCAGGAAATTGAAATGCGGGCTGAACTGGTATGGCGGGCTGGACCGGGGGGACCGTAACAGGTACTGCAAGGGGTACCCCGGTGTCTGGAGGAACGGGAAGTGCCTGATTTACAGGGACTGGCGGAGCGCGAACAGGATTCGCATATTCTGGGACTGTGTCGTCCAAATAGGACGAAATAAAAATATCAGCTGCGGTCGGTTTGTGACGTAGCTTGGTCGGAACTAATGGTGGCGGAAAGTTACTGGATGCCTCCGGGGTCGCTTTTGGCAGGCCCTCGGCAAGAAGAGGATACATACCCTTAATAAGAGCATGCCTCTGTCTGTCTGACTGTTCGGTTTTAACTCGTTCACCAATCTCGATTAATTCCCTTTCTTGGGCTCGTTCCAAGGATTCTCTACTTAATTCTGACTTTCTGATTTCTTTTTCGGTTCTTTTATGAGATTCTTTGCGCCATAACTCGATGGCATCTGTCTGTGACTGTATGGCTTTCTTTTTCCATAATGCTTCTTCTACTCTCATGATGCACTCGGCATCCCATGTGCCTGACACAAGCCATCTATACTTTTCCTCTAACTGTTTGGTATACTCGACCCATAAATCTAGATACAATATGGCACTTATGCCATGCTTCTGATACATAAAATGACCTGGACTGTCCCTAGGCGGAACTGGAACTGCTGCTTCCAGCAGACCCTTTCTAGTTTTTAACTGACGTAACTTAGAAAACAAGGGCATGACTGAACTGTAATCTAGACACAATACAATACACAATGAACACGATACTTATTCCCCATTCATACCACGACATTAAAATACATGAAGAACATTCAGAATAACAGTTCGAACAGAATACTACCTGGAATACGGAAAACAGAATACATGAATTTTCTCGAGAACAGAACTGACTAGAACAGAAACTAGATGCACTGCTGAAACAGTACGAAACTTACCGGTCTCATACAGAGACACGTCAGGACCCGTATCCACCGGAGTGGACACTTCGTTTGTGAGTCTGTGTACCACCAACCCACAGACCAGAGACAATTAGATTGACCCTGTCTAGATACCACCCCAGTAATGGTACTCACCGGGCAGCAAGAACGGAAGGCCTCAGACTGGACGGGACTGCTTGGACGCCGGACGGACGAACTTCGGACTTCTGTTACGGGTGGGCCTCCGGATACCTCGGACCTTGGACTCTCGGCTTGGGCTCTGGTCGGGACTCGCCGCGTTCCTCCACCGTCTCGTCTGGATGCTGGACCGCCTCCTCCGTCTCCTCCGTGGGCCTGAGGGATACTTGAAGCAGAAATATCTGCCGGTGCGCAGAAGAGTTCCGTCACGACTGCAGAGGGTCAGGGGGTCGGCGTGGCTTCACCGACGCGTGGGGAAAGGGCAAGTCCCTATTCGGGCGCCATTATGTGGTAAATAAATAAATAATACCCTATTTTTGAATGCATAAATGAATAACAGATAGCTCAATAAATAAGAGTCAAGATTCGAGGTAGTAGGAGTTTTGCAGGTTTAATACAGCATAAGGACAGGAACAGGACGACCTGCACGGGAATAGGATGGCAGCTGCCGGGGGCAGGATCGGGACAAGGGAACACTTTTTAATAACAGTACATGAGCATATATACATAGCGCAAACACATAGCATTACATTGCAATAGGCGTAGCAGTGGGTGGAGCAAGAGGCGTGACGCGTAGCAGTCGCGAAAGATAAGGGTGAAAGTAGGTGTAACAGGGCGTACACATAGACATGTGATGCAAACGTAACAGAATATGTCATGAATAGGGCGGAAACCATGGAGGGGGCTACCTGAGGAGCCGGGACCTCTAACCTGATGGTGCGCGCAAACTGGCAATGACGTGTTACTAGGAGAAACTGGGGGCTATGAACTCTGTGCTAGGAGCAGAGACTGAAGTCTGGAGAGTCAGGGCGACATGTACCTAAGCAGTATCTAGTATCTGATGTTTAGAGAACATGTTGATGGAATCCAAAAGTTATCGGGGTAAAGGCGAACAGACTCTAGACTGGAGCATGCATTATTCTACATGTAGTGCGTGATGAAGAATATTAAATGACCATTAAATGCAGTATTTCTCTTACATGGAGACATAAAAGCTAGATTATGACAGTAACTATTGATGCGATTCAGTAGCTTAGGAATGCAGAGAAGGAGGGCTGTACTGATAACTCGAATCATAACATACTCTTGGCAGACTCAGAGGCAGAGCCAGGCTGAACCGGGCACTGCGAGGCAGGAAGTAAGTGAAGGGTCGAGGATACAGGTGGGGGCTGTATCGCTCCTCAGCGAGGCTTCAGGAGACAGGAGCTGAAATCTGGTGTCCGGGCCCTTTTGAGGCCTAGAAACGGGGACTTTACAATGCATTAACGTGCACACTGAGAAACATGGGAACGTAGCTTTACATAGGCCTGATATTCGTAGTATTCACGAGAACTGGAAACTGGCATACTAGAGGTGGACACAACTATAATTGCGTCATTAATCGAACATGGGGAATAACATATGCATATTAATCATGCACATATAACATATGATGGATGACACGTAGGGACACAGAACATAGCAAAATTTACTTTTCCACACTACCACCACCAGTACTACCACCAACAGTACCACCACCACCAGTACTACCACTGCCAGTACTACGGCCAGCAGTACCAACACCACTAGCACTACCACTACCGGTGCCACCACCAGTACTACCACTACCAGTACCACCACCACCAGTACTACCACTACCAGTACCACCACCATTACCACCACCACCAGTACTACCACCACCAGTACTAACACCACCAGTACTACCACTACCAGTACCACCACCTCCAGTACTACCACTACTACCACTACCACCACCACCAGTACTACCAGTACCACCACCACCAGTACTACCACTACCAGTACCACCACCACCAGTACTACCACTACTACAGCCACCAGTACTACCACTACTACAGCCACCAGTACTACCACCACCAGTACTACCAGTACTACCATCATCAGTACTACCAGTACTACCACCACCAGTACTACCACTACTACAGCCACCAGTACTACCACTACTACAGCCACCAGTACTACCACTACCATCACCACCAGTACTACCACCACCACCAGTACTACCAGTACCACCACCACCAGTACTACCACTACCAGTACTACCACTACCAGTACTACCAGTACCACAACCACCGCCACTACTACCAGTACTACCACCATCAGTACTACCAGTACTACCACCACCAGTACTACCACTACTACAGCCACCAGTACTACCACTACTACAGCCACCAGTACTACCACTACCACCACCACCACCAGTACCACCACCACCAGTACTACCACTACCAGTACTACCACTACCAGTACTACCAGTACCACCACCACCAGTACCACCACCACCAGTACTACCAACACCAGTACTACCAGTACCACCACCACCACCAGTACTACCACTACCAGTACCACCACCACCACCAGTACTACCAGTACTACCCCCATCAGTACTACCACCACCAGTACTACCACTACTACAGCCACAAGTACTACCACTACTACAGCCACCAGTACTACCACTACCACCACCACCAGTACTACCACCACCACCACCAGTACTACCAGTACTACAGCCACCAGTACTACCACTACTACCACCAGTACTACCAGTACCACGACCACCAGTACTACCACTACCAGTATTACCACTACCAGTACCACCACCACCACCAGTACTACCAGTACCAGTACCACCACCAGTACTACCAGTACTACAGCCACCACTACTACCACTACCACCACCACCAGTACTACCAGTACCACGGCCACCAGTACTACCACTATCAGTACTACCACTACCAGTACCACCAGTACCACCACCACCAGTACCACCACCACCAGTACTACCAACACCAGTACTACCAGTAACACCACCACCACCAGTACTACCACTACCAGTACCACCACCACCACCAGTACTACCAGTACTACAGCCACCAGTACTAACACTACCACCACCACCAGTACTACCAGTACCATGACCACCAGTACTACCACTACCAGTACTACCACTACCAGTACCACTACCACCACCAGTACTACCACCAACAGTACCACCACCACGAGTACTACCACTACCAGTACTACGGCCAGCAGTACCACCACCACTAGCACTACCACTACCGGTGCCACCACCAGTACTACCACTACCAGTACTACGGCCAGCAGTACCACCACCACCAATGCTACTGCTACCAGTACCACCACCACCAGTACTACCGCTACCAGTACCACCACCACCAGTACCACCACTACCAGTACTACCACCACCAGTACTACCAACACCAGTACTACCACTACCAGTACCACCACCTCCAGTACTACCACTACTACCACTACCAGTACCACCACCACCAGTACTACCAGTACCACCACCACCAGTACTACCACTACCAGTACCACCACCACCACCAGTACTACCAGTACTACCCCCATCAGTACTACCACCACCAGTACTACCACTACTACAGCCACAAGTACTACCACTACTACAGCCACCAGTACTACCACTACCACCACCACCAGTACTACCACCACCACCAGTACTACCAGTACCACCACCACCAGTACTACCACTACTACCACCAGTACTACCAGTACCACGACCACCAGTACTACCACTACCAGTATTACCACTACCAGTACCACCACCACCACCAGTACTACCAGTACCACCACCACCACCAGTACTACCAGTACTACAGCCACCACTACTACCACTACCACCACCACCAGTACTACCAGTACCACGGCCACCAGTACTACCACTATCAGTACTACCACTACCAGTACCACTACCACCACCAGCACTACCACTACCAGTACCACCACCACCAGTACTACCACTACCAGTACTACGGCCAGCAGTACCACCACCACCAATGCTACTGCTACCAGTACCACCACCACCAGTACTACCGCTACCAGTACCACCACCACCAGTACCACCACTACCAGTACTACCACCACCAGTACTACCAACACCAGTACTACCACTACCAGTACCACCACCTCCAGTACTACCACTACTACCACTACCAGTACCACCACCACCAGTACTACCAGTACCACCACCACCAGTACTACCACTACCAGTACCACCACCACCAGTACTACCACTACCAGTACCACCACCACCACCAGTACTACCAGTACTACCCCCATCAGTACTACCACCACCAGTACTACCACTACTACAGCCACAAGTACTACCACTACTACAGCCACCAGTACTACCACTACCACCACCACCAGTACTACCACCACCACCAGTACTACCAGTACCACCACCACCAGTACTACCTCTACCAGTACTACCACTACCAGTACTACCACTACCACAACCACCACCACTACTACCAGTACTACCACCATCAGTACTACCAGTACTACCACCACCAGTACTACCACTACTACAGCCACCAGTACTACCACTACTACAGCCACCAGTACTACCACTACCACCACCACTACCACCACCACCAGTACTACCAGTACCACCACCACCAGTACTACCACTACCAGTACTACCACTACCAGTACTACCAGTACCACCACCACCAGTACCACCACCACCAGTACTACCAACACCAGTACTACCAGTACCACCACCACCACCAGTACTACCACTACCACTACCACCACCACCACCAGTACTACCAGTATAACAGCCACCAGTACTACCAGTACCACCGCCACCAATACTACCAGTACCACGACCACCAGTACTACCACTACCAGTACTACCACTACCAGTACCACTACCACCACCAGTACTGCCACCACCAGTACCACCACCACCAGTACTACCACTACCAGTACTACGGCCAGCAGTACCACCACCACCAATGCTACTGCTACCAGTACCACCACCACCAGTACTCCCGCTACCAGTACCACCACCACCAGTACTACCAGTACTACAGCCACCAGTACTACCACTACTACCACCAGTACTACCAGTACCACGACCACCAGTACTACCACTACCAGTATTACCACTACCAGTACCACCACCACCACCAGTACTACCAGTACCACCACCACCACCAGTACTACCAGTACTACAGCCACCACTACTACCACTACCACCACCACCAGTACTACCAGTACCACGGCCACCAGTACTACCACTATCAGTACTACCACTACCAGTACCACTACCACCACCAGTACTACCACTACCAGTACCACCACCACCAGTACTACCACTACCAGTACTACGGCCAGCAGTACCACCACCACCAATGCTACTGCTACCAGTACCACCACCACCAGTACTACCGCTACCAGTACCACCACCACCAGTACCACCACTACCAGTACTACCACCACCAGTACTACCAACACCAGTACTACCACTACCAGTACCACCACCTCCAGTACTACCACTACTACCACTACCAGTACCACCACCACCAGTACCACCACTACCAGTACTACCACCACCAGTACTACCAACACCAGTACTACCACTACCAGTACCACCACCTCCAGTACTACCACTACTACCACTACCAGTACCACCACCACCAGTACTACCAGTACCACCACCACCAGTACTACCACTACCAGTACCACCACCACCAGTACTACCACTACCAGTACCACCACCACCACCAGTACTACCAGTACTACCCCCATCAGTACTACCACCACCAGTACTACCACTACTACAGCCACAAGTACTACCACTACTACAGCCACCAGTACTACCACTACCACCACCACCAGTACTACCACCACCACCAGTACTACCAGTACCACCACCACCAGTACTACCTCTACCAGTACTACCACTACCAGTACTACCACTACCACAACCACCACCACTACTACCAGTACTACCACCATCAGTACTACCAGTACTACCACCACCAGTACTACCACTACTACAGCCACCAGTACTACCACTACTACAGCCACCAGTACTACCACTACCACCACCACTACCACCACCACCAGTACTACCAGTACCACCACCACCAGTACTACCACTACCAGTACTACCACTACCAGTACTACCAGTACCACTACCACCACCACCAGTACCACCACCACCAGTACTACCAACACCAGTACTACCAGTACCACCACCACCACCAGTACTACCACTACCACCACCACCACCAGTACTACCAGTATAACAGCCACCAGTACTACCAGTACCACCGCCACCAGTACTACCAGTACCACGACCACCAGTACTACCACTACCAGTACTACCACTACCAGTACCACTACCACCACCAGTACTGCCACCACCAGTACCACCACCACCAGTACTACCACTACCAGTACTACGGCCAGCAGTACCACCACCACCAATGCTACTGCTACCAGTACCACCACCACCAGTACTCCCGCTACCAGTACCACCACCACCAGTACTACCAGTACTACAGCCACCAGTACTACCACTACTACCACCAGTACTACCAGTACCACGACCACCAGTACTACCACTACCAGTATTACCACTACCAGTACCACCACCACCACCAGTACTACCAGTACCACCACCACCACCAGTACTACCAGTACTACAGCCAACACTACTACCACTACCACCACCACCAGTACTACCAGTACCACGGCCACCAGTACTACCACTATCAGTACTACCACTACCAGTACCACTACCACCACCAGTACTACCACTACCAGTACCACCACCACCAGTACTACCACTACCAGTACTACGGCCAGCAGTACCACCACCACCAATGCTACTGCTACCAGTACCACCACCACCAGTACTACCGCTACCAGTACCACCACCACCAGTACCACCACTACCAGTACTACCACCACCAGTACTACCAACACCAGTACTACCACTACCAGTACCACCACCTCCAGTACTACCACTACTACCACTACCAGTACCACCACCACCAGTACCACCACTACCAGTACTACCACCACCAGTACTACCAACACCAGTACTACCACTACCAGTACCACCACCTCCAGTACTACCACTACTACCACTACCAGTACCACCACCACCAGTACTACCAGTACCACCACCACCAGTACTACCACTACCAGTACCACCACCACCAGTACTACCACTACCAGTACCACCACCACCACCAGTACTACCAGTACTACCCCCATCAGTACTACCACCACCAGTACTACCACTACTACAGCCACAAGTACTACCACTACTACAGCCACCAGTACTACCACTACCACCACCACCAGTACTACCACCACCACCAGTACTACCAGTACCACCACCACCAGTACTACCTCTACCAGTACTACCACTACCAGTACTACCACTACCACAACCACCACCACTACTACCAGTACTACCACCATCAGTACTACCAGTACTACCACCACCAGTACTACCACTACTACAGCCACCAGTACTACCACTACTACAGCCACCAGTACTACCACTACCACCACCACTACCACCACCACCAGTACTACCAGTACCACCACCACCAGTACTACCACTACCAGTACTACCACTACCAGTACTACCAGTACCACTACCACCACCACCAGTACCACCACCACCAGTACTACCAACACCAGTACTACCAGTACCACCACCACCACCAGTACTACCACTACCACCACCACCACCAGTACTACCAGTATAACAGCCACCAGTACTACCAGTACCACCGCCACCAGTACTACCAGTACCACGACCACCAGTACTACCACTACCAGTACTACCACTACCAGTACCACTACCACCACCAGTACTGCCACCACCAGTACCACCACCACCAGTACTACCACTACCAGTACTACGGCCAGCAGTACCACCACCACCAATGTTACTGCTACCAGTACCACCACCACCAGTACTCCCGCTACCAGTACCACCACCACCAGTACCACCACTACCAGTACTACCACCACCAGTACTACCACCACCACTACTACCACTACCAGTACCACCACCACCAGTACTATCAGTACCACCACCACCAGTACTACCACTACCACCACCACCAGTACTACCACTACCAGTACCACCACCACCACCAGTACTACCACTACTACAGCCACCAGTACTACCACTACCACCACCACCACCAGTACCACCACCACCAGTACTACCACTACCAGTACTACCACTACCAGTACTACCAGTACCACTACCACCACCACCAGTACCACCACCACCAGTACTACCAACACCAGTACTACCAGTACCACCACCACCACCACCAGTACTACCACTACCAGTACCACCACCACCACCAGTACTACCAGTACTACCCCCATCAGTACTACCACCACCAGTACTACCACTACTACAGCCACAAGTACTACCACTACTACAGCCACCAGTACTACCACTACCACCACCACCAGTACTACCACCACCACCAGTACTACCAGTACTACAGCCACCAGTACTACCACTACTACCACCAGTACTACCAGTACCACGACCACCAGTACTACCACTACCAGTATTACCACTACCAGTACCACCACCACCACCAGTACTACCAGTACCACCACCACCACCAGTACTACCAGTACTACAGCCACCACTACTACCACTACCACCACCACCAGTACTACCAGTACCACGGCCACCAGTACTACCACTATCAGTACTACCACTACCAGTACCACTACCACCACCAGTACTACCACTACCAGTACCACCACCACCAGTACTACCACTACCAGTACTACGGCCAGCAGTACCACCACCACCAATGCTACTGCTACCAGTACCACCACCACCAGTACTACCGCTACCAGTACCACCACCACCAGTACCACCACTACCAGTACTACCACCACCAGTACTACCAACACCAGTACTACCACTACCAGTACCACCACCTCCAGTACTACCACTACTACCACTACCAGTACCACCACCACCAGTACTACCAGTACCACCACCACCAGTACTACCACTACCAGTACCACCACCACCAGTACTACCACTACCAGTACCACCACCACCACCAGTACTACCAGTACTACCCCCATCAGTACTACCACCACCAGTACTACCACTACTACAGCCACAAGTACTACCACTACTACAGCCACCAGTACTACCACTACCACCACCACCAGTACTACCACCACCACCAGTACTACCAGTACCACCACCACCAGTACTACCTCTACCATTACTACCCCTACCAGTACTACCACTACCACAACCACCACCACTACTACCAGTACTACCACCATCAGTACTACCAGTACTACCACCACCAGTACTACCACTACTACAGCCACCAGTACTACCACTACTACAGCCACCAGTACTACCACTACCACCACCACTACCACCACCACCAGTACTACCAGTACCACCACCACCAGTACTACCACTACCAGTACTACCACTACCAGTACTACCAGTACCACTACCACCACCACCAGTACCACCACCACCAGTACTACCAACACCAGTACTACCAGTACCACCACCACCACCAGTACTACCACTACCACTACCACCACCACCACCAGTACTACCAGTATAACAGCCACTAGTACTACCAGTACCACCGCCACCAGTACTACCAGTACCACGACCACCAGTACTACCACTACCAGTACTACCACTACCAGTACCACTACCACCACCAGTACTGCCACCACCAGTACCACCACCACCAGTACTACCACTACCAGTACTACGGCCAGCAGTACCACCACCACCAATGCTACTGCTACCAGTACCACCACCACCAGTACTCCCGCTACCAGTACCACCACCACCAGTACCACCACTACCAGTACTACCACCACCAGTACTACCACCACCAGTACTACCACTACCAGTACCACCACCTCCAGTACTACCACTACTACCACTACCAGTACCACCACCACCAGTACTATCAGTACCACCACCACCAGTACTACCACTACCACCACCACCAGTACTACCACTACCAGTACCACCACCACCACCAGTACTACCAGTACTACCACCATCAGTACTACCAGTACTACCACCATCAGTACTACCAGTACTACCACCACCAGTACTACCACTACTACAGCCACCAGTACTACCACTACTACAGCCACCAGTACTACCCCTACCACCACCACCAGTACTACCACCACCACCAGTACTACCAGTACCACCACCACCAGTACTACCACTACCAGTACTACCAGTACCACAACCACCACCACTACTACCAGTACTACCACCATCAGTACTACCAGTACTACCACCACCAGTACTACCACTACTACAGCCACCAGTACTACCACTACCAGCACCACCAGTACTACCACCACCACCACCACTACCACCACCACCAGTACTACCAGTACCACCACCACCAGTACTACCACTACCAGTACTACCAGTACCACTACCACCACCACCAGTACCACCACCACCAGTACTACCAACACCAGTACTACCAGTACCATCGCCACCACCAGTACTACCACTACCTGTACCACCACCACCACCAGTACTACCAGTACTACAGCCACCAGTACTACCACTACCACCACCAGTACTACCAGTACCACGACCACCAGTACTACCACTACCAGTACTACCACTACCAGTACCACCACCACCAGTACTACCACTACCAGTACCACCACCACCACCAGTACTACCAGTACTACAGCCACCACTACTACCACTACCACCACCACCACCAGTACTACCAGTACCACGGCCACCAGTACTACCACTATCAGTACTACCACTACCAGTACCACTACCACCACCAGTACTACCACTACCAGTACCACCACCACCAGTACTACCACTACCAGTACTACGGCCAGCAGTACCACCACCACCAATGCTACGCCTACCAGTACCACCACCACCAGTACTACCGCTACCAGTATCACCACCACCAGTACCACCACCACCAGTACCACCACTACCAGTACTACCACCACCAGTACTACCAACACCAGTACTACCACTACCAGTACCACCACCTCCAGTACTACCACTACTACCACTACCAGTACCACCACCACCAGTACTACCAGTACTACCACTACCAGTACCACCACCACCAGTACTACCACTACCAGTACCACCACCACCAGTACTACCAGTACTACCCCCATCAGTACTACCACCACCAGTACTACCACTACTACAGCCACCAGTACTACCACTACAGCCACCAGTACTACCACTACCACCACCACCAGTACTACCACCACCACCAGTACTACCAGTACCACCACTACCAGTACTACCACTACCAGTACTACCACTACCAGTACTACCAGTACCACAACCACCACCACTACTACCAGTACTACCACTACCAGTACTACCACCACCAGTACTACCACTACTACAGCCACCAGTACTACCACTACTACAGCCACCAGTACTACCACTACCACCACCACCACCACTACCACCAACACCAGTACTACCAGTACCACCACCACCAGTACTACCACCACCAGTACTACCACTACCAGTACTACAAGTATCACCACCACCAGTACCACCACCACCAGTACTACCAACACCAGTACTACCAGTAACACCACCACCACCAGTACTACCACTATCAGTACCACCACCACCACCAGTACTACCAGTACTACAGCCACCAGTACTAACACTACCACCACCACCAGTACTACCAGTACCACGACCACCAGTACTACCACTACCAGTACTACCACTGCCAGTACCACTACCACCACCAGTACTACCACCAACAGTACCACCACCACCAGTACTACCGCTACCAGTACCACCAGTACCACCACTACCAGTACTACCACCACCAGTACTACCACCACCAGTATTACCACTACCAGTACCACCACCTCCAGTACTACCACTACTAGTACCACCACCACCAGTACTACCAGTACCACCACCACCAGTACTACCACTACTACAGCCACCAGTACTACCACTACTACAGCCACCAGTACTACCCCTACCACCACCACTAGTACTACCACCACCACCAGTACTACCAGTACCACCACCACCAGTACTACCACTACCAGTACTACCAGTACCACAACCACCACCACTACTACCAGTACTACCACCATCAGTACTACCAGTACTACCACCACCAGTACTACCACTACTACAGCCACCAGTACTACCACTACCACCACCACCAGTACTACCACCACCACCACCACTACCACCACCACCAGTACTACCAGTACCACCACCACCAGTACTACCACTACCAGTACTACCAGTACCACTACCACCACCACCAGTACCACCACCACCAGTACTACCAACACCAGTACTACCACTACTACCACTACCAGTACCACCACCACCAGTACTATCAGTACCACCACCACCAGTACTACCACTACCACCACCACCAGTACTACCACTACCAGTACCACCACCACCACCAGTACTACCAGTACTACCACCATCAGTACTACCAGTACTACCACCATCAGTACTACCAGTACTACCACCACCAGTACTACCACCACTACAGCCACCAGTACTACCACTACTACAGCCACCAGTACTACCCCTACCACCACCACCAGTACTACCACCACCACCAGTACTACCAGTACCACCACCACCAGTACTACCACTACCAGTACTACCAGTACCACAACCACCACCACTACTACCAGTACTACCACCATCAGTACTACCAGTACTACCACCACCAGTACTACCACTACTACAGCCACCAGTACTACCACTACCACCACCACCAGTACTACCACCACCACCACCACTACCACCACCACCAGTACTACCAGTACCACCACCACCAGTACTACCACTACCAGTACTACCAGTACCACTACTGTGGTATATAAATAAATAATACCGGATCTAGGTTTGACTAGGCATAGCAATAACAGATAGCTCAATAAATAAGAGTCAAGATTCGAGGTAGTAGGAGTTTGCAGGTTTATTACAGCATAAAGGACAGGAACAGGACAACCTGCATAGGAATAGGATGGCAGGGCCCGGCAGCTGCCGGGGCTGGATCTGGGATGAGCGCGCTCTGGGGAAAGGACTGGCGTAACATTTAATAACAATACACAGGCATATATATATTAAAACAGTTGCATTACAGTACATATGATAGGCGGAGCGGTGGGTGGAGCAAAGGGTGTGACGCGTAGCAGTCGCGAAAGATAAGGGTGAGAGTGGGTGTAACAGGGCGTATACATAGATATGTGATGCAAACGTAACAGAATATGTCATGAATAGGGCGGAAACATGGAGGGGGCTACCTAAGGAGCCGGGACCTCTAACCTGGTGGTGCGCGCAAACTGGCAATGACGTGTTACTAGGAGAAGCTGGGGGCTACGAACTCTGTGTTAGGAGCAGAGACTGAAGTCTGGAGAGTCAGGGCGACATGTACCTAAACAGTATCTAGTATCTGATGTTTAGAGAACATGTTGATAGAATCCAAAAGTTATCGGGGTAAAGGCTAACAGACTCTAAGACTGGAGCATGCATTATTCTACATGTAGTGCGTGATGAAGAATATTAAATGACCATTAAATACAGTATTTCTCTTACATGGAGACGTAAAGGCTAGACAATGACGGTAACTATTGATGCGATTCAGTAGCTTTAGGAATGCAGAGAAGGAGGGCTGGACTGATAACAAGAATCATAACATACTCTTGGCAGACTCAGAGGCAGAGCCAGGCTGAACCGGGCACTGTGAGGCAGGAAGTAAGTGAAGGGTCAGGGATACAGGTGGGGGCTGTATCGCTCCTCAGCGAGGGCTTCAGGAGACAGGAGCTGAATCTGGTGTCCGGGCCCTTTTGAGGCCTAGGAACGGGGACTTTACAATGAAATAACGTGCACACTGAGAAACGTGGCAACGTAGCTTTACATAGGCCTGATATTCGTAGTTTTCACGAGAACTGGAAACAGGCATACTAGAGGTGGACACTCTACTATAATTGCGTCTTTAATCGAACATGGGGAATACATATGCATATTAATCATGCACACATAACATATGATGGAGAACGCGTAGGGACACAGAACATGGCATAATTTACTTTTCCACATTCCCTCCTTGTCACTACGTTTCCATCAGGAAACATCAATATTCATGATACCATCTATCATTTCATACAGTATCATTTGCTCGTCTCGAATTTTCTTGGAACGGGATTTAGGACAGGACTTGGGACTAGGAACACATGATGTAGCACAAATGCCGCAAATCGCAGGGCCACATTGTATACAGAGGCAGCAACTGAATATGATCGCTACTGCAATACCTAGAAAGGACAATACTTTCCATCCCCAGGCGGAAATTATATTCCAGAACCAACCGGACCATGTCCAGGTGCCTGGATCTTGGTGTAACAGATGGGCAATTTTATGGAGTCTAGTTATAGCTGAATAAACAGACGGCGCGTTATTTGGAATGAAAATGCAGCAACTAGATCCGATGACTCTACAGGCCCCGCCCCTATCGGCCAATATGACGTCAAGGACGAGACGATTCTGTAAAACGACAAATCTCATAGCAGATTGCTCTTCAGTCAAATTACCTAGGGCAGAGGCAGTCTCATTAACTACTGCTTCAAGGGTTCTGGTTAACCTACGAATTAGCTTGCTATTCTGGATAGGGCCTATAAAAAAGAAGAAACCTCTATTGAAATCTGTATACTGTTCTAGAGCAGTTTCAGTATAATCGACAATCGGGGACTCGATCTCCCTTCTATGTCTAATGTGTACTAGATGTGTGTTTCTATGATAATCAGATGGGGCTAGGAAAACTGGTGGCAGTAGGAAGGCAATGTAACAGGTTCCCTCCCAATCGAGGGGCAGACGAACATATGCGGTTTGACCACAAATAAAATAAGAATGACGTGAAGCTTTGAAAATAGATTTCCCACTGTCACTATACTTGACAATAGTAGTACAATCGCTGTGTCCTACATGTACGGAACCATTATTTCGGACACATAATTCACCTTTGACTGGTAATACTGAAATAGCAGGTAAGTCTGGAGTAGTATCAGACTGAACATTCAGGACCATGAAATTCGAAGAATAATTACCTAAATTGTAAACTTCATTTTCTAGATCTAACCCTGTTCTGTGGGGAAGACCTTGCTTGTCTGGGAAACAAGTACTGTTAAGAGAAGACATATCTGTTAAGGATGACGTTAACGTGGACCATGCTCCACACGAACCATTATGTGAAAATGGATAAGGAAAGAGTGGCAGAACTCCCTTCGGTGTCTGGAAAGGGGGGAGTCGACCACACACCCAACAATTAGTGGCATTGCTGGTCTGGTGTGAGTAATGTAACATGCGGATAAAAGAATTGTTACGCATAGCGAGGCGGTAAGAGAGTTCATGAGGAGGCAGATCACTAAACGTGTGCTCTACTGTAACATTAGAAGACTTATTTACATGAGAAACTGGAAAATACAAGTAAAATGCATAACTGGTGCAGGAAATCATAATGCTGAGAAATAATATGAAACTTAGAAAAACGATACATCGGATTGAGTTTTGACTAACTCTCTCACTATGGGGGTCTATTTTATACATGTCAGAAACCGGTCTAACCGTTTCACCTAGGGGAGGACTTAGACAATCAAACTGGCTGACTTATTTTACTAGACCTTAACTTTTTCTTATACTCCTGTTGCGGAGTTGTCTCTAACAGGGAGGGTGTAGTAACATTGTCTTTTGCGGGACAGTCCTTAAGAATAGTACTTTGGCAGTCCTTTAAATCCTCGGAAATGTTCTTTGAAACTGGTTTCAATCCATAAAACTTTTTGATATGCGAAAGATGCACCCAGCCTTTGCGTCCCTCCAACTTCACGGCTGTACGGGTGGCCAGGAGGACCTGTCGGGGCTCCTTCCAGCGAGGCTCCAGCGGACTTGAACGGTCAAAATTTCGCACTAGGACCATGGATCCGGGAACGATTTCATGCGGTGCCACCTCGGTATTGTCTGGAAAGGCGGCGGCAACCTGTGAACGACAAGAGTTGAGGGCAGACATCAAGGAAGCTAGGTAATCTGTCAGCATATTACTTGAAACATCGGTAATACTTCGGGGTCTAGGTGTACCCCACATGTTAGGGGGGCGGCCGAAAACGACCTCATACGGGGACAGACCTGATCTGGAATGTGCGACCATGCGCATATAAAACAAAGCAACTGGCAGAGCTACTAGCCAGTCTACACCTTTCTCTTGACGAACTTTTGCAATTCGAATTTTCAGGGTCTGATTATGTCTCTCTACGAGACCGGCTGCTTCAGGATGGCGTACACAATGAAACTTCCACTGGTACCCTAACAACAGGGACACATGTTTCATCAACTCAGATGAGAATGGCTGGCCGTTATCAGAATATACGACTCTAGGGAGTCCATAACGGGGGAAGAACTCACGAACCAACTGCTTAGCAGTGGTCGCGGCTGTGTAATCTGGGACTGGATATGCTTCTGTCCACCTGGACAAAGCGCATACAACTACAAGGACATACTTGAAACCTCGACATCGCTCCATCTGAATGTAATCCATCTGGAGGACTTCAAAAGGGTGGTCAGGAGGCTGGAATCCACCTTGTTCCACCGGGACACTTTTACCTGGATTAAACTGACAACATATCATACAGGTACGGACTTTCTGCTTGGCTGCAGCTCGTAAATGCTTGTTGAACCAAATGTTCTGGATACTGTCTAACATAGCTTTTTCTCCTAAATGTGCTGGACTATGTGCGGTATTGATAATGACTTGAACCATGGAGTCGGGGAGAAACCATGTGGCTCTACCCTTCGTTACCCATCCCTGATCTGTCTGGACCCCTCCTTGTTCGGACCATTTCTTGATTTCCTCGGGAGTAGCATGTAACTGGATATCTATGACATCTTGAGTAGGGTCCTTAACTGTCATACATGTAGTCGGATCTGGAGTGAGTGTCTGTGTTAGCTTAACTGAAATGTCTGGAGCCTGTGCTGTAAGCTTGGCTGTGCGATCTGCTAGATCATTACCCTGGGAAATAGTGTCAGTAACTTTCGTATGTGCTTTGCATTTCATGATAGCAATGGATGTCGGTAAATGTATTGCATCTAACAGAGCTTGAATAAGGAGACCATGCTGAATCTTGGTTCCATGAGAAGTCATGAAACCTCTCTCCTGCCAGAGCACTCCAAAGTCGTGTACGACTCCAAATGCGTAACGTGAATCTGTGTAAATATTAACTTTCAGGTTCTTGGCGTGTATGCAGGCTTGAGTCAGAGCAACTAGCTCTGCTGCTTGAGCAGACAGGGTGTCAATACGGTGTGTTTCAATAACTTCAGTGTCGGTAGTCACTGCATACGCGGCTACTAGTTCTCTTGTACTGGTTCTCATGCATGAACCATCCACATAAAGTGTCAGGTCGGGATCTGGTAATGGAATATCTGTCAGATCTTGTCTTGGCTTGGTCATGATGTTAACTACTTCCACACAATCGTGTGTGGCAGGATTTGGATTAACTGATGGTAACAGTGTAGCAGGATTCAGAACGTTGCAGCGTCTGATTTCTATGTGTGGCTGAAACAGTGTCAATTCATAACCTGTTAAACGTGCAATTGTCAAGTGCTGAGTTTGTGTTCGGTTTAAAAGAACTTCCACGGAGTGTGGAACTTGTACGGTAAGGGAGTGTCCTAAGACTATGGAATCACTTTGTCTGATAGCTAGTGCTGTGGCTGCAACTGACTTGAGACACACAGGCAGAGCCTGGGCTACAGGATCTAGTGTGCTCGAAAAATAAGCACAAGGCTTGTATTGTCCTACTTGATCTTGTGTGAGAACAGATAATGCTGTACCTTCGCGTTCAGTGACCAAAAGTGTAAAAGGCTTACTGTAGTTTGGTGTAGCTAGAACTGGAGCTTGGCATAGGGCTTTCTTTAATTCATTGAAACTAAGTGTATGTTCAGATGTCCAAGGGAGAACAGTCGATACGGCTGCCTCCTGTGTCGTTAACTGTATCAGTGGTTTGGCTAGAAATGCATACTGAGGAATCCATTGTCTGCAATAAGAAGTAAGGCCGATAAAAGCACGTACCTCCTTCTGGGTCTTTGGCTGAGGAAGACTCGCTATTAACTGGATACGGTCAGGTGTCAACTGCCTACCCCACTTGGACAGCAAGTGGCCTAAGTAGATTACTTGCTGGACACAGAATTGAAGCTTAGAAGGGGACACCTTGTGCCCCATCTCGGCTAGGAAATACAAGACTGTAAGGGATGCTCGCTCGCAAGCACGTTCAGAACGGGCTGTGATCAGTAGATCATCGACATACTGGAGCAGGGCAGTGTCAGTTGGCATGTGAATGTTGTCTAGTTGTCTCTTAAGTGCTTGACTGTAAATACTAGGACTTTCTGTGAAACCTTGAGGCGCGCGTGTGAACATATAGCTCCTTCCATTTAAACAAAATCCGAAAAGAAACTGGCTGTCTGGATGAATGGGGACACTAAAAAATGCGTTCTTGAGGTCTATGACAGTGAAAAATGAGGCTTCGGAATCAATGGCTGTCAATAGGGAAGAGATATCTGGGACAACTGGGTACTGGGGAATAATACATTTATTAAGTTCTCGAAGGTCAATCACTAATCGATATACCGGGGGTGCATTTGGATCAGTACGTTTCATGACAGGAATGATCGGAGAATTACATACATTGGAGTCAGTTTCTACCACTACTCCTTGAGCGATGAGCTCGTCAATAATTTTGGATAAGGCTGCTACAGCCTCAGGTGGCAATCTGTACTGTCTTATTCGTGGCAGGACTACACCTGGCTTGAGAGTCACACGATGGGGTGTGATTTGCATATAGTCAACATCAGTTGGACCTTGCGCCCATAGATGCTGCGGGACATTAGACAATCTCGGATCAAAATCTCGTAATACATAGTGACCCTTGAAGTCACGTAGGAACAATCGTATTCCCTCTGGGGAACAGCATATAACTGCACCTAACTCTTTCAGTGTTTTAATGCCTAATAGATTTTCTGGACATGACTTAGTAAGTAACAGATCAGTAGTGCGGGACAGTGGACCTACTTCTAGGGTAACTGGCTTTGATATTTCATTTACAATAGGCTTTCCTGAAAATCCAAGGGAAACATTTCTAGAGCCTGAGAGCGGAGCCCCTGGAACTTCGGCGTGACTGATGGTGGTCCTACTTGCCCCTGTATCAATCAGAAACTTTCTGTCTTTCCCTAGTACTTGACTGTGAACATAGGGACCCTCTTGATCTACAGGTATCTCGATGAGAGGCAAGCCTACCTCCCTCTCTAGGCTGTTTCATGAATATGGCTGATACTCTGGATACTCTGACTGCGCATACTGATACATCTGCTGTGTAACATGCTGTGTTGCAGCGATGGGCTGCGGTACAGTAACTGTCTGTGGTGCATTCTGTGGCTGAGAAGTCTGTGAAACTTGCTCTTGTCTAGGCGGACGTGGTCTTTCTTTAGTCTTACCGGTAGCTATGTTGTGTTTCAGAACTGCACACTCGTTTATAAAATGACCTGGTTGTTTACAATAATTGCAGTTCCCTTTAACGGGAGCTGTAGGATGACTGGCTTGATTCGGACCCCTCTTCTGACTGTCTTGAGGAACAGATTGTGCAACTAGTACTTTCATTTTCGTGTCTTTCATACGCTTTCTCTCGTGTTCTTGCTCTTCTCTGATTCTATTCTGGTGATATTGAAGCATCTGTAACATCTGGGACGGGGTATTAGCTTGCCAGGTACTTTCGACTTTCAAAACTCGATTCTTAACTTGTGGACTTGAATTCTCGACTAATTTAGTAACAAAAAGATGAGGGTATGACTCGCTACTTGTCATGAGGCCACTGTTTATAATAAAACATTTCTCAAATCTAGAATAAAAATCACTAATGTCTTCGTCTTGTTTCTGTTTACAGGCTGAGATTGCATCCCAGTCTTCTTTTCTAGTTGTCAATAATCTAGGCAAAACTTGTATTAATAATTCTGGTAATTCTTTACATTTGTCTCCAAGACCGGTACCTGGTACTCGTGCCTTATCTTCAGCTTCTAGGACTGTCCAATCGATCTTTTTCTCTCCCACCTCCCATTCTTTTTCCTTGAGTTTCTCATATACCCCTGCGGGCAACAGGACCTTTAACATTTTAATAATATCTGGATACGTGTATTCTCCCATACGGAGCATGTCTTTTAATTCTCGGTGGAACCCTGCTGGATCTTTATCATGACAGGGAATTAACTTTTTCATCTCTAAGAGTTCCATCTTTGTGATCGGGGTGTAAACAAACACTCGTTGCATTTCACCACCGTCTGTCTTAACTGGATGCACTTCTCGTAACGGATTCTGTCTGTCTATGTAAAACGGTTTACTTTCTGGGGGTGAAACATGAACAAAATGCGGGTTCAGAAACATACTATATTTGTGGCGCTGTTCTAGAATGACACTAATCAAATCGGTACCTAAACCTTTCCATCTATACTGGAGCAACTCGTTCAGGACATCGTGTAACGGACCTGGATCAGAATGTTGACCCTCATACAATGTAATGAGGTGTTGGATCATATACATACCCACCAGTCGCTGTTCGGCTGGGGGCAGTTTCAGAAACATTTGTGCCACTATTTCGTCTGGAAAAGTGGTAGAATCAGTAATCCATCGGACTGCTGATCGGGCTAGTTCTTGTTCATGCATAGTACTTAATTCACTGTAACCGATTCGTGATTTCAGAATGTGATCGGTAGCTTGAAATACTTGTTCTAGAGAACCTTGTTCTGGTGCCGGGTGATGTAAAACTGACTTGTGTTCTAGGCGCAAATGGCGATCTGGAAATCTAGATTTTCCTACATACGCTATTCTGGCGGGATTCTCGTCCTCTACCTCTTCAGTATCTGAGTTACTTTCTTTCTCGCTTACTTGTGCTGCTTTACGTTGTTCGTGTAACTTTATTATTTCTTTACGGATTTTCTTGTACATACTCTCTATACTACTGATAGTCTTGTGTTTACCCTCGGCTATATTATCACTCCACTTTGTCAGGATTTTCATTTCGGCTTGATCTTTGGTCGGATAATCTTGTTCTCTTATTAGACAATTAATCAGAAACTTTAATAGCATGAGCTGGACTTCAACTTTTCTTTGGCACATAACGTCACTAATACTTTCTGGATCATTCCCTGTACGGATGAAACGATATATTCTGTCTAGATCTCCTTTCATATCTGGTAGGGTGACTAGATACTCGGTCACCTTTCTCACGCGTAATGAATATAGAACCATATTATCCTCGCCTGGGACTGGATCATAGCCACATTCGTTAAGGGCTTTTCTTATTTCTGCAACAGACTGATACCTGGGCGTACGCTGTGACGCTTGTGCATGTAATTCGGCTAACGTTAAACGCTTGTGTGGCGGCGGGGTTCCTGGAGGACCTCCTCCTGCGGCCCCTAAACTAGAGTCGTCTACTGATGCTCTTCATCCTGGCAGAGTGGGAAATGGAAATGCAGGCTGGACTTGTATGGCGGGCTGGACCGGGGGTACCGTAACAGGTACTCCGGTGTCTGGAGGAGCGGGAAGTGCCTGATTTACAGGGACTGGCGGAGCGGGATTTGCATATTCTGGGACTGTGTCGTCCAAATAGGACTAAATGAAAATATCAGCTGCGGTCGGTTTGTGACGTAGCTTGGTCGGAACTAAGGGTGGCGGAAAATTACTGGATGCCTCCGGGGTCGCTTTTGGCAAGCCCTCGGCAAGAAGAGGATACATACCCTTAATAAGAGCATGCCTCTGTCTGCCTGACTGTTCGGCTTTAACTCGTTCACCTATCTCGATTAATTCTTTTTCTTGTGCTCGCTCTAAGGATTCTCTACTTAATTCAGACTTTCTGATTTCTTTTTCGGTTCTTTTATGAGATTCTTTGCGCCATAACTCAATGGCATCTTTCTGTGACTGTCTGGCTTTCTTTTTCCATAATGCTTCTTCTACTCTCATGATGCACTCGGCATCCCACGTACCTGATACGGGCCATCTATACTTTTCCTCTAACTCTTTGGTATACTCTACCCATAAATCTAGATACAATATGGCGCTTATGCCATGTTTCTGATACATAAAATGACCTGGACTGTCCCTAGGCGGGACAGGAACTGCTTCTTCTAGCAGACCCTTTCTAGTTTTTAACTGACGTAATCTCGAAAAGAGGGACATTGCAAACTTGAATCTGAACACAATACAATACACGAGGAACAATAACAATTGAGAAAACAATTCAGGCATACCACGACATTGAAAATACATTGAATAACATTATGAAGCAACAGTTCGGACAGAATACTACCTGGAACACTGAGAACAGAAACACATGAATTTCTCGAGAACGGAACAGGCTAGAATTACTGGATGCGCTGCTGAAACAGCACGGAACATACCGGTCCCATAAAGGGACGCATCAAGACCCGTATCCACCTAGGTGAACACTTCGTTTCAGATCTGCGTACCCAGACCCATCGGACCAGAGACAATTTAGATTGACCCTGTCTAGATACTACCCCAGCAACGGTACTCACCGGGCAGCAAGAACGGAAGGCCTCGGACTGGACTGGACTGCTTCGACGCCGGACGGACGAACTTCGGACTTCTGTTACGGGTGGGCCTCCGGATACCTCGGACCTTGGACTCTCGGCTTGGGCTCTGGTCGGGACTCGCCGCGTTCTTCCACCGCCTCGTCTGGATGCTGGATCGCCACCTCCGTCTCCTCCGTGGGCCTGAGGGATACTTGAAGCAGAAATATCTGCACGTGCACGGTATGGTTCCGTCACGGCTGCAGAGGGTCAGGGGGCCGGCGTGGCTTCACCGGCGCGTGGGGAAAGGGCAAGTCCCTATTCGGGCGCCATTATGTGGTATATAAATAAATAATACCGGATCTAGGTTTGACTAGGCATAGCAATAACAGATAGCTCAATAAATAAGAGTCAAGATTCGAGGTAGTAGGAGTTTGCAGGTTTATTACAGCATAAAGGACAGGAACAGGACAACCTGCATAGGAATAGGATGGCAGGGCCCGGCAGCTGCCGGGGCTGGATCTGGGATGAGCGCGCTCTGGGGAAAGGACTGGCGTAACATTTAATAACAATACACAGGCATATATATATTAAAACAGTTGCATTACAGTACATATGATAGGCGGAGCGGTGGGTGGAGCAAAGGGTGTGACGCGTAGCAGTCGCGAAAGATAAGGGTGAGAGTGGGTGTAACAGGGCGTATACATAGATATGTGATGCAAACGTAACAGAATATGTCATGAATAGGGCGGAAACATGGAGGGGGCTACCTAAGGAGCCGGGACCTCTAACCTGGTGGTGCGCGCAAACTGGCAATGACGTGTTACTAGGAGAAGCTGGGGGCTACGAACTCTGTGTTAGGAGCAGAGACTGAAGTCTGGAGAGTCAGGGCGACATGTACCTAAACAGTATCTAGTATCTGATGTTTAGAGAACATGTTGATAGAATCCAAAAGTTATCGGGGTAAAGGCTAACAGACTCTAAGACTGGAGCATGCATTATTCTACATGTAGTGCGTGATGAAGAATATTAAATGACCATTAAATACAGTATTTCTCTTACATGGAGACGTAAAGGCTAGACAATGACGGTAACTATTGATGCGATTCAGTAGCTTTAGGAATGCAGAGAAGGAGGGCTGGACTGATAACAAGAATCATAACATACTCTTGGCAGACTCAGAGGCAGAGCCAGGCTGAACCGGGCACTGTGAGGCAGGAAGTAAGTGAAGGGTCAGGGATACAGGTGGGGGCTGTATCGCTCCTCAGCGAGGGCTTCAGGAGACAGGAGCTGAATCTGGTGTCCGGGCCCTTTTGAGGCCTAGGAACGGGGACTTTACAATGAAATAACGTGCACACTGAGAAACGTGGCAACGTAGCTTTACATAGGCCTGATATTCGTAGTTTTCACGAGAACTGGAAACAGGCATACTAGAGGTGGACACTCTACTATAATTGCGTCTTTAATCGAACATGGGGAATACATATGCATATTAATCATGCACACATAACATATGATGGAGAACGCGTAGGGACACAGAACATGGCAGAATTTACTTTTCCACACTACCACCACCACCAGTACCACCACCACCAGTACTACCAACACCAGTACTACCAGTACCATCGCCACCACCAGTACTACCACTACCAGTACCACCACCAGTACTACCAGTACTACAGCCACCAGTACTACCACTACCACCACCAGTACTACCAGTACCACGACCACCAGTACTACCACTACCAGTACTACCACTACCAGTACCACCACCACCAGTACTACCACTACCAGTACCACCACCACCACCAGTACTACCAGTACTACAGCCACCACTACTACCACTACCACCACCACCACCAGTACTACCAGTACCACGGCCACCAGTACTACCACTATCAGTACTACCACTACCAGTACCACTACCACCACCAGTACTACCACTACCAGTACCACCACCACCAGTACTACCACTACCAGTACTACGGCCAGCAGTACCACCACCACCAATGCTACGCCTACCAGTACCACCACCACCAGTACTACCGCTACCAGTATCACCACCACCAGTACCACCACCACCAGTACCACCACTACCAGTACTACCACCACCAGTACTACCAACACCAGTACTACCACTACCAGTACCACCACCTCCAGTACTACCACTACTACCACTACCAGTACCACCACCACCAGTACTACCAGTACTACCACTACCAGTACCACCACCACCAGTACTACCACTACCAGTACCACCACCACCAGTACTACCAGTACTACCCCCATCAGTACTACCACCACCAGTACTACCACTACTACAGCCACCAGTACTACCACTACAGCCACCAGTACTACCACTACCACCACCACCAGTACTACCACCACCACCAGTACTACCAGTACCACCACTACCAGTACTACCACTACCAGTACTACCACTACCAGTACTACCAGTACCACAACCACCACCACTACTACCAGTACTACCACTACCAGTACTACCACCACCAGTACTACCACTACTACAGCCACCAGTACTACCACTACTACAGCCACCAGTACTACCACTACCACCACCACCACCACTACCACCAACACCAGTACTACCAGTACCACCACCACCAGTACTACCACCACCAGTACTACCACTACCAGTACTACAAGTATCACCACCACCAGTACCACCACCACCAGTACTACCAACACCAGTACTACCAGTAACACCACCACCACCAGTACTACCACTATCAGTACCACCACCACCACCAGTACTACCAGTACTACAGCCACCAGTACTAACACTACCACCACCACCAGTACTACCAGTACCACGACCACCAGTACTACCACTACCAGTACTACCACTGCCAGTACCACTACCACCACCAGTACTACCACCAACAGTACCACCACCACCAGTACTACCGCTACCAGTACCACCAGTACCACCACTACCAGTACTACCACCACCAGTACTACCACCACCAGTATTACCACTACCAGTACCACCACCTCCAGTACTACCACTACTAGTACCACCACCACCAGTACTACCAGTACCACCACCACCAGTACTACCACTACTACAGCCACCAGTACTACCACTACTACAGCCACCAGTACTACCCCTACCACCACCACCAGTACTACCACCACCACCAGTACTACCAGTACCACCACCACCAGTACTACCACTACCAGTACTACCAGTACCACAACCACCACCACTACTACCAGTACTACCACCATCAGTACTACCACCACCAGTACTACCACTACTACAGCCACCAGTACTACCACTACCACCACCACCAGTACTACCACCACCACCACCACTACCACCACCACCAGTACTACCAGTACCACCACCACCAGTACTACCACTACCAGTACTACCAGTACCACTACCACCACCAGTACCACCACCACCAGTACTACCAACACCAGTACTACCAGTACCATCGCCACCACCAGTACTACCACTACCAGTACCACCACCACCACCAGTACTACCAGTACTACAGCCACCAGTACTACCACTACCACCACCAGTACTACCAGTACCACGACCACCAGTACTACCACTACCAGTACTACCACTACCAGTACCACCACCACCAGTACTACCACTACCAGTACCACCACCACCACCAGTACTACCAGTACTACAGCCACCACTACTACCACTACCACCACCAGTACTACCAGTACCACGGCCACCAGTACTACCACTATCATTACTACCACTACCAGTACCACTACCACCACCAGTACTACCACTACCAGTACCACCACCACCAGTACTACCACTACCAGTACTACGGCCAGCAGTACCACCACCACCAATGCTATGCCTACCAGTACCACCACCACCAGTACTACCGCTACCAGTATCACCACCACCAGTACCACCACCACCAGTACCACCACTACCAGTACTACCACCACCAGTACTACCAACACCAGTACTACCACTACCAGTACCACCACCTCCAGTACTACCACTACTACCACTACCAGTACCACCACCACCAGTACTACCAGTACTACCACTACCAGTACCACCACCACCAGTACTACCACTACCAGTACCACCACCACCAGTACTACCAGTACTACCCCCATCAGTACTACCACCACCAGTACTACCACTACTACAGCCACCAGTACTACCACTACTACAGCCACCAGTACTACCACTACCACCACCACCAGTACTACCACCACCACCAGTACTACCAGTACCACCACTACCAGTACTACCACTACCAGTACTACCACTACCAGTACTACCAGTACCACAACCACCACCACTACTACCAGTACTACCACTACCAGTACTACCACCACCAGTACTACCACTACTACAGCCACCAGTACTACCACTACTACAGCCACCAGTACTACCACTACCACCACCACCACCACTACCACCAACACCAGTACTACCAGTACCACCACCACCAGTACTACCACCACCAGTACTACCACTACCAGTACTACAAGTACCACCACCACCAGTACCACCACCACCAGTACTACCAACACCAGTACTACCAGTAACACCACCACCACCAGTACTACCACTACCAGTACCACCACCACCACCAGTACTACCAGTACTACAGCCACCAGTACTAACACTACCATCACCACCAGTACTACCAGTACCACGACCACCAGTACTACCACTACCAGTACTACCACTGCCAGTACCACTACCACCACCAGTACTACCACCAACAGTACCACCCCCACCAGTACTACCGCTACCAGTACCACCACTACCAGTACTACCACCACCAGTACTACCACCACCAGTATTACCACTACCAGTACCACCACCTCCAGTACTACCACTACTAGTACCACCACCACCAGTACTACCAGTACCACCACCACCAGTACTACCACTACTACAGCCACCAGTACTACCACTACTACAGCCACCAGTACTACCACTACCACCACCACCACCACTACCACCACCACCAGTACTACCAGTACCACCACCACCAGTACCACCACCACCAGTACTACCAACACCAGTACTACCAGTACCATCGCCACCACCAGTACTACCACTACCAGTACCACCACCACCACCAGTACTACAGCCACCAGTACTACCACTACCACCACCAGTACTACCAGTACCACGACCACCAGTACTACCACTACCAGTACCACCACCACCAGTACTACCACTACCAGTACCACCACCACCACCAGTACTACCAGTACTACAGGAACCACTACTACCACTACCACCACCACCAGTGCTACCAGTACCACGGCCACCAGTACTACCACTATCAGTACTACCACTACCAGTACCACTACCAGTACTACCACTACCAGTACCACCACCACCAGTACTACCACTACCAGTACTACGGCCAGCAGTACCACCACCACCAATGCTACGCCTACCAGTACCACCCCCACCAGTACTACCGCTACCAGTACCACCACCACCACTACCACCACCACCAGTACCACCACTACCAGTACTACCACCACCAGTACTACCAACACCAGTACTACCACTACCAGTACCACCACCTCCAGTACTACCACTACTACCACTACCAGTACCACCACCACCAGTACTACCAGTACTACCACTACCAGTACCACCACCACCAGTACTACCACTACCAGTACCACCACCAGTACTACCAGTACTACCCCCATCAGTACTACCACCACCAGTACTACCACTACTACAGCCACCAGTACTACCACTACTACAGCCACCAGTACTACCACTACCACCACCACCAGTACTACCACCACCACCAGTACTACCAGTACCACCACTACCAGTACTACCACTACCAGTACTACCAACACCAGTACTACCACTACCAGAACCACCACCTCCAGTACTACCACTACTACCACTACCAGTACCACCACCACCAGTACTACCAGTACTACCACTACCAGTTCCACCACCACCAGTACTACCACTACCACCACCACCAGTACTACCAGTACTACCCCCATCAGTACTACCACCACCAGTACTACCACTACTACAGCCACCAGTACTACCACTACTACAGCCACCAGTACTACCACTACCACCACCACCAGTACTACCACCACCACCAGTACTACCAGTACCACCACTACCAGTACTACCACTACCAGTACTACCACTACCAGTACTACCAGTACCACAACCACCACCACTACTACCAGTACTACCACTACCAGTACTACCACCACCAGTACTACCACTACTACAGCCACCAGTACTACCACTACTACAGCCACCAGTACTACCACTACCACCACCACCACCACTACCACCAACACCAGTACTACCAGTACCACCACCACCAGTACTACCACTACCAGTACTACCACTACCAGTACTACCACTACCAGTACTACCAGTACCACCACCACCAGTACCACCACCACCAGTACTACCAACACCAGTACTACCAGTAACACCGCCACCACCAGTACTACCACTACCAGTACCACCACCACCACCAGTACTACCAGTACTACAGCCACCAGTACTAACACTACCACCACCACCAGTACTACCAGTACCACGACCACCAGTACTACCACTACCAGTACCACCACCACCAGTACTACCAGTACCACCACCACCAGTACTACCACTACCAGTACCACCACCACCAGTACTACCACTACCAGTACCACCACCACCACCACCAGTACTACCAGTACTACCACCATCAGTACTACCACCACCAGTACTACCACTACTACAGCCACCAGTACTACCACTACTACAGCCACCAGTACTACCACTACCACCACCACCAGTACTACCACCACCAGAACTACCACCATCAGTACTACCAGTACCACCACCACCACCACCAGTACTACCACTACCAATACCACCACCACCACCAGTACTACCAGTACTACAGCCACCAGTACTACCACTACCACCACCACCAGTACTACCAGTACCACGACCACCAGTACTACCACTACCAGTACTACCACTACCAATACCACTAACACCACCAATACTACCACCACCAGTACCACCACCACCAGTACTACCACTACCAGTACTACGGCCAGCAGTACCACCACCACCAATGCTACTGCTACGAGTACCACCACCACCAGTACTACCGCTACCAGTACCACCACCACCACCAATACTACCACTACCAGTACCACCACCACCACCAATACTACTACTACCAGTACCACCACCACCACCAATACTACCAGTATCACCACCACCAGTACTACCACCACCAGTACTACCACTACCAGTACTACCACTACCAGTACCACCACCACCAGCACCACCAGTACTAACACTACCAGTACCACCACCACCACCACCAGTACTACCACCACCAGTACTACCACCACCAGTACTACCACTACAAGTACTACCACCACCAGTACTACCATTGCCAGTACTACAGCCACCAGTACTACCAGTGCCACCACCACCAGTACCACCACCACCAGTACTACCACTACCAGTACCACCACCACCACCATTACTACCACCACCAGTACCACCACCACCAGTACTACCACTCTCAGTACTACAGCCAGCAGTACCACCACCACCAATACTACTGCTACCAGTACCACCACCACCAATTCTAACACTACCAGTACCTCCACCACATATACTACCACTGCCAGTACCACCACCACCAATACTACCGCTACCGGTATTACCAGTGCCACCAGTCCCATCAAGCATTTGCATTCAATAGGTCTCGCATTTGTGAGAGTTTAAGATATTGGCATTGTAAATGACAATGCCTTTTATTTATGTTTCAAAAACCAATACATAAATAAACGGCACTGGCATTTAAAATGCCAATAGCTCAAACTCTCACAACTGCGAGACCTCACAAGAAGGACATCATAGGCAGCAGCTGTGCAAGCTTCTTACACTCACAAGGAGACCACAGGCAGCAGAGGTGCAAGCTTCTCACACTCACAAGAAGGACATCACAGGCAGCAGCTGTGCAAGCTTCTTACACTCACAAGGAGACCACAGGCAGCTGAGGTGCAAGCTTCTCCCAAACACAAGAAGGACATCACAAGCAGAAGCGGTGCAAGCTTCTCACACTCACAAGAACGACATCACAGGCAGCAGCAGTGCAAGCTTCTTACACTCACAAGGAGACCACAGGCAGCAGAGGTGCAAGCTTCTCACACTGGCAAGAACGACATCACAAGCAGCAGTGGTGCAAGCTTCCCTCACACACTCACAGCAGGTACTGTGCCAAGGCAGCAGCAGCAACAGAGCAAGAGTCCCTTACAAAGAACAGGCACAGCACAGAGATGCACAATGCAATCTTCTCATACTCACAGGCAGCAGCGGTGCAAGCTTCTCACACTCACAAGAAGGACATCACAGGCAGTAGCTGTGCAAGCTTCTTACACTCACAAGGAGACCACAGGCAGCTGAGGTGCAAGCTTCTCTCACTCACAAGAAGGACATCACAAGCAGCAGCGGTGCAAGCTTCTCACACTCGCAAGAAGGACATCACAAGCAGCAGTGGTGCAAGCTTCCCTTACACACTCACAGCAGGTACTGTGCCAAGGCAGCAGCAGCAACAGAGCAAGAGTCCCTTACAAAGAACAGGAACAGCACAGAGATGCACAATGCAATCTTCTCATACTCACAGGCAGCAGCGGTGCAAGCTTCTCACACTCACAAGAAGGACATCACAGGCAGCAGCTGTGCAAGCTTCTTACACTCACAAGGAGACCACAGGCAGCTGAGGTGCAAGCTTCTCCCACTCACAAGAAGGACATCACAAGCAGCAGCGGTGCAAGCCTCTCACACTCACAAGAACGACATCACAGGCAGCAGCAGTGCAAGCTTCTTACACTCACAAGGAGACCACAGGCAGCAGAGGTGCAAGCTTCTCACACTCGCAAGAACGACATCACAAGCAGCAGTGGTGCAAGCTTCCCTTACACACTCACAGCAGGTACTGTGCCAAGGCAGCAGCAGCAACAGAGCAAGAGTCCCTTACAAAGAACAGGCACAGCACAGAGATGCACAATGCAATCTTCTCATACTCACAGGCAGCAGCGGTGCAAGCTTCTCACACTCACACGAAGGACATCACAGGCAGCAGCTGTGCAAGCTTCTTACACTCACAAGGAGACCACAGGCAGCTGAGGTGCAAGCTTCTCCCACTCACAAGAAGGACATCACAAGCAGCAGCGGTGCAAGCTTCTCACACTCACAAGAACGACATCACAGGCAGCAGCAGTGCAAGCTTCTTACACTCACAAGAAGGACATCACAGGCAGTAACGGTGCAATATTCTCACACTCACAAGGAGATCACTGGCAGTACACACCACATGAACACACTCCATAACACATAGCAACAATACATTGGCATTTACAATGCCATTAGCTCAAACTCAAATAAATCCGAGCCCGATTGCATTTCCAATGCTTGTCTTTCTTTTGAGAGGAGGGGTCGGGTGGGTTTGTAGGTGCTGCTCAGCACGAAGCCCCGCCCCTTCTCACATGGTGAGATTGTTCTTCAAGTGGGCAAGTATGCATACCTCCTCAGCTGCTTCCCCAAAAATGTGCTCGGGCGTACTTTTTAAACTTTTTGAAAGTATGATACTTGCGTACACCTGTGGTGATGCCATGTCACCGTATTGTCGGTCGCCTCGTTAGGTCGCAGATCCATGCATACAACACTGAAGATTTTTTTTTACCGTTGTTGCACCTCATTGGCATAAAGCTTTTTTCTCTTTTCGCTTGAAGCATTTGCAAACAAAATCGGCAAAAACAATAAGTGTATATTGTTTGTCACACTGACTTGTTTATCTTCTCTCCTGTATTTATTTTTATAAAGAACATAGTTCATTATTGCTCTACTTCCCAGCATTAGAAAAGCCAATTGGGCAGGCTTTAATGAGATAAGCAGCATTTGTGTATGCAAAGTATGTAAAAAGCATTTGTGAATGTCTTTGTTTAAATTTGTTTGCACATCAGAGCAAGAACGATTGGCTTTGCCAATGCATATTAAAATTTTACTTGGGGGTGTATGCGGTTGGATTGAAGACTGCAAGGCATACAAATGTTGAGGACTTAAATTGTGCAGCCCAAGTCACACCAGAAGTAAATGCTACTATGTGAAGATACAACAAATGTGAAATAACGGGAAAAGCACCTATCAAAACAGGTGAGAGGTGCCAATACAGCGCAGCGGCCCACAACTACAGACAATGGATCGACATCTGCGCCAACACCCTCGCCCCATTCAGGAAAACCTCAAACAGGCTCACCGACACAAGAGACATCTGGTTCAATGCCCACCTCCAGACTTCCAAGCAAACCTGCCGAAGACTCGAGAAGCAGTGTCGCCAAGACCAGACACCAGACAACTACACGGCCCTCAAGGACGTCAGACGCAAGCTCCACCAACTCATCCGATCCGCCAAAAAGACCTTCTTCAAGGAACGCATCAACAACAACGCACACAGCAGCAAAGAGATCTTCAGCATCGTGAAAGAACTCGCCTCCCCAACTCCAGCTCCAACGACATCCCGCCATCACAAGAACTCTGACTCTCCCTGGCCACCTTCTTCCACTGCAAGATCGCAGACATCCACAACAGCTTCGACACCCAGACTCCGACGACAGTCACCGACACTCCCAACTCAACGTCCTCCAAGCACACCGACCTCCTGCTCTCCTGGAACAACGTCAATGAGGAAGACACCATCAAAATCATGAACACCATCCACTCCGGCTCACCCTCCGACCCCTGCCCACTCCACATATTCAACAAAGCGAGCCCCATCATCGCACCCCAACTCCGAAAGATCATCAACAGCTCCTTCGAAACCGCCACCTTCCCGGAGAGCTGGAAACACGTCGAACTCAACACCCTACTCAAAAAGCCCAAAGCTCCCGTTCCTGGCGAAAGTCATTGAGAAGACTGCAAACCGACAACTGACCCACTTCCTGGAGGAGAACAACATCCTGGACTCCTCCCAATCTGCCTTCCGCAGCAACCACAGCACCGAAACCGCTCTCATCGCCGCCACCGACGACCTCAGGAATCTGCTGGACAACAGAGAAACAGCTGCCCTCATCCTTCTAGACCTTTTGCCGCTTTTGACCCCATCTGCCACCACACCCTGCGCACACGACTCCACGATGCAGGGATCCGTGATAAAACCCTGAACTGGATCACCTCCTTCCTCACAGGCAGAACCCAGAGAGTCCGCCTCCCCCTTTCCAATCCGAAGCCACCACAATACCTGCGGCGTACCCCAAGGATCATCCCTCAGGCTGACCCTTTTCAACATCTACATGGCACTGCTCACCGACATTCTCTGAGCGCACCACCTCAACATCATCTCATACGCCAACAACACCCAGCTGAACCTCTCCCTCACCAAGGGCCCAGCCAGTGCCAAATCCAACGTGCACGAGGGAATGAAGGCCGTCGCAGAGTGGATGAAGACCAGCCGTCTGAAACTGAACTCTGACAAAACGAAGGTCCTCATCCTCGGCTCCAACCCCTACGCAATGGACTGACCAGGCTGGGAGCTGCCCCGACACCCACCAACCGCGCACGCAACCTGGGGTTCATCCTGGACTCAACGCTCTCTATGATCCAGCAAGTCAACGCTGTTTCCGCCTCCTGCTTCAACACCCTCCGCATTCCCCGCAAAATCTACAGATGGATCCCCACAGAAACCAGAAGGACGGTCACCCAAGCCTTCGTCAGAAGCAGACTGGAATACGGGAACGCCCTCTACGTGGGAACCACGGCCAAACTCCAGAAATGACTCCAACGCATACAAAACGCCTCCGCACGCCTCATCCTTGGAATCCCTCGCCACAGCCACATCAACGCCCACCTGAAAGACCTGCAGTGGCTCCCGGTGAACAAGAGGATCACCTTCAAACTCCTCACTCACGCTCACACGGCTCTCCACAACACTGGACCAGCCTACCTCAACAAATGACTCTCTTTCTAAACCCCAAACCGACAGTTTCGCTCCACTGACCTCGCCACCGTCCCACGCATCCACCGAACGACCACCGGCGGCAGATCATTCTCCCACCGCGCCGCCAAGACATGGAACACCCTCCCCATCCACCTGCGGCAGACCCAGGACCTGCTCACCTTCAGGAGACTCCTCAAAACCTGGCTGTTCGATCAGTAGGTGCGTCATCCCCTCTCCCTCTAGCGCCTTGAGACCCTCACGGGTGAGTAGCACACTTGACAAATGTTTGATTGATTGAATATTAACTGTAACTGTAGTTTTTTTTTTATCCTAAATGGAAAAGCACCGCTATGTAAGTTGGTCTCTTCCAGTTACAGGAGACTATTCAACTTTCCAATTGTCCTCATATATAGACGCTGAGTCGTGATGTACAAATTGTAATGTTCGTTTAATGATCCAATTAAAGACAAAACATCAGCCAACGCGTTTCGTTCTGAAACCAGAACTTCTTCAGGGCGCAAACGGTGTATCGAGGCGTATTAATTTCCAATTTCGATATTTGGTAATATCAGACGAATACATTTTCTACCTTAGACAAAGGAAGTTCGTCCTAAGTTTTTTAGGCAATGGAGATGACGGCGTGTTAAGATAGCGGGACGCCGAGGTTGATATATCGTGTTCAACATATCAGGCAACTACCATAAGGATATTTTTGGGACTTATTGAATGAACAGGAGGCGGAATACGTCTACCGCATAGGACGAACTTCCTTTGTCTAAGGTTGAGCCTCGATAAAAATATAAAACAATACTTGTGGGGTAATCGAGAATATCTGTCCCCGATTCACTTTAAAATCGGAAATGGAAGAAATAGAAAATGTATTCGTCTGACATTACCAAATATCGAAATTGGAAATTAATACGCCTCGATACACCGTTTGCGCCCTGAAGAAGTTCTGGTTTCAGAACAAAACGCGTTGGCTGATGTTTTGTCTTTAATTGGATCATTAAACGAACATTACAATTTGTACATCACGACTCAGCGTCTATATATGAGGACAATTGGAAAGTTGAATAGTCTCCTGTAACTGGAAGAGACCAACTTATATAGCGGTGCTTTTCCATTTAGGATAAAAATAAACTCTTTACCCAAGGTTTGGGTAATGCTCTTGGGACAGGGAGCATTTGGAAAGTGCACACTGGACTGTGTGATTGAATCTATTTGGTGATACTTGGATTGGTGCTTTATCTTTCGGTTGAGTGGTCCACTGTCCGAACTATGGTTGCATAACATGTAACTGTAGTTTTGCAGAGTACTATATTTTGGCATGTTGTAGATAATAATGTCATCTTGTTTCTGGACTCAGAATTTCATGTTTTGTTCCCCAAATGAAAGCTAGCATTTAATAAAGTTATTAGTTCTGGCTTATAACTAGGGCTCCTGGTGTTATATATATATTTTTAACATTTGTCTGTATTTATCCATATTTATTTTTGGGCCATTGTATTGGTATTTATATATATCTGTTTTATGTTTTGAGAAAAATATGGGGTCCTAACATGGTATGTTTCCACGTTTATTCAACTGATAAATATGCACATATATTTTGATACCTGTCGCATTTTAACAAATTAAGCAGCCACATATAACAAACACTACACCGACATGTAAATATTATCATTATATACAAACATATATTAACATATGACTTTATTTAATGGAATCTGATCCTGTTTTTAAATCCCCATGGTATCTATCTGCTTAGCAGGTTGTCTGGAATTCATGGCGGACAACAAGGAGAAACACTAACAAGAAGCACAATTTTCTGTATTTTTCCGCTTTAAAAAAGAAAAAAATACAGACAGGATATAGATTGTTTTCTGTCTGTATTTATCTGTAAAAATCAGAAAAAATGGAAAACTGGAAGCCTTACTTATTATAACTGAAGGCGACTAGATGTCTCAATATATGCAGTCACCCATCCAACCACCCATCTCCTCTACCACTGGTGCATTTATTGGATAACCGAATTACTCATTCTTGCATTCACCCCATGTCCATCCACAAAGCTACACACACAAATGAACCAATCCTTGAAGAGGCACTTTTAGTTATCAACCAGACCTATTAACTTTGAAACAACTTTATGAGGGGTGCGCTTATACTCCTAATATAGTGTGACTGCTAGTTTGTGAGGGGAGGTGGGTGTGTTCGGAGCGAGGGATGTGTTCGGAGCGAGGGATGGGAGAGCGTGTTCAATGGTATTTTGAGGGTTTTGGTTTTCTCTCCTAAGGGCTTTAATGCCTTCATTGAGGTCATGGATGAAGACACAGTGTGTAGTTATTTAATGATTGATTAGGATTAATGTTACTGTTGAAATAACACTACAGCACTTGTTTGTAAGCGAAATCCTCATTGTCCACTTGTGATTGCTTGCTATTCCCAGTCAGGCTGCCCAAGATTGGGTGAGACAGTAATGACTGAAGCTCTCCTTGAATTTACATTTGAGAGCCCTTTCCCAGGGATTGCTGGTGGGTGACCCTCATCCACCAGCTATTCCCCCTCGCTCAAAGCACTGACTGCAGCATCATGTGCACAACCACTTGTGTCATGACCCAAACACCAGTGGGCAGAATGCTCAGAGCCCAAGACCTCGAAGCAAAGGCTGGGGAGGAGAAGCTGGATATGATAGGGGCCAGTGACAAACGCCTACCGGAGACGGGACACCCCCTCCCCCCACAAGCCAGCGAAAAGGGGGATTGGTCACCCCCAAGCTAGCCGCTCACCGCCCATTCCGGGCAAAAAGGGACAAGCGGCTGGGGGGATTCAAAAGGGGGCACAGGTCCCCTTATAGTCACTGAACCCCCCCAATCATATCATACCTTGAGTCGTGGTGTCCTGGAGTCGTCTCACCAAGCATCAGCTGAAGACGAGGCTGCATTCCCCGAGGACACCCGGAGGGAAGCTCCCGCTCGTCCCAAGTGTAATATAGTTGACAGTCTAGTAGCTGGGGTGGGCGGAGCTAGGTGGGCTGAGGGGAAGAGGAGGGGTCAGGACAGGATGAGGGCAGTTAGAGTAGGGACAGGGAAGGTAACAGAAGCATATAATAAAGCTCCATAGAAAGCATCAAGAAGTGTCTGTGTTTATTTGTAGCACGATGCTACAACTGGCGACGAGGGTGGGATGACCAAGCCCACTGTGTGCAGAGCCCCACAAGAACACCCTGTCCCAAACAGCTTCGAAGAAAACGCTGTCGAGTGGGGCCACGCTGCCGCTTGAAGGATGAGGCCAGCAGCTGTTGAAACTGCCCCTCCTGAGTCTGCGAGGGAGCCGAGAGGGACCGCAGAAACGAGCGCTGAATCGCTCGATAACCAAGCAGTCAATCGCGTTAAAACGCGTCTCACGCTGGAAGCGTGTGCCCTGGGTGAGTGGCCCGTGTACAGAGATCGGGAGCCCACTCCGACCCTGTGTTGCGCCCAGGAAGGAAGAAGAAGTGCCCCCAGAGCAGCAGACATCGTCCGTGACGTGCTGCCAGCAAGCGCTGTTGAGCGCGCTACAAGTTGAGCCCGAGTGCCGTCGGAGGTCGGAAAACCTCACGCCCGATGCGTGAGGTTTGGCACTCTGTCGGCGAAGAAAAGCGGGAACTTAAAAGTAAGGAGGAATCGGGAGCCCACCCCGATCCGGCCTAATACCCTGGTTACAAGAAGGCGCCTGGGGCACTGCGGAAGCCCCGTGGGTGTGCCCAGGAGCAAGAGCGCTTTTCGCGCCAAACGGAAAAAAAAAAAGCTCACCCCCGATGCGTGAGACATTGCAGGCGCGCTTACCGAAGGAAGCTGGGAACTCACCCCAATCGTGCCTGGCTGCTCCGATGCCCGAGGAGCGTCTGAAGGATTGTTGAAGGTGAGCGGCATAAAGAAAATCGGCTGCCGGTGAGTGCCAAGGGACGTGGGAGCCTGGAGAGTGAATGGCAATCAAATCTCGTGGAGAACGAGATTTCGAGTATGGAGGCCATTTTGAAGTCAGGCTGTCCCCACCAATCCCTGTTGAGGCCTAGAAGCGGCCATCTTGGAGTCAGGCAAACCTCAGTTTAATAAACAAACATTGGCAACTGTGAAAAACAAGCATTGACAAGACAATTTAAACAAGCATTGGTACATGCAAAGAAACAAGCATTGATACCTGCAAATAGACAAGCATTGATACATGCAAATCAACAAGCATTGGACAAACAGAAACAAGCATTGGCGAAGAGCATACAAACATTGGTACATGCAAAAAAATAAATAAATAAATAAAACGAGCATTGCTACCTGCAAATAGACAAGCATTGATACATGCAAATCAACAAGCATTGGACAAACGAAAACAAACATTGACGAAGGCCAAACAACCTTTGGCGAAGAACAAACAATCATTGATAAGAGCAAATAAACCAACATTGGCGAGAAACAACAAACCAGCACGAGCACCTACAAAGGTGATGGTGAACACATACCGAAGAGCGTAAAAGAGAGGAGCTGCTGGACAGAACCGCACGAGGTTCAGAAGAGGGCAAGGCTGCAAAAGACAGTCCCAGAAACAAGCACAACACACCCTGAAGTGGCTGGAGGACTTGCGCCAGTGCACAGGGAACGCCCGAACGAACAAAGATGTCAAACGTGCCCAGCATCACCGCGGAAGAGTTGGTAACCACCTGCCACTAGCAGTCGACTCGAAAGAAAAGGAACCTTGTGTCTAGAACAGTGCAGCTGGGTGGTGGACACGTCGGAACGCACAAAATCTAAGTGATTCACTGGCACATACTGTGATGATTGCAAAGATTATCAACGTCCCAGCACATGACCAGACTGAAGGTTTCGACTAAAGAGGGTCAGCTAAGAAGACGAGAAGACGAGTGAACAGCCCGTGCCCTGCAAGTATAATCTATCAGAATCTTCCTCTCATGGCGGGGGAAGAAGTAGCACAACGGTTCAATCCCTGCATTGAAGTACCACCCCCAGGGGTGCAGACGGATACCTGGAGTCTGTGTCTCAAACGGAACCAATGGCTGGCAACATTGGGTGACTTCCTGGACGCCAATGGTGAACAAAGAGAGAGGAAATGTCTAATGCTGCTCCTCCATTTGGTGGGTCCTGAGGGCCGATGCCCAATTAAAACATTCTCCAAAGAAGACACAGAAATCTATGAAAGACTCCAAGAGAAGCTATGTGCCCGTCTCTCCGCACAAGCGGAAGTGGATCATGATCGCATCGCTTTCAACACAGCTCGGCAGGAACCAGGCGAACCATTGCCAACTTTCATCATTCGGTTGCAAAACCTGGTACAAGGCTGCCAGTTTAACACCTTTACGAATGAGGACGCAGTTCGACTCCGGATAATTGAAGGCTGCGCAAACCCCGACACAAAGCTCAAGATCCTGCGAGGAAATTGGTCACTAGAAGAAATCATTAGGAAGGCTGAAATTGGAATACTCGTCAAGGCAAGAGACAGATCAAAGGACCTGCCTCGGAAGGCAACAGATCAAGATGCCTGGACGGATGAAACTCGGAAAATGCACAAAACAAAAAGGAGAGAGAGGGAAGGCAGACCAGTGAAGAGACAACGAGAGAGACAAAGTGATAAGGAACACTCCGAGCCAATCAGTCAAAGGACAACCTCAAGGAGTTCTTCACCCTCAAGGTGTCATTCAAAGTCCGACGAGGAGGGAGCGTCAAGTGGGAAAGATCGCACTCCTGGACAAGAAGGCAACCTGCACAACAAGAGAGTAAGGAAGACAAACTATAGAAGAAGAAATCACAATGGTCAAAACTGGAAGTTGATGCAGGAACATTCTTCGCCAAGTTGTGAAGATGAGTCTGAAGGAACATCCAGCAGGAGAACACACCACACCCATATCATGAGTGTCCGAGCACCAGACAAGTGGGAAGAAATAGGTTGCATAAGACGAACTGACCCTCCCCAACAACGAACAGGAAAAGACCAACGCATCAATGGCACCGGGGGCAACGAAGAAACTGAGAAGAAGTCGTTGACATGTGAGAAAGGCAAAGATGGAAAACCTCAAGATCAAACACAAAGAACAAGCACGTGGTTGTTGAACAACTTCTCAAATGAAACAATGCCAAAGACAAGTCGACGAAGGCTCCTGGAGAAGCGTCTCGAAGACAACCCTGAGTCAAAGAACAATGTGTCACGGCCTACTCATTTCAGACATCCATTACTCGATACACTCTCAAAGGAACGCTTTAAAAGGAGTATGGCCAGGAACTCCTCTGATTCAGAGAGCGCGTCCATCCGATCCTGGAGGTCGACAAGGGACTTCTCTGACCCAGAAAGCACGTCTATGGCCAGGAACTCTTCTGGTTCAGAGAGCGCGTCTGTCCGATCCTGGAAGTCGACAAGAGACTTCTCTGACCCAGAGAGCACGTCTGTTCAATCCCGTGAGTCGACCAAGTCATGGTCCCGACAACAGCCATGGCGTCAATCACCCGAACGCACCATGGAACCAAAGGACATCCTTCCCGTCAAGAGCAACATGTCACACACCAAGGTCTCTGAATACTCAGTCACACTACAAGACAACCTTTCATGTCAATCACAAGTATGACCGGACATAGATCAGACACCGTCACCCCTGAAGGGGTCCGCGAGGCTGACTCAAAGGACCTACAAAAGGAAAACAGAGACAGTGGACCTTAGTCACCGGACGGGAAGGGACCAGCCAGCCACTCCGCAAGGAAAGCCGGACATGTCAGTAGAGAGAGATCATCAGATGAGAGAGAAACATGCCTATGCACAGATAGCCCACGAGTTCGCCAGACAACCCGAGGCCGTGAAGGAGCTATCGAACCAAACCAAGACAGTCTCATCAGATAGCACCGTACTGTCTGGTATACATGACCCTGAATTGGAGGACAGTGTTGCCCTCGACCGGACTAGACAAAAAGAAGTAAAAGTAAATGCGGCGAATGAGTTACCGAACCAAACCAAGACAGTCTCTTCAGATAGCACCGTGCTGTCTGGTATACAGGACCCTGAACTGGAGGGCAGTGTTGTCCTCGACCGGACACGACAAAGGGAAGTAAAATTAGATGCGGGTGCTCAGAAGAGGACCAGGACATTATCCACTCATGAAAGAGACCGAGCATCTGAACCAACAGCAGTTACATCACAGGAAGGAAACATGATGACTGCGGAGTGTGAGAGTAAACCGTTCACAAGCAACGTGGTCAAGAATGCCCTGACTAAGACAATGGAAATATTGACCAAAGCCAAGCTCACCATTGACTCGACACTACTGAGGCTTGAAGAACAGGCTGCCCGCCGACCCGTGTGGTGGATTGAAGAATTGCGAACACTGAAGACATTAAGGTCATTTTGTTAAGAAAGGGGGAGATGTAATATAGTTGACAGTCTAGTAGCTGGGGTGGGCGGAGCTAGGTGGGCTGAAGGGAAGAGGAGGGGTCAGGACAGGATGAGGGCAGTTAGAGTAGGGACAGGGAAGGTAACAGAAGCATATAATAAAGCTCCATAGAAAGCATCAAGAAGTGTCTGTGTTTATTTGTAGCACGATGCTACAGCAAGGACCGAGGCTGCCAGGAAGGAGTCATCCCCAACAGAGAAGCTTGTCGAGGACGTCTTGCCGGTGTTCTATCCATGTGTGGACCCCCGTCGATCTGTGTACCCCTGTACGTCACGGGGGAGCAGATATAGATAGGTTCTGTCTGTCTGCTGCTGCCCCCCCATCTGTGTGTGCTCCCCATACACGCGCCTGTGCTGTCTCACTGCATCTCACTTTGAAATGATGTCGCATGCGTATAGAGTCATAAATTGTATATCTAGCAATTATATAAAGAAATGAAAGGACTAATGAATACAGAAGTGTTGTGAAAGAACTTGAGACAATAGTGTATTGGTCAACATGTATAAGAAGCGATTATTTTCAATAAATTGAATTAATTTTGGTCACATGGCATATGCATGTGTGAAAGGAATTTTTTTTTTTACATATTTACAAAAAAATTGTTTTAAATATTTAAATGTTGTCAAAACAAGTTTTTTAAATTTATAATAAATTATTTTTTTATAAATATACACATATATGTGTTAATAAACAGATTTATATGCAAATACATATATATATGTTTATATATATATATATATATATATGTATGAGCAAAGCCCTGGAGCATTTGAGAAGGCACACGACGCTCTCCCGGCTTATTAAGCAAGCCCTGCTGTCACTCGCTGTTCATGGCATTCTTTCATTTTCAATCATGGTCCGACGCGTTTCAGGGCTGGCACGCCCCTTCCTCATGGACAGGCACAGGGAAAAATGACAACTCGCCTCTCCCTTTCTTCACCACTTTTATTTGATGAGGAGACGCCCATAGTGGGCGTGGCATACTTCGACATCCAGCAAGATGCTGGTATTTGTAGTCCCAGGGAGGCGAGTAAATATTCCTTAAGTAGGTTCACTTTACCCATGTGAGTTTTCCTTCATTTAATCCTTAAGTAGGGGAAAAGTCATGATAGCGAGTTTCATCTCCCAAGGGAAAGCGTGCATATCGGAATGGAGTAGTTCCTTTCTGAAAGCCTTCTCGCACTCAGACACGCAGCACGCAGTTTGCGTGAATCGAGAATGGTGCTCTTCTCCACGGCCAAGGGCGCAGTGTGGAAAATGTATGAGCAAAGCCCTCGAGCATTTGAGAAGGCACACAACGCTCTCCCCGCTTATTAAGCAAGCCTTGCTGTCACTCGCTGTTCATGGCATTCTTTAATTTTCAATCATGGTCCGACGCGTTTCAGGGCTGGCACGCCCCTTCCTCATGGACAGGCACAGGGAAAAATGACAACTCGCCTCTCCCTTTCTTCACCACTTTTATTTGATGAGGAGACGCCCATAGTGGGCGTGGCATACTTCGACATCCAGCAAGATGCTGGTATTTGTAGTCCCAGGGAGGCGAGTAAATATTCCTTAAGTAGGTTCACTTTACCCATGTGAGTTTTCCTTCATTTAATCCTTAAGTAGGTAAAAAGTCATGATAGCGAGTTTCATCTCCCAAGGGAAAGCGTGCATATCGGAATGGAGCAGTTCCTTTCTGAAAGCCTTTTCGCACTCAGACACGCAGCACGCAGTTTGCCTGAATCGAGAATGGTGCTCTTCTCCACGGCCAAGGGCGCCGTGTGGAAAATGTATGAGCAAAGCCCTGGAGCATTTGAGAAGGCACACGACGCTCTACCCGCTTATTAAGCAAGCCCTGCTGTCACTCGCTGTTCATGGCATTCTTTCATTTTCAATCATGGTCCGACGCGTTTCAGGGCTGGCATGCCCCTTCCTCATGGACAGGCACAGGGAAAAATGACAACTCGACTCTCCCTTTCTTCACCACTTTTATTTGATGAGGAGACGCCCATAGTGGGCGTGGCATACTTCGACATCCAGCAAGATGCTGGTATTTGTAGTCCCAGGGAGGCGAGTAAATATTCCTTAAGTAGGTTCACTTTACCCATGTGAGTTTTCCTTAATTTAATCCTTAAGTAGGTAAAAAGTCATGATAGCGAGATTCATCTCCCAAGGGAAAGCGTGCATATCGGAATGGAGCAGTTCCTTTCTGAAAGCCTTCTCGCACTCAGACACGCAGCACGCAGTTTGCCTGAATCGAGAATGGTGCTCTTCTCCACGGCCAAGGGCGCCGTGTGGAAAATGTATGAGCAAAGCCCTGGAGCATTTGAGAAGGCACACGACGCTCTCCCCGCTTATTAAGCAAGCCCTGCTGTCACTCGCTGTTCATGGCATTCTTTCATTTTCAATCATGGTCCGACGCGTTTCAGGGCTGGCACGCCCCTTCCTCATGGACAGGCACAGGGAAAAATGGCAACTCGACTCTCCCTTTCTTCACCACTTTTATTTGATGAGGAGACGCCCATAGTGGGCGTGGCATACTTCGACATCCAGCAAGATGCTGGTATTTGTAGTCCCAGGGAGGCGAGTAAATATTCCTTAAGTAGGTTCACTTTACCCATGTGAGTTTTCCTTCATTTAATCCTTAAGTAGGTAAAAAGTCATGATAGCGAGTTTCATCTCCCAAGGGAAAGCGTGCATATCGGAATGGAGCAGTTCCTTTCTGAAAGCCTTCTCGCACTCAGACACGCAGCACGCATTTATATATATCTGCTCCTGTGGTGTCCAACAATCGAGCAGCACCCGGCGTGCGTGCACCTTCCCCAAGGTGTTTTAACGGTATGGGCAGTCTTCGCGTTTGAACATTTAAAAGCACCTGATTCGCCTGACGCGTTTCGTAATAACTTCTTCAGAGGCAATCAGAAGAGTGCATGATGCTGCCTCATTTCCCTCATTAGGCCATATCGTGAGCCCCAATGGGCTGTTCTATATGAACACCCCAGGAGCAGATGTATAAGCGGCCGTCCTGCCGCTGAGGTGGAACCGCCCCGAAACTGAGGGGGCCACGGGGCACGCAAGAAAGAAGAGTCCCGAGTGTGGGACGTGCGCGGTGGATTGAGGACAGTCTCTACGTTTGGGGCTCTTGTCAAGAGCCTTATCCTGCATGAATTACAGAGTGCTTTAATTCAGGATTTAATAAATGGACTTCAATTCCCATCAGGCAACGTGTTGGTTTTCATATACAGGCCTATTCTAGGTTGGCAGTGTGCATTCACTAGGGTTTGGCTGCGGTGTTGGGGAGCAGATAGTATTTCTGCAGATAGTATTTTTGTTCCCCGTGGTTTTGTGTACCCCCTAAGTCTAAATGGAGCTTATACAGGCCTATTCTAGGTTGGCAGTCTGTGTTGACTAGGGTTCGTCTGGCGGTGTTGGGGAGCAGATAGTATTTCTGCAGATAGTATTTCTGCTCCCCGTGGTTTTGTGTACCTCCTAAGTCTGAAGGGAGCTTATAGAGGCCTATTCTAGGTTGGCAGTGTGCGTTGACCAGGGTTCGGCTTGCGGTGTTGGGAAGCAGATAGTATTTTTGTTCCCCGTGGTTTTGTGTACCCCCAAGTCTAAAGGGAGGTTATACAGGCCTATTCTAGGTTGGCAGTGTGCGTTGACTAGGGTTTGGCTGCCTTTGATGGGGAGCAGATAGTATTTCTGCTCCCCGTGGTTTTGTGTACCCCCTAAGTCTAAAGGGAGCTTATACAGGCCTATTCTAGGTTGGGAGTGTGCGTTCACAAGGGTTTGGCTGTGGTGTTGGGGAGCAGATAGTATTTCTGTTCCCCGTGGTTTTGTGTACCCCCTAATTCTAAAGGGAGCCTATACAGGCCTATTCTAGGTTGGCAGTGTGTGTTGACTAGGGTTCGTCTTGCGGTGTTGGGGAGCAGATAGTATTTCTGCAGATAGTATTTATGTTCCCCGTGGTTTTTTGTACCCCCTAAGTCTAAAGGGAGCTTATACAGGCCTATTCTAGGATGGCAGTGTTCGTTGACTAGGGTTTGGCTTGAGGTGTTGGGGAGCAGATAGTATTTTTGTTCCCTGTGGTTTTGTGTACCCCCTAAGTCTAAAGGGAGCTTATACAGGCCTATTCTAGGTTGGCAGTGTGCGTTGACTAGGGTTTGGCTTGCGGTGTTGGGGAGCAGATAGTATTTTTGTTCCCCGTGGTTTTGTGTACACCCAAGTCTAAAGGGAGCTTATACAGGCCTATTCTAGGTTGGCAGTGTGCGTTGACTAGGGTTTGGCTGCCGTTGATGGGGAGCAGATAGTATTTCTGCTTCCCATGGTTTTGTGTACCCCCTAAGTCTAAAGGGAGCTTATACAGGCCTATTCTAGGTTGGGAGTGTGCGTTCACAAGGGTCTGGCTGCGGTGTTGGGGAGCAGATAGTATTTTTGTTCCCCGTGGTTTTGTGTACCCCTAAGTCTAAAGGGAGCTTATACAGGCCTATTCTAGGTTGGCAGTGTGTGTTGACTAGGGTTCGTCTTGCGGTGTTGGGGAGCAGATAGTATTTCTGCAGATAGTATTTTTGTTCCCCGTGGTTTTGTGTACCCCCTAAGTCTAAAGGGAGTTTATGCAGGCCGATTGTAGGTTGGCAGTGTGCGTTGACTAGGGTTTGGCTGGCTGTGTTGGGGAGCAGATAGTATTTCTGCAGATTGTATTTTTGTTCCCTGTGGTTTTGTGTACCCCCTAAGTCTAAAGGGAGCTTATACAGGTCTAGTCTAGGTTGGCAGTGTGCGTTCACTAGCGTTTGGCTGCCGGTGATGGGGAGCAGATAGTATTTCTGTTCCCCGTGGTTTTGTGTACCCCCTAAGTCTAAAGGGAGCTTATACAGGCCTATTCTAGGTTGGCAGTCTGTGTTGACTAGGGATTGGCTGGCGGTGTTGGGGGGCAGATAGCATCTCTGCATATAGTATTTTTGTTCCCCGTGGTTTTGTGTACCCCCCAAGTCTAAAGGGAGCTTATACAGGCCTATTCTAGGTTGGCAGTATGCGTTAACTAGGGTTCGGCTTGCAGTGTTGGGGAGCAGATAGTATTTCTGCAGATAGTATTTCTGCTCCCCATGGTTTTGTGTACCCCCCCAAGACTAAAGGGAGCTTATACAGGCCTATTCTAGGTTGGCAGTGTGCGTTCACTAGGGTTTTGCTGGCGGTGATGGGGAGCAGATAGTATTTCTGCTTCCCGTGGTTTTGTGTACCCCCTAAGTCTAAAGGGAGCTTATACAGGCCTATTCTAGGTTGGCAGTGTGCGCTGACTAGGGATCGGCTTGCAGTGTTGGGGAGCAGATAGTATTGCTGAAGATAGTATTTTTGTTCACCGTGGTTTTGTGTACCCCCTAAGTCTAAAGGGTGCTTATACAGGCCTATTCTAGGTTGGCAGTGTGCGTTGACTAGAGTTTGGCTGCCGTTGATGGGGAGCAGATAGTATTTCTGCTCCCCGTGGTTTTGCATACCCCCTAAGTCTAAAGGGAGCTTACACAGGCCTATTCTAGGTTGGCAGTGTGCATTCACTAGAGTTTGGCTGCGGTGTTGGGGAGCAGATAGAATTTGTGTTCCCAGTGGTTTTGTGTACACCCTAAGTCTAAAGGGAGCTTATACAGGCCGATTGTAGGTTGGCAGTGTGCGTTGACTAGGGTTTGGCTGGCGGTGTTGGGGAGCAGATAGTATTTCTGCAGATAGTATTTTTGTTCCCCGTGGTTTTGTGTACCCCCTAATTCTAAAGGGAGCTTATGCAGGCCTATTCTAGGTTGGCAGTGTGCGTTCACTAGGGTTTGGCTGCCGGTGATGGGGAGCAGGTAGTATTTCTGTTCCCCGTGGTTTTGTGTACCCCCAATTCTAAAGGGAGCTTATACAGGCCTATTCTAGGTTGGCAGTCTGTGTTGACTAGGGTTCGGCTGGCGGTGTTGGGGAGCAGATAGTATTTCTGCAGATAGTTTTTTTGTTCCCCGTGGTTTTATATACCCCCTAAGTCTACAGGGAGCTTATATAGGCCTATTCTAGGTTGCCAGTGTGCGTTGACTAGGATTTGGCTGGCGTTGATGGGGAGCAGATAGTATTTCTGCTCACCGTGGTTTTGCGTACCCCCAAAGTCTAAAGGGAGCTTATACAGGCCTAATCTAGGTTGGCAGTGTGTGTTCACTAGGGTTTGGCTGCGGTGTTGGGGAGCAGATAGTATTTTTGTTTCCCGTGGTTTTGTGTACCCCCTAATTCTAAAGGGAGCTTTCTACAGGCCTATTCTAGGTTGGCAGTCTGTGTTGACTAGGGTTCGTCTGGCGGTGTTAGGGAGCAGATAGTATTTCTGCAGATAGTATTTCTGCTCCCCGTGGTTCTGTGTACCCCCTAAGTCTAAAGAGAGCTTATACAGGCCTATTCTAGGTTGGCAGTGTGCGTTGAGTAGGGTGATGCTGTTTGTGTACCCCTTTTGCAGCTCCTTAAACATTCTAACATATAATTTCTGCAAAATCGTTTCTGTGTTGGACAACAGTGTTACCTCAGTGTCTTTCTCATCATGTATATCTTTTTCACCTTTTCTTTATTTGAACTCTGCTTTTTTTTTACAGTATCTTTCTACCTCTCATCACAATCAGTTCCACAGCGTAGCGTCCGTTCCAGTGTTTTTAGCCTTCTTGTTCTTTTGCTGACTTAACAGTTTGTGTACAAGATACACCGTCCTATTTGTGCAGCCTTCTTTTGTGTATCTTCTTTTGTGCAGCCTTCTTTTGTGTATCTTCTTTTATATCTGACTTTGGTTATTCAGTGCTTGATCCAGTGTCCTGAACATACCAGTACATCTGTAGACATGTAGTTTACTCCTTTCCATTCCCTCCCTCTACCCTAATTGACAACGTAATGGGGGGAGACAAAGTAAAGGGCTCTGGTCGTCACTGTGTTTTAAGCTTGCAACACAATAGATAGGACACGGATTAAGAAACCCAGCCTCCACCACTCATGGACCCCCCTGCCCCTTGTTGCCACCTCCTTTGGTATGCCTTAAGTATTAAATCTCTGCACTTGACCTTGGTCCTCCTCCGGTGTATTCTCATCATAGTCCAAGCACATACAATCCATAATTTCAACTGCCCTTGCCCACTCTGTGTGGTGGTACCGGCACCAGGTATTGCACATTATACAACACCTTGAGTGTACCCGCCCTCAAAACGCCTCCGCTGGCCATTGTACATGCAGACCTTGGACCACCCTTTGCATCCATTCTTGCATCCTGAGATGTAACCTCCTACCTCTGTTCTTCACCTCCTACTTTCCCCTTTTAAATATTCAAATCCTCTTGGAAAGACCTTACCAACCCTTTCCATAGAAAAAGTAAGACGGTTTGGAAATCACTTTATATGTGAGCTCTGTATGCCATCCTAATACCCAATCTGCAAATTACATGCTTTGTACCATTCTGTAATACGCTTGAGTTGCACTGTTCTATCTTGTATGGCTTTCTGTGTCATGACAATCAAAGGGAACATATTCCTGTATATCTTAAATAAAGCACTTGACACAATGCACAGTGACACTGTATTTATTTATTGTATTTATGTTTCAAATTTTTTCAAAATAATTTACACTCAAGGTCAAAATTTGTTCCTTCATTTCCAAGATAAATATTAAATACAATTTCAATTTCAATTTGTAATCTTTATTCGGTTCTTAAAAAGACACCATAAAAGCAAAAATACTAAGTACACACAAAATATTTAAAAACGATAATGATTTTCCATTTAAAAAGTTATAAATGTTAAGATTATTTGACACTATGAAAAGACCAGGGGATCCTGAATTTAAATGTTCATGGGGACGAGAAATGTTAGGGGCCAGTTTCTCTAGTGTTCCTTAGTCGTATTGCCATCCGAATAAAATTTATGGTGCAAAAAAGGGTATAAGCATCCTCCGCTTCCTGTAAGAACCTCAGGGCCAGTCTTGCATGTTTAAACTTTAAGTCTTTCAAAATCCCTACTAAGAACTTGCGTCTTGGGACGGTATAAAATGGGCACAGTAAGACAAAGTGAAGGGTATCCTGCGGAGACCTGTGGTCGCAGCCGCAGGTACCCTTCTCCTCCACTGTGTGAGTGAACCCAGCCGGGACCGCAAAGAGGTGATGGAGCATGTTAAATCTGAAACGGGTCATGACGTAGCGATCCTGGGCGTTATACATGACCCTTAAATAAGGTTCCATGCCGTGCTTCGCTGTGAGTTCATTATAAGAAAGATTAGTGGGTTTATGGTTTTCTTTTTTTGCCCTAGATAACTTAAGCTGTGCCGGAAAGAGTTTTTTCACAAGGGCCTTGCTTTCAGGTGTTAGAGAGTCTGGGGATGTGAAGAAGTTGATACAATCAATCTCTGCTAATGATTTCTTGACATATTTCAGCCAGGGGATGGTTTGACCTTTGTCTCTTTTGAGGCAGTCCAATATAATTTGTCTTGTTAGGGCCGCATCTGGGTTGGTCCATACTTTGACCCATGCCAGGAGAGGTTTGATTTTGATCCTGTCTTCTATAAAGGTTTCTCCCACTTCTTCGTGGATGATGTGGGCCGATACACTCTGGGGCACTTTCAAAATTCTTCTCAAGAATTTGTTTTCTTCTGTCTGGATCTGCTGTACTTTATTATCCAGAAAGCCCCACACTTCTGCCCCATAGGATACTTTCGCACAGCAAATTGACCTGTACAAGTTCAGTATTTGTTCTGGAGACCATTTTCCTAGTCTTTGCCCGTACCCCATGATGGCTCCTACTGAAGCTGCCAGTTTCATAGAATGCTTTTCTACCAGAGGTTTAAAGGTAAGGTGGTGATCGAATAGTACCCCCAGGTATGAAAAGGTCTTGACCTGGTCTATTTTGTGTGACCCAATGTGATAGGTGAAGTTCCCTTTTGTCAGTTGCCCTGATGACATAATATAGGATTTTTCCAGGTTTGTCGCCAGGTCCAATTTGTCCATGAACGTGACGAACCCGTCAATCAGTTTTTGCAATCCTAAAGGGGTTCTGGCAAGCAAAACCGCATCATCGGCGTAGAGTAGTACAGGCACCGCACGATGACCGATTTGGGGTGAGTCCACCTTAAGTTTGAGGAGGTCTTTTTCCAGCGAGTTAATATAGATAGAAAAAAGAAAGGGCGCGAGGATACATCCCTGCCTTACTCCACTAGTGCAGGTGAAGGGGTCGGTCTTTTTTCCCTCTTGGTTGTATCTCACACTTGCGGTGGTGTTCCGGTGGAGATTTTGCAGGGTGTCGACTAGTGGTTGATCCACTCCTAGTTCTAACAGCATGGACCAAAGCTTTCTTCTATTTACACGGTCTAAAGCCGCTGAAAGGTCCATAAACCCCATGTGAATGGACCCCTTCCCGGCGATGGTATATTTAGCTATCAGGAGATATAAGTTTAGGCATTGATCGGTGGTAGATCTACCTTTCCTGAAGCCATATTGGATTTCCGAGAGGACTTGGTGCTCCTCGGCCCAGTCTTGCAGCCGCTGTAGAATGACTCGCCCCAATACCTTTGCTGTCACATCAATTAGAGAAATGGGTCGGTAGCATTGAGGGTCATCACGGTTCCCTTTTTTGTAAATGGGAACTATGGTCGCCGTTGACCAGGACTGAGGCAGACCTGCCACCACTGCCTCGTTTAATACCCTGGTAAGCAACGGTGCCCATAGATCGGGTCTGCTTAGGAATAGGTCTGGTGGAATTCCGTCCGGACCCGGTGCCTTGTTTTTACTGAGCCCTGCTATTCCCATTTCGACTTCTTTCAGGGAAAAGTCTAACTTGGCCGGCTGAAAACCCCTAGGTGCATCCTCCAGAGTTAGGTGACTTGAGTGATTGTATAGGCTCTGAAAGTGGTTCTGCCATTGATCCGGCAGAATGATGTTCATAATTTTTGGTGCCCCTTGGTCCTGGAAACATGGGGAATTAATCACTTTCCAGAAACTTGCGGAGTCTTTCCTTTCCGCGGCGTCCCTTAGATCTTCCCAGGCTTGATTTTGTAGGCTTTGCTTACGTTTCTTCAGAGCTTTATTATATTCAGCTCTGTTCTGTGCCACCATTATCTTATCCCTTGGTTTGGAGTGGAGGCTATCCTTCAGTTTTTTAAGCGCCTTTGTGCAATTCGAATCAAACCAGCCGGGATTTGAGGACGTTTTATTAGACCCAGTAGACTTTAGGGAGTTATTTACATGTTGCGCAATTTCTTCGAATGCCCTGACCACCAGAACGCCAACCACACTTGGATCAATGCATTTGTCTATTGCTTCTGGGGCCTCTGTTAGTAATTTTTTGTAAAATCTGTCCCCATCAATTTTGGCCCATTTGATTCTTCTTCCCTGATCCACTGCTTTTTCCATGATGTCAGGTCTCTTTAGACACGAGTTAAATTCAAAACCTCCAATTGTGATAATAACCGGGTTGTGGTCACTAAAGCTGCTGGCCTCTATAAAAGTATTGCTGATGTTTCTTTTTAATATGGGAGAGACTAAAACAAAGTCAATGTAAGAGTGGCAACCTCTTCCTTTATATGTTGGGGTTAGTTCCCCTTTTTCGCCCAGCACAACAAGGTCTAGAGTTTGAGTCAGGTTATGCCTTTTCGTTAGCCTCTCTAAGTCCCATCCCTCTTTTGAGTGAATGAAGTGTGGGCCTTTCATTATGGTGCATCTTGACCAGTCTTTGTTGAAGGGTTTTAGTTTGTCACAAAGGTGGCAGTTAAAATCTCCCATTAGTATTAAGCTTGGGAGGTTTGGTGTCTTATTTAAAAAATTCAAATTTCTTAGGCAGGCTTCCAGCTCATTTACGGCTGTTCCCTTATCCGTCGTTCCAGGAGCATTGTACCAGTTGACTAGAAAAAAGGTTAGTCTTGGTGAGCCGAACCTTAATACTTGGAGGTTATATGAGGCCCATTTAATATTGGACCAGGTGCCCTTAATGTCTAGATTGACATATATAACAAGTCCTCCGCTGGCTCTCCCCGAGTATGATTTTTTAGCTGGGACAAGAAAACTTTTATAGCCTTCCAAGCTGTAAACATTTAGTTCGGTAGCCCAGGTTTCTTGCAGGCATATGATTTGGAATTTGGTTATATAGCTGAGCCATTCCTGGGATTCAAATTTGGCCGCTAATCCTGCAATGTTCCAGGATACAATTTGTAAGTTTTCTTGGGTCATTTCCTTTGGAGTTCCTTTTGGGTCTCCTGATGGGAGCATTGCATGTTTTCCCGCTTCCGATGAAGTGACAGGGCTGGGCTGTATACTGCCAGAAGCAGCTAATCTACTCTGTTTAGCAGTGGTCCTATATTTTGGGGGATTTATCCGCTCTCCTTTTCCCCAGCTCGGGTTCGTCGATTTGGTACTGCCTCCATTACTGGGCACGGGTTCTGATCCCTTTCCTGCCCCCATTCTCATTCCTGTTGAGAGTGTGCTTACCTCCTTCCGCCTTGCGATCATAGGGGGTTGTTTATCCCATCCCTGTCAGTCGACCTCTTCAAGTGTGCTGAACCTGTTCCAGTGTGCATGCTGCATTAAAAAGGAGTCATAATTTGGAACAACAAAGTTTGGCCTTTGCCACTGGGGTGGTCCATATTGGGGGCCCATATTGGGTGTTCTAGTCGGTGGTGGTCTGTTGCTCTGCCTGGGTCTTTGAAATGCGAAAGGGTAAAAGTAGGATAAATGTACCGGATGAATTTGTGAGCGGGTATAGCTCGGCGGGGCATTACAGATAAAGTTGACTGCTGCCATATCCCTGAAGTTCACCGTGATTATGTCCCCTGCTATAGTCTTGGTGCCTTTGCCGATCCACTCCCCCCTTCTTACTGAAAGGATTTCCCCATGGATATTGGGGGGCAGTGGTCTATGTATTTCTAACCACTGTGCACATTTGTTTTTTAGCTCTACTTGTGATTCCCGTTGGCCCTCCCTGAGAGGTGGGACTCCTGTTAAAACCACTACAAAGGGTAATGCTTCAGGCGGGAGGTTAATTGTCCTGAAGCGAGTTGCTGTTTTGTGCTCTTTAATAGCTGTTGTAGGAGGAGTCGCATTGGTCTTCGGGTTCGCTTTGGGGGTTTGAGCGGTGTTTCCTTCCAATGTTTGAGAGGGTCCAGGGGGTGGTTTATTATTTTCAGTAATTGTTTGTTTTTAATTTTTGCCTGTATTCGGTGTGGTAGCAGCCTTTTGTGTATCTTTGGTACTTATTTGTGTGCCTCTGTTGGAGAACTTTGGTGCCGTGTCCGGTGTTGTAGCGGCCTTATCTTTGGTTAGTCTTTTAGTTATGGCCTAATTCTGTTTTGCTGGGCCACCTTCTTGTGCTAATTGGACTTTCGAGCCGAACCCCTTATTATTTACGAGTGATGTTAATCTATCGACTTTGGCTATGAGGGGTTTTATCAGCACAGTAATGGAGTGCTCCAGGTCCGTTTTGAGGTCAGCCACCATGTTGGTGATCCAACAGGGTATTCCTGGTGTAGTTGGATTTACAGGCGTTACCAAATTATGATTTCTAGATTTTAGTGATCCTTTTTTGCCCCCACATTTCGGGCCTTCCTTATACGAGGTTTTATCTGTAATATTTAAATTCTTAATATGGTTCTTTGTTTGTTCACCAGTTCTCTCACTACAAATTTCGTCGGGCACCTGGGCACAAGGGAGGTCGACGAAAGAAGAGGGGGTGAGGGGCAGGCTAGTTTCAATTTCCTCTTCCAAATCTCGGGAAGCTTCAGATAGATTAATAAGGGATTCCTGGGTTTCTTGGACAACAATCACGGGTGGTAGTGACATCCTTCTTTCAGTGTTTGCGATGGCGTTTGAAACCGCCCCTATGGTTTGTTTGAGCATCTTGTCGATAGCGGTTAAAGTTGGTAAAGGCGGAGGCACATCCATTTTAGATTTTGTGCTTGATCTTAAGATGGGCATCTTTGACTTCTTGGCCGTCTTCCTCATAGTCTACCATGCAAAGTGCAAAAACAGTGAATGGGTTTGACTGATGTAAGTAAGTCCAGATATAATGCCTGTTATGCAAGATGCGATTGGCGAATGTTAGGGGGGCGACCCAGCCCGGCCTCTTCTGGCCTCTGAGGGCCACAGAGGGCCCACCCTTTGCCCGGGCTTCGCTCGGCGTCCCGCTCGCGTCCCGCTGAGCGGTAGTGCGCTGTTCTTAAAGGAGGCGTTGCAGCCGGGGGCGTGTCTTGCTGGGGGCGCGGCCGTGCACACCTGTGCAGCGCGGGGACTCCTGGTCTATGGAGTCCCTGCGGCGCGTGCCCACAGTTACCTCACGCAGTTCTCTCTTCCTCCCGGATGCTCTCCGGCGCTCCTGCTGCCTCAACCCCACACCAAACGCCGCGCAGCGGCACCCGCGAAGCGGGTGCTGCAAGTTGTTGAGCGGCGATATGGCGGTCAATACCTCCTGGGACACGGGGAGGCTGCAAGGCTGGATGGCGGTTTCCCAGTACACTTCGTCAGCTAATAGCGGCGTCCAGGTACAATTCCTCTCACATAAGGGTCCCACTGCACTCGGGAAGTCTTCGCTCTTAAGAACTTGGGCGGCCGGGGGCGTGTCTTGCTGGGGGCGCGGCCATGCACACCTGTGCAGCGCGGGGACTCCTGGTCTATGGAGTCCCTGCGGCGCGCGCCCACAGTTACCTCACGCAGTTCTCTCTTCCTCCCGGATGCTCTCCGGCGCTCCTGCTGCCTCAACCCCACACCAAACGCCGCGCAGCGGCACCCGCGAAGCGGGTGCTGCAAGTTGTTGAGCGGCGATATGGCGGTCAATCCCTCCTGGGACACGGGGAGGCTGCAAGGCTGGATGGCGGTTTCCCAGTACACTTCGTCAGCTAATGGCGGCGTCCAGGTACAATTCCTCTCACATAAATACATTTCATAGGAAGCACCACATACACCGATATTACAGTGACAAAGTTGTAAAAATAATTTCAATGTATCACAATTATTTTCTGTTAGCACCTCAAACACATGATATTACAGTAAAGAAGTTTTTAAAATAGTTACAATGTATCCAAAAATATATTATGTGAGCACCTCAAACACTGATATTACAGTAAAGAAGTTTTTAAAATAGTTACAATGTATCCAAAAATATTTTCTGTTAGCACCTCAAACACTGATATTACAGTAAAGAGGTTTTTAAAGTAGTTACAATGTATCCAAAAATATTTTATGTGAGCACCTCAAACACTGATATTACAGTAACCAAGTTGCAAAAATAGTTGCAGTGTAGCTCAAAATATTGAACTTGAGGACCACAAACACTGGGAGAACAGTAAACAAGTTGTGAAAATAGTTTCAATGTATCAGAATAACTCATTTCACTTCACTGAGAACATGTTTCTTTACTACTGACAGATCTTACTTCTTATAGATGGAAAATGTCACTTACACAGTAAGCATTTCTTCTTGGCATGTAGTGCTGTAGATTCACATGATTTCCATAGTCCTGCCATCTCGTGTTGTGTTGGGATGTTTGCAAGTTGTTTTTCTTTGAAGAAGTCTATGTCTTTACCAGTGTAGAACAAGCTCACATCTATGTTGGATGTTCATGTTTACATGTTATTGAAACCAACATCATCAACTATCCATTGGTGCGTTTTGAGTGAACAAAAATAGGAATCATACAATTTTATGCTCTACACTATTGCTTCCAGGCGTCCTTTCACTGGTTTCTTCCAAACAACCATAACCTTTTTCATGGGTTTCAATGCATAATCTTTCAGGTTTTAAAATGGAAATTTAAAACAAGATTTGAGCAAGTTGACAACATGGAGCAAGGAATAAAGTCTCCTCTCCTGTTTGAAAAAGATGGAAGACGCCATGGCCATCACCAAGAGAACGCCTGATAACTGTACTGCCTTTTTTAATAAAATTAGAACTTTTTAAATGTAGGTGAGTGGGTGTGTGTGTGTTAAATTTAAAAATGTTTCTATGTTTTTTGTATGTATGTATTGAATGACGTTCGGCGTTAAAGGCATACATACCAAAAACATATATATGTACAAAATACATAGTCTAGATAACCTCATGACAATCGCACGTCCCCCTGAAGACGACGATACGTTCAGATGACTCCACTATCAACTTTCGAATCTACTTTCTGTGCCTACCATGGTGAAATATGAAAGATTTGAGCAAGTTGACAACTTGGAGCAGTTACGAAAAATTCCAATACAGGTCTATGCTGCGTCATGGGGCCCTCCCAGGCCTCTATTCTTATAAATCGTGCGTGCATGATTGTAATAGTTCTTGTTGCCTTTTTAAACAAAGTTTGATCTTTATAAATGTCGGTGTGTTCAGCGTTGAAGGCATACTTACAAAATACATACTCTAGATAACCTCAGGACGATCGCACGTCCCCCTGATGACGACAATACATTCAGATGTCTCCACTATGAAATTCGAAAGAAGATTTGACCAAGTTGACACTTCCCGTCGATTAACAACTTTGAAGAAGAATTAAAGTGGCTTTTTATACTGCCCCTTTTTTTACATTTTCAAAAATGTCTAAATTTGTAAAGCCTGAGCAACGGCAACCACGTCCACGAAGGCAGCAGATGCGCAAATTACCCACTGCCGATTCAGGGACGTGGTTACCAAAATTAACAAGTCTAATTAGTCACGTGGTAAGGCTGTCTCCTCCGTTTGAAGATATTCTGCATGGGAATTGACTCTATTGTTAGTATATTTGGAGACAGATGAAGAGAATGGAGTTATTAAGAGTATAATATACTTTTACCTATGTGTAATTTTATGCAACAGGGAAACTTGCTTACTATACAGTGTAGGCATGGGTGAGTTGGGACAAGCCAAGGACAACAATATTGCGTGGGGCGCAGCAGGGAGCTGCCTGACTTAATGTCATACAAACAGCATCTCACCCATCCCACTACTTCTTTCAAATACTCCCAGCCTTGATCTGATAGAACTATTATCGGACTTCCATGGCATAAGTACTTTTGCAACAGTCTTGAAGCAACCTTAGCTGCAGCCTTTGATTTCAGAGGAAATGCATCAACCCATTTCGAAAAATAATGTTGCAGTTTTAATGATCACATTTTATACTCTACAGGCACCTTAGGAGAAAATGGAAACTGTTCTTTGTCCGACAAATACTGGTGTTCATTGGATATACAGATGAATGGATGCTGCTTTTTTAAAAAAAGTGAAATCTTTTTAAATGATATTTTTGGAAAGTTAAAGTATTTTCAATATTAATCAGTCAGTTTTGAAAGTTATTTTACAAAAATATGACTGGTTGTAAGACTTCGAAGTGCCTAAATGTTTTTTTAAGTCTCACTTTTTTATATGAGTTTGTTTTACAATGTATCAAGAGCAGACATCTGTAGAATAACAGTTTGACTCTCAAATACCACAAATCTAATTTCTTAGCAAAAGGTTTTAATATCTGAAAACATCATAAAAAAGACAGGCTCTTTCCAGGCCCTGTAATTGGAAAGAGCAAGTTCACATTTCCTGTCGCTTAACTTGGAAGAAGAATTAAAGTGGCTCTGTATATGAAAGAAGATTAGAGCAAGTTGCAACAAGGAGTACAGTATACCATATCCAACGAAGGCAGCAGACCCACAAATCACCCACTCCCGACTGGGGGACGTAGTTACCACAAACAACTATACTGGGCTCTATTGCGGCCCTGTGATTGGAATCACCCACTCCCGACCCGGGGATGTACTTTCATTAAAATACATACAAAATACGTACTCTAGATAACCTTGTGACGATCGCACGTCCCCCTTAAGACGATGATACGTTCAGGTGTCTCCACTATCAACTTCAATGCTACTTTCTGTGCCTACCATGGTGAAATATGAAAGAAGATTTGAGCAACTTGACAACTTGGTAGAAGAAATAAAGTCTGTTTCCTGTAGGGTTTTTGGATTTGATGAGCTTCACTAGATGAGCCAACATGTACATCCTACGCCATTAGACATACTATACTGTGTTTTAATATTTTATAGGTAATCGATGCATACCTTTCAAAAATATGTATGTCAAGACCAAATGTACATATATTTTCATTAATAACACATACAGACCTAGCCATAAGTAATAATTCTTTATCAATGTGTGTAATAAAACCCTTTTATTTTAACCTTGCAACAGTGTCATCCTGTATACTATATATCCCTGGGCAATTATCGTTCATTTGCTTTTCGGGTAAATAATCATATCTCTTATGTGACTTTTCACTGCTACACGACGAGGTGGTGGCAAATATTTTCCAGCAGTGGGGTCGTCCGTCAATAAGACCTGTTCACAGACGACAAAAACAAAAAATGCCACGCCTTCGTATCCAGATTCCACCGTCCAGGGACAAGGGGGAATGTATATGTGGTACAAATATCCAACCTGAATTTTAATTTACATAAAAACAATTGTTCGCAATAGGATTGGGGTTGAAAAGCAATCATAGGTTTCAGAGCAACTGCGTTAGGACCATACTAGTGGTCAGACAAAATCATATGCGAATAGCAATATGCTTCCGATGCCCACTATGGACGCGTTCGGTAGGCGTTCACAAGTTTCATCCCTTAAAGCCCTCTTTCCTATTTACAACTAATCTAAAGAAGTAAGCTATTACCATAATTCAATATATCTTCAAAAAATTAAGGTTTAAAAAACCCATAATGGAAGTATCATTACCAGCATGCACAAAACACCACCATTGTAGCTGTCCTTTTGCTTTTGGTTACATTCTACAACTAACTGCCATTGGTCATAGACGCTTCAATTGCTGTAGGAAAACCATTTCGAGACATAGGAATGGTTATGTTAAATATTTCGCTATGTTTAATTTCAGAAAAGGAAATCATATTAACAATGTTATATTTAGGGTATTAGTCGATCGGCGTTGAGGAGTAGAAGGCCACTGTCATCGTCAGCTCGACGTTCGGCGTTGAAGGCATACATACCAAAAACATACATATATGTACAAAATACATAGTCTAGATAAACTCACGACAATCGCACGTCCCCCTGAAGACGACGATACGTTCAGATGTCTCCACTTGTTTGAGTAAGTTGCAACTCGACATACAGTCTACCACATCCAACGAAGGCAGCAGACGCGCAAATTACCCACTCACCGACTCGGGGACGTAGTTACAATAAACAACACAGAGCTCTTACGAGACCTGCGGGTGCAGTTTGCGGAATGGAAGAAGTCATCAGGGTGTGACGCATTACTGTGCTGCCTTCCTCAATAAAGAAGGACATGAACGGCAGCTGCACACTGGGATCCTGCGGAGCCGAGTGGGGAACCCGACTCGTCGGAAAGAGGTGCACAGGCACGGTGACACTTAAAGCCTACAACTGAAAAGACATTAGTGATCGGTCTGACCAGCCTGAAATACTCTTGCAGATCGAGCATGAGTAAGTCTGGTGATCACCCCAACACTATTAGAAGTGGCATGTTTGAGGTCAGACACTTTACAGAGGCTTCGGGCAAAATGGGAGTCGGAGTTGGCGGAGATGGAGGACTTAGATTGGGAAATGGCGCTGATGCATCCTCGTGAGGTTGCCATTAAGTCCAGGCTCAGACTGATTCAGTTTAAATATCTGCACAGAACATAGTATGATAGAGCACCGTATAGGGAGGGCGGAAACACCAGACTGCTTGCGCTTTAGGACGTCACCAGGTACGTTCTTTCACAGTCTGGGATTGTTCTAAGATTCAACTGTATTGGGCTACCCTTTTAGAAGAGCTGGGAACGGTTCTGGGAGAGAAAATTCCGCTTAATACCCAGTTTGTTCTGTTGGGAATATCCACGGACATTGACCTCCCCAAACCAAAGTGAACCCTACTTCATTAAGGATTAGTGGTGGCGAAACGTGACCTGGCTATGGCATGGGGGTCAGTGGCAAACCCATCTCTGATTGAATGTAAAAAAAGCATGAATATGTATATGTTGGGGGAAAAGATGACTTATAAGGCACGAGTTGCCCCAAAAAGTTTTGACTCACACATTATGGACTCTCGCTGAATGATTCACAATGATCGTTTAGGGTGGGTGTGCGAGATAAGAAGGGTCACACAAAAACATGTAAAGTTATGATACATTTATTTGACTGTCCACCGCTGTCGTCTGTGTATGCTGTTGAGGTCACACTGAATATACCACTACTTTTTGCTGCTGAGAACTTCTTTTGTAATGTAGTTAAGAAAATGACAATAAACATATTTAGAAAAAAAAATGAAAGAAGATTTGAGCAAGTTGACATTTCCCGTCGCTTAACAACTTGGTAGAAGAATTCAAGTGGCTTTGTTAATCATTTTTTTTCAAGTTGAATGCTAAATAAGGTAAAAAGGAATTGTAAACTATGCTGCGTTTTTTAAATAAAGTTAGATCTTTTTAAATGGAGGTGTGTTATATTGTGTGGATGCTGAATAAGGTGAAAAATGAAAGCTGTTTTGCCTGGCCCCGGTAGTGGCAAAATTGCGTTCTTGGGGAATCTAGGCCTTCCTGTACCTGGACGATTGGTTAATCAAAGGTCCTTCAAAGCACAATGTAAAGAATGCCATTTTAACATGCCTCAATCTCTTTGAACCTCTGGGTCTAATCCCTGTTACAATTACAGAATCAAATCCTAGTTACATCTGAAGCCCATCCTGCCTTTCCTGGGAGCACGTCTAGACATGATAAAAATGTCACTTTCTGTTCGTCTGTGCGCTTCACTCCTGGGCATGTGTTCTTTGGCCATACATCTCATCCCTTTGGGGCACCTGAAAATGCGCCCTTTACAGGAAGAACTACATCCTCAATGGAAACAAGCAACAGGTTGCTTCGACGATGTCATCAAAGTCACTCCACGCAGAGTGGGGTTTGGATTCCGCAGTGGGAGCCCGACTCTGGGTGGTAGGGATGAAAAATAACAATACAGGGCCTGAAATTAGAATTAGAATAAGAATTGGCAACCACAGCCGACAAAGGCAGCAGACGCGCATGTAATTGGAATTAGAATAAGAATTGGCAACCACAGCCAACAAAGGCAGCAAGTGCACAAAGTACCCACACCGAATGTGGGTGGTTGGGATGAAAAATAACAATATCGGGCCCTTTCCAGAGCCTGTAATTAGAATTAGAATTGTCAACCACAGCCGACAAAGGCAGCAAGTGCACAAATTACCCACTGCCTTGGCGGGGTAGTAGTTACCAAAAAGGCTCAATAAAGGGCCTGTACTTTGAATTAGAAGAATAATTAGCAACCACAGCCAAGAAAGGCAGCAATTGCGCAAGTTACCCACTGCCTTGGCGGGGTAGTAGTTACCAAAAAGGCTCAATAAAGGGCCTGTACTTTGAATTAGAAATAGAAGAACAATTGATAACCACAGCCAAGAATAGCAGCAAGTGCGCAAATTACCCACTGCCTTGGCGGGGTAGTAGTTACCAAAAAGGCTCAATAAAGAGCCTGTACTTTGAATTAAAATTAGAATTAGAAGAATAATTGGCAACCACAGCCAAGAAAGGCAGCAAGTGCGCAAATTACCCACTGCCTTGGCGGGGTAGTAGTTACCAAAAAGGCTCAATAAAGGGCCTTTACTTGAATTAGAATTAGAAGAATAATTGGCAACCACAGCCAAGAAAGACAGCATTTGCGCAAATTACCCACTGCCTTGGCGGGTAGTAGTTACCAAAAAGGCTCAATAAAGGGCCTGTACTTTGAATTAGAAATAGAATAATAATTGACAACCACAGCCAAGAAAGGCTGCAAGTGCGCAAATTACCCGCTGCCTTGGCGGGGTAGTAGTTCACAAAAAGGCTCAATAAAGGGCCTGTACTTTGAATTAGAATTAGAATTAGAAGAATAATTGGCAACCACAGCCAAGAAAGGCAGCAAGTGCACAAATTACCCACTGCCTTGGCGGGGTAGTAGTTACCAAAAAGGCTCAATAAAGGGCCTGTACTTTGAATTAGAATTAGAATTAGAAAAATAATTGGCAACCACAGCCAAGAAAGGCAGCAAGGTCGCAAATTACCCACTGCTTTGGCGGGGTAGTAGTTACCAAAAAGGCTCAATAAAAGGCCTGTACTTTGAATTAGAATTAGAATTAGAAGAATAATTGGCAACCACAGCCAAGAAAGACAGCAATTGCGCAAATTACCCACTGCCTTGGTGGGGTAGTAGTAACCAAAAAGGCTCAATAAAGGGCCTGTACTTTGAATTAGAAATAGAAGAATAATTGACAACCACAGCCAAGAAAGGCAGCAAGTGCGCAAATTACCCACTGCCTTGGCGGGGTAGTAGTTACCAAAAAGGCTCAATAAAGAGCCTGTACTTTGAATTAAAATTAGAATTAGAAGAATAATTGGCAACCACAGCCAAGAAAGGCAGCAAGTGCGCAAATTACCCACTGCCTTGGCGGGGGAGTAGTTACCAAAAAGGCTCAATAAAGGGCCTTTACTTGAATTAGAATTAGAAGAATAATTGGCAACCACAGCCAAGAAAGACAGCATTTGCGCAAATTACCCACTGCCTTGGCGGGTAGTAGTTACCAAAAAGGCTCAATAAAGGGCCTGTACTTTGAATTAGAAATAGAAGAATAATTGACAACCACAGCCAAGAAAGGCTGCAAGTGCGCAAATTACCCGCTGCCTTGGCGGGGTAGTAGTTCACAAAAAGGCTCAATAAAGGGCCTGTACTTTGAATTAGAATTAGAATTAGAAGAATAATTGGCAACCACAGCCAAGAAAGGCAGCAAGTGCACAAATTACCCACTGCCTTGGCGGGGTAGTAGTTACCAAAAAGGCTCAATAAAGGGCCTGTACTTTCAATTAGAATTAGAATTAGAATTAGAAAAATAATTGGCAACCACAGCCAAGAAAAGCAGCAAGGTCGCAAATTACCCACTGCTTTGGCGGGGTAGTAGTTACCAAAAAGGCTCAATAAAAAACGCCTGTACTTTGAATTAGAATTAGAATTAGAAGAATAATTGGCAACCACAGCCAAGAAAGGCAGCAAGGTCGCAAATTACCCACTGCTTTGGCGGGGTAGTAGTTACCAAAAAGGCTCAATAAAAGGCCTGTACTTTGAATTAGAATTAGAATTAGAAGAATAATTGGCAACCACAGCCAAGAAAGACAGCAATTGCGCAAATTACCCACTGCCTTGGTGGGGTAGTAGTAACCAAAAAGGCTCAATAAAGGGCCTGTACTTTGAATTAGAAATAGAAGAATAATTGACAACCACAGCCAAGAAAGGCAGCAAGTGCGCAAATTACCCACTGCCTTGGCGGGGTAGTAGTTACCAAAAAGGCTCAATAAAGAGCCTGTACTTTGAATTAAAATTAGAATTAGAAGAATAATTGGCAACCACAGCCAAGAAAGGCAGCAAGTGTGCAAATTACCCACTGCCTTGGCGGGGTAGTAGTTCACAAAAATGCTCAATAAAGGGCCTGTACTTTGAATTGTAATTAGAATTAGAAGAATAATTGGCAACCACAGCCAAGAAAGGCAGAAAGTGCACACATTACCCACTGCCTTGGCGAGGTAGTAGTTACCAAAAAGGTTAAATAAAGGGCCTGTACTTTGAATTAGAATTAGAATAATAATTGACAACCACAGCCAAGAAAGGCAGCAAGGTCGCAAATTACCCACTGCCTTGGCGGGGTAGTAGTTACCAAAAAGGCTCAATAAAAGGCCTGTACTTTGAATTAGAATTAGAATTAGAAGAATAATTGGCAACCACAGCCAAGAAAGGCAGCAAGTGCGCAAATTACCCACTGCCTTGGCGGGGTAGTAGTTACCAAAAAGGTTCAATAAAGGGCCTGTACTTTGAATTAGAAATAGAAGAATAATTGGCTACCACAGCCAACAAAGGCAGCAGGTAGGTGTGCTTGATTGAGTGGATGCTGAATACGGTGAAAAATAACAAAGGCAGCAGAGGCGCAAACTACCCACTGCATTGTCAGGGAAGTGGATGTTTGGATTTCCAGTTCATTACAAAGAGTGGGAGTCGGATTCCGCAGTGGGAGCCTGAGAAATGGCTACCCCATCTAAGGAAGCAAGCAAGTGCACAAACTACCCACTTCAGACTCTGGGTGATAGGGATGAAAAATAACAATACCGGGCCCTTTCCAGGGCCTGTCATTAGAATTAGAATAATAATTGGCAACCACAGCCAACAAAGGCAGCAGGTAGGTGTGTTTGATTGAGTGGATGCTGAATAAGGTGAAAAATAACAAAGGCAGCTGACACGCAAACTACCCACTGCCTTGTCAGGGAAGTGGGGGTTTGGATTTCCAGTCCATTACACAGAGTGGGAGTCGGATTCTGCGGTGGGAGCCTGAGAAACGGCTACCACATCTAAGGAAGCAAGCAAGTGCCCAAAGTACCCACACCTGACTGGGTGGTAGGGATGAAAAATAACAATACCGGGCCCTTTCCAGGGCCTGTCATTAGAATTAGAATAATAATTGGCAACCACAGCCAACAAAGGCAGCAGGTAGGTGTGTTTGATTGTGTGGATGCTGAATAAGTTGAAAAATTAAAGCTGTTTCTTGTGAAGTCTTCAACGGAATCTAAATGTAAAATAGATGTAAATTAGCACATCTTAACTGCTATCGTAAAAAGTGTAAACTTAATTTGGGCTATTTGGAACATGTTCCTAAGTGTATTCCAATCCAGTACTTAAGATCATTTGTGGTTAGGTCAGTGTGTACAAGTCTACTCTCTCTAGGGTGGTGGAATTGAATCCCCACCACCATGCTTACCATTCAAAAGTTTTTGACAAAATAAATGGCCATGTAGCCATTCTAAAGTTCACATTAACCGCAGTTATGGTCTGGCAGCATCACAGAACAGCCTTAGGCTAGGGATTCTGAAAAACTCCTTTTGCTTTCTCAATTTCGTTTTGTCAACAACTCGGACAACATAAACTAAACCATGCATCTGGACTTCGCTGAAATCTTCAAGGTACACATTAAGGCTTACATAATACAGAAGCACTTGGTACTTAGTGGCATCCAATTCTATTTTCTATGGAACAGTTGAATTCTACCTCCGCCTCTAGGACTGGTGGGAGGGTAGCATTCCAAAGTGTTTGACAGCTTAGACTACATGTTTCCATGCAGCCAAAGAAAACTTAGCATGCTCATGCATGTGCACCCTGTCACACAAAACCCAGCACTCAGCCTTCAGGATTGTAAAGGCCTGCCATAGGAGGGACTGATGAGTTTATATATGTCAGCGATAAAATAAAACAAGTGAAAGTACGCTTGTCTTACATTACGGATCTACAGACCTGAAAGACTATGCATCTATATCCCTGAAAACATTTTTTAATGTATGGAAGAAAGCAGTGAAAGGGCGTTTAGAAGCAATACTGTCCAGCATAAAATGTGTATGTTGTTGTTTTTGTTCCCTCTAAACACATCTTTTGGAGTATGACCATGCAATAGTGGTGTAACTATATGATAGATTCTACTGTCTGACGTCTACCTTAGTGATACTGGAAATACCTCTACTTCTTACACTACCATTGTACAATAACGTGTGGATGAGCGGTATTGGTTGTTGACCTTCAAAGAGGAGGAAGAATTACATTTATGTTTCAACACCGTAGCCAAATAGTTGCTTGATTTCTAACAGCAAATTAAGTATGAATGTTAGAGGAAGTCTGGGCCACCTCTAAAAGGATTGTGCAAGTCGTGACAGCTGAAGGGAGTGTGTCTCAACATTTCTACTTATGATAATCCAGACACAACACTAGATGGCAGGAGTATGCAAAACATCTAATTCGAAATCTTGCATGCGATCACATCTTTACTTTCTTAATACATACATTTGGTACATTTGTAACCTGTAAAAGGTAACCAGGATGTTGCATTCATTTCGATACATTCAAGGTGGACCCATCTGCAGCATTCTAAACATTGGGCCTGTAGCTTTTTGTTATGATAAATTAAATGTATTTACATATTAAACATAGTGACCTGTCCACAGACTGTGACAAAGTGGTGTTGAGTCCATTGCTAGGAAGGGCGTATAGCTAGCTAACCAACATGGCAGACGCAACTCAGAAAAGACCCTTGGAAATCCCTCAGTTATCTGAGTCATACTAACATATACCCTGCCTCAGACAAGTGTGAACTGGAGACTTAATGCCACCAAAACACCCCAAGTACTTAAATCAGTTACTTTTGATCTTCAGCGTCTAGAGTCATTGAGGGTATTTACTATTAAGTTTTGCATATAAATTGATGAAACATCTTGGTTGCAGACACCACAATACTTTTCAACAGACTCTAAATGTAAAAAAGATGTACATTAGCGCATCATAACAGCAATGCTAACAATTGAAAACTTATTTTGCAATATATCGTGCATGTTTGTAGGTGTTTTCAGATCCAGGAAATGAGACAGTCACAACTGTTCCAAACAAATTGAAATGGCTACACAACAAACATAATTGAAAATTCACAAACATAATGACAATATATTAGTATACTATGTTAAAAATTAAAGATATGCCTTTATCTATAAAAAACCTTCCATGACACAACAAAATACCGAATAATCCAATCTTCATGACAACACTAGAGTGTGACACCTTATTTATCATTGAAATGTTAAAGTCAAACCTGATGACTCCATTAGGTCCATTGCAATTTTCAGTCGATATGTCTCCAGAAACATTTCATTAGTAAAAATCTGGGCAACTGGCTGCTGAGTTATGTAACATTCTGCAAACTGAAAACCTAATTACAAATGTATATGTTGAGCAAAAGTCCAACCTGAATTTGAATTTACATAAAAACAATTAATCACAAATGGATTGGGGTTGAAAAGCAATCATAGGTTGCAGAGCAACCCCGTTGGGACCATATGAGTGGTCAGACAAAATCATATGTGAATAGCAATATGCTTCCGACGGGCACTATGGACGCGGTCAGTAGGCGTTGACAAATGTCATTCCTAAAAACCCTTTTTCCTATTTAAAACTTTTTAAAATAAGTAAGCTATTAACATAAAGTAATGTATCCTCAACAAATTAAGGTTTAAAAAGAACATAACGGAAGTATCATTACCAGCATGCAAAAAACACCACAATTGTAGCTGTCCTGTTGCATTTGGTTACATTCTACGACTAACTGCCATTGGTCATAGTCGGGACGCTTCAATTGCTGTAGGAAAACACTTTAGAGATATACGAATGGTTATGTTAAATATTTCGCTATGTTTAATTTCATAAAGAGAAATCGTATTGACAATTTTATATGTATGCAATATAAGAAATAAAAAAGAGATAACTGAGGTTTTTTAGGGAAAGGTTACCTCCAATTTAGTAAAAATTCTCGATAGGTCCCAATGTTGCAACTCAGTGAATCATGAACTATTATTATCTTGCTTAAAGGTTTCAAAATCTGGAAAAAACAATATAGAAATAAGATTTTTAGTATGTAGAGTTTACATTTTATGGTACAGATGAGTGCTCTAGATACATTACAAAATCATTTAGAAATATTAGCATTTAAATTATTTGAATTTTTTTGGGGGGTCAATTTAGACTATTACAACCAGTCATATTTTCCAACAAGAACTTTCAAAATAGACTGATAAATGTAGAAAAACTTGCACTTACCAAAAGTATCCAATGACAGCCAGTATTTGTCGGGCAAAGAACAGTGTCCATTTTCTCAAAAGGTACCTGAAGAGTTAAAAAGGCAATCATGAATATTTTTATTACATTACATACCAAATACATACGTTTAGACTTACAACAATTCAAAAACGTGAATGTCAATGCAATATATATTCAAAATAAACAAACTTCCGTTGAAAAACATCTTACATTTGTCACTCTTCAAAACGTTACTCGATTCTACTCTGAAACATTAATTGAAAGAATCACTAACTTTCAATATTCATTTGCACCGGTAACACTGAAAAGTCACATAACAGATATAAATATTTACCCGAAAAGTAGAAGAGCGATATTTGCCGAGGAAGATACAGGACGACACAGTTGCTGACATTGCTAAACACTAAGGTTAAAATAAAAGGATTTCAGTACACACATTGATGGAGAATTATTATTTAAAGATAGGTAACTGTATTATGAATGAAAATATACGTACATTTGTCTTGACAAACATATTTTTGATAGGTAGGCATCAATTACCTGTAAACATATATGAAAACACATGAGCTTCAACAGAGGAACCAACATGTACATCCTACGCCAGTAGTCATATTATACACAATTTACATGTTGCAGAAACTAACATCATCAACTATCCATTGGTCCGTTTTAAGTGACCAAAAAGAAGTATCATATAATTTAAAGCTCGACACTATTGCTTCCAAACGTTCTTTTACTGGTTTCTTCCACACATCCACATCAGAGATATAGATGGAAGAGATGCTGGAAATGGAGAACATGCTGTAGATGGTAGAGGTGTTGAAGATGGTAGAGGTGCTGAAGATGGTACAGATGCTGAAGATGGTACAGGTGCTGAAGATGGAACAGGTGCTGGAGATGGAACAAATGCTGGAGAATTATCACTCGTCATGCTTCCTGCAAATTCATTTTGAAAAGTTTAGAAAAATTAACATTTCTTAAAGAACAACAAATTACTCAAACAACCTACCACAAACCTTTCTCAAACAAAAATAGCTAATCAGAAATACCTTTCTTAAATTATTGTACTTTGCAAAACATATCATGTGCAGAAAGACAAAATCACGTACGCTTCCTCAACCTACTAACTTCTAACCTATTAAGGAGACAATTACACCAGCCAATAGAACATCATTACACTAGACAGCCAAATTATGTGCCATAACATAAAAAAGGTACCCTTTAATAGATTACCTTTGACGCTCGATTTATAAAGCCTCAACATGTCGACATTATAAATTCTACGTAAAGGCATGTTGCTAGCATTGACTAACTGCACGTTTCCCTTGCATTTCGGAAATATGGTAGGGTCCAGTAAAGTTGTGCTCCAAAATCCCTCCTTTCCTCGTTGTTCGCCTGCAATTTTTTAAAAGCACTAAATCTCCTTCGCTGAAGGTGCACAGCTTATATTTCTTCAAAACTCTCTTTCTATATTTTTCTTTCTGCTTTTCCTGGGCAACCTCAATATTCTGCTTTGTCTGCTTCAGCAACTCTGCTTTTCTAATGTTCTTTTCTGCGATAATCCCTGTATATTCACTTTCTGTTGGTAGTACAAACTCAAGCTAATAAAGGAAACATAAAACTCAATCACTGATATTTACCATTCAAAAAAATGTACAAGCATTCCAATTAAAGGAAGGAAGATGGCGGCCGGCTAAGCCACTCGGTCGTGAGCTCCGAAAAACACCGCAGCGCGAATTATCTACAGAATGCCTTTCCTTCTTAATTTTCCCCCGTGTGAGCTAGGCACTTACTAGCATATGAAGGATTGATCCAACGGAGCTTGTTTGGTCCATGGCACGATTGGGAGACTCATTGGGAGACTCACGGAATGCGGCTTTCCTCTTGCCGATACACTGCCGAAGATAACGGGACGACGCACACTGGAACCTGGGCGGCAGCACAGGAGGCGAGCAGAAGCTACCGGAGAGCACTGGGAAGGATCTCGTTCCTGTTCCGTGGCTTGGGCAGTGACAGCACTTTCGGGAGCGTGAGCGGCAACACAGGCTTGGAGAGTGCAGAATCGCCGCATCTCCGAGCGGTCAAAGAGAGGGCTTCCAGACTCGATAATAAACCCCCTAGTGCCCTTGGTAAAAGCAGCAGCGGTGAAAAGTCAGATGAGCCAGGGAGGAGGATAGGAGAAGAGTCAGTGGCAGCAGGGAGGCGCCGAGGTCTGCCTAGTGTTTTAGAGGTGAAAGAGGAGACAAAAAACAATCGTCAAAGAAACTATAAGAGGAGTTCCAGCAGGGTAAAACATCAAAACTCCAGACAGAAACAAGAACCTGGGAGGAAGTCCTACACGCCCATGATCAAGGTAAAGGGGGGGAAGGAGGTGGGGGATCTGCTGCTCCTGATTTAATCACAGGGTGCAACCAATATAGTATTAAAAACCATCAAAGTGCGACTCAGGATACACCACTGCGAATTTTTTCTTGTTTGGGGTCTGTAACTGGAACTGGAACTGCGCAGGATAACATCGTAGAACGAGGCAAGGAGGAAGTAGGAACTGGGGGTACAATCAGTGGGGCAATCATTACACCAAATACCCAGGAGGCAGAGAAAGTAGAGGGGGATAAAGATAAACAGCTTTACAGTGAGAACAACAACAAAACAAAAACCTTCTATTGCCTCAGAAATAGACAATTCTTAAAACAAAACCTCCCGCCAACGAAGCAGACTGTAGTCCCTAGGATTACAAAAAGAAAACAGAAAGGCCCCCCCAAACTTGAAAGCATATCACAGAATATAAAGACGAGAGCGGCAAAAGCCAAGAAAGGTCTTTGTCAGAGCAAAGGATAAAAGTCACCCCCTCCTTAAAATCTTTCTTTAAAGTCCAACAACTGGTCCAAATCAGGGGTAAAGAAAGCGTGCAACAAGATAAGAACGAACATTGGGACCTACGACTAAGCAAAATCGGAAAACTGACTCCCTTAATGGTAGACGAAATGGAAAGGGCAAAGGATACTGCAGTCACAAATAGGAAGGAAGTCCACGAAGGTCCTCAAGTTGAGTTAACACCGAGTACGGACGTCCTGCACAGTTCAGAACAGCCTGAAGCGGTCAGAGATGGCCTAGAGACTGATTTTACATTTAAACAGACTGAACATCTGATGGAAAAATTCATGGGCAGAATGATGAATGAAATGAAGGAGAGGTTCACAGTGTCAGAAGCAAATCAAAGCAAAATTCAAGAAATGTGTGAAAACCTAGACCAGAAATTAAATGTCCTAGGTGAGAGAGTCACTGCGATGGAAGCTACAGTAGAGTCCCTCAGCAAAAAAGTTGACATAAACCATAAAGATATAAGATCATTAAAGGACTGTGATAGGATTATTAAAGAGAAACTAGAATCGCTGGAGAACCAAGCTAGAAAAAATAACTTGAGAATCCTAAATGTGCCGGAAAATCTGGAAGGGTCGGACATCAAAAACGTCATTGTCTCTCTCTTAGAAGAGTTTTTTCCCTGGACCAAGGAGGTCAACTTGTCGTAGGACATTCAGAGAGTCCACAGAGACCCCTTCGGAAAAAGTAAAGAAAGAAGGGCACCACGGAAAATCTTAATTAATTTTAAGACATATACACTAAAAGAAAAAATTCTAAGTGAAGGGCTGAAAAATGGAACACTCAAAAAAGATAATTGAACTTTCAGAATCCGCTCCGATATGTTCAAAGCTACACAGGACAGACAATGGGAGTTGGGGCAGTTTATGCAGGAACTAAAATCCCTAGGAGCCACAGTTCAAATGAAGTTCCCTGCAGCTCTCCGTATTATGTGGCGAAATAAGATGCACAATATAAGAGACCCCAGAGAAGTAGAAACTTTTATTGAACAGATCCAGGATCAAATACGAATGGAGAAATAAATGGAGATCTAAAGACAAAAAAAGGGGGGAAAAATTACTTTTTTTAGGTGAACAGGAGCTCGAAAAGGGCGAAGAATACCGCCCAAAAAGAAGAAGGGAGGCTTCCTCAGGGTGGGAAAAACTAATCATCACAAAAAAGAACTATGGCAAAATGAAACTAGTACACGGGTGGGGAGCAAAATAGGGGAAAAAAAAGAGAAAAAAATGTCCTTTACAACTAACAAAAATGGAGTTATCGGGAGATACATAATTCATCTTAATCCAGAATATATAAACAAATGACGACAAATCGGAAAAAAATAAATTTTCTCTCATGGAATGTCAACGGCCTTAGAACGACTAACAGGAGGAATAGAATTTTTTAATATTTGAAGGAGTCCAACAGTGAAATAATTATACTACAAGAGACTCATCTCTTGAGTACGGAGTGGGATCAAATTGGAAAAAAATTAATTGGGTGGACGTCTGTGTTTGCACTAAACAAAACTGTAATATCAAAGGAGTAGCAATCCTCATTAAGAAATCTCTTAAAGTAAAAATCGAATATCAGGCAGTAGATAGTAATGGAAGATGGGCCATTACCAGAGTAAGAGTAGATAACAATATCCTGTCCATAGCTGGATACTATGGCCCCAATTTAGATGATCCTCTCCCATTGCAAAAATTGTATTCGGAGCTTCTATCTATCTCCGGCCCCATAATCCTAGGTGGCGATTTTAACATTCTATTGGACCCAAAAATGAACAGATCGCCACCTAGTAAACATGTGAACCTTCCTAAGATGAGGGAATGGCTAGGTGTATATAAAAAAGATTTAGATTTGATAGACATCTGGAAACAAAAGGGGGACAACAAGCAACCATTCACATATCATAACAAAAAGTTGGGCCATAGATCCAGGATTGACTACCTCTTGGTAAATAAGAACCTATCAGTAGCATTGAACACATTCCAGCGCATTTATCTGATCACTCCGCATTTCAATTATCTCTACATATTACAAATAACCACCAACCGCCTAGATGGACAGTTGATCGGACTATATTGTCTGACGCACAAAGCATCAAAGAATTAATAATGGTCTCTGATATCTTCTTTGAGGAGAATCAAGTTGGAACATCAAAACAAATTATATGGGACACATATAAGGCGGTGGCTAGGGGGTAGCTGCTAAGCTTGGGTGCTTACAAATCTAAAATTAAGAAGCAGGAAATCAGAAATATGGAAGACAACATTAATAAATTAGAAGAGCAAATTATGACTGGAACTTCCGCAGAAATTAAAGATCTATTGGAAAAAAGGTCCTACAACTCAAGGAGAAACTAACTGATTATCTGGAAAATATAGTGAGGAAAAAATGGGAGGCAAGCAAGCTGTCAAACCACGAGTATGGGGAAGGATGTGGGAAAATGTTGGCTTGGAGAACCAAAACAGATCTGACAAGAAACACAATATCCTGTATTGAGAACAACCAAATGATATTGAGCGCTGATGACTCCGTGATAAAACAGGAGTTCACATCTTTTTTTTCTAAACTATATAGAGAAGATATAAACCCAACTGACGAGCAAATCAGTAAATATTTAGATACCATCTCATTACCATCACAAACAAAGGAGGAGGAGAACGAATTAAATAGCGAAATCAAAGTCGAGGAAGTAAGAGCGGCGATAAAGAATTTGAAAAGGGGTAAAGCTGCTGGTCCAGATGCGTTGCCAAACGAATTCTATTTAGCACTGAAAGATTCAGTAGTAGTTCACTTAACATATCTAATGAATAAAGTATATATGGACCAGGAAAACATTCCAGATTCCTGGAATGATGCCACGATCAGTATCATATTAAAAGCAGGTAAAAACCCAAAACACTGTGAATCCTATAGGCCTATATCATTGTTAAACTGTGACTCCAAAATCTTCATGCAGGTCATAGCAAAGAGACTATCCACAGTAATACCAAAATTAATCCATCCTGATCAGAAAGGTTTTACAAAAGGCAGACAACTTCACGAAATAACACATGAACTTTCTGCAACAATCGACATAGCTATCTGCGAAAAAAGCCGTTAACCATAATCACCTTCGATGCTGCCAAAGCATTCGATAGAGTAAACTGGGCCTTTTTAAAACAAACCATCAAAAAATACAACCTAGGGACAAGATTCGGTTGCATGATAAAAGAAATTTATAAAAAACCAAGAGCAAAAATATTAATCAATGGATCACTCACCAGCAACATTGAAATACAAAGGGGGACAAGACAGGGGTGTCCTTTATCCCCTCTCATTTTTAATCTTTACATCGAACCACTGGCTTGTTCCCTTGGAAAACATATTTCAATATCTCCTTTCAGTTATCATATGTGGTAAAAGAAAGTGGCACTATATGCAGATGACCTGATGATATTCACAGATAACTATGACAATTTCTCCAACGCAATAGATTATATGATTTCTAAGTTCGGCAATGTATCTGGATACCTAACAAATCAAACAAAAACTGAAGCCATGAGTTGGAATATACAACCCATTACGACATACTCCAGAAACAAAATAAAATATTTGGGGATTACCCTGGTCAAAGAGCTGGAGAAAATTCCACAACTAAACCTGAATAGAGTGCTTGTAGAAACAAGAAGACTGCTTAAAGTGTGGGGTGGGCTACCCTTAACCTTCTTGGGAAGATCGAACATCTTAAAAATGTCAATTCTACCTAAGTTCACATATTTATTTAACACCATTCCCTTGGAATTCCAGAAAAACTCATTGAAGAAAATCCAAGGTGAACTAGCCAGCTTCATTTGGGCATCTAAAAGCACGAGGATAGCATGTAGCAAACTAAGGAGGAAGAAAGATCAAGGAGGAATAGCGAGTCCAGATCTCTTTGAATACTACAGGGCTTTTCATTTTAAGATCATGAGACCCTTACTAAGAAAATATCAATCTTACCCAGACTACTTACAGAATATGACAGACAAAGTTGATAATTTCTTATTCAAATTCGGCCATCCAAAATTCTTTAAGAAAATAAAACTAAAGATCTTACATAATGCCGCAAAATTGTGGTACCAAATTAGAAACACAGTAAATATACCTTACTATAGTAATATGGCACCAATATGGGACTCCCCGGGCACACCTGACTGCCTAAAAGACTCTCTGGCTTTACCATTAAAAACAGTCAGAATTGAAACTTGGGGGCAACTCCTAAAAGATAACACCATAATTACGTGGGGCCAAATCTCTTTAGCCACTAACTCCAATCTATCTAAGTTTAAATTTTACCAGCTGGCTAGCTGGACCAAATCTTTAACGGAAAAAAAACGAGAAATGAAAGCTTAGAGAAAGAAATGTTAAAATCCTCAACAATAAAAAAAGAAATATCGAAATGGTACTGGGCCCTTGTAGAGGCTGAAGAGGAAGACTGCCCAGTCCCGGAAACAATTTGGAGGAAAGATATGCCCGAAGTAGACCTTCATACTCCTCTGGCAAAAATCTTTAGAAACTTGTTGGTCTAGCCTGAAAGCAGCAGCCCTGAAAAGAAATCACTTGTTTACAGTCCATAGGTCTTACTGGACCCCAAAAAGACTATCGAAATTTAAAGGAGCTAACATAAAATCTTGCCCTAAATGTGGATTGGAGAAGGCGAATGATATCCATATGTTCCAAGAATGCCCTCTACTCACAACTTTTTGGCATGAAGTCGGTAAGACGATAACCATGGTCTTGGGTCACCAAATAGACGTAAGTATTACTTTAATTATCTTTGGGGTCCATCTTACAAGAGAATTGGAGATAAGTATTTTGACTAAAAATCAGGGAAAGCTATTATTTGTATTAATACTACTGGCAAGGAGAGAGATTTGTATCAACTGGATTAAACCAACTCCTCCTTTGCATGCAAACTGGCTGAACTCTATACTAACAACGAATAAATTGGATACGAAAGGGAACATAAGTAAAAAGTCAAATTTCTGGGAAATATGGGAAAAATATTTCCAAATACCAAGCTAATACCTCAGTAAGACCCGCTAACTTCATCCAATGATTAAAGCAATAACAATAATTCAGGTGGAATAAGTTCTGCCGAGTAGCCAGGATGGCTAGCTCCCCTCCTTCACAAAAAACAGAATTATTGGTAACGATAAAGGATAAACGAGAAATCTGTTTATAATCAACACCGAAAGGGATACTCCCCAACCTAGTTCGAGATACACAGGGCAGTGCAGGTCGAGAACGTTGAAACAACAGATTCCCGAAACTCCTTACACATACAATCGGAAAATGAGGATAAAAAAATAAAATTAAAAAAAAGCATTCCAATTAAAATAACGAACATTTTTAAAAATACATTTTATGACAAAAAAAGGAAAATTAGAACAGCAAAAAATAGATGTAAGATTTTTTACAAGTTAAAAAGTATACAACAAGTAAATGTATGTATAAATACATAACAAATTTGAAGATTAAAATACAAATTGGAGTACTCTAAATTTCATACCAGATCATCCTCCACCTCACTAGGAAATCTTGCTTCTCGGCCGTACATAAGTTGGAAGGGGGAAACTTTTGTCGTGGTATGTGGCTTCGATCATAAGGCGAACAATGCATGGTCCAAATATAGATCACAGTCGTTCTGATGCTCATTCACGTTCTTAGACAACGTGCTGTAAAATTAGAAAAGATTAACATATGGCATGACTGTTGATGGCAGTACATTAATCACGTTTCTTTGCGATTACAATTGGACAGCAGCAACCGATGAGCGTCAAACCACATCAAACAGTCAGATGAAATAAAGCCATGAAAGCAACCCCTCATTGAACTTACAAACTTATAAATAAGAAAGAGTAGGATTACCTTTTAAAGATAGCATTAGTACGCTCATCTAAACCATTTGTCTGTGGGTGATAGGCTGCACTTACAGAACGTTCTATTTGTAAAAGCTTAGATAACTCTGAATTAACCTGTAAAAATAAGGTATCTAAGCAAAATAGGAAATATCATTGCATTATACAAATGTTCAGACAAGATTGGTCACTCACTTCATTCACAAACTCCCGACCCTGATCTGATAGAACCCTTTTTGGACTTCCATGTCGTAGATACATTTGCAACAGTCTTGAAGCAACCTCGGCTGCAGTCTTTGATTTTAGAGGAAATGCCTCAACCCATTTGGAAAAATAGTCTGTTGCAGTCAGAATATATTTGTATCCCGTTGGAGTTGTAGGCAAAGGTCCCATCAAATCCACTCCTACAAGTTCCCAAAACTTCAGCCACCTGTTAATATACATAATAATGATGTTAAAAAAAACTAAAAAAGGAAGTTCCCAAACGTCATCCACCTGTTAATATACATAACTATGATGTTATAAAAAAGTAATGTTGCAATAAGAATGGGTCATTTTATGCAAGTGTCACACATGTTTAATTATTGTATTACAATCCTACCTAATGAGCTGCAAGTAAATAAAGCTAGACATAACACATCTAAAACATACTTTGATTGGTTTTAACTGTGGGCAAATCTGGAGGGCTGGTTGTTCCTTTTGACAAACATCACACTCTTTGATCTACAAAAAAAAAAGAAATCAAGATCTCTCAAGGACAATTTAAAGACATGTCTCCAAATAAACAAATTCAATTTTTTTTTCACTTTGTAGCTCAACTGCAGACGGAGTACATGTAAAAAGCATCCCTATGAACTAACATCTCTTTGAAAACAGTGTATGTTTACACACACAATGGCTACCGCAAAGAAACACTCAAGAATCACTCTAAATGTAAACAATTTCAAAACTTATGAATTATTCAACGTTAATAAGATGATAGGATAGGACAACAGACACATGATCAAAATAATTTTAAGACATTTATATTGTGAGACAATTAAATGACATATGAGTTAAAAAAAATTGCCTACAAGACTAACACAATGGAAATTTCTATTTTATTAAAACAAATATTTGTAAAATCGAGAAATTTTGTAACTCACCCATTGTTCAATTTCAATTGACATATTTGGCCAATAAAATCGTGAGGAAATGCTTTTCTTAGTTTTGTTGAACCCGGTATGACCACTAATAAGAGACAAATGAAATTCAGTAAAATAACATTCGGGCAGATTCAGCACCAATGACAACTTTAGTGTTCGTATCTTTACCAGTGTAGAACAAACACCCATCTATCAACAAAAAAACAAAAACAGAAAGATTATAAAAACAAAGGTGTTTTTGGAAAATTTGCATGTCAAAATGGATTACATGATCTGTGAACATGCCTTTTCGCAACAAGCATTATCACATTGCAATAAATCAATACTCCGTCAACTGTGAATTTTTTAGACAGTCTACGCAATCCATGCTTCTGGACTTTACTGAAACCATCAGGAGACACATTACGGCTTACATAATCCAGAAGCTCTTGGTACTTAGTGGCATCCATTTCGGTGGAAAAGGAAGATAAACAGGAAAAAATGTGAAAGGAATAGAATTATAGATGTAAAGAACACATTTTACATGCTCACATTCAATTACAAAGACATAAATAACTATAAAGGTGTGTGAATACACAATTACTAAAACAACTGTCACCCCGTCTTCACAGCTCATTACGCCAACGAACTTTAAGCGAGGGACCAAGAGTACAGTCCATAAAAAGGGACGGGTAAGGCCTGCCAAATGGATGCAGTTTGAAAACATGGCAGTTTAACAAAGGTCGCCTAGGCACTGCAGTGGCAGGCCTGACTTTTCTCTTTAGGGCTACTTGTGTGGGTGGCACAATTACTGCTGCACGCTCACTAGTAGCATTTACATAAGCAGCCCTGGTATACATAGTACACTTTACTAGCAAGACTAACATATCAATCATGGACAAACAATTACCATTACACATTCAAAAGGAAGCAATTGCACTTAAACACTGATCATGAAGTGGCGAAGTGTGCAAAACATCTATTTTGGCAAAAGCATGTCATAAAAAGGTCTAGGTGAGAAGGAAAAATGGTTAGGGAACCTAAGCCAAATAACGTCCAAGTCCAACACCATCGTACCAAGGGTAGAACTCCAGCAACTGTGCAGCCAACAGACAGGATAAAAAACACTGGCATTAAATAGGCCAAACAGAGGGACAAACAGAAAAGAGTAAGGAAATTAAGAAGACCCAGAGGGCATAACCATGCAGGCGTCACGGTGAGGCAGTACAAACAGTTTTCCCAGATTGACGTACCACGTTTGAGCACAGGACTGGGGTCCCACAAATGCACAGAATTTTTGGGGTATGCAGACAAAACACAGTGGATGATCAGCCGCAGACACACTGGTGGTTCCCTCAACCATAGCCTCTCCCCGGCGCTGTAGAGAGGACTATGCTACTCTCAGGAGGCAAAACGTTCGTCGGACAACTAGACCACATAAAAAAAAGTATAGGCCACGTGACGCAGCAATAAATATTAAAAGTCACGGGAGGATTAAGAGGGAGCAATTACGATGAAGCACAGAGCACGTGGCGCACCACAAAAATGCGACACAGAAATTCATGCACGCACAATTTATAAGAATAGAGGCCAGGGAGGGCCACGTGACGCAGCAAGAAATATTACCAGCATGCACGCACAATTTATAAGATTAGAGGCCTGGGAGGGCCACGTGACGCAGCAAGAAATATTACCATCATGCACGCACAACTTATAAGAATAGAGGCCTGGGAGGGCCACGTGATGCAGCAAGAAACATTACTATCATGCACACACAATTTATAAGAGTAGAGACCTGGGAGGGCCACGTGATGCAGAAAGAAGTATTACCATCATGCATGCACGATCTATAAGAATAGAGGCCTGGGAGGGCCACGTGACACAGCAATAAATATGAAAAGTCACGGGAGGATTAAGAGGGAGCAATTACAATGAAGCACAGAGCACGTGGCGCACCACAAAAATGCGACACAGAAATTCATGCACGCACAATTTATAAGAATAGAGGCCTGGGATGGCCACGTGACGCAGCAAGAAATATTACCATCATGCACGCACAATTTATAAGATTAGAGGCCTGGGAGGGCCACGTGACGCAGCAAGAAATATTACCATCATGCACGCACAACCTATAAGAATAGAGGCCTGGGAGGGCCACGTGATGCAGCAAGAAACATTAACATCATGCACGCTCAATTTATAAGAATAGAGACCTGGGAGGGCCACGTGACGCAGAAAGAAATATTACCATCATTCATGCACGATCTATAAGAATAGAGGCCTGGGAGGGCCACGTGACGCAGCAATAAATATTAAAAGTCACGGGAGGATTAAGAGGGAGCACATACGATGAAGCACAAAGCACATGGCGCACCACAAAAATGCGACACAGAAATTCATGCATGCACAATTCACAAAAATTGAGGCTGGGAGGGCCACGTGACACAGCAAGAAATATTACCATCATGCACGCACAATTTATAAGAAAAGAGGCCTGGGAGGGCCACGTGACGCAGCACAAAACATAGTTACAGTATAGTCAATAACAAAAACAATACAAATTTCGGAAAGGAAAAAGATGAACTCGACAAATGAGGTATGCACATGATGACCTGGACGAATGAGGTATGCACTCAATGAACTCAAAGAATGAGGTATGCGCTCGATGAAGACGGCGATTTAATATCAGCACTATCCGCAGGACTGTCACTGCTGAATAGAAGTTATAGAAGGATGCGAGGTTACTTATAGCTTTAGTTGTACAAGGATGGTAGGTTACTTATAACTTTGGATGACAGTCATTGGCTAAGCAATACGTACAAGGGTTTCAGAGCTGTGATTGGTCAAGCAGGATGTCAAATTGATGGACGGCCTTTTCTAAAAAAAACACGCATGCGCACAGTGTGTGCGAACCATTGGGGCACACACCTAGACGGGGGGGGTGGATAATGCGCCTGTGCACAGAACATCCACCGAAACACGCAGGCGTAGTGCGTTGGGGGTACACAGCTAGATAGGGTACACAGCTCGATAGAACACCGGATTAAACCAGGAATAACAGCCAGCGAGGAGTGTCGGTGGCACAAACGTTTTAGCGCCGGGCAGGAGCAGCATCGGGTCACCTGGAACCTGCTGGAACTGGCAGTCACCAGCCAGTGTGGAGCAGCGGTGAGGCGGCATCATAAGGGTCTTGGCACTTAGCAGGAACAGCGCCGGGGACGTCCTAACCATAGGAAAGGACTAGGGCGGCGTCAGATCGAGAGCTTTCCCGCAGCACGAGCAGTGTTTCGGACCGGCAGGCACAATCCCTTGCGCCCCTGCACTGCCAAGCAAGGAGAGGCTTGCAGCCAAAACAGCAGCCCCATCGAGATCAGGCGGCAGAGAGGCCTAGAGAAGGACCACAGCACCCAACTGCAGCCCCAAAGCAAAGGAGGGTAGGCCCCGCCCCAAAAAGCGGAAGCAGGGGCAGGATCTGGGCAACCATGCCACTGGAGGCGGGGAGCAACTCAAGCGACAAAGAGGGCAGCAGCAGTGAAAAGGCGTTTGTGGCCAACACAGCAGCCCCTCGAGGAGCACACAGCTAACTGAGATCCACAAAGGACAGCGGACCTGGTGAGTATGACGAGCTATGCGAATGGGGCGGGCAGCACAAAAAAGGGTAGGGTCTACATGGACCCAGTGGAGGGAGGCCCGACAATTCACAAACTATGGCACCCAATTAGGGGTAGGCAACTACGCTACACACAGGCCATGTCCCCTTCAGCCCCGCTGTCCAGCTAACCCAAGGAGGGGGCCAACAGGATTTCCATGGGGAAGCGTGAAGTCCAATGTAGCCGCCTCCAGCATGGTTGGCTTGGTGGCAGTGGCCATGCCCAGAAGCCCCATATGAGGACCAACCCCAAACAAGCGCAGGGTGCAACAGGGAGGGCCTGGGGCCTAGGCAGAAGAGGGGACAGAAGGATTTAGAAGTCTGGCAGGACAGCCCGCAGGGAAGGAAGAGTAGAGAGGGCGCAGACCAAGGGGGGCCACAGAGGGACATTGCAGCTCCAGAGGGTGACCAGCCGGCAAGGTCAGGGCAGGGGAGGGGCAGAACCCAGGGGGGAAGCCAGCAAGCGAGTACTTATGCCCTTCCCCGGGAAACCTGCCGACCACCACCAAACCTCTGGGGCTGACAAACCTGATCCCGTTAGTAGTGAAGGAGAGAACTTGGTGATAGGAGTTTATAGAAACATTTTCTTTGCTAGAGGTGCGCAAAGCAGGACTGAACCTCTCAGTGCTGGACAAAAAGGATGAGGACAGAAGGGATAGATGCAAACCCAAGGTAGAAAAAACCATAAAGATCTGGCTAAGGGCTTTCAGGACTCTGGTATGCGTGTTCATAGAAAAGTTCCCATATAGTGCAGCAGCACTACTCTTATATGAACAGAAAGTGCATGAAGCGCAACAAAAATACTGTGGCTGAGGTACAATGAAGGTTTCAGGGAGAAGATACCAACCTGGTCAGTGATGGAGTGGGACTGTCAGGTCATGGAAGGCTTCCAAGCCACATGGTGGCAGCAAGGGAAGGGTTGGGCACGCTTAATCCAATTTTCGTCCATCAGGGTTTAAAGGGAAAAATCCAAATGGGAGTTAAAACTGGGAAAACCCAAGTGGCAATATGTTGGAAGTATGATAAAGATGAATGCAAATGGGGATCCACATGCAGATTTAAGCGCAGCTGCGGTACCTGTGGGGGCAACCATCTTGCCGTACAGTGCAGACAGTCACAAGGGACGGATGGGTACCAGCAGAGACATGGGCAACACAAAGAAGTAACAGACAGGAAGAAGCAGCTCAAGGGGGTGGAGGGTGGGGTGGGCATGGGTTGCCACTGCCTAACCCCATAAGGACAGGGAGACTGATTTCATTACTGAGTAAATACCCTAAGAATGCAGACAGATAGCAATTGGGGGAAGGATTCATGGTAGGGTTCCCCTTCCCGTACAAAGGACCGGTGGCTGCTCGGCTTAGCCTCAACTTAAAATCGGTCCGGGACAAACCAGAGACAGCTAAACACAAGGTGGACAATGAGGTCCAACTAGGTTGAGTGTCGGGCCCTTTCACATCCTCCCCACTACCAAACCTTATAGTCGCACCATTAGGTGTGGTACCTAAAAAGGAGGTAGGGAAATACCGACTCATACACCACCTGTCCAACGGCACAGGGAGTCCATCAATGACTAGTTGGAGCAAGGGAGCTGCTCTGTAGGTTATGTAATGTAATGTAATTTGTATCTTATAGAGCACGACTGTCACTCCGCTGGGAGTATCCTGGCGCTGTCCAAGGGGGGAGTGAGAAAAACCAACAGAATACTTAAATAAGTGAACGGCATAATTCATCTGGGGCAGTAAAGATCCACGTCTTCAGGGCCTTTCTAAATTGGGCTTCTGTGTTGAATAGCCTTAACTGTGATGGCAGTGAGTTCCAGGCTTTGGCCCCAAGGGCTGCCACAGTTTTTCCTCCTTTTCGTTTCAATCTGAAGGTGGGGGTTTAAGCAAGTTGGCAGAGGATGATCTGAGGGACCTGGCTGTGGTATAAGGAATAAAACGTCCTACCAGATACTTGGGTCCCGAACTAAGCCTGGCTCTGAAGGTGATCAAGAGTACCTTAAAGAGAAATCTCTTGTGCACCGGAAGTCAGTGCAAGGTTTTCAGTGCTGCAGATGCTGACGACCTTTGTGGAAGTTTAAGCACCACTCTAGCGGCTGCATGTTGCACCACCTGCAGTTTCTTGAAGATCGCCTTGTTCGCTCCCGCAAGCAAACTATTGCAATAATCTAAGCGCGAAAGAACCAAGGCCACTGCTACTGATTTCCTTGCTGCCAGTGGAAAAAAATGGAAGAATTTCTTTAGTCATTTGATGGTGCTGAATCATGACCCGGCTACTGCTGTAGCATGGGGGATAAAGGAAAGCCCCGCATCAAATTGTACTCCCAAATTCTTTGCCACCTTGACCAAATCTGGCGGTGGGGTGATACCCTCCGGCCACCATTTCTCAGGATGGAACAGAACATCCTTCCCCACCGGGAGGATTTCTGTTTTGTCTGAGTTGCATTTAAGGTGGTTGTTCCTCATCCATTGAAAGACCGCCGCTAGGCATCTGTTGAAATTAGTTTCTACATTTGAGTTGGTGTCATCTAAAGAAAGGATCAATTGGGTGTCATCTGCATATGATGTGACTTCTATGCCTCCCTGGACCATGCAGTTGAGCTCATTAAACAGGCAGGGGAGGGGGCTCTGTTGGCAAAAACAGATATCGAGTCAGCGTTTCTCCTGTTACCAGTGAATCTTGACTGTCACCAGCTCCTAGGTTTCCAATTGGTCGGAAAATGTAACTATGATAAATGCTTACCCATGGGCTGTTTAATATCCTGTGCTTATTTTGAATCTTTTAGCAGTTTTCTTGAAGGAGAACTTGGTACGCGCCACACCGAGGGGGGGCGGGTTCACTGCTTGGATTATTTTGTGTTCATTGTGCAATCAGGGGCCGAGGAGTGTGCAAACCTCCTCCACCATTTTGTGGCACTGACTGAAGAATTAGGAATTCCGCTAGTGCAGGACAAGACTGAGGGCCCGGCCACCAAGCTATCCTTCCTCAGGATAGAACTAGACTCAGTGGCTGGGACATGCAAACTACCAACAGAAAAGGTTGCTAAGCTGCGCCAGATCATACGCTGGCTACAGCAGCAGAAAAAGGCAACACTAGGCGAGATACAGCAGCTGCTGGGGAAACTGAACTTTGCCACCAGAGTAATTCCTGTGAGGCACCCCTTGGCTCGGGCGCCCCTTTGCTAGGTGCCTGGCCTGGGTGACTAAGGGTTTGTCACAAAAACATCACAGGTTGCGCCTTACACAGGAGGTAAAGGAGGACCAGGGGCAATGGGAGACTTTTTGCCCGAGTTTAACGGTACCCTGATGTGGCGGGAACCATGGGTGCAGGCGCATCAGATAGAGCTCTACACGGATGCAGCAGGTAGCCACGGCTTTGGGGCCATCCTAAGGTCGGCATGGGCAGCAGCAGAATGGCCAACCAGCTGGCACCAGAGTGGGATTACAGGCAACATCACCTTGTTAGAACTATTTCCGATTACAGTGGCCTTTACCGTATGGGGCCGCAAATTGGCCAATAGACAGTTAATCCTGTGGTCCGACAACCACACGGTAATACAGGCAAGGCAATCAACTTGGGAACAGCAAAGTGCCCAGCAGTGGTTAACCTACTGCGTAGGCTAGTTGAGTGCCAGCTGACAGCAAACATAGCAATCAGGGCAAGGCACATTGTGGGTTTAGATAACTCAATAGCTGATTCCATTTCTCGTTTTCAGTGGGGCAGATTCAAGGAGCTCAAACCGAAGGCGAACCATACTATGATACTGGTGCAAGAGGAGCTATGGGAGTTGGTGGACCCGGATTAATTACATTACTGGACAACGCGCTGGCCCCCAAGGCGGTGAACCGCTATCATAAGTGCTGGGCGACCTTTATTGATATATCCAGCACGGTGGGGCACAGAATATAGGACAAGAGGAAGTGACAGCATTCATAGAATGGGCTTTCTGAAGCGGGAAGATCAAATAATGGGCACAAGCACACTTGAGCGCAGTTGCCTATTACACCAATCTAACAACAGGGGGGTATACCACGGGGTCTTTCTGCTTCAAAATAGCCATGAAAGGCTGGGGGAGAATATAACCCACGGCGCTTGACAAAAGGAGACCGTTTGACTTTGTTATCCTGAAAAAGCCAATGAGCGTTAGGATTGGTGTGCAACGGAGACTAAAGCTCTTTTAGGCAGCATTCGCGCTGGCCTTTTTCAGTGTTTACAGGATAAGCGAACTAGGTGCCCCGGCGAAAAGGAACCTGGGGACGGCGTGCATACGCAAAACAGATGTAAGCTTGGGACCGGGGTACATGGTAATTCACTTATGCCGCTCAAAAACGGATCAGGCAGGCAAAGGGAAATACATCAGGATTGAATGTATCAAAGATAAGTCCTGCTGCCCGGTATGCCTCACCCAAGATTATATACTTCAAGTAGGACCGGCTGGGGGGCCATAGTTTACACATGAGGATGGGCCATCCCTCAGTAGGTTTCAGTTTATGTCAGTAATGCAGAAGTTCCTTGAAAGGGCAGGCTTTACGCCAGAGGAATTTGGATCGCACTCCTTCCGCAAAGGGGCGGCAAACACTGCGGCAAACCTCGGGTTTAGTGCAGAGAAAATCGAGGCAGCAGGGCGCAGGGCATCAAGCACCTTCAAGCGTTACGTACGCCCTGTATTTTGCTGAGCTCTGGTCTTTTTCCACCCCATCATCCAGGTCAGCAGTCGGGTCATAAGAAAGTATGGATCGTGGAGCACTCTTATATAACCCGGGCGCAACAGTGGGCAGTGGCTCGGGGTGCATTGAAAGGGATCTGGCTCCATGATACGGATGTGACCTGGCTGGGATAATCAGTGATGAAATTTAGATAAATGCTATATGCAGTGTGAAAGGCACTTCGGCAGGGTGATGCCATGATTGGGGGGGGGATGATTTAGCAGCCTTAGGGAAGAGAAGCCTCCTGGCAAAGATGATGACAGGCCTTGCAGCGCTAGCTAAGTTAATCCGGCCAGCAGAGCTAATATGGTCTGAAATAATAGTACGCAGGGCTTGGAGGGGGGCCATAAACCATGGTAAGGTTAAGAAATCCAGATGCAAATTTAATTTTACCATGGCAAAGATATGTAGGGCTAATAGCTGAGGCTTTGTAAGGCACGGTCGGATTATCTAAAGTCTCCGGGGTATCACTTGGAGGATGGGGTGCACCTGACTGGGGTAGGAATGGACATGTTCTTACTTAACATAGTTGGGATCCTGGAACAGCTGGGTTTCTCGTGAGTGAGGGCAAAGGGAGGTGGCAAAAGGGGGAGCTGCCTCCAAACGTCAAACCGTAGGCAGTGAGGCAGATAAAACCCAGACAAAGATCCGAAAGGGGAAACTACTAGAGGTAAATGAGCTGCTCACACAGTGTCTTTGGGATGCCTCACGGCAGGGACACAGAGTGAGTGAATGACAGCACTCAGCCATAGACAGAGTAGATGAGATGCTTGCACAGGGTCCTTGGGATGCCACACTGCAGGGTCACTGGGTTGCAGGCGAGTGCCCAGCAAGGGCCCAGAGCAAGCAGAACAGCACTTGCAGCCCGGGCCGGTCCTAACGGGCGCCCACAAACTCAGTAGCAAGGGAAGCCTGGAACCGCACACCACAGAGGCTTTGCTTGAAAGGGGCACCTCGAGCTAAGAACATGCTGTCATAGAAGGACTAACGCCAAACTTGGAGAATAATGCATGATATAAAGTGACATGGATGTTTATGAATGACCAACCAAAAGTTGCGAGATGTATAAACCATGTTTAATAAACGGCAACCTTTCTACGCACCATACCATGTTGTCACTGGAATGAATAATTGGGAAAGGGACGCGGGTGAGCAGGGCCCTGAGAAGGGGGTGACTAGCCCTTGGGAGTGGTTGAAACACAGGCTGGAGAGCCGAAACTGGACCCGATAGGGGGTCTTGACAAACGCCTCCTGGAAGGGGGAACCCCCGCAAGCCTAGGAAAAGGAGGCAATCGGATTGGACGCCCCCAAGCTAGCCGCTAGTCGCCCAATCTGGGTGAGAAGGGGCAAGCGGCTAGGGGGTTTCAAAAGGGGGCACAGGTCCCCCCAGAGTCACTGAACCCCCGTTTTGTAATCCCACCAACCCACACTAAAAGGAAATGGGCATCGCAGTCGCAAGGTCAAAGCAAAAAAGGGGGGATGGGGGCAGATGAAACCCAGAAAAAGATACAAAAGAGGAACTACTAGAGGTAGATGAGCTGCTCACACAGTGTCCTTGGTATGCGTCATGGCAGGAACACAGAGTGAGCGAATGACAGCACTCAGCCATAAACAGAGTAGATGAGATGCTCGCACAGGGTCCTTGGGATGCCACACGGCAGGGGCACTGATGAGCAGGCAAGTGCCCAGCAAGGGTCCAGGAAAGTGGAACAGCACTTGCAGCCCGGGCCGGTCCTAACAGGCGCCCACAAACTCGGTAGCAAGGGAAGCCTGGAACCGCACAACACAGAGGCCTTGCTTGAAAGGGGCACCTCGAGCTAAGACAGTGCTATCATAGAAGGACTAACGCCAAACTTGGAGAATAATGCACGATATAAAATGACATGGATGTTTATGAATGAGCAACCAAAAGTTGTGAGAGGTATAAATCATGTTTAATAAACTGTGACCTTTCTACGCACCATACCATGTTGTCACTGGAATGATTGATGGGGAAAGGGACGCAGTCGGGCAGGGCCCTAGAAGGAGGGGGGTCGCCCTTGGAAGGGGTTTGTCCTGGTTCCCTGAGCGCTCACAGTCACGCAGGCTCTGCTCCAGAACTCTGCTTCTAGCCTCACAGGAACAGCTCCACAAGCAGCTTCCAGCACCTGCTCTCACTAGCTGACTCCAGTCCACATGCACCTATCCCAAAGTCACTCCAGCTCCCCCCTCCAGTGTCTGCACACATGTACTGCAGCAAAGAGAACTTGATGGAGCAGCTGGGTTGCCATCACCAGGCTGTACATGTGCCAAAAGGTCCATGCATGTATGCACAGAAGAGCACCATACTTGCCCACCAGATAAATCAGCATAGCAGAGCTTAGACCCCACCCTCTGCCGCCATCACACACTGTGATGGAGGGACGCAGCTCTTGGGCAGACTGCCCCCAGTCAAAACGATATAAGTCTCATTCATTGTCAGGGGAGAGGCAGGAAAGAGATCTCAACAGCCTTGCCGTTTGTTTACTACAACACATACCACCCAACACCGCACTTCATATGCTGCTGCATTAATGTGTTTGGATACAGTAGCTGCTCTAGGAGTAGGGAAACCACAGCACATCATGCTGCATTGTGCCAGCCTGGCTACTGATGGCAGCGGCACCTAGTACACACCTTTAGCACATGGCCATATTATGGTAGCGAGGGAGAGGAGTACAAGGCTTACTTAGAGATATGATGTGGGCTACAAACTCAGAACTCTGCAAAGCACATTAAAGGAGATGGTGTAGGTTTAGAAACTCAGACATTCACTAAACATATTAAGTCACACACACCTAAATAAAGAGCATAAAATTACAAAATAAAAACCAGAACTCTAGACCCTCCAAAACAACAGACCAGTGTAGGTAGTGTTAAACAAATGTATTTGTCCAAGAAGTTACAGTATAAAACCTTTCCTATTGCATCTGTCAGAGTTCACAACGAAAACCCCTTTCCTTTTGTATTTGTCCAAGAGTTCACAAATTAAAATTCCTTCTGGCTGTATTTGTCACAGGCACTGTGCAATCCCCTTTACACTGTGTTTGCATTAACAATGCCTCTACCAATTATGAGCAATGGAGCTCCTTCGTAGATGGGCTAATAATTGCTGCCCCATCACATGCCTATAAAGAAGATCTACAACGGAACAGTCAAAGCTACTCTCTATATTACATTTTAATTCTTTTTGTGATTACATCTAATCAGGCAAATGACTAAAGCTGTTCCTAGACAGACCTAAAAAAGTGATTGGGAACTATGTGGGGACGAAATCTTTGCCGAACCCTGCCGCATCTTGCCGCTAGCCGCTGCCACATCGCTCGGGGGAATACCAGCCCCAGGCTCCATTGCTCCCTGGAGGGAGGAGTCACCGCGCTCATAAGTGCCTGAAGCTTCACGCGGCGCGGGCTGCACCCGGGCCAAGGGCGGGCCCGTCTGTGCCCGTTAGGGGCTGACGGAGGCTGGGCTCGGCCAGGGCATTAACATATGCACTCAGGACTAATTGCCATTGATGGACCATTGTTGAACTGAAATTGAGCTGACTCTGCAAGGTATTGTGTCCCAATTCCAGGGCACGAGTCGGGGTACCACGCGGGTGGACGGCATCCCCCCACTTATTTCCGAGGGTTGTTCAGGGTGGACGCCGTCCACCCTGCTAAATCAAAACCGCGTCCACCATTACAAAATGGGAGCGCGGCGCGCACAAAGTAAACAAAGCATTTCCGGGTGGGCGAGTGGCTGGCTGAATCCGGAAGTTACCAAGCACGCCGGTCACCACGCCCCTGCACCTACCAGGTGCACCGTTGCCAGGGTACCCAATAGACGCCAAGATCCGACCTCAACCAATGAATGGGTGGGTCTGCAACTCGGCAGTCCCGCCCACCTGCAACATGCCCTTTATTTTTCGGGCTTTCCTGCAATTAGCTCCTTTGCTTTTTCAGAGCGAGTGACCCCCTTGACTCGGCTGCGACTGTCCTCCTTGCCTGCTGCCTGACCTGCCTCCGCTTCCTGCACCAGACTTCCTGGCCTCGCCTGCTGCCCTCTCCCGGCCTCGCCTGCTGCCCTCTCCCGGCCTCGCCTGCTGCCCTCTCCCGGCCTCGCCTGCTGCCCTCTCACAGCCTCGCCTGCTGCCCCCTCCCGGCCTCACCTGCTGCCCCCTCCCGGCCTCGCCTGCTGCCCTCTCACAGCCTCTTTCAAACCTTTTTACACGGATTTGAATGTAAGTATGATGGTGTGCCATTGTGTATTCTTCCGTGTGTTGCTGTTTCCACATTTGTTTGTGTTTCACTGATTTTCTGATGGTGTATTTTGCTGTGTCTCTATTTGTCAGCCTGTGTATGTCTGCTAGTTGCTGAAAGTGTTTTCATGTATGTGTGTGTAGAGCTGCGTGTCCTCATTACCCAATCTGGTAGTCTTATTTAGTACTACATTTTCTGTTATTCTCATTGGCTGATGAAATAAACTGCATTACCGCCTTGGTTCTCTGGATTTGTTGCAACGCTTTCCGTACGGTTTCCTGTGAAATTGTTGCCATAATTCGACTTCGTGCATATACTGAAACTTAGCTTCAATTAAACATCCTTTTTTACGTCCACAACTCTGAACTGTCGCATTCGCATTGCTAGTGATCATGCAGCGTTGCGGTTGCCATGGTCTATTGCTGTTACCGCCATGTTTATTATTTTTGTTACTAGGATGGAAGGGGCAGTCTGTTTCTTTAACATTCTTGGTTGTTCTTTTCTGTTTCATTTACGAGATATGTGAGCAACTAAATCTGTTGTTCTCCAGGGCAGCGCAAGGCCATGGGCACTCGATGTTCGTCAGATAATATCAGTTTAGAACATAGGTTGTAATAAGACTACAACTACATGAATGTTTGATGGCCTACTCATAACTGGGGTTATTGAGAAGTCGATCAACTTCTCGATGTGAACTGGCTCGTTGTGGCCCTTCCTTGGTCAACGCCGTGGGTCCAGCTAATACACACAAATGTTGAGTATCTTTCTCCCGCATGGAGAGAGCTTTTTCCCCTGTGACTTACTTGTCCACGTAAAGAAATAGGACTGAGAAATTTGGAAACTCCAACCAGCAACATTTAAAGTCACTTGTTCCTACCAGGTGATCCTGAAAGTGCTGCTAAAGCGTACTGTAGAATTGCCTGTTCCTCACAAATTAATCACTAAATGCCCTTTCCAAAGTTTGCTTCCACAAAATAAACAAGATTTTACAGCAGGCCCCCAAGAGAGGAATACTGGAGGCATATGGTGTGTAATTTGCAGGGGAGCTTGCAGTTCTTGCTCCATCTTTTCAATACTCGGGGTCCCCCATAGTAATATATCAAGGTTGTGTGTGTAAAATGTCAAATGGGTTCAATTGACTGCAGGTGGGTGGGTTTCACTCCCTCTAGCCCTGAAGAAGATGTCTTAGCCACTTTACATGTGCACTATCTTAGCAACTTTTTAGGGATAACTTGGCATTAGAACAAGGAGTCTTTATCGAAGTGGTAGAAAACTGTCTTCTCAGACCTGACAACCGTCTTCTGGTTCTACCAAAGTTTGAAAAGCAACACCCCTGTACGTGAGACTTGCTTCATGTAAATTCCATTTCAACTAGATTCCATTCCTGCCTTGGGAACTAATTGATTAGGCTCATAGCAGATGTGTTCATGACTGTAAAGGTGAATCTATCAGTAGCTCAATGCCTGCTGCTCGAATCTCCAGCAGACAAAGGTCTATAACAAAGGGCCTGAGGAAACACAGGTTCCAGCTCACCATTGCCGATTCTCATTTCTAAATTGCCCAGTACTCCCCCCCCCCCCACACACCGGAAGTTCCAGTACCTGTGTTATTGGTGCTTCCGGGTTGAGAGAATACTAACGTCTTGTTCCCGCATGAGTCATAATCGGCCCTTTTTTTAGGAACTATCACAAAAATAAACAGTATTAATACAAAGTAAAGAGTAAAGCAATGTTTATTTTTTGTTGTACTGAAGTAAATGAAGGCAAATAAGTCAAACTAAAATATACCAAAACTAAATACATTTCCTAAAATAAATAGAAATAAATAAATCTGCTAAAATAAATACAATGGCCAGTTAATATATGTAAAATTTAGGCATTGACCCAAGTTAATGCCCCGGCAGCTCCATTGTCTTCAGCCAAGATTCCCAATGTTAGACTAATGTTCTGATTTGTTACCTTTGCTGCAAATTGTAAAGCGCTCTGATATCCTTCGGGATCAAGTTCACGCTATATAAAACTTTATAAATAAAATAGATAAATCTAGCCACAGCTAGAGAGAGGCAGCTGGGACAAAACTATTTAATACAGAGTCGCTAGTTTACAATAGGTGGGGAGATAACATATAACACTCATCGATAGAATAACGTGAATATGGAACCCTACTGTGTGTAATAGTCATTGTCGAGTGTCAGAAGCAGCCTCTCTGGGAACCTGTAATGTATACAAAATCTTGCAGTCAAACTTTCCTGTAGCGTTTTGAAAATGTGTTCATGTCACCTTCGCTCAATTAAGGCTACACTGCCATCCGGGACCACAGCACATTTTGTTTAAGGCTTTTAGTCTTGTACACTAGCCATCTTACCATAGTAAGGGTTTGTTTCTGAAAAATAAATATGTCTCCTACCCACAGGGAGATTTTCCCCTACAAGTGGTGCGCAGTGTTATTTTTCCTGCCAGGCATGGCAGACACTGAGAGTGGTCTGCCTCAGCAAATCCGCCCCAAGTAGGCAGACCTTTTTAAATGACAATGAATTTTATTTGTGTGTTAATTATCAAAACAGAGAAATAACATTGCCATTTACAATGCCAATAGCTTAAACTCTCGCAAATCTGAGACCTATTGCATTTCAAAGAAGTGGCCGGAATTGTCCCGGGCTGCTTGAAAGTAAAAAGTTGGTGCACACTGCTTTCTCAATGATTTTTCAGATTAACGATGGCTGTATTTTCTTGTGCCCATTTTATCTGTATTTCTCCATTTTTATTTTGTGCTTGTCGTTCGGGCAAGGAAGCATGGATGTTTCTAAGTTTAGGGTTAAAAATGATCACTTTTGAAAGGTCTCCATGCATTCATTAAAGGCAAACTGCTGTGTCGCCAACATCCAAAAGCGCTTTAACCTCTTCAAATATAAAAATGTGGGTGCTCAAGATTGATGGACATCTATGGAATGCCTCAGAATCGTTTGTAAGGAATGACTGGCGGTGACTCACCATTCCTTCAACTATGAAAATTTTGACAGTTGCCTAATGTGGAATCTTTTTTACACTACAGCTTACAGTATCTTGGGAGCCATCCTATTCAAAAGATCTCCCTGCCTTGCATTTGTCCTGCTCACACCTGCAATGGTTCATCCTGCAGCACAACAGGGCCGCGTTGGGTCCCATGCTCACCCAGGACACAACACAGATCACCAGGAATTCACCCAGCCAGCTGCTGCCAGACCGCAAACTTTACCTTCTACCCCTAACACGGATGCTGCAACAGTGGTAGCCAAGAGAGGTAAAAAGCGCCAATACTCCTTGGCAGAAAATGTTTTGTTCATTTATGACCAAAAATCTTTTTAATGTAATGTTCATACATGACATGGGAAACGAAATGAGCAATATCACACCGGTAAAATCGAAGATCATCAATTGCGAATTGAGGGAATTTTTCTTTTTTAAATGGGCATTTTGTGACTTTCTCTCTTTTTTTATTATAATACCACCACAAACTGGGATGGGTGGCTCATTGGGCCACAAACATTTAGCTAGGTGCCAAAAGTAATACGGAAAATATTTTTGCCAAGCAATTTTTCAATTTTTTCTCCTCGCCAACCATCAGTGAATATGAGTGACAAATGCAAAAAATAAAACTGACTCAATGCTTTCTGCGAATTGAGGGAATTTTTCTTTTTTAAAAGGGCATTTTGTGACTTTCTCTCTTTTTTTTATTATAATACCACCACAAACCGGGATGGGTGGCTCATTGGGCCACAAACATTTAGCTAGGTGCCAAAAGTAATACGGAAAATATTTTTGCCAAGCAATTTTTAAATTTTTTCTCCTCGCCAACCATCAGTGAATATGAGTGACAAATGCAAAAAATAAAACTGACCCAATGCTTTCTGCGAATTGAGGGAATTTTTCTTTTTTAAAAGGGCATTTTGTGACTTTCTCCCTTTTTTTATTATAATACCACCACAAACCGGGATGGGTGGCTCATTGGGCCACAAACATTTAGCTAGGTGCCAAAAGTAATACGGAAAATATTTTTGCCAAGCAATTTTTCAATTTTTTCTCCTCGCCAACCATCAGTGAATATGAGTGACAAATGCAAAATACAAAACTGACCAATGCTTTCTGCTTTCTACAGAAATAAGCAAACGCAAATCCAGCATCATGGATTTATTTGCGAATGCGAATAAGAGATCGCGGTTTGATTCGGAAAGTAGCCTAGTACAGTCCGGAGCGTGCTTGAAAGATGTACCTGCACAAGATTCGGAGAAATTGATGTCAAGCCAAGGATCGATTCCACCTTCTCCACTGGAAGACTCTTCAACAAAGATCCGGGATGTGGGCGCCACTTTTGAAAGGGATACCAGCTTGCCAGAGTGTTGGGACCACAATCAGTGGGCTCAATTTAAAGAAAAGTATACATGGCTAAGTTGTGAAAATGGCCACCTTGGCTGCAACATATGCAGTGAGGTTAAGCTACTTGGAGCATCACAGGGTGTGGGTTTGTCAAGAGAATGGGTCACTGGGAGCATTGCTGCATCTGGCCCAACAAAAGCTAGCCAGTTAGGCTCACTGCGGAAAAAAATACATAAGCATAAACTTTCTGAAGCACATTGTAATGCATGTGCTATCCAAGATGCATCCAAGAAGGAGGTACTGCCGTCAACGTTCCTGGAGCAGCTGAGGCATTTTCATGCTTCAACGGTTAAGGTGTTTCGCACTCTTTACTTTTGTGCAAAAAATAAACGCCCCTTTTCAGACTTTCCAGGTCTAGTAGCTTTGCAGGTTGCTAATCAGTCACATGTGGGCTCGATTCTACACAGCGAATTCACTGCAGCACAGATAACTGATTGCATTGCTGAGGAAATGCGGAGAAAGCTTTGCATAGGCATTGTTGAACAGGCTCCAAAAATATCTGTTTATATTGATGAGTCAAAAACCCATTCTTCATTGACTGTTTTAATTATTTATGTTCGTGCTGCATTCAATGGAAAAGAGCCCCTAACCTTTTTCCTTGACTTGCTTGAGTTGCCTTGGGGCGATGCAGAGTGCATTGAGTCCTCACTCTTGAAATGTCTGGAAAAACATGGGTTTTGCAACACGTTCCTTGCTGACAATTGGATAGGGGTGTGCAGTGATGGTGCCAGTGTAATGCTTGGGAGAAACTCTGGTGTTTTGGAGAGGCTATGTTGTAAATACCCTCGACTTGTAAAATGGCCCTGTCTATGCCACCGGCTTGAGCTCAGTGTAGCGGACATGGTTGATACAGTGCCAGGCCTTAAGCACCTTGCATCATTTTTTGAAAAACTGTATGCTGTGTACCACCAGTCTCCCAAAAATCAGCGGGAACTTTCTGCATGTGCAAAAGAGCTAGAGATTGCAATTCTGAAAATTGGGCGAGTATTTTCAATCCGGTGGATTGCTTCTAGCAAAAGGGCAATACGAGCAGTGTGGGAGTCATACCCAGCCCTTCACCAGCATTTTGTTCAGGCCAGCTTAAGTACTTCTCGTGATGCCAAACACCGGTCTACTTTCAGCGGGCTGAATAGAATTCTGACATCTTCCGATTTTGTGCTCAATCTAGCTGGTGTTGCAGATGCGGTTCATGAGATTGGAACACTGTCGGAAGCACTTGAAAGGGATGAAGTAACTCTGCCACGAGCTTACCAGCTCATCAATCGTTCAGTAAGGGCGATTGAAAAGCTTAAGGAGTTTCCAGGGACACACAGGAAGGAGGCTGAAAAAGCTATTGAGAGTGGCTTATTTAGAGGAGTGGCAATCAGCTGTGAGGACTCACGTGGGCAGGTCAAAATAAACCTTCCCCAGTTTTATCAAAATCTGGCAGATAACTTGCGCTCTAGGTTGTATGCGCAGTCTGCAAGCAATAGGTCGGCCACATCATCTCGGACAGATGAAATTTTAGCTCTTACATCAGAGATAGATGTTCTCAACCCACAGAAGTGGCCATATGACATTGAGAGCCCATGGTTTGAAGGTGAGGAGAAACTACAAAACCTGTGCAGGAGATTCTGTCTTAATTACAAAGGCGTATCTGAAGGCTTCAGAGACTATATTGATAATGGTGGTAATGACATTACAGAGCAACTGCAACCTGTTTTGAGGGCGATAAACACACTTCCTGTGAGTTCAAGTGACTGCGAAAGGGGTGTCAGCACAGTTCAATGTTTATGTGGCCCCCCTTGCTGAGATTGTGCGGAAATACGGGTTCATACCGGTCTCCTACGCTGACGACACTCAGCTCATCTACCCTTTCAGCTCCCTTGACCCTAAAATCAAGGAGAACTTTGCTGAGGGTATGAGAGCGGTGTCACACTGGATGGCGAGGAACTGCCTCCAGTGTAATGTAACAAAGACTGAGGTCCTGCTCTTTGGCAAAGCAAGTATTCTTTGGTCCCCTGACTGGTGGCCACTCGACCTTGGCCCAGTACCTGTACCCAAATCACATGTTAAAAATCTCGGAGTGAAGGTGGATCAAAAACTGACCATGAAAGAACATACTAACTATATCGCGGGTCTATGTTTCCACACCATTGGTCTACTTAGACGTGTCTTCCCTTTTCTTCCTGCCACATGTAGAAAGACACTTGTACAGGCCTTAGTAACCAGCCGCCTGGACTACTGTAACGGCCTGCTGACATTAGCCAACACGGACGCAGTAGGCCGTTTGCAGGTGGTCCAGAATACGGCAGCCAGACTGGTCATGGGTGCACCTGCCAGGACTCCTTCTAAGCCCTTGCTGAAAGAACTGCACTGGCTTCCCATACGACAGCGCATCCACTTTAAGATCTGCTGCACGGTACATAAATGTCTGTTTGGAGCAAGCCCTAAATATCTAGTCCAGTCTCTTGAACTGTACCAGCCCAGCAGGTCCCTTCGCTCCTGCAACCAAGCCCTGTTAAAACCTCCCAACACAAAGAAGACTAGGCATGGAGACCGCGCCTTCTCTGCTGTTGGTCCTGCCCTTTGGAACAACCTTCCCATTGACCTAAGAACCACCAATAATCACTTGTCCTTCAGAAAGGCATTAAAAACCCTTCTTTTCCTAGAAGCATTTCCACCCACATAAACCCAGGCTGCTCTACCTAATACCTTCTTAGCTGGCAAAGCGCGGAGATACCCTTACGGGATTGATTCCTGCGCTATAGAAGAAATTAAATAAATAAATAAATGAACTTGGTAATGTCACCCATACGAAACTGCCTTGGTATCGGACGCCTTTCATCATTAATGTTCATAAACCTCATGGGTCCTCCTCTTCCTCTTTGGAATCCAGTGCCATATGTGAACTGGTGGTTGATTGCTCATCGTCATGCAGATGATAATCAATCTAGAAAGGTCGATCCTACAGCCCAGCACAATAAAAGATATGCAGACGCATGGTTGTTTTTTAATTGATAGCTTACAATGATATAAGCTGTCTCACATTTTCCATGGCCAGACATCCTGTGGCAATATAACATGTCCCATAATGTCTGAAATAACAGATGTACAGAGTATCAGGCTTTAACTGTAAGTGTGCACCTTGCATTTTTTTCTCTCATGGTCACAGTGTATTATACTTGTTAATAAATGTAAATGTCGTGTTCTAGGTAGCGTAATAAATTTTATAGTTTTGATAATCACTATTGTAGTTTCTAGTATGTGCTTTTCTTCGGCTTTTTTCAACACACTAATTCTACTTTTGTCATTGGTCCCATGTTTTAGTATGCCTCACTTACAGCACTTAATGGCTTGACTAATGTAGTGGTACGCCAAACTTCATCCACATTTGGGCTGCTAATTCCTCCATACAGGGACCTTAAGTCACAGGCTTAAGTACCAAGCAGCTTCAATTGTTAAATCTTGCAATATATGCAAATGATAGATCTGCCTTACATGTGATGTCACTTCCTGTCGTGATGTCACTTCCTGTCGTGATGTCACTTCCTGTGACCACGCCTACCTTGGAGAGTCCCCCCACTTCTTTTTTTAGGACTTGTGCCCTGTCCAATTCGTACAAGAAGCTGAAAGACACTGGGTTGTCTAAAATATTCACTATTGTTTGAATTTGACTTGTAATGTCCCATAGCATTGTTTATTGAAGGTATCACTGGAATATTGTCTTGGCTACTACTATTTTGTGCAGTGGGGCTACGTTAAACATGACAAAACCAAAATGTCGGTCAAGGGGTAGTAGGTACATTGGATGCCTTTTTATTAAGGGCTGAATCTGCGCTCATACATGAAATTGACCTAACTGAGCGCAGACTGTCCCTAGATTCTCAACTATTACTGAGTCGCAATACCCTCAGTACTTTAAGCTCATATACAAGCCTGCCTGATGGAGTATTACGAACAAGCAGGTCGCCCTCACCATGTGCTGAGTTTGTTAACGCTTCGGAGAAAACTGACTCTCAAGTAACTTTAGCCAAGCCAACTGTAATCATGAAGGCTCAGAAATCTAAAACAAAAGATGTGTGTAGTTCCGCACCGCTGCCATAAAAAAGGAAAGGACAGGGAGCAACTAAGATACACAAACAAAGTCATCTTATACCTAAATCTTTGTGGAGTAGGAGCAATCAAGCGGACAGGGAGCCCACATCTCAGGTAAATCAAGCTATAGTCCCTGTAGAGACGGTCCCTAAGCCGACCCTGAGTTATAACTTGGAAGAGGGTTTTTGGGTTAAACTGGAAACTGTAATTACAGCTCATCTTAATCCTATTTCTCAAAAACTGACTGCCATTGAGAGCAGGCTATCATGTTTAGAGAACCAATTACCCAGCGATTCCACACTGTCTGTAGATCACAGAGCTAGGCCAAACAAGATCGTAAAAGGAGCAAATGGTGGGAGTGTTTATAACTTGGAATCCTCTAGTAAAACCATGATACAAGAGGGGTCCCATCAAGGGAACCCTGGAAAACAACTGTCCACAAATTATTGTTCCTCCAACATTGACAAGAGGTTTTGCGCAAGGTGACTGTCAGCCTATAAATCCTCAAAATACTAATCAAGTGATGAGAGTGTGTAATACTCCTGATGAAAGGTCCCAAAGCCTAGGCCCCTTTGTAGATCACCACCCACGCTATCCGCACACTAGTAGTTCAAATTTACATTTGCCCCCACAAACAACACCTTACATTGCTGTCTTAGCTAATGTTCCTCCATTGCTGCCTGGTGATAGAGAAGACTGGTTATCTTTGAGGAACAAATCTCTACACCTTGTAACTGAAAAGACAGGTATAAACAATAATCTCCTGTTTTCTGAACTTAGGATGGCACGTTGAGTTAGGCGGGTAGGGCCAACTAATAAGTCATTGGAGGGGGACTGCATTGTACTGACCTTTAGGCCACCAGGCCTGGTAAGATATATAAGAGATAGGATGGCTGATCAACCTATAGATGAGTCAAGGATTTCTATACTACCATTGGGTTTCTTCTACCGACCACCCAGATCGCAACCTCACTTAGGGGAAAAAGAGTGCCAATTAAGGACAAAACAAAACCCACAGTCTCAGCCATGGTATCATGAAAACCGCTTCGAGCCATTCAGCGGTCTCACAGATATAGACTGACTACAGCCAAGTGTACTAGAGAATAATGCTCATGTATCGAAGAGATCATTCCCAATTTATGTAGGAATGTTAAAGACTATACATTACTTGTGGATCCCTTATTTAATCATAGCCTTCCGGAGCAGTTCGATAAGAAAAGCCTGGGAAATAAAGAAGCTACCCAGATAGATCTGACTGCCACGCAAGCTGAACAACCATTGAATACGTGGGGATGGCAACTTTTTATATATGCAAAATAGCCAACCCAATAGGTGCAGCCTACGTTTAATTTCTTGGAACGTGGCAGGCATTTCACGATGGCTATTGGATGAGGTATGGGTTCAGTATGTCAAAACTTTTGATATTATTTGCCTACAAGAAACATGGAGTAGGAATGATTTCTCTCTGGACAGATATAACCCACTAACTGTACAGGCTGAACTATCACTGGCTGAGAGGGCAAAGGAAGGCTTAGCGACCCTAACCTCGGTACAGTATGAGTCACTAAGGATAGAAAAAGTAATTGACTCCCCATGGTACCAGTTGACCTTGTGTTTTAACCTGATTAATGTACCCATATTATTAGTCAATTGGTACTACAACATCTTTGATACACAGAATACGGACGTTATTGAATCTTTCGATATGGAGATTGTTAAGGTAGCAGGGAAGGTCTCCCCTTTGTGTATTATGTGGGTGGGAGATTTTAACTGCACCTTATGTCAGTATAGTAGGAGTAAGGTCTGTGGGATAGTAGATACTAATGACCAATCTTTGACTCATTTTAGACATACGATACAGAGTGACGCATTAAATTCCATTATTTTAGTTAACGATTTACGCATGATTGATACCTTGGCTAGTACCCCAACGGTGCAATATCCAACATTCCAGGGGGGGGTCGTGTAAGTACAATTGATTTTATGTTGATCTCTAGCAGGTGCACACACCTTGTTGATGATTTTGTGGTCGAACCTAATCCAGCTAGCGATCATAATCCTCTTACTGTATCCCTACACACTGTGGCGCGAAAGGGGAAAGCCTTAAATTGTTTAATTAAATATAGTCATAACCAAGGGATACGGCTAAAATGGGATAAGATCAATCCTCTGGACTTTGAGAAGTCTATCGTTAAAACTAACTTAACGCATGTGATGACATGTCGAACCGATACATCACAGCCAGACGTGATAATACAGTTTTGAAAGCATCTGTGATGGGGAGGCTAAGAACCTGCTTAGATCAGTGAGAAAGGGTAGTCATCCTGCAATAGGATGGTTTAATACTGAGTGTTCTGCAGCGCAAAATAGATTGAAGAAGGCGCTATATATAGTTCCATGTGACAGTTACATTATAAGAGTAGCCAGACAAACGTATAAAAAGGTCATTTAACAGAGAAAGGACGAATTGAGAAAGCAGGCCTGGGATGACCTGGAAAGAGCAAGTGCTCTGAAGGATGCTAAGAGTTTCTGGGAGGTGTTAAATCGCCCGCTTTTCAGTAATGAAATGAGGACCATGGATACTAATATAATGGGGGTGGTTTGGGAGGCTCACTTTTCCAATATATTTAATCCAGAGAGTGTTTCCTTAAATGAGTGCGAGGACGACATAACATTTAACCTTCAGACCGCACAACAGCTCAGTTTATCACTTTCCATGAGTGAAGTAGAGGAGGCTTTGAGAAAAGGTATTCCCCTAAAAGCACCAGGGCCAGATGGTGTGCCCTTGGACTAATTCAAAAATAACCCACAAATGTGGGCCCCTTTGTTACTTAATGTTTTTAAAGCTGCAATTGTGGGCCGTATTCCATCATCATGGAAAGGAGCAGTGGTGGTGCCAATTTTTAAAATGGGAAACAAAAATGACCCTAAATGCTATAGGCCGATTTCCCTAATAGATGCTTCTTGTAAATTGTTTAGGAGGGTAATCCTGGCATGCCTGGAGATATGGGCCAATGCATCCGGTATCATTGTAAATACCCAATATGGCTTCAGGAAAGGAAGGGGAATGACTGAATAGTGCCTCAACCTGTCTATGATTATGGACAAGTACATGAAGGCCAGGGGAGTTTCGATCCATCTGGCCTTCATGGACTTGTCCAGTGCTTTCGACACAGTTTGCGGGGGGGGGAAGCTGTTGGCGTTAATGGACACCATGGGATTTGAGGAACCGCTTGTTACTTTGTTGTGTAGACTGCATGCAGCCACTACGGTTGCCATCCGGTATGGTCCAAGAGGAGAAAAGACCAAGTCAATACCCTTAACTTAGGGTGTACGCCAGGGATGCATATTGGCTCCCCTTCTATTTTTAATATATACAAAAGGTTTGGAACATTTTTTATTACAACAAAAATGTGATTTTCCAAGAATAGAAGGCAAACAGGTACCTTATTGTCTTATGCGGACGATACAGTATTGATGACTTTAACAGCAAACAGCCTACAAAAATGTCTAAATGCATTTAATGAGTTCATGTTAGGATTGGATCTCAAGGTTAATTTTAGCAAATCATTTATCATGGTTTGTGGTCCAAATAAAACTAAAACACGTAAGTACACTGTCAATGACATAGGCATTGACAAAGTGTCAAATGTTACTTATTTGGGCAATCTTTTTAATAATAAGTTGAGCTGGGATCACTTGATTACAACACGGCTACAACAAACTAGCAGAACCATAGAGGGGCTCTTTCGCTTTGCCAGCAAACTTGGTCATAAGCCGATAGCTGAACTGAAAACACTGTATAAATCTAAATGTCCCCATACCCCTGCCCTATGGGGCAGGGGTATGGGGATACCACAAAAGTGCCCAGATTCAAATATTAGAAAACACATTTTTAAAACTGCTCCTATTGATCCCCAGTAGTACTTCTACTTTATTCTGTCATTCCGAGGTGGGTTTAGATTATGTGATTGACAGAATTCATGTTTCCCCGTTCCTTTTAAGGGGGGAAATCTGGAACTCAGAAGAGCTGTTATTTTCAAGAAGTATTTTAAGAGACTGTATGACCCTTGGCAATGCAATGGCGGTTCCATGGTTACACTATCAAGGAAACTTTTTATAAGATAGGCCTTGTACATTTTTATGAAAACCCGGAATCTATTCAATGTAATATGAAGACGATAATCAAGAATGCATATCATACCGTTTTAAGTTTGTGTAGTCAGGCTAGTAATACAGTGGAATATGTATCTTTAAAACAGCAACAATTTTACTTGTATTTTACTACTCAGGCTCATTTGCGCTTTTTAATGACAAGATTTCGTTTAAATACACTGCATTTTCTTGTGGCTTTTCCAAAACAGGGAGGATGGTATGAGAAACTTCCCCCCTGTCCATTTAATAACACAGCCCATCAGAGCAGAAGGCATCTCATGCTTTTTTGTTTACTTTAGAAAGACCCAAGCGCCCGTTTTATTAAGCCCATTCTAAGGGACATTCGTCCCTGTACTTATCAAGAAGGTTTTGATTACCTGAGGTCATTATCAACCGTTACCATTTGTAGCACTGTGCTCAGTTTGATCAGAATTGTTTTTTTAATTAGGAAACGTTATAAATTATGAATTTATTTTATTGATTTTATGTAACTCAACATAAATTTTTGTGTACTGTTGCTAAAACTTTTTGTATTTTAAAAATGAATGTACAAACTTTCTTGTAAACTTTTATGATTCTTTTGAATCGAATAAAGTTATTTGACCTGAACTGAACTGAACTATGTGTTGAGAATTATTTTGTATTGTATTTGTATGAAGCCTTACACACCTGAGCCCCTCGAAGCACTTTGTGGATGGTCAGTTACGTAGCTTCCCACTTTGAAGAGCGCGGTTAGTAGACTGAGTTTAGAGTGTAGCTTATTAGCTGATATGAACAATGTTGGGTGACAAGCATGTGGGTTGGGGGATTGTATGACAGAGGTATGCATGGCTGAACCACGCATGCCTCTACCATGCAGCCCCAACAACGAATGCGTCTAAACAATGCATTTCTTTACCACACATACCTTTACCATGCAATTTCCTGGTAAAGGGATGAGTGGTAAAGTTCATCCCCTATCCCCTCCGCCTTGAGTCCTAAAATCTTGGCTCCTGCCCTATAACCCGCCCCCTGAGCCCTAAAAACGACCCCACCCCTAAAACCTTATACTATCCAGACTCCCCTGCCCTGAGCCCTAAAATCTGCCCCTTCCCTCCCTGCCGATAGCCCTACAACTCTGCCCCTACCTTAAAACCTACCCCATCCCCCTGCCCTGAGCCCTACAACTCTGCCCCCTACATTAAAACCTACCCTGACCCCAGCCCCCCACTCTTGGCCCTAAAACCGGCCCCCTCCCTTAAAACCTACCTTGCTCGCCCCCGCCCTGAGCCCTAACCCTAGCCCCCTCCCTTAAAACCTACACCCCACAGCCCAGACCAACTTACCTTGCCACATCCCTGTCCTTCTGTGGTAAATAATTAATATTACCTTATCTTAGAATTTCTATATTATTAAATACTTTAGCTTAAGTAAAGAGAGGAGTCCGTGGTATTCGAGTAAAGAGGGATTTATTCAATAACTCGAGTTAAGGGAGAGCTCCTTCACCAAGCGGGTTCAGGAGTGGTCTGATGTTTTATTCACACAGCAGAATATTTATACAGTTTCAGGCAGTAGGCAAAAAGAAGTAGAAGAAAAAGAGAAGTGACAAGCAGTAATTTCCAACCAGATGTGTCAAGGTATGGGCGTGTCTTGTGTCTCGTGAGAGTGCATGTGATGTGTCGAAATGTGCTCCTTTCAGTTGAAGGTCCTTCCTCAGCCGGGGGGGTTTATCTCTGGCTTAGAGTCAAGAACAGGAACTATCTCTTAAAACAGGAACTATCTCGTTGGTTCTCGGAATTGGCCGAACCACAAGACTGTGTGGTCAATGAACGGGGGCCAGGTGCAGGATGTCTTGCTCGTGGGTCTGGAGACAAAATGGATGACACATGCATAAATGGGTGCTGTCTGAATCAAAATGGCAAACAGGCAGGGAAGGGAAACGATGGGGCACAATTGTTAATTTTATTTCCTCATTCCCTCCTTGCCCCAGAGTGTACCTGTATTTATATCTCAATTTGCATGAGATTGTCTATGCATTCCTGTAGCATAATTATTTCGTTTTCTTTCTGCTGGATATGTGGTTTAGGAATGCAGCTTGCAGCGCATAGCCCGCACAGGGCAGGTCCAAATTGGATGCAAAGGCAGCATCCAGTTATTACCAGGAATATTATGCCTGCTGCTGACAGCAGTTTCCATCCCCAGGATGATATTATTGTCCAAAACCAGTCAGACCAAGTCCAAGTGCCAGATTCTTGATGTAGGCTGGCGGCTATCTTGTGTAATTTTGTTATAGACGTATATACAGACGGAGAGTTATCAGGGATGAAAACACAGCAGCTAGAGCCGATAATTCTACAGGCTACGCCTCTGTCAGCCAGGATGACGTCAAGGACAAGGCGGTTTTGGAGAGCAAACAATCTTATGGCAGATTGTTCCTGAGTCAAGTTCCCCAGGGCAGACGTCATCTGATTTACAACAGCCTCTAAGGTCCTTGTCAACTTGCGTATGAGCTTGCTGTTCTTCACAGGGCCGATAAAGAAAAAGAATCCTTTGTTGAAGTCTGTATATTGTTCCAATGTAGTTTCCGTTTGATTAACCCCAGAGATATCGATCATTCTTTTATGTCTAACATGGGGCACTAGGAGGTCTCGGTGGTAAGTGGATGGGGCCACAAAGACAGGAGGTAGCAGAAATGCTATATAGCACGTTCCCCCCCAGTTCAAGGGCAGCCGCACATAGGCCGTTTGCCCGCAGATGAAATAAGTATGGCGAGATGCTAGAAATGATGATTTTCCCTTGTCTTCAAAACTCACAGTGGTATGGCAGTGGTATGGCAGTCACTGTGTCCTAATGGGACAGAGCCATTTTTCCGGACGCACAGGTGCCCATTTACTGTTGAGACCGAGATGGAAGGGGGCCCAGCATTCTTTTTAGGTTTGGTATTTAATATCCTGTAGGACATGGTCACGTTCCCCTGCTTGTATTCTTCGCTTTCTAGGACCGTACCTGTCGCCTGAGGATCTCCATCCTCATCTGGGTAGCAGACAGCATTAAGCACCTTATTTAAGTCCCCCCCAGGCCACCCATTCTTGCATGAATTATTTCCATCAGGGCAGGAGGTGGGGGTAGTCCTGTCGGCTGTTATTAGGGCGAACCAGGCCTCGCAAGTTCCATTATAAGAAAACAGGAAGGGGAAGAGAGGCATTCCTCCCTCCTTCTGATGAGGTAGGAGGCGGCCACATATCCAGCAATCTGTGATATTGCTGGCCTGATGCGTATAGTGTAGCATCTGTATAAAGGTATTGTTCCGGAGCGCTAGCCTATGGGCTTGCTCATGAGGGGGCAGGTCGTGGTGCATGTGCTCCTGAGTGTTGTTAGGTGCATGAGAGGTATGTGGTGCTGGCGGGAAAGCAATGTGGAGGACCCAACCGAGACACGTCATGATTGTTATCAAGAAAAACAGTGTGATCAAACATATGATAGGGCCGCTATGCAACTTCTTAACACTCTTCTTTCGGCGCCTCACTTTCTCTTTCTCCCACATAGTCAGGGTGTCTGAGTCTGCCCCCATGCTCTGACCACTTCACCACTGGACCTGTGTCCGTGGACTTAATCAGCCAGAATCCGGGTGGCGGACCTCAGCTTTGATTTATATTCCTGTTGTGGGGTCTGTTCCAAAGGCAATGAGGACTGTTCAGTCACAGTGTCACTAGGTTTGGCAATATCGCTGGCAACGGAGTCTATTTCTCCAAAGTACTTTTTACAATGACTGGCATGCAACCAGCCTTTTCTGCCTTCGACCTTCACCGCAGTTCGCGTAGTTAGGAGTACCAACTTCGGCTCTTTCCACCTGGGCTGGAGGGGATTTGTCCTTTGGAAGTTGCGGACCGAGACCCAATCCCCTGGTCGGATGGTGTTCTTCGGGGTTGGTTTTGTCTGGGAAGGCTGCAGCCACCTGTGAACGACAAGAACAGAGTGCAGACATCAAGGAAGCCAGGTAATCAGTCTATATTCTGCTATCTACATCAGTAATAGATTTTGGTCTAGGAACTCCCCACATGTTTGGTGGTCTGCCAAAAACCATCTCGAATGGTGCTAATCCTATTCGGGAGCGTGGTACCATTCGCATATAGAACAGGGCTACTGGTAAGGCAGTCATCCAATCTACGCCTTTTTCTGCTTTAATTTTGGCTAACTTAGTTTTAAGAGCCTGATTGTGTCTTTCTACCAATCCTGCTGCCTGGGGGTGTCTCACGCAATGAAATTTCCAAGTGTATCCTAATAGAAGGGAGACATGTTTCATTAGCTCGGAAGAGAAAGGTTGGCCATTGTCTGAATATATGACTCTTGGCAACCCATAGCGTGGGAAGTACTCTCTTACTAGAACCTTAGCAGTCGTCGTGGTGGTATAGTCAGGGACGGGGTAAGCTTCAGTCCACCTTGTTAACGCGCACACCACCACCAGTACATACTTGTAACCTCTACATCTCTCCATCTGAATATAGTCCATCTGAGAGCTTCAAATGGATGGTCAGGGGGTTGAAATCCACCCTGCTCCACCTTCGTGCCTTTACCTGGGTTGAACTGGTTACAAATCATGCATGTTTTCACTTTGTGTTTGGCTGCAGCTCTCAAATGTTTGTTATGCCATATGTTCTGTATGCTATCTAACATTGCTTTTTCTCCCAGATGCGCTGGTCCATGTATGGTGTTTACTATAACCTGAACCATAGCATCCGGTAGTTGCCATACTGCTCTCTCAGGTGTCATCCAACCCTGGTCTGTAAGGACCCCTCCTTTTTCTTTCCATTCTAGCAGTTCCTGTGGTGTGGTGTGACTTTGGACATCCTGGATGTCAGAAAAGGGGTCTCGCATTGCGTATTGGCGGTGTAGTGTATTCAATTCTGTGTTCGCCGCCAGTTTGGCTGCATTATCTGCAAAATCATTTCCCTGCGATATTTCATCTGTTCCTTTTGTGTGTGCTTTACATTTCAGCACCGCTATTTTTGTTGGTAACTGGCTAGCCTCCAAGAGGGCAGTTATGATGGCAGCATGTTGTATTTTGCACCCATGTGATGTGAGGAATCCTCTCTCCCTCCATAATGTGCCTAAGTTGTGTACAACCCCGAAAGCGTATTGTGAGTCAGTGTAGATGTTAACTGATTTTCCTTTTGCTAAGTGACATGCTCGTGTTAGTGCTACTAGTTCGGCTGCCTGTGCTGACAGTATCTCTATTTTGTGTGCTTCCAAAGTGATTATACCATTTGTGACGGCATAAGCTGCTGCCAGTTCTCCAGTGGGTAGTCTCATGCAAGAACCATCAACAAAAAGTGTCATCTCTGCCTCAGAAAGGGGCGTATCTTGTAAATCTGGTCTGGGTTTGGTCATTAAATCAATTGTGTCAATACAATCGTGAAGTTGTTCAGCAGGAGAGGTAAGTGGTAAGTGGTAACAGTGTTGCTGGGTTTAGAATGTTGCATCGTCGGATCTCAATGTGTGGCTGAAAAAGTGTCATCTCGTATCCTGTGAGTCTGGCTATTGTCAGATGTTGTGTTTGCGTTCTGTTTTGGAGAAGTTACACAGCGTGTGGGTCCTGGACTATCAGATGATGTCCCAATACAATAGCATCGCTTTGTCTAATAGCCTGTGCACTGCAGAATCTTCAGATGGATAACACCCAACACTCAAACGACCGTCACTCAGGCATGCGCCACTAGCCTCCTCGACTATGGCAACGCCGGCATTTCCACCCAGCTCCTCAAAAGACCATACAGAACGCTGCAGTCGGACTCATCTTGGACCTCCCAAACAAACCCACATCGGCCCTCCACTGGCTCCCCATCCAGAAAAGAGGTCAGTTCAAGGTCCTCACGCATGCCTCCAAAGCCTTCCACGACCCAGGACCTGCTTACATCAACCATTGACTTAACTTTCACCAACCTTCTAGACACCTGTGCTCTTTTTCACTCGCCCTTGCACACACTTCCCGCATCTGTCACAGCCACAGCAGTGGCTGCTCCTTCTCCTACATCGCTACTAAGACCTAGAACAACCTTCACCTCCAGCTCCCTTGCTGCCAGATTTCAGAAAGAGCCTGAAGACCTAGCTCTTCGACGATGACACAGCGCCAGATACCACTAGGGGTGACAGTTTTGCACTTTACAAATGCTTTTTTTGGTGTGATATATCTTTATGCCAAATGTAATTTTTTTTTTTCACACATGGGGAGATTATCTGGTTTGCTCAGGTCACAGGGTTGTTGTGCTGAGACCTAACAAGCATTGACCAAGCAAATAGGTACATTGTTTTAGCCCTTGCCTTCTGTTCATGCTGTACAGCATGGGCTTTGCCGACTCTGGCAATGATTTGTAGCCACGCTCTCCAGCAGCATAGCTAAAATATGATAAGAAAAAAGGTCTATTATGTATCCAACACCAATGCATTTTGAAAGAAAAAAAAATCTTATTAGCCCTGCTGTTAAATTTTCCAATGGAAAACTGCTTAGGGAAATGGGATCCCCCTGTGAGCAGGAAGGAGCTGAGAAGGCTTAACCTTTCTGTGGAAAGTTTTGTGAAGATAAGTCAAATGACGCCAAAGCTATTGGCAAACACAAAAAATCCAATCCCTACACACTGACAGACATAGACACACAAACATCCCCAGTGAGGAAATAATCAGCATATTTTCATTGAACAGAAGACACAGCTGGTCACTGGAATAACCTGTGGTCAGAGGGAGATGTTGGAGGCCTTGATCACTCAAGTTATTCCTGAAGCCTTAAGAAGGAAGGGTCGTAATTAAAGTGTGATCCGCAGGTAAGTATCTTGGAGGAGTTGAGCTGCAGGTTTTTCTGCAGCGTCAAGTGGTGGACTGCTTGAAGGAATTGTTTAATGGCATATGTCTCCACGTAAGAAAACTTTTATCACTTTAAAATGATTTGCAGAACACGTTTTTCTGACTGACATGCCTTAAATTAAGCTACCTATTTGTAGTGGGTCCGAATGAATGGGCAGGACTACAGGTCGACTTAGTGAGGGCTTTATTTTATGGAGCACCCATCTCCTTCGTGAAGCCAGTATCCAGAAATGAAAGAACAGAACAATAAAGTCTTCTTCTTGGCTCCTGGCCTTCAAGCGCTTCCCTTGTCATATATATATATATTCACTGAAAAAAACATAGGTTTCACTCGTTATAGTTAGGAATTAGCATTTAAAAAACCTTTCAAATTCACTGAAAAAACCATAGGTTTCACACCAGTTATAGTTAGCTGAATATTTTACTCATACAAAACCATTGAAATTCCCGCGTTATAGTTAGTTGGACTCACTATAACTCGCGCGCCCGCAATCCACTGCTGATGATGTCACATATTACATCATTCATGACATGGTCAGTGACATCACTGATGACATCACTGATGACATCTCAAATGACATCACTGATGACATCATCCAGTGAATGTGTGTTTCTGAAAAGTAAATATATGTTTTATATTTTGAAGAATGAGTGGATGTATGAGTGTCTGGATGAAGGATTTAGTAGGTGCGTGACTGACTGTATGAGTGAGTGATTAAATGTGTCTTACTAAATGCATTGGTTAGTGACTAAACTGTCTGAAATTGTGCATCATTGTGTCTGTTGTTGTGTAAGCTGCTGCGTGTGTTGATCAGTAGCTATATGAGTGGCTATATGGGTTATTGATTGGTTGTCCAAGTATTTGTATGTGAGGGTGAGTGTGTGTGTGGGTGGCTGGGAGGTGTGTGACTGTGCATATATGTGTGAGCAGTTGATTAACTTGGTATATGGATTCAACAGTGCATGTGGAAAGAGCTGTATGGGTGGTTGACTGTCTGCATGGGTGTGTTGATGAGTGAATAGCTATCTCAGTGCTCCATGTCCAAGTAAGTACATATGTAAAACACAGTGCATGTGAGAGTTGGCATATATAAATGACTATACATGAGAGCCTGTGATTGCGTAAGTGACTGTATGGATCAATGTGTACTTGTATCAGTGATTGTAAAAGAGAGTAAGTATGTGTTAGTATATGTTTGAATAAGTAAGGTTTAGTGTGTATAACTGTGTAGTTGAGGAAATGGGAGTGTGATTGATTCTTTGCATAACTGACTAGGTGTGTGAGTAACTTTGTGGATGAGTGTCAGCGTGTGAGTGTCTGTATAGGTGTATGAGTGGATATGATAGTGTTCTATTGATGAGTGACTGTATGTATGAGTGATTGTATGGGTGAATGAGTGGATGTGTGTGTAGACCTAGGAACCAGTGAGTGCGTATGTAGTTACGGGTATTGGTGTGTCAATAATTTCAGAAATGGTAGTTTGTATTTAACACTGGGTGTATCAAAGGTTTATTTATTTTTGCAATTTGTTAAGCGCGAACGTATGCCCTAGGGCGTCTTGGCGCACATGGATGATGTAATCAGTGATGTCATTTGAGATGTCATCAGTGATGTCATCAGTGATGTCACTGACCATGTCATGAATGATGTAATATGTGACATCATCGGCAGTGGATTGCGGGCGCGCGAGTTATAGTGAGTCCAACTAACCATAACATGGGAATTTCAATGGTTTTGTAGGAGTAAAATCTTCAGCTAACTATAACTGGTGTGAAACCTATGGTTTTTTCAGTGAATTTCAAAGGTTTTTTAAATGCTAATTCCTAACTATAACGATTGTGAAACCTATGTTTTTTTTAGTGAATTTCAAAGGTTTTTTAAAAGCTAATTCCTAACTATAACGATTGTGAAACCTATGTTTTTTTCAGTGAATTTCATTGTTTTTTAAAAAGCTAATTCCTTTGTATATCGACTTTGTAACCTACGATTTTTTTTATTAGCTGTTTTTATAAGTATTAATTATATTTTAAAAAAAAATAAAAATATTTGTTCAATGTATATTTTTTTTATCATTTTTTCCTGGTGCGCTCAGGGTGCGCGCACCGGTAAGCTTACCCGTATCATTTTGTCTTGGAGCTCTCAGGGTGCGCGCACCAGTAAGCTCTCCCGAGAGCGCAGCGAGAGCGCTATTTCTGCGTTCGTAAAAAAAAATATGTATGAAAAGTAAATAATAATGCAAGACATTCAGTACCATACTTATAAAAGCAGTATTTTTGATTTACGAAATGAAAATGATTTTGCATTTCCGTAAAGCTACCAAAACGTCACTCAGGCGCGCCGCGTGAGCCCCCCCGGAAGCGCCTACGTTCGGGCCGCGTAAGCACCCCCGGAAGCGCTCCGGTGCGTGTAGCGTAAGCGTGTCAAGTCATGTGACCTTAAAATAACACTTTTCATTGGTTGCTAACAGTTTTTTTTACAAAGAATGAAATCCCCACCCATTTCCTTCACTTCTTCTTTCACTTTTGTGACTGCAAGACCTGTCTTTTTGCTGCTTAATCTTTGTTGGATTATCATGGCTGCTACATGCTGTCACGGGGCAAGATGGCTGCCGAGACGCCGTAGAGGAGAGTTGCATCTGACCTCCCTCCTGTCGATATCGTATGCAGCGCATTTGGTGCTCTCTGCCAGAAGCCCAACTTCTTAGAATGGATGTCTCCTTTTGGGGGTAACCCGCTGACAACAGATCGATTCCGGATGGACATGCGGTGAAAGAGAGACAGGCGAAATTAAGGACCACTCAAGCGAAATATAAGAGAGCATGTGAGAGCAGCTACGGGAGGCAATGACCGGATCGTTATTATTGTGGCTTTTACGATCAGAAGTCGTCTCCCAGCTCAAGGAAAAGACTTTCTCTAAAGCAAGCTCTCTGCTCGCTACAGCAGCCCAGGCGGGACGGATCGATTGGAAGGTCCTGTTAAGATCAATGGCGCCTAAACTTTTGCGGTCGTCTAAGAAAGCTCGCGACCCCCAAGACAGATGCGGGAACGAAGAAGATGAGGAAGTGCTTACAGACGGCTCCGGGGCCCCTGCCTCTAATCTGACAGGAAAAGCACGAACAAAGGCACAGCAGAGGCAGGAGGCAGCTAAAGAAAATAAAATGCGTAAGCTTCGCGAAAAAGAAGCGGAGAAAAAAAGTATGATGATGGCTTCCAAAAAATTTTATGAGATGCAGTCCCTCACTGGCGAGACAGTAGCAAGAGAGACCCTACTCCGCCAAACCACCATAGTGGAAACATTTTCACCTTTACCCTTACCGAGTGCCCTGCATGTATTGAAGCCGGCTCCGCCTCGAGGATTCGAGGTTCCATCTTTGGCTTCTCTCTGTGGCATGGCTGGGGGGAGGCGGCTGGACGGCACGATGTGCGCGGTGAGTATGGTGAGCGCATTTGGAGAGACGTCCCTTCCGACTGTGCCCGGGAGCGGTCTGGAAGTTACAGAGCCCTCGAGATTGACAGGCTCTTCTACGGATCTCGCCGGGGGCGGGGCGGAGAGCTCAAAGGCAGGAGATATGGAAACTGAAGGTTCATTTAAAGGGACAGTGTCTGAGGCTGAGGCTGGTATACCATCTCTCATTGAACAAGGTAATAATGGCACTCGCGCTGACCTTCAACGACCTGATAAGCCTGGGCACACAGCCGCTAGTCCAGAATTAATACTAGAGCTGTCTCAGCGGAGCGGGGATAAGGATATAAATTCTGATCTGTTAAATTTGAGCACAACGCATAACCCTGGCAAAAATATTCTAGCCTTATTGGGATCAACCTTGGCTTCTCCAAGTGAGGATGTTTTTTATACAGGCAACGATGAGGCTGATGATGAGGACGAGACTGCAAGCACCAACTCGGATATTGTGTCAGCCTCAGATTCAGATTCAGATCTGGAAACATCTATGGGTCCCGAATCTGGTAACGATTCAGATACGGATAAAGAGACAGAAGGTGACAGCGCCTCATCTACTACAGATAAGGATTTGGGACCCAATGATCTGGAGTGTGAGACAGTACAAAAAGGTCCCAAGGTTTCCAGAGAGACGACCAAACCGGCACTTAAGACCAAAACTAAGTGCAGGAGTAAGACTAAAAGAAATATGCCCAAACAAAAACACTCAGCCAGGGCAACTTATGGGGGTCCGGAGAAATCAGTCGCAAAAAAGCTTGAGTACAACACACTAGAAAGTTGTACACCATCTATGACGGGAGCAGCCAATATAGCCACGAGTACGACAGAGGCTAACTCTCAGGGCCCTGAAACAAATGCTTCTAACTTCAAAGTTTTATTATCAACCTTAAAACAAATACAGGATGAGGCACGTCTTGAGAGTCAAAGGGCCAGTAAAAGAGCTAGACATGCCAATAAAAAAATACAATCCTCACTCCACAAGATAAACAAAATGTACGAGGAAGTGGTCGGGAGGGTGTCTGAGGTGGAGGCTAGAACGGGCAAACTGGAGGATGATGTGGTGAAATTACAGGACGTCAAGAGAGATCAGGATAAGACCACAACAGATATACTTTGGAAATTGGAGGAATCCGAAAACAGACAGAGACGCAATAATGTCCGGCTACTTGGCGTACAGGAAGGGAAGGAAGGTGGGGATATACGAGGATTCGTGATTGAATTACTGAAGGGAGCTTTCCCTGAGATGGCTACATGGGATTGGGAGCATGAGATACAGCGGGCACACCGGTTCCCGTTGACGCGGAAAGAATCACAGGCCAAGCCACGTGCAATACCGATTTATGTAGGAAATTTCTTACTCCGTGAAGAGATTATGGCCAAGGCAAAACCACAGGCTAGACGTACTTATAAGGACATTGTCTTCTTCGCCCGTCCTGACTTTTGCCACACCACAGTGGAAAGGCGATGGAGGATGAGACAAATGATTACTCCCTTCCAGAATATGGGGTGTGAGGCTTATCTTTTATTTCCAGCATGACTGAAGATTGGGTTAAACGGAAATTTCAGGGTCTTCCACTCCGAAATTATGGCTCAGGAGTATCTAAGCTTCCTGCGCAAGACCAGGAGTAAACATAAGGCACAAGATAAAGAATTGGTAGAGTATGACTCGCAAGTGGTGGTTGCCCGAGACACTCCTCGAAAGAAATAGAAAGGGAAAGACATAGCATTATATTAGGCAAAAGTAATGTTTACTGTTCTCCCACCTCTTTCTAGCCTTTTTGAGCTACTCAGTTTTTTAGGTGTCTATACACCTTGTAAGCAAAAAATATTTGATGTTTGTCTTCTCTCTCACTCTTATAAATTGTTGAATCAAGGACATAATTGGTGTAATGGAATACACCACACAGTGTTAGTATTGGTGATAGGGGGCGTAGACTAGGGGTTGGTGAGTGAATGGTTGGGGGGAGAAAGCTATGAGGTTTATTAGTATCGCCGGGGGAGCACCAAGCGAGAAATTTTTGGTATGTGAATATCAGGGGGAGGGAGGATGGAACACGCTGTTGGCATCGTCGGTCAGACATAGGTCCTTTCGACCTAATTGCCCGTAGGGGGGGTGGGTTTCTGTGGGTGGATAGTCAGGGGTGGGGGAGGGGGGGAAAAGGGGCAGGGCACATGAGCTTTGGAGAAAAATTCGACATAAGCTTGAATCTGGAGTATTATGTTTTACGTTTTGAATTGAAAGGTATAAGGTATAAGAGTGTCAAGATAGTACTGGAAAGCAAAGCAAGGAAGAACATATTTGTTAAGTTACTCATTATTGGATGGCACTCAGCGGTTAGTTTTAAACTTAGCTATGACACTTAGACTCGTAACATGGAATGTGTGCGGCTTAAACGATGTTCAAAAAAGACAAAAGATAGCTATTCGACTTCGTCAGATGAATGTAGATTATATTTTCTTACACAAAACTCACGTAATGAGCACTCAGGAGTTTTGCCTCAATCAGCTAGGGTTTCACTTAATAGCAAGATCTAGGCTTGGGGCGAAAAATAGAGGGGTAGCTATTTTTTCAAGAAGCAAAAATGTGGTAACTGGTAGAAAATTAGAGGATAAATGGGGCAGATGGGCAATAGCCGAGGTATTAATAGATGGAGTATGGACAACTTTGGTGGCTATATATGGTTCAACCCAAGACGACCCAGAAATCTTGCAGTTTCTAGATGCAGAATTAGCAGGATGGCCACCCCAGGTTGTTATAGGAGGTGATCTAAACATTAATGGGGCAGATGGGTTGGAGATAGGGTCTTATAAAGGTAGAAAGAAAAAAGTGCACAAGGCATTGATCAAACTTTTAGAGAATAATACTCTGCAAGATGTCTGGGGCAGTATCAGATCGGACCAAACAGGATTCACATATTACTCTGCACCACATTGTATTTGTGTTCGATTAGATTATTTTTTAATATCTAATGATTTATTGTCTAGAGTAGAAATTGAAAGGTTACCACGAATTTTCAGCGATCACAACCCTTTACTTTTAACGATCAAGGCAGGAGGGAGAACCAGATTAAGTAGGACCTGGACTTTTGAAAGAACACTTCTTTTAGATGATAACTATATACAACATATGTCTAAATGGATTAGCGAATTTTTCGAAAATAATAGAGGGAGCGCCCCTGTAGGGGTTGTATGGGATGCATTTAAGGCTGGTGCCCGCGGAGAGACATGCAGAAAAGCAGCACGTCTTAGAGATAGTAATTTGGAGAGGGCTGTATTCGAGGCAGAGGAAAAGTTTCATAAATGTGTAATAAGGGGTGAATCGATTGAACAATCAAGTATAGTATTGATGAAGGTAAAAAGTGAAGCTGAAGAGGAATTGGCGAATAGGGCAGCACAGTATTATACTATAAAAAGGGAAAGATGCTATGAGTATAGCGAAAAAGTAGGACATGTCTTAGCTATGCGGACTAGACAGATAGCAGCATCTGGCACCGTCAGGGAGATCAGGGATGAATATGGAAGGATACACTCAGATTCAGACGAAATAAGGGAAGTTTTCAGGAAATTCTATCAGAAACTATACGATCAGCAACATTTCTGTAATCCGGGAGAGATAAGCGATTATCTCCAGAATATCCCGTTTGAAGGGGTGGCTAGCGAAGACGCAGAAGGGCTGGAGAAACAGTTGGATAAAATCGAAATCCAAGAAGCTATGGCTAATGTCCCTTCTGGAAAGGCTGCTGGCCTGGATCAACTCCCTCTGGAGTTTTATAAAACATTTTGGGGGAGCTTAGGTCAGGATTTAACTAGTACGTTTCAAACTGCACAAACTGGGGAGTCTATCCCCAAATCTTGGGGTGCTGCAGATATTGTTTTAATATTAAAAAAGGGGAAAAAAGCGACTGAGCCAGTGTCTTATAGACCTATTACATTGATAAACAATGACACGAAAATATACTCGAAAATACTAGCAATAAGATTTGCAGGGGTAATTGGTGCTTTAGTTAGTAACAACCAACATGGCTTTATCCCCGGTAGAGGGACGACACATCATACCAGGAAAGTTATAACCCTGTTCGATGCTGCCGAGGTCACAGGAGACCCGATGGCCGTAATGTTGTTAGACGCAGAGAAAGCGTTCGATCGGGTCTCCTGGGACTATTTATGGCACATCTTAATAAGAGCGGGCATAAAGGGGGGCTTTGTGAAAGCCTTACAGACTCTGTACAAGGATCCGGTTGCAGCTCTGAGAGTTAACGGGGGGACTACAGATCAATTTCACATCAAGAGAGGTACACGACAGGGGTGCCCCTGCTCGCCCCTTTTATTTGCCATGTATATGGATCCTTTAATCCGTAGGATAGAGCTATGCCCAGATATTTCCCCACTAAACACTTTACTGGGTCCTTGTAAAATTTTAGCTTACGCTGACGATGTGGCGGTGACAACATCAAACCCCACGGAGGCGATAGAGGTGTTAGAGGCGGAAGCCCGCAAATTTGGGCATATATCGGGCTATGCCCTGAATACTACAAAGACACAGATTATTAAAAACTCCATGACAGTCTGCGGGGATATTCGAGTGGTCCAGGAAGGACTTTACTTAGGTATCAATATTTCAGCCAACCTCGATAACCTCGTGGGAAAAAACATAGCTCCAATTATAGATAAGGTAAAAAAAGACTTTGACCGATATGAGAACCTCCATTTATCACTAGTGGGACGTGTCAATATTATTAAAATGTTGGTCTTGCCGAAATTTTTGTATATATTTAGAGCAATTCCATTAGCAATAGATAATAAGTGGTTTAAAATTTGTGAGCAAATGATCAACCGCTTTATTTGGGCAAAAGGCAAGACGCGGAGGGCGTTGAGATTCATGTCACTCCCAAGGGAAAGAGGAGGTTGGTCATTACCAGATTTAAAGTTTTATTATTGGGCTGCAGCACTGCAATATATGGTAGGTTTGATTGGAGGGGCTGAAATGGAGGGTTGGGATAAGTTTGGGTCACTGGCAATATATGGTTTGGTTCTCGGTATGAATGCTGAAAACGTTTTTCTAAGATTCACAGAGGGCAGTTATTTCAAAAGAACACGCTTTAAGACAGTAATAGCTGCACATAATATTTGGAAAGGGTTCTCAAAGAAGGTGGGAATTGGGAAGTTTAATTTTTACACCAGATTAAAGGGTAACCCTTCCTTACCTAGCGAGGTTTTTTCGGGAGCAATTTTCAAAGAGTGGAATAGTCGGGGGATAAGAAAAGTGGGTGACTTGATGGGTCCTCAAGGTATCTTGCAATTCGTGGATTTGCAAAACAGTTTTTCGTTAGACACAAAACATTTTTTTAAATATCTCCAAATAAGAAGTTACCTTTTGAAAAAACAAGGGGGCACATTGGGCTTTGGAAGAAGCATATTGTTGGATCTTATAGAGAGTGGCTCTGACTGTACTATTAAAAGATATTATCTAGAAATGACAACCTTAAAGAAAGACGACCTAGAGAAATGGATAGATAGATGGTCGCTAGATCTGGAAACGGGCGGGGATATCTTTACTGAGTCATTGGAAATGGGGAAAAAAGTGTTATGTTCATCATCCCTCCAGGCTCAGCATTATAAGATGTTATATCATCTATATTATACGCCTGCGAAGATTGCTCAGTGGGGCGGTACATCAGGTACCACTTGTTTTAGATGCGGAAGTACAGATGCTGACTTGATACATATCTTCGCAACCTGTCCACACCTAGATAAATTGAAACGGGATATTGTGAAATTCTTTCAAATGGCAATGTCAACAACAATAGAGCTAACACCAGCCACTATGCTATTGGGGATAAGTGCAGAACAAACGAGTTGTAAAAATGTTATATTTGTGTCAATGGCGATTTTGAGACTGTTAGTAGCTTCTATCTGGTTAGACCCCAGCCCACCATCATACCACCAATGGTTAGGAAAAGTAATGTCAATACAAAAATTGGAAACAGCCATATATGCTAGGAAGGGGAAAAAGGGGAAGAAGTTGGGTATGCAAATTTGGGAACCGTTCATACGATGGAAGTTTGGAGTAGACCCCTAAAAGATTATGAAATTGTTTAAACTTTGTTTGTTGGTTTGTATATGTATGAATAAGCTTATGTTTTAAGGTATTGCATTTATTGTGTCCTGCTCATGTTACAATAAAATAGGGGAAAAAACTCTCAATAAAATAAAAAAAAGGATTATCATGGCTGCCAGAGCATCCAGCAGCAGTGATGACTCAGATGGATTTATAGATGAAGAGGTTCCTCAGCCTAGAGTTAAGGAGCATTTTATCTGGAATTTTTTTTCCATACCTGCAGACCAAAAAAAAAGTAAATGCTCCAAAGGAGGAGTGTCGAATTTGTCACACTGTCCTGTCACGGGGTGACCCTCCAAGAAAATATTCATTTGGAAATTCGACCATGATCCGGCACGTCCAGAGGAGGCACCCTCAGAATTATGCCCGGGGGAGTGTCAGGGCTCTGGCACGAGAGGCTCCAGGCGATGGTGCTTCTACATCAACTGGAGGACCAACTGCATCGGTCAGGGGGCGACCAGAACAGCTGATCCCTAATATTCAGCCTGCTTTTAATGAAGCCACAATTAAATGCAGACAATGTGATCAGCTACTTTGTTATGGGAAACAAAGTGTTATGCTCATGGTTCGAGCAATAGAGAACCACCGCTGCCGTCCCCAGCCCTAATTTTGATTTTTTTTTTGCTCCTGTTGAGCAGTTTGCTATTCCCTGTTTTTGTTTAAAAAAAAAAAAGGAAAAAAGAAGAAAAAAAAAAGTTCTTTTCAGAACTACCTCCAATTCTCATCAAAGAGGTGCATTCTTAAAAAAATAAAAAAGAGTAACTGAAGTGGAGTGCAGTGAGAGAGGAGAGGAAAATGAGTGAGAAAGCAAAGAAAGGGACCAGAGGGGAAGGGAAGTGAAGTAGGGGGACTGAAAGAAGGTGTGTGTGGGGAAGGAGAGTGAGGAGGAGAGTGAACATGGGGAATGAAGATAAGTGAAGAAAATGTAGTAAAGGAACGGGGGTGTGGAAGGGTAAGAAAAGAGCAGTGATGTTTAGGAAAGAGTGGAGATACAGACTGCATAAAGACAAGTGAGTGTGAGACAAGGTGAGTAAGGCAGTGAAGAGACAGAGAAAGTGAAAGAAAAAGTAAGAGTAGAAGACTGAAGACCTCATTTATGAGGCCATGCGTCACTTTTACGCCGCCGGTGCGTCACTTTTTGTGACGCACCAGTGGTGTTAAAAATGCACTTTGTTGAGTCATATTTACAAAGTGACGCATCTAGGTAGATGCGTCACTTTGTAAACCCCTGCGCCACATTATACCTGCGCCAGGTGTAATGTATGCAAAGGGGGCGTATTGACGCAAGGAAGAGTCGTAGAAGTGACGCAGTGAAATCTATGAGATTTCACTACGTCACTTTTAGGACACAGTTGCGTCAAAATCTTGCGCCTGCCTCACAGCAGGCGTAAGACTGACGCAGGCCCTTTCACATGGGGCTGGCCCCATGTGAAAGGATGCCTTGCTGGAGTTGCGTCACTTTTGTGACACACTCCAGCAATGCATCACTTTTGCGCTTACAGATACGTCAGAAATACTGACGTATCTGTAACTCCTTGCGACATAATGCGTCATACATTAAATATGACGCATCAGGAATGTCGCAAGGAGAGCGCACTGAGAAGTGATGCATCGCTGCTTTCACGCAGCAATGCATCATTTCTCATAAATGAGGCCCTGAGTGAGAGAGGAAAGAAACATAAGTGAGGGAGTGTGGCTGTGTTATAGGGAGTGAGTGTGATAGAAGAGGAGTGACAGACTAAGGGGTCAGAGAGAATGAGGCTAACAGAGAGAGAATGAGGTAAGAGGAGTGTAGAAGTAAGAGGACAGAGAGAGTAAGAGAAGGAATTAGTGAAGTAGAGTAAGGACAGTAAGGGAAGGGAAAACAGTGAAAGAGGAAAGGATGGGAAAAGAGAGGAAGAAAAGAATAATGGCATAGATTCTTTCTCATTTCAGACCCATATTCTTGTACCTAACCGATTAAAATTGTTCCCACATAAATTCAAAACCAAACTGCACATTTTAATTGGTTGTACATTTCAAGACTTTGAAACTCACATAACATTCAACCATCCCCCCAGTGCTCATTCACCAAGTAACCATGGTAACTCCCTCTTAAACCAGCACACAGTTCATAAGTTCATCATACTATATTGCAAAAAAATCCATCAAGGTTGTTTGACCTCTCAATCTACTAGCTAATGAAATGCAATGTTTCTTTAAATGACTTTTTCTCAACCATTTAAATGACTTCTTACAAAAAAAAAAAAGCATGCAGCCTAATTTTCAGTGGAGATTTTTAAGAAAACACAAATCATTTCTGGTTTTTCAACTGCACTGATTCCCAAGCACTTTTTTTCATAATCAAACTGCCATTTCATTTCCACAATTCATCTGACTAGAAGCACATCTACCTTCAACATGCAAAAAGTCTGGTTTGTGGGTCATAGCTATGTCCACTGGAGTCAAAAATACGCAGCTAACAGAGGTATTTACAACCTTGATTTACCAAATGTGGACATTGTATGGATTGGACAGAGAGGATTGAGAAGTCACCAATTGATACCATTGGTAAAATCCTTTATGCATTTACCACACCCTGACCTTATAATTGTGCACTGTGGTGGCAATGACTTGGGCACTTTGACTGGGGTAGGTCTGGAAATGCTTTTAAAGGACATCTTTGGGCAATTTATGTCACTTTTTCCAAAAACTGCCTTCCTATTTTCTAATATATGCCAAAGGCAAAAATGGAACTGGTCCAACCAATTTTGTCCACAGATTGAAAAAGCAAGGAAACATGTAAATAAATCTGTTTCTGCTTACCTCAGAGACTATGGTATGGGTTCCATTTACCACAACAACTTGCGTTACAACATGCAAGACATCTATAGGAGAGATGGTGTGCATTTTACAGATGAGGGGAATAGAGTTTTCCTCTTGAATATGAGACTCTGCATTGGTACCTACTTGTAGGTACAAAAAACACCCACATAACACAACAGCTCTTTTCAGAGCTACCCTACCTCTAAGCACTCTAAATTATTTTTTTACTATAATTTTTTACACTGTTTTTCCCTGTGGTGCGCTCAGGGTGCGCGTACCGGAGCGCGCACCTGGGAACGCACCCAGCGCTTACCCCGCGAAAATTTAAAAAAAAACAAACTTTTTTTGCCCTTTAGGGTCCTTCTAGGCCCCCCTCAGAAAACCTAGGGGGTCAGGGGGTGTCTACTCTGCCCCCTTTTAATTATTTCCCCCTTTATTTTTCACCTCTTGTGTCTCGATTCTGCCGAGACACAAGATGGCGGACTCTCCGGACTGTTTAGAATGTTGACAGACATCCGACAGCCAATCAGCTTTCCGCTTGCGCACTCCCGTAGCGCGCCGGGTGCGCTCCCCGGTACACGCACCTGTGAGCGCTCAGAGAGCGCCTATAGATATATATGTGTTTTTGAAGTTAATTTAAAAACAAAACACTGGAGCAATTTTCACCAAATATAGCAAAGGCACATCTGCGTACCAGTCCCTACAATTTTGCAAAGTTTGCCGTAATTGCGTTCAGCGGTTCGGGCTGTAGACTTGTCAGACCGTCCTATGGAAATTAACATGGGGAAAACACTTTGTGGGACCCCCCTTTTTTCTCAGCCCCCACTCCACGAATCCCCCCGAAACTTCTAGGGAAGGAGCGGAGCGGAGCTGGCCAAAATTTTGGAAAATTACACGCAAATTTCTCAACCGGCACCAGAGTTTTTCCCAACAGAATGTTGCGGATTTCCTATGGTAGCCAATCCTAACTATAACTACCTACTGGCGACCGCCAGTAGGTAATAGGTATATATATATATATATATATATATATATATATATATATATTATCAAAAGTTTGCCTCGTTGTAGGAACGCCCACAGCAGCTGATGGTTGCAAAACCTTTATTTCATGAAAACCGGCAATGCACAATGTGGAGAGCATTAAAATCCGACGCGTTTCGGAGCTGGCAATCGCTCCTTCTTCATGGGATGGCAGCTTCACAGTGTGCTGGAAAGCTCGTAACAGCACCCTCTTTGCATGCTTCGTAATCAATCCCAGTGGACTTTTCAGGTGAGTCACAGTAATAAGCATGCTGGTACTTGAAGTTTATGTCTCTTCGAGCAAGTATTTTCCCAGTGGAATCAGCACACTAGCAAAGTCAATTAGTGCATAAGTATTTACCCAAGTGGGCCTCCTAGTACAGTTTGCCGGTAATTTCTGTATTCAGCTGCGCCCCAAGGTTGAGAAAGTTCGCAGCCTCTGGCCCCGCTGGAAGGCGGTGGTTCGTTCCCCACGGCCGGGCAGCTGTGTGTAAATCCATCAAAAGTTTGCCTCGTTGTAGGAACGCCCACAGCAGCTGATGGTTGCAAAACCTTTATTTCATGAAAACCGGCAATGCACAATGTGGAGAGCATTAAAATCCGACGCGTTTCGGAGCTGGCAATCGCTCCTTCTTCATGGGATGGCAGCTTCACAGTGTGCTGGAAAGCTCGTAACAGCACCATCTTTGCATGCTTCGTAATCAATCCCAGTGGACTTTTCAGGTGAGTCACAGTAATAAGCATGCTGGTACTTGAAGTTTATGTCTCTTCGAGCAAGTATTTTCCCAGTGGAATCAGCACACTAGCAAAGTCAATTAGTGCATAAGTATTTACCCAAGTGGGCCTCCTAAATTACCGGCAAACTGTACTAGGAGGCCCACTTGGGTAAATACTTATGCACTAATTGACTTTGCTAGTGTGCTGATTCCACTGGGAAAATACTTGCTCGAAGAGACATAAACTTCAAGAACCAGCATGCTTATTACTGTGACTCACCTGAAAAGTCCACTGGGATTGATTACGAAGCATGCAAAGATGGTGCTGTTACGAGGTTTCCAGCACACTGTGAAGCTGCCATCCCATGAAGAAGGAGCGATTGCCAGCTCCGAAACGCGTCGGATTTTAATGCTCTCCACATTGTGCATTGCCGGTTTTCATGAAATAAAGGTTTTGCAACCATCAGCTGCTGTGGGCGTTCCTACAACGAGGCAAACTTTTGATATATATATACCTACCTCTCTCTATATCTCTTGTGGCTAACACGAGACCTGAAAAGAAGCCCCAATCATTCAAGTCATATTAGAATCAATGCAAAAGGATCCAGGAAAGATGCAAAAAGTGAGATTTTTTTAAAGATCTTTTATTGGTCATATACAAAATAAAGGACGCCTTGTATCAACAAACATACATTATATACACAAATAAATTAACATCATCTCCAACTGGAGTGGGGAAAAACAGCCCCAGACACAAAGCAACAGACCAGAACAGTACAATAATTTATCAATAAATACATATTATTAAAAGGACGTTGCTGAATAAGCCACTTTATTACGCTACTTCAATAGATTTTATTTTGAAAGTCAACCAAATATCACGTCAGTACCATTTATATTTATTTTTTGGTGCGCAATATTTACAGATTTGCCACTGTTTCATTAATACTTTACATTTCTGACTTTGCTTCCTCGACAAAAAATGTAATTCAGTACATTAAAGAAAAGCCAGTCCCCTCCCAAACACCAGCAACCCCGCTCTATTTGACCACAGCTTTGCGGTCAAGACTGGTGCATGAGGGAGACCCCGATAGCAGCCAAGGCAGCCCTTTTCACAACATGTAAGTGCTTGGAACATTATTTCTCATTTAATATTCCAGTTTGGCAAAGGGTTTTCAAACACACACATGAAACAACCCTGATGGACAACAAATCAAAAAGAAACTAATAGTCACACAAGTTTAACTTAACATTTAATTTGTCACACATGTGAGGGACATAGCTGTGCGTCAATGGGTCTCGCAAACATACATTAAATATGAATCTGAACCTGCAGGGCCCAAAGAAATGAGAAACTCCTACTTTGGTGTAAATTTTCCTGCATTCTTGTATATTTGCGCAACGATTCATGTGTGTTGGTCAGTGCATGGAGTGTGTTGGTCAGAACAATGGTCCATTCTACGAACAGTGCTGGGCTGGTGGTCAAAAGCACTTAAGCGCCTAGCGTGCCAGAGTCTGGCATGTTAGATATATCTGCTTTGGAGTTTCATGATTGGTATTTTATGTAGTTCCAAATATTTAACTAATTGCCTGTCCGAGCTTCTGCTTCGCCATCTTTAGGTCATTATTAACAGCAAATCTAACTCCACCAGGGCAGAACCAACTTTTTCATAGTTCCAAATTAGATGGGGAGACCCGGTGACGCTGTTTTTCTCAGTCACTCAATATGACATAAGAGTGACTCCCTTTCCTGAGTGCTAGAGAAGGCAGCGCTACGCATCCCACACGCACAGTATCAGAAGATCAAGCAATGCAACAAATGTCAGAAGAACTGTGTCAGCAGATCAGGCAGGGCCACAGCACTGCATCAGTGTAGCAGGTTCTGCCACACACCTAAGGAAGACAGTACCAAGCCATGTGTGACGTGTTAGCAGGGCAAGCATTACTGCACTTCAACAAGTGCCAGGAGAACAGGAAACACTAGGTGTACAGTGCCAATAGAGAAAGCAATGCTGCACCTACTGGGATCACACCACCTACTCAGCCATTAGCAGTGCGAGCAGAGCAGGTAAAGATGCAATTAATACCAAGCACACAGAGTAGGCAGTGTCACAATTTATGAGCACAGGACCTGAAAGGAACGCAACGCTGCACATGTTTCGAAGTGCGGTACTAGCAGGACCACAGAAGAGCTCACAACACTTCTAGAAGAGCAGGAGTTTCATACATTGTGCCAGAAGCACAGTCCCTGCAGTGCAAGCAGGGACACCTGATATGCTTGCACAGCATTTAGTGGTGCATTTTTAGCACAATACCTGTAGAGCAGGCAGCAACACCTGACACGCAGTGCCTGCACAGCATGTAGTGGTGCATTTGTTTGAAGTGTCACTTGTCAGGGGAAAGGTACCAGAAGACCAGGTTCAGCAACATATAGGCCCAGAGCACATGCTAAGCCATGTGTTCAGTTCTACTGGCGCACAGTGCGAGCAAAGCAGGCAGTACTACTCCTCCCAAGTATAGTGCCAGCAGACATGGTGCCCAGTTATGGCAGAGAAGGCAATGCTGCGCACGTCAGAAACATTTTGCCAGCAGATCAGAAAGATCAACGGATGCCAAAACCCTTTTAGAAGAGCAGATAGTGGCACATGTCATGCTCCAGTACCAGTACAGTTGGGTGTGCTGCACTTGAGCGGTGCCACGCATCATGAGAAAGGTACCCGCAGTGCAGTCCTTTCAACATCTACTCAGAGCATAGCACATGTGGCTAGACGCGATGTGCTAGAAGTGGCAAATGTAATGCTTGAAGTGCCAGTATAGCAGGCATCTCTGCAATGCTAGCAGGGCAAGCAGTGCCAAACTTCATGTTCAGAAGATCTGCAAGTGCCATGAAATACAGGACCACAGCCCCAAGGAGAGTAGGCAGCAGTAGTCCATGCTGCACATCGGATTCCTGCAGTGTCAGTAATCCTTAATGAGCGATGAATCTCTGGACCTTACTCCACCAATGACGACGAACACCTATTTTTGAGCTCTGCAACCATAAAACCACTGGAAGAACATCCTGTGGCGTTCAGAGAGCTCTACCTTTTTCACTCTGGTTTACAGGACCAAAGAAAAGAACCCTTCCAACTTACTCAGTTGAAATGTCCATTCTGCAGGCGTCCTTTGTCAAAAATACCTAAAGGAGCAAAGGGTTGTTTCCTAAGACTATTAAAAATAGGGAAACGCAAATTAGAGAGAGAATCATGCATTCATGAGGAAATAACTACCAGATAACAAATATATTTCCAAGTAATGGGCCTCAACATCGAATGAAGCCACCGTGGTGATGGAGATGCACAGGGCTATCAGGTCAATGTTATGAAGGTCATCACTAATAGTTCAGATGTGAAACACACTACACTGAATACATGCACAGTGTGTCAATGTTTGGATGGTAGGAGAAAAGATGCAGGAAGTACCACATGGCCGTCATGAACAGCTGTCTCAAACACTATGCCAGTTTACTGTTTCAGCAACAGTATCAAATATGGAAAATTGCACACCACACCAGGACCTGCCAGCTGCTGACAAAAAGCTTGATATGCAGTATAAGCACTTGTTGGAAGAGTGGTCCTAGCACAAAACTTGGGCACAGTGTTAGTGAGAGACTATTTCCACACCAAGGCTCCAAATGAGTGCCAGTAAAAAAAAGAAAAAACAAAGCTGCAGACAGTACCAGAATGCAAGGCTGGAAACAGCCCATGGGTGACACTTAGGCATTGCGCTGGTATTGGCTGATACTGAAGCATACCTCCATAAAGGCTCATCCATGGCATAAGTGCAGGCAAAGATTAAAGTATGTCTTTAACACAAGCTGCAGCATATTCCAAGTATGGGTCAAGGTGGAAGAACAGTGTAAATGCAAAGCTAGGGCACCGTATCAGTACTGGCTGAGGTGAAAAAAGTCTGCTAACACAAGTCTAGAGCATGGTGGCATCAATAGTTTTTGAGAGGAATGCCGCTAACACATGGTAGGAAGAGCTTGTAATAATTTTCAAAGCCCCAGGCAAAATTATATTTTGCCTTACAGCTGCTATAATCTGTCACCATTTTGTGGTCATTTGTGGTGGCAGGTTAAGACAGCTGCCAACACTGGTTTTCAAGTAGCACCGGCCCATAAGCTAGGGCATGGTATCAGTGCTGCGACAGACGTATGTCACTGATAAAAATCAGCAGTAGAGTGGAAGACAACCCGAAGCTTTGGCACAGTGTCAATACTGACATAGATGGAAGAAAGCCATTACCATAAGCAGAAGCAAGATACTGGTACTAGTTAAAAAGGAAGAGGGCCTGCTGAAGAGCTTCAAAAAAGCATCTGGAGTATGGATGAGGTAGTAGCTGAAGGGTTAGCAATCATGGAAGTACTGGCACCAGTTTACATGAGGCTATCTGCAATCTTTTGTCCCTTCTGAGAAGTCCCTGCAGTGTAAATCTAGCCTTGCAGGTGCAGTGCTAACACCCATGCCTTTGGGGTACAGGAAACGGCAAAGACATGCGCACACCTAGGAAAGCATTTCAATGAAATGGTATGAACCCCTATGAAAGTAGAGGCCAGTCATGTAGCGGTTTGGAGAATTCTGAGCTGTCCTCAAAATACACGTTATTTTCTAGGTTTTCTAAATGCAACAATCCACAAACAAGAGAGTGGTCATAACCTGTCTCAAAGTAGACAAGGAAGTAACAGAAACAATGAGGGCAAGCACCACATGTTATGAAGGCCAGTCACAATAATGTAACTCAAAGCGAAAAGAGACTGCATCATTGTCTAGTTCTGTGTCCCTAAATGGAAATAAAGAGCAACATTTCACAGTGACATCTGCATGTGGAACTACATTACCACATTACAGTGCTGCACATACTGACACACAGATACGCATAGGCACATACTGATACGCACCAAAAAGCACCAAGCTCACGACCAGGGGAAAGGAAGTTAGTAGAGTAAGTCACTTTTGGTACAACTGTTAAAAAAAAAGTTCAAATAGGATCTTTCTTGTAACTGGTTTTTACAAAGCATATACAATTACAGTTTATAAAAACAAAAATTACAAACATTCAGACTTGTCTGCATCTTCGTAAAAAGGTTTCTTGCGTCTTTTGCCAACAAACTGTGGCTATGTTTCTATTAATACTTATTTTTTAATCTCTGTAGTACAAAAGCTTCACATCAAAATGAGCAAGATACCATGGCAAATCCATAAGAGGAAGCACAGGCTTCCGCTTCACTGGTGTGCAGGAGGAAAAGCCACCTCTATCAAGATTGATATCAGAGTGATAAGTCAACTCTCGAACGTCAAAAGCAATACTAGCACCTGATCAACCATACCATCAGAACATATCACCATATTCACAGCGACACCAGGGAAACGGGTTTCCCCCATCCTCCTCCTTCAATACCTCTAGGGAACGTTAGGTAAACTGGGTACCAGCAGTAAAGGTAACCTCTCAGGCATAATAGATAAATGCTACCCCATCCAGAGTGAAACCTGCAATACATGCCACCTCAAGTATGGGACACCAGCAACACATACCACCAATATCCACGGCAGTACCAGAGGGACATGCCACCTCTATCTACAATGGTTGATACATGCCACTATCCCATTCCAAAGGTACACCAAGACAACATATTTCCTGCAGCTTGAAGTACCAGTAGAATATGCCACCCTAAGCCACTGCTGCTAGCAGGACATTCCACCCTCCCCTGCGATGCCTGAATGATTTAAGTGCTTTATCAGTCTCCCATGATGCTAAACCATTGGAACTTTTTTTTTTAACTCAACTCTCTCAATACCTAAGAGGTGCCCCAATATCAATCAGGCAGATAAGAGCTACCTGCGTATTTGCAATCCCAAAAACAAGGCGCGTTGCTCTCCACAATAGGAGAGCATACATTACAAATTGTGGGACAGTTATCCCAAGCAGAAGTAGCATCAGTCACCAAGCCATGCTCTAGCAGATTTTCTTTGCAACCCCCTTCATTTGGAAAATGGGTGGCTAAACATTATTCTGAATGCTGTTGCAGAGTTTTGACAATGTGGTATAGTCAACTGTGAGCACCGTACCAGAACATCACTGTGGTATTACCCCATGGTGAAAGGCTAGCAACACCTGTGCAATATGTATACGTAGGCATCCCTTCACGCCTACGAACTCGAAATTCTTCCACTGGATCATACTGAAGAGCAGGTGCCGCAGCAAAATCACTTTAAGAAATCTAACCTACAAAAGACAGCAAGGAAAGATCCATTTACTACTCGCTACTCTTCTTGTTACTCAGCAAGCTCCCTTACACCACTTGTTTTCTCCACCTACTATGATATTGCTTTTTTGTCTAAGGAGAGGAGAAGGAAAGTCGGCCACATACCTGAATGGAATGATGGGCGAAAAATAACTTGCTGGCAAAGTTGCTTCACAGTCACTCCAAATCTATGAATTGAAAGATTCTCAAACAAGTAGTACTTCAGTGGAAGAGAGGATACTCTACATCCAGAAGAAATAATGAAATATTTCCAATAAGACCTGGTGGTTTCATCTCTGGAACTAGCATTCTGAAAATGGAGTCAACAGAAAGCTAGAAGTCAAACTTAAGAAAATGCTTTATAAGAATCAGAGGACCCCATTAAGCTTACGGCACAAACATGCATTCCTTATATAAAGTGCCTTGAATCGAGCAAGCAACTCTCAGGAATAAAATGAAACAACTTCTGAAAAATAGCTTATTCAAGCAAGACAGAAACGAAGGGCCCACTCAACATCTCAACAATGTAAAGTAATTTCTGCTTCAGAGGAAGAACTGGAAACATGTAGGTAAATGTCTCCTGATTGAAAGGAAAGTCAGATTATCTTATGAAACATTGGAAGTGTTTTGCCAATTAAACTCTCTTCTTCTGCTGATAAGATTAAATTTCACTTACTCTACATGCAGAGGGTATGGCAACTAGAAGAACTGGGCAGTATTACACAAAGTGCCCTGGGGGTGCAATGGGTGTTTAAGCCCGCTTTTTCGCCACTGGGGCACTTTGGTATTACAGAAGGGGAAGGAGATGCTTGTATGGCACCTTCTGTAAAACCGATAGTGCTGGCACACATTCAGCGCCATCTTCGGGCGGTCCTTCATTTGGATGGGGGCGTGCCCCATGCAAATAATGGAATCCCTTTGCCTCTGCACCTGCATTCTATTACAGGCCCAGAGGCAAAGAAGCTCTCAGGAGACGCACTAACAGTTACACCACCTAAAAGGTGGCACTCTGTGTGTGCGCCCCCTGAGAGCTGCCCTCTGGAGGGCGAACCCCAGACATCTCCTTACAGGCGGGTGCAGTCACTGATTTTGCGACTGCCCTGAGGGCAGCACATTCATCATAATATGGCACATTTTCCTTCATTGTGCTGGGCTCACCTTTTAAAAGGTGGGCCCAGCGGAATGAATGAAAATGAGCTGCATGTTTAATACGGATCCAGGCGTCCATGTCACTAGTGTATTGACTGAAAGCCATCGGCTAAAAAGGCTGAGGTAACTGAGTGTCACATTGGGGGTTTAAGTAGAATGTCTTCCTGAAGCTAGGAAAAAACACTAAGGGCAGACACTTAAACTGCCATTCCTGTATAGTAGTCTTCCCCTTGCTCTATATCCTATGCCCCACGCACAGACACCTTGTTTCCAATCCTGGGCACTCATGTGACAACCTAATGAATTTTTGATTTTGTAGTTTTATTTTATTTCCATAGAACTAGACTAACACAACTGATAGCACTGGTTTGTTATGAAAAGCCCAGGGCAACGCTGTGTCCTAGAGGGCATGGAGAGAGATGAACATCTTACACGGTAGTGATCATTTCCGAGGAGCTGAAAGCAACCTGCATAGCCCATTTGCACTCTCATCAGATCTTCTGCTAAGCAAACTGTAAATAAACAAATTACTTTCTCAGAGATCATCATAAATAGGACTCCCGGTGTTATGGTATTTTTTTTTTTTTATATTTCCGTCTGTATTTATCCAGATTTATTTTTTGTCAACTTTATCTGTATTTATCCATATTTATTATGGGTTTTGTGAAAAAAATAAAGCTGGCATTGGTATATTTCCACATTTATTTAACCAATAAATATGCAGTCATGCTTGAATGCCTGCCAAGTTTTAGTGATATGAACACCTGCAGAAGTTAAATCAATGCACTATATGAAAATGTGCACATTTCTATATCAGCCTTGTGCATATCTACTACTGTGTAAGCCTCTTTACGAAAATTCCTTCCTTTTTTAACCCCCATACCTCTCAATTCACACAGTTATTGGCCTTGCAGTCATGGAAAAGTGTATTTAGAATGACTCGACAAGCACCCAATTTCCGGTTTTTTTCACATTTAAAAATAAATACAGACAAGAAAAAAATGGCTGTCTGTATTTATCTGTGACAATCAGTGAAAATTAAAAACAGGGCGCCTTAATCATAAAGCCTGACTGCGCCCGTGTTTGGAGAGTGTCTGTTACCTTGCATGTTGATATAAAGCACTGCTGTCAGATCGTCCACTTACATGTGCAACCTTCATTAAAATGACTTTCAACTCCAGACAAGAGATCAAAGGCTCTGTACTTTGTGTGGATCTAGAGAGGCTCCGCATACTGACGTACCGCAAGCTAATGATCCTTTTGTATCTAATGTTTTGAAATAAATAGCTTTACAGACATCACTACTTAACTCCGCAGTTTGAAAATTAATCTCAATCGCAACTTCACTTGCCATTTTGCAATGGGCACTATCAGAGTATATACTGCCATTAAGCCCGGATGTCATCTCCTTCTGAAAATAAGGCACTGTTTGCTGGAGGAAGGTAAACTCTTTGTGGTGGTAGAAACAAGAGACACATCAATGAAACAACAGACAATCTAATGCAATACAAAGTAGAAGTAGGTAACAATTGATTTAGTCCAAATCACAGACATCCTTACTCAGTAAATGCTATCAAAGATGCACATACTTTCTACAGGAAATAATGATTTTATTAGCCAGCCCTCTAACTACGGGTAAAAGTGAATGCGTTGTTTTCATAGTTGGACGGTCATCGCCACTGTCACCATGACCTTCGCGAGACCTTCAATGTTGAAAAGTAGCACCTCACAAAGAGAATGGGAGCCTGCAACCAGGAAAAAAGAGATTTCCAATGTTGTGGCCAAATTGGGATAGAGAACCTAACCTGCAGCAGGCTTATAGAATACATCCAGCGATCAATTGGTAGAAGCTGACTGAAGTCGTAGAGATCTAGACTCTTACAAAGATCCAGTCAAGTACCTGGAGGAAAATACCCTTCCCCTTTCTTTTAACAGAACCTAATACATTTCACTGAATTCTGAACGTCTTACCTTGACTCGCCACTAGTAGAACCAATGTACCTTAGTACACCTTTCTTAAATGATGAGCATACGTTTTAATTCAGATCGCCTGAAATTGAAGTGTTTGATCTGAAATAGGGGGCACAATGACACATTCAGTTCTTTTGGGGTTAACATTCACATTTGATAAGGTGAAGAACACCTTTAATTGAAACAGATTTTTATTTTATTTTGAGACGATGGATCATACCTAAATCTACAGTATTTCTAATAATTCGGAGCTATATTTAAAATGAAAAGCAGGATTTTGAACTAGTCTATGGAGGTTTTTATTGACACTAGAGATGGGCATTTTACACTGGCTAGTCCAGTTAAGATATAAGGCTGGTGTACCAGTGGCTGCCTCGAAAGATAGCCCACCCTTGTCACTTTGTTGGATGACAAGTAATGCTTAAAATTTAACATGCTAAGACGTAACTTTTTAATTGCTTTATTTTTTCTCACATTTGGAAGGCCCATGTCAGGATGGCTTGTTAATCTGCTTCATGTAGAGTTATTGCACACAACATCAAATTTGTTCCCTACGGCATATAAAGTTTTTCCTCAGGAGGAGGCAAAGCAGAGGCCAAGCGCTGCCAAAAATGCACGTTATTGACCTGTTGGCCTTGAAAAAACACCAAAGGGATCCTTCATGGGTGTGAGACATTGATTATTCAGTGCCATTGACAGGACTCTTGAAAATCTGCAGCATTCTTCTCCATCAACTAACTTGGTGTGAGCAATGATCTGTGCAGCAACTATTTGACAGGGCTGGTCAGCAGAGAAGCCCAGCTTTGAGCAAGCATGAAAGTCACAAAGAAGTGTGGAAGTCTACCAGGTACTCCTTAGTGGTATCACTATTTACAGAGTATGGGGCAGGGACAGATGTACTGAGGCTGTCTTTCCCAGGAAGGACCACAGAAAACAGTGGTTGTGAGGGAATAGAATGTCTAACCACTTATTAATTCAAATGTTTTGTCATTTCAGACTGAAGCTCGTGAGGTAATCACATTAGAGTAATTTAGGACAGTCGATACCAAAGCGCCATGCGCCTCAGACAAACCGCCGGTCATTTCACTGAAAGGGGTTTGAACATGAACGTCAGAGGACGCCCCAACTGCTTTGTTTTGATAGTTCAGAAAACAAACAAACTCACTAATTATCCCTTCATTTCGCTGGTATAAAACATTATTTTGGCAGATCCTATTCAAACACAATATTAACACAAACATATACACAAAAAGCACCCGGCGCACTACTAAACACAAAGGGTTCACGTACCCGATCGATGTAAAATGGGTAAACTTTCCAACAACAAACCAAAGGAATGGATGTCAGGGAACAAAAAGGCCCTCGTCCTTTTCCCACAATTTTTCAAGGAATATGATAAGTACAGGAGTAAGAGCAAAAACCTGTGAAGGAACCCACCAATTCTCTCTACATACAAACAATAGAGAGCTGGGATGCAGTACTGGAATGGGTGACTAGCAGGAGAGAGTATCAAGTGGGCAGAGTCTCCCAGTCTTGGGCTTCTGCCTCTGGGTTGCTAAATTCCTAAAGTGACAGAGCAACGGCACCTGCTCGACAATAAAGCCATCTAAGAAGACTTTCCAACAGTAGGAGAGAAGCGAGTAATAACAGTACAATTACACAAATAAATTAAATAAATAAACTGTCCCTCTTCCGGATCTAATAATAGTTACTACCCCTTTGTGCCCTCGATTCTGCCCAATGCACTTCAATGGGAAGCCTGAGTGTCGTTTGAAATTCAAACAGCTGGCCCCATTAAACACCTGAATATGGGCGGTATCAGTGACCCAGGCCTCGCGCTCACTCCGGCTGAGGACGCTCGTGCTCCCTCTGCCCTAACGAGATTTCAGTTTCCACATTTTCTGTCAATATTTTTAGCTTTTTTTAAATAAAGATATTCAACTACAAACAGATTATGTAAACGATTACACCATAAATAGCTCGAAAAGATACTTTATACGTTTAAACACAGAGCCTTGCTCAGTGCAAGTCGTGAGGCACCCCCCCATTCTTTCACGTTAGACAGAAGCTCCCTTCACAGCCACATGAGATATCAGCTTCTCCTCGTTCCTAGCCAGGCACAAGTTTAGCTACTCCCGCAATCAGCTCCCCCACCCTCACTTCCGGCTTAGGACACAAACTCCCTCTTTTCATTTCCAAATTAGAAATTAGTTTGGATACAGACTTCCGGTTTCCACCTTGGGTGCAGGCCTCGCCTTTCCTTTCACATTAAGCATACCCACCTGACCTGGCCCTCAGTCCAACATTTGGCACATGTCTCTTCATTACTCTCACATTGGGCACAAGACTCCCCCCTCCCCAACTCACTCTTGCATCACGAGCAATCATTCATGCAACAGGCAAACCCACCCATCAACAATCCCATATTAGGCAGAAGCTTCATCTCAATCTGCATTAGGCAAACACCCCAGTTCACTTCACATTAAGGGCAGCGTCCCTCACTCACCATCACCTATCGCTTTAAGCCCATGTACTCCTACTCACAGACTTAGTCACAGTCATATCACTATTGTCATTAGACACACACGAGCTCCCTTTACTCTCATATTGGGGACTTACTCCCATCTCACGCACATATTCAGTGAGGGTTATCCTAGCCCTGTCAGTCTCCCATAAAACACACGCCTTCTAACCATTCCAGATCCTTTGCTCAGATTTAGGAACAGACCCTCTTGACATATTTTCGGTTACACTCATCTACTATGCATAGGTCTTCCTTTACTCAAAGGATTTCCGCCTCACTACAGAGCCTAACGCTCATCCTCCATCTTGCCCTCACCTTAGGCACAAAGTCTACCTGACACTACACATGATTGCATTCGACAGAGCTCCTCTCACTCCTAGTAGTTGCAATAGCCTGGATATACAAACTTCCCCATGCCTTTTGCTAGTTCATCCCACTACATTTTGTCACGGCTTTCTCTCTTACCCTCCCATCAAAGCCTCCCTCTATCACCCCCAATAGCTATCTCATACAAGAGCTAGCATCTCTTGAGTCTAATGTATCCTGCAAGGCCAGCAAACAGTCTCACAGAGCTAAACACACCACAGCTCCTTCTGGGTAGCTATTTGGGCCCTTTTCTCCAACTTGTTCAAAAGAAGTCCAGAGGAACCTGCTGGCATACCATAAACATGAACAGAATGCTTGAAATGCACTATTTTCTCCGATCCATCCAGACTGCGTCCTTAGAGGTTTACCAAATCTTCAATCTGCCCAGCAATAGAGATTTGACTGGAATCAACCTTTATAAAAGGACTGGTCTATGAAGGATTCTTCCATTATAAATACATTTCAGTTAAGAACTGATAGTTACCAGTAAGAGGGGAAAAAATAAAGACATCCAATAGACACTTTCATAATTTTGGCTTCCTTCTGAGACAAGCTAGTATTTACCAACATAAGTGCTACAGTACTGCTGCGAAGGGCTGCTATAGTATTGTGTTAATAATGACAGAGCCTACTACGTCAAAACACTATTTCCAGGGAAATAAATCCGATATCCGATGATACAGGAATGGCAGCATAAATCCTCAAAGAAGTTGGCGATGATGCAGAACTTCCCAGGGCTTTGCAAGATGTGTATCAAACAAGTGTCCAAAAGCATATATTTACCACTCCTTGGGCAGAGTGGCCAGTGTTTGCCAAACATTTAGGAAACTCAGCTGGAGATAAGAAACACCCTTTTGTCCACCCAGAGGTGCAAGAGGAAGTAGGAGCCACCAACAAGCTCACAAGAAGTTAAAGCAGACAGCATCTCCAAGTAGTGGGAGGGGTAGCCACGTGGGCTGCCTTCCATGTACCTTTGGCCAGGCAGAATTTAAGAGTTGATATTTGTGCTCTGGGGGGAGTCGTGAATAGGTTCATGCCTAAACGCTCTCTCAGCAAAGACAGTCCGGTATGGCACCTTTCTTTCACCTACTATGACCTTGCGTCTGTTTTCGATTTCACTATCGTAATCACACTTGTAGCAGCTACCTTGCCAGGCAGGAGAGGTCCCATACTGGAGTTGATGGGTCCCCGTGCAGGGGCTACAGGACTACGGGCCACAGTCCTGGAAAAGTTCTGAAGTGCTTCATACTTGGAGCGGAGAGCATCAAGTTCCAGTTTCATGTTCGCATTTTCGGAGGCTAGCTTCTCTACCTCCTGCTGTAGCTCTGCTTTTTGCTTCTCAAGCTCCTCCTTCTGTGTTACCCGTTTTACACGACAACTGGCAGCATAGCCACGATTTTTCAAGGTACGCCGTCGCTGCTTCAGCTGAATGATCTCCTCTTTGGAAAGGCCGCGCAGGTGCTGGTTCAGCTCCCGCACAGACATGGTGACCAGCTCCTCGTCAGTCAAGCTGGTCCCATTCTCCCCTGGTTCCCGCTTCACCTATTGAGAGGGAAATAAATGAAATTCACTAATTTAAAACCACCACACCAGGCACTTGAGCATCAAAACATTTTTCAACATAATACATACTCAGATCTAACATATTGACTTCTCTTGATAAGCGACAACTCTGACTTTAAACCCATCCATATTGTCTAAATTCGAGGTAATGAAACAAAAATATGTTGAAAGATTCACACGCCGGAATGAGAATGTATGGCATTTGTAGGTCCTTCAGAAAGATTAGCGTTCATGCACATACCTTTATATTCTGCAACTGTGCTTCTTTATCACAGTCAGGTTGGGTGTCACGTCCATGAAAAGATGAGGCGGCCTTATACCAAAGGCCCACATATTTCAGAACAAAAACAGTCTGATTCTATAAGGTAGTTCAAGGATACTTACACTGATGAATCCATAAGAATCTATAAACCCTGTAGCCATATCAAAGCTACATTTATTTATAAGGTAACCAAACTAATAAACAAAGACAGTCACCAAGATATTACATTGAGTACCAGTTGCATCAAGCCTTTCGTGAGAGAATCAATTTCTTAAAGATCCCCTCCCACTGATACGTTGAAGTACTCATTGTATATATAGATAAATATACTCTAGATACAAAACTGCTATTTCCAACATTCATTGCAATGTTTCATTATCTTGGAAAAGACACAGCAACATTTAGGCAGTCTGGCACAGCGGCCAGATAGAGAAAGGATCTTTCACATTCAACATGAGCACTCTCATTACCCACTGGTTCAGCACACTGCCGAAAAGAAGGGTAACCTCCATACTGCAGCCTGTAAAATGACACAGCTGACATAAGCTTCTCTTTTGATGGTCAGTTACACCTCCTGGCAATAGGTCATGGAAGCTAACCACATGTGGACTTCACCATTAAAAAAACTTTCACTGAGGAAAAAACCCTCCAAAGATTCCACTACAAAAAAGTATTTAAACAAATACCCTTACAGAAAACCAACTACAGTGAAACTTCAACAATGCGTTCCTTAATTGCAATTGGAAGAAAGAACTGAGATTTCTCTTGCACTGCCTTTTCCTTGCTCCAGTTCTTCAATGTACTGGACAACTGAGAAGGCTGCCTTAGAATTCTACCCTAGGAGATACTGCTAAAACAGGGATGGGTATCTCCCCGGGGAACTTTTCTGAAGAATTACTTTTGACCCTTGCAATGAGTAGTAGCAGTGGTTGTGCAACAATTCCTAATCGTTTTCCTACCTTTACAACTTTTGATCCACTCACATATTTCGGCAGGTTTTGCCAATCTGTGAGGGGAAAACTAAATAGGCTTGAGTTAAATACCAAAATTGTAATGAAGATGAAGGGAGAAACAATTTCTGCGTGCTTCAGAATTACCAGGCAACTCTTAATGAGAGCAATATTTATGCTGGACAGTGATTCTTAACCCGGGGTCTAGAACACCTATTGGGGGGACAGTGCTGTGTGTTGGTGATTGTTTCGAAAATTAAATAATACTAGCAGATTAATAAATTATCTGTACATAACAAAAGAAAATGTCAAAACACTGTAAATGTGAAAGCTTGAAAACTGAAGGCTAAATACTAAGAGGGAATATAAAGTTTTAAAAAGTGGGAGCAATGCAGATACAGCAAACTAAATCTAGGATGGACGATTGGGGGCCTCATTTGAAGCACTTTTAAGGGCCGACAATAAGAGAGCATGCAGTAAGAGCTATAAAAAAAAATATGATATGCTGAAGTCAAGCATGTCGCTTCGTCTTTTATAATAAAATAACATTTTGGAAAGCTCCAGCTGTCACATTACATTTAAAACTTTGATTCTTGTACGTTTTCTTGTACCTTTTATGCTTGTGAAAGAACCAAAATATTTTCATAATTGTGTGTATTTGGTCTATGTATACTTGTTTTGGTATTTTGTGCATTGAATTGCAGACATTGTTTAGGCTGGGGCCCCTGGTTTCCAGTAGTGATAGAGTGTGGGTCCATCGAAGTCAAAAGGTTAGAAAACGTTGATTTGGAGAGTTTTGTATGGAGTATTGAGTGGGCATAATAAAGTTGTGCAGTCAATTCAAAGCACTTGGCGGGGAAGGGACAAGATGAGTTACAAACTGTCCTAGTTCTTGTCTGTCAGGGCGCGGCCCCTGGTATTTTTGAGAGGGGGGTGGGGGTGTTCAGTTTAGCCTGTGCGGTACCAAAACCGTTACTTGAAGAGTGATTTTTCCACATCTTTCTCGAGTTGGAGTCAGTTTGGGTATGATCTTCAAGTGAGTTACAAATCATTTGAAAGACTGTTATTTCTCTGTTACAACTGGCTCTTTTGACATGTTTTACCCCCCAACTTTTTGCTATTTGCCTCCTATTTTTGTGACCTTATTTTTGTTGGCTATATGATTCCGGGAACTTTACCACTGCTGATCAGGACTAAAGTGCATATGCTCTCTGTATAAATTGTGACAGTGGTTGGTTAGCCATGATTGGCATATTTGATTTACCGGTAAGTCCCTAGTAAAGTGCACGGTGTGTGCCAGGGCCTGTACATCAAATGCTACTAGTGGGCTTGCAGCGCTGGTTGTGCCACCCACATGAGTAGCCCTGTAAATGCATCTCAGACCTACCACTGTGGAGTCTGGGCACACAGTTGTGAACTGCCATGTTGTCCTGGCAAGTGCACCCACTTGCCAGTCCCAAGCCTTCCCTTTCCTTACATGTCAGGCACCCTATGGTAGGCCCAAGCTACACTCATGGGCAGGGTGCAGTGTATGTGAAAGGTTGGACATGTACTTGTGTGTGTGACATGTCCTGATAGTGAAATACAGGTTATTTCATTTTTCACTGTTGAAAGGCTATCTTTCCCGTAGGCTTATAATGGGGTTGCACTGTTCCATATTTACATGGGTAACTTTCCATAGGGACAAAATAAAACAATCATGTTAGGACTCTCTGATCTCAGAATTCATTAACGCACCTTTTGGTAAAGGTGTTTTTTAAATCCTGTGTTTGAAAATGCCACCTTTAAGAAAAGTGAGCATTTTCTTACTTCACTATTCTGTGTGCCTGTGGCTGTTATTGGATTCAGTGTCTGGTGTGTGTGTGACAGGAGCTGAGATGTGCATTCAATCTAGACTGTCAGTTAGGGGGGTTGAGGTGTGCCAGGCCTTGTCTGGGTGACTCGGTATAGGGCTGAATAATCCTGGTCTGCATTTAGAGTAGTGGGCGGAGAGTTACTAACACCGGAATAGGCGGTCTCCTTTTGCACAATGCTGTCTCCACCCCCTGTGGTCAGGCTGCACCAGTGAATGCAGAGCTAGTTTTATCTGGGTTCAGAGACCCTTGCTACAAAGACATTTTGGGTTATAAGTATGCGTCCTAAGACCCCATGAATTTGGATTGCTTCAAGAAACAAGAGGACCCTGCCAAGAAGAAGACCGAAGGACTGTGTGAGGAGCGCTGCCATTGCTGAGTGAGGGGTGGGTTGGCCTGCAGTTGCTGCTTCTGTCTGTGGTGAAGGAAAAGGACAGACTCTTTTTGCCCTGCTATGGTATCCTGCTTGTGAAGAACCTCCAAGGGCTTGTGTGTGCTGGCCCCCTTACTCCCCCTGAGGACAATTTGGGGGAAACCTAGGACTCTTCTGTGCCCTCCCCCCAAAAAAAACACAAAGGAGAACTGACACAGGGAGTCAGAAGGACCAGCTTTTGGAGAACTACACCACGTTAGAGGTGAGGAAGGTTGCTGCCCTGGTGGACAGAGCTGGCCGTCGGGAGTAAAATGAGCCCAGGATCATCCAAAGCGGTCCAACGGGGCCCAATTTATCCTCCGCGAGTTTGGACTTGGGACGTCTTTGTAGGATGGACGGAACTCCTTTATAACGTGGCGACGGCTCGGGTGATGACAGGCATGACAATTTCCTCGGCCTGCAGGGTGGGGCAGGGCACGCGACAGGGGTGCCCGCTCTCCCCGTTGCTGTTTGCATTGGCCATTGAGCCGCTGGCTTCTCATGCGCGACTGGGAAGGAATTATCCGGGATTATTCCTTCGAGGGGCCGAGCAGTTTATTTCCCTTTATGCGAATGATCTGTTGATCTTTCTCGCTAATACGGCCGTGGCTTTAGAGGGAGCGCGAACATTGCTTAAGGCATTTGGACAGTATTCGGGGCTGAAGGTGAACCGGGGAAAGACCTATTTATTCCCATGGCACTGGCGGTGCAGAACCTCCTGCATGTGGCGGGCAACCGCTGGAAACCCCGATATTTACCTTATTTAGGCACAAACGTTTATCACACCCCAGAGGATTTGTTGGAGGGTAATTTAGGCCGGGCAATACGCAGACTCTGGGGTAATTTTGGGTTTTGGAGTACACTGCCATTGTCGGTAGCGGGGTGGGTGGCACACCTGAAAATGGTGGCGCTACGGAGTTTATTGTATTATTTTCGGACGTTGCCAGTCTGGGTGCCGGGCTCCCTGTTTCGGCAGCTCCGCTCTATGGCAGTGGGATTTATCTGGGGAGCGGGAAGACGGCGAGTTGCTATGGCTACAATGATACGTCCAAGAGCTGACAGTGGTATGGCCGTGCCGGATTTTGAATGGTATTATCTTGTGGCGCAGTTGCAGTGGCTCACCAAGGCTGTGGGAATTCCGTGGCCCGGATGGTCCTGAGGGGCGATGGATCCTGAGGTACGTTTTATCTTTTATACTTCTCAGGCAGAAGATGCGACTTAAACCGCTCACTGCGGAGGAGAAGACGTGATGGTTGTGCTGGAATCGGAGCCAGAGGATGGTTGGTTTCAGTCGTCCGTATGCCTCGGAGATACCGCTGGGAATGTGTATGGCCTTACCACATGGCGGGGACTGGGCGGCGTTAGCCGCCCGGGAACATCTAGGGCTTCAAGTGCTGGGAGACCTCTATGAAAATGAAGCTCTGTTGGCGTTTCAAACTCTTCAATAGAAATATGATCTACCGCGGGGGGACTACTTGTTGCATTCAGCGCTTGTTTCCGCTATACAGCGTTATTGGGGGATGGGTCTATCAGAACCACGTACATCCATGGTGTGCCAATATGTGGTGATAGCGGCGGGAACCGTTAAGGCCATTACATGCCTTTACAGGCGCATGTTAACTGAAACTCAGGAGCCACTGCGTACGTTGCAAGGGAAGTGGGAGCATGACCTGGGTAGAGAAATTCCGGAGACAACGTGGGACCAGCTAGTTAGGAGGGCCTGGAAATGTACGAGGAATGCTAGATTCCAACTGGTACAGTTCTACATCCTGGACAGGGCGTGTTTGACACCGGCTAAGCTCAATCAATATTTTAGGGCGGTAGCTGCTCAGTGCCCGAGGTGTAATTTGGAGGGAGCCGACTTTCAGCACATGTTATGGGGATGTACAAGCCTAGGGGCATATTGGAAGGAGGTATTGGATCTACTGTGCCATATAACAGACCGGACACTAGAACTAGATGTGGGAGTTTGTTTGTTACATTGGTTCCCGCATACCACCAGAACGAAAGTGACAAGTAAGTTTATAGACCTGGACCTAGTATTGGCTAAAAGAGAAATCACAATGCGCTGGAAGTCTGCAAGGGGGCCAGGGTTGGGAAGGTGACGGGTGGAGATGCTAAAATGGGCGCAGAGTGAAAGTGCACTTAGGCTGAAACAGGCCCTGAGAACAAAGAATGAAAAGGCGCTGGAGGCGGCGAGGGAGGCCTTAGTGGGACTATTGTTGACCCCAGAGTCAGAATCAGGGGAGGGGTCAGAACTGGAAGAGGAGCAAGACCCACAAGAAGCGTTGATTCAAGGTGAAGGTACCTGGACTTGATTGATGGACTCAATGGTGATTTTTGAGTAACTATGTTTTAACCTGTACTGTAAAACAACTATTTCACAATCATTAATACATGGGATTCTAATGTCCAGTAATAGCTGAAAGACACCGGTGGTGGGGTGGAGGAGGGGGGGCGGGGTAGGGATACGGGAGGGGGGGATGTACCACGTCTTGATTGGTGATATCATCAGTAGAATTCAACGGGCGATGATTGTGGTACATGGGAAGACCCATTTTTGATATGTTAATATTTGGAAAATCAATAAAAATATCTTTTTAAAAAACGGGGCCCAAGTTATGCCCTTTTAAAGTTTGGCGACCATTGACCTTTACATTTCTGGAGTGCTTGGAGCTCCGCTGCTGTGCGATCTGATTCCCCCGGGGTGGGCCAGGGCCCTGGGGAGAACTACGGTGGTTGTTACATTGGGGGAGGGGTGTGCATGTGTCCCCCCTCCCCGTGCCTCTATCCCACCCGGTGACCCCATCCCCCAGGCAGGCTCATGGTAACCGGGGACCGGTACCGTATCCCTGGCCCCCATGTGCTTTCTGATGCGGGGAAGTGCTGTCGTGCTTCCCCGAGAGTAAGGACGGGGGAGGGCCGCTGCCAACCCCGTATGGTCTGCTCTCCCTGCTTTTGTGCCAGTGTCTTGCGGGAGCCGGCGACAACAGTGAGGGTTGCAGTCTGCCTGCCGGAGCAGGCAGACCTCCACATAAGTTCCCAGCTGCTGTGGTAGGGTGCTGATGGGGCAGGAAGCCGGGGAGGACAATCGGGTTGGGCTCTCCAAGCTGCCCTCCACCATGAGACGTGGTTTGAGGTGCCCGGTGGGACAGGTCGCTCCTGCAAACCTCCAGAACCAGGGATAAAACCATCCAAACCTTGAAGCGGCTCTCCCTGGCTCAGTGGGAGAGCCAATACTATGATATTCACTGCACTAAGAAATCTCGCCCATAATGCTTTGCTGGGCCTTTTGTTTGGATCCTATTTTTGCCCATAACATTGCTTGGGGTGGGAGAATGGGACCATCACCGATTCATTCAGCATGATGTGCTCTTCTTGTTCAAGTCATCTGCTTGGTCCTCGCCCTAGGTTAGCGGGACCCCAAAATCATCACCTCCCTCATTGTTTGATGCATTTCCAAGCTCACTTTTGTTAGGGCTATATGCTCTTCAGCATGTTACGGTAGATTTGTCTTACCAAAAGTGTTAGGAGGTTTACAAATGAGTAAATGCTTTTTGTTTTGATAAGATATACTCTTATTGGGATATAGGTCAATTAATAATTATATAGTTATATTGACAAATGAGTAAGTGGTTTATGCAAAGTTATAATGATAATGACTTATTGGTTTAAGTGATCTCACATGGACAATGACAAAATGGTTTATGTGATCTCATAACAAGTGCTTAGTGCAAAGGAGTTTGATGTGTTATGTGCCTTCTTAATGACAAGTGCACGCACAGTGTTTTATGTGGTTATGGTCCCATGTGGTTTTCATGCATCTTTATGACAAGTGCCTAGTGGCACAATGATTTATGTACTTTGGTCTAAAAGTGCTTTATATGCTACTGTTTTGATGTATATATAATACAAAGGTTATTTGTATACAACGTTGTGCGCAGTCTCTTTTTGTGGCTTGCCTTGTGTGTCACTGGTATGTGTGTGTTGCGCAAATGCTTTACACAATGCCTTTGAGATAAGCCGGACTGCTCTGCAAAGCTACCAATGGGCTGAGCAGGGGTTATCTTGGGTGTGTAACTCCCTTACCCTGACAAGAGTGGTGGGTTCCGCATGGCAAAGGTGTGTACCCTAGCCAACCAGAAACCCAATTTCTAACACAAATCATTTGAAAAACTGTGTTTGGGCGTGGGATAACTGATTGTATCTTCATAGTTGGAAGGGTGTAATTGAAAATTCCTGTCTCAAGTCGGGGAATGATTTGATGGAGCTGTTAGAGACAAGGTTCTCAATGTGGTGGATACTATGAGTAATCCAGGTGGACCAGTGAAATTTCCTCCCCACCAGCCATGATGGCCACATCGCACCACAATGGGGTTTAAGAGTGAACCTGGCTCAGGACGTGCACCAGCCTAAGAGCCCTAAGCAACGTGTACTCAGTGGGAGAGCCAATACTATGATATTCACTCCACTAAGAAATCTCGCCCATAATGCTTTGCTGGGCCTTTTGTTTGGATCCTATTTTTGCCCATAACATTGCTTGGGGTGGGAGAATGGGACCATCACCGATTCATTCAGCATGATGTGCTCTTCTTGTTCAAGTCATCTGCTTGGTCCTCGCCCTAGGTTAGCGGGACCCCAAAATCATCACCTCCCTCATTGTTTGATGCATTTCCAAGCTCACTTTTGTTAGGGCTATATGCTCTTCAGCATGTTACGGTAGATTTGTCTTACCAAAAGTGTTAGGAGGTTTACAAATGAGTAAATGCTTTTTGTTTTGATAAGATATACTCTTATTGGGATATAGGTCAATTAATAATCATATAGTTATATTGACAAATGAGTAAGTGGTTTATGCAAAGTTATAATGATAATGACTTATTGGTTTAAGTGATCTCACATGGACAATGACAAAATGGTTTATGTGATCTCATAACAAGTGCTTAGTGCAAAGGAGTTTGATGTGTTATGTGCCTTCTTAATGACAAGTGCAGGCACAGTGTTTTATGTGGTTATGGTCCCATGTGGTTTTCATGCATCTTTATGACAAGTGCCTAGTGGCACAATCATTTATGTTCTTTGGTCTAAAAGTGCTTTATATGCTACTGTTTTGATGTATATATAATACAAAGGTTATTTGTATATAACGTTGTGCGCAGTCTCTTTTTGTGGCTTGCCTTGTGTGTCACTGGTATGTGTGTGTTGCGCAAATGCTTTACACAATGCCTCTGAGATAAGCCTGACTGCTCTGCAAAGCTACCAATGGGCTGAGCAGGGGTTATCTTGGTTGTGTAACTCCCTTACCCTGACAAGAGTGGTGGGTTCCGCATGGCAAAGGTGTGTAAACTAGCCAACCAGAAACCCAATTTGTAACACAAATCATTTGAAAAACTGTGTTTGGGCGTGGGATAACTGATTGTATCTTCATAGTTGGAAGGGTGTAATTGAAAATTCCTGTCTCAAGTCGGGGAATGATTTGATGGAGCTGTTAGAGACAAGGTTCTCAATGTGGTGGATACTATGAGTAATCCAGGTGGACCAGTGAAATTTCCTCCCCACCAGCCATGATGGCCACATCGCACCACAATGGGGTTTAAGAGTGAACCTAGCTCAGGACTTGCACCAGCCTAAGAGCCCTAAACCACGTGTACTGAGAAGTATGAATGATCGAGTTGATGAGGGAGGGTAACCGAAGGCTTCGAACAACAAGACCCCTGGATGACTGCAAAATATGATGCTCCAGCTCCATCCATAAGAGTGTGGCCCTAGAAGTAGGCAACCAATAAACAGAATGGGCCAGCTGTTGTGCCAACAAGTAACCTCCAAATGTGGAAGACATAAGCCACCCTTCTCCAATGAGGAGTGGAGCTAAGCTCCCTTTATACTTGGTCTAGCCGAACCTCGAATAAATAAGGCTATGGAGTGCTGGATGCTCCACAGCCGGGAAACCACTTTCATCTTGATGATTTGGACAGGGACCACATAGGGACAGGTTCAGGGCAGACCACTTTTTAAAAGTGTGCTCCATACGATACACGATGGGTGGCACATTGTCCAGATCCATGTCTGTCAGACCCAGATTGATATGCACCCGAGGTTGTTTAAACGGGACTGAAGCCACTTGAATGGTAGATTACCCAGAGAGGTGGTGGTCGTTAAGGGCCCGGCCTCGCATTTCGACCAATTTATCGGATAGTCAGAAAACTTGAAAAAGGAGTCCAGTTGAGAAATCAGAGTGGCTGCTAAAGCCGAGAGGCTTGATAATGTCAAGAGTATGTCATTTGCATAGTCGAAGGCTTTAACATCACTCGCTGTTGTGTGAATAACTTTAATGTTGTCATTCGATCTAACTGCAATCACAAGAGGCTCCAGAGCCAACAGAAACAACAACAGGGACAATGGACACCCCTGTCTGGTGCCGCAGTGGATGTCAAAATACAGAGAAGAGAAACCCCCACATGTGACAAATGCAGCGGGATCACAGTACAACCCCTGGTCAAAAGAGGAATGTTGTGACCTTTGCCCATCCTCTCCATGGTTCGAAAGCAGTAACCCCAATCGACTCAGTCGAAAGCCTTTTTTGCATCCAAGGAGAGGAGGACCTTCTCTTCCACCTCGTCCCTCACCTGCCAAATAATGTGCGAGAGAGTGCACAAAAGTTGACTGAGGAGCGTCAGGGACAAAGCCCACCTGAGATGAATAACGGTTGTAATAACATTATTCAAGCGCATTGCCGAAACCTTCGCCAAAATGTTAACAAATGCATTTATTAAAGAAATTGGCCAATAGCAAGAGTACTCCAGGGGGTCCTTGCCCAACTTCTGGAGCACCGAAATTCGAGCCCTGAGGAACTCTGAAGAGAGGTGCCCATCTAGAGCCTCCTGACAAACTGAGACTAAGATGGGGATGGTCTGGGGTTTGGAAGTTCAGCCGGGAGGCCGTTCTCACCAGGAGCCATCCCAATGGCATGGCATTGATCGCCGAGGCAATTTCCTCTGCCGTGATCGCTACTTCCAGTTATGCAGATTGGGTGAGGGGTCAGCTTTTGGTAGTTCAGTGGCTGGGGGAGATCTTTGTAAAGGTGTTCAAAATATTTCCGAATTTCACAACGATTGCCATCAGATAGTTGACGAGGCGAGCCTCGGGGTGTTGTAGGACAGGGATCATCCTATAAGAGTCTAGTTGGTGGAATTGGTAAGCCAACAATCTACCCGCCTTTTCCCCTGTTCATAATGTCTCTGTTGTATGCGGAAGAGGCATTTCTCTGCCTCTGTGATACAGAGTGTATTCAGTTGGAGTTTTGCCCGCAAAAGCTCTTGGGCAAGGGTTGGACTTGGAGAGGAGGAGGAGTAGGCAGTAATCAGGGACCCAATCTGTGCTTTCAGCTGCCATCTGGAGTCTGAAAATGTCCGTATGGTCAGTGCCGAGCCCCTCGTCAGCATGCCACGAAGAACAGCCTTCCCTGCCCCCAGAACATCTGTGTCAAGGTCAACAAGCACCTATTAGCCTCCAAGTATCTTTCTACATATTTTTCCTCAGGGACCTTAAAATGGGAGGCATTGAGGTGCCAAGGTCAGCGTGGGGTGTATGCAAACACAGAATTAAGGGCAGCTCTATATAGTCATGATCAGAGACCCCGCAGAGGATTACAGACGATCACAAAAGGGGTACAAAGGCAGTAATTAATTAAAATCCAAACGTTGTGGGGGCAAGAGGTGAAAGGTATAGTCTCTAGCTTGTGGGTGCCAGAGTCTCCAAGAGTTGCAGAGAGCATGGTCCTGCATTAGGTCTCAAAGGGCATGTCTGTCCCTGTCATGGTGCATGTCAGACCTGCCCGATCTGTCCAGGAAAGGGTCAAGTGTCATGTTCCAATCCCCTCTAATGATGACTCCAGAGGTGCCAAAAGATGTCAATAACATACCGATGTCAGAAATAAACCCAGACTTAGATGTCTGTGGGACATACACATAGCCCACAATAATAGTCGTCCCCTGTATTGAGAGCTTTGTAAACACATAGCAACCGTAGGTATCCGACCAAGTTGGAAGACGTCTATACGAGAGGTGTTTATGGAGAAGTATAGCACTTTCGAGGTGGACCATCCGCCTCAACTCAACCCTGTGATGTGGATGAGATGCTAGATCCTGGAGGGCCCAGCCCACGCAGTCTCTCTGCAGTTTGTCGATCTCTGCCGGAGACAGGTGAGTTTCTTGAAGGAATCCAATGTCTAGTTTGTGGTGGCCCAAAAAGGTGAGAACTTTCTTCAATTTGATGAAATGCATCAAGCCATGTACATTGAGGGAGAGTACTTTCAAGGGTCTTTGCGGCAGGGGATACGCCATGAGACTGACATGAGCTGTATTGTCGCAATGACAAGTCCAGAGGGAGAAGTCAATCAACAGGTAAGAAGCTCCCAAAAGAGGGATGCAAAGTTAGGGCAACCTAGTGGGAGCCCTGTAAGGGATGTGGAAATGGGCAGGTGCGCGCAAGGTGGGAGAGGCGATTGGAGAGAAATGACTACCAGGTATACCCAGTAGAAGTGGAGAATCCAGCGTCTAGTGCAGAAATAGGTCCCGGGCCTTGAAAGGACTCAGACAGACCCAGAAATTCAACCTTTAAACAGGGTTCGAGAAGAGGCGCCAGTACCAAAGGGAGTGTAGCTGCCTGCCGCTAAGATAAACCCATTGTGGTCCGCTGGGGAGGGAAGAATGCGCTGGAAGGAGAAACAGTAAGAAGGGGAGTCCGCCCTGGAAAGCAAGAGCAGGAGCCAATCACCAAGGGTGCAGCGGCTGTAATCAAATTCACTACTTCAATACTATCTCCATATCCCCCCCCCAGTATTTCACCCAAGAAAAAGAACATCAGCAATAAACTATGAACAATATACCAGGTGGTCTACAACATCCATCTTACGTGAGATTATACAATCATGAAGTGATAAGAACAAAGGAGGAAAAAGGTTGCCCAATCACACAAAAAAGGCTCAAGTAAACATTACAGAGCAAGCACCACCGGGTGCCCCCAGAGGCGAGGGTCCCATTAAGTCTTAAAGGATAATCTTGATTTATCTCTTAGGTGGAAGGACTTTCCAGATCGCAACCGGGCAATTTGCAGCCTTTTCTGTATGACCGAGTCCCAACGTTTAAGTTCATCCAAGGAGGTGGAGGCATCCCCTTGGGTCACACCCTGTTGGGGTAGGGAAGAGGAGGTCGAGGGAGTCACAGAGGGAGCAGCCTGTTTACTAGTGTTGTATAAGGCATCCAAAAAGGACTCCAGATCTTTCGGTTTGTTATATTAGGATGTTCTGACTTGGAAAGTGATGAGCATGGTAGCGAGTTCCAGTAACCCATATTTAATGTCCTTCTTAGTCAAGGGGAAAGAGCCAAGAACTGGGAGGTAACATCCATGACCCATGGAGGGCAGACTAAAACACGGTATCCAAATCAGGAACAACACTCAACTCGCAGATGAGGACCCTATCCCCAAGTATTTCAGAGAAGGGGAGGAGCCCACAAGTCTAGAGGACACCTCTGGGAGGATGGGAAGCTGGTCACAGTATGCTCAGGAGAGGAGAATGAGCTTCATGGTGGAAATGAGACCTCCGGAGGCCTGCTTGCAAGGATGATACTAGAATACTGCTCCACAGAATGCGACCCCCCCCTGGGCCTTTGCGAGGGTGTACGACTCACCAATGGAAGCGATGTGCTGCTGCAGTCTATTCAGGAGCAAGGCACATTAACTCCTGGAGCCCACCTCATACCATAGCAGAATCAGAAAAGGTAATCAACATGGCCACTGCTAATTCTCTACGCCATGGCCGCTGCGACTCCTATCCCAATAAGGTAAGTCCATGATGCCTGGCTCATATTCAGAATCTAGTGTCATGAATTTTAGCACGATTTGTTTGGTCAACAGGCCTTTTCCATATTTTATTATATAAGGAAAATGCTACTTACCCTGTATGCATCTGTTCTTGGAAAATAGAGCTGTAGAGTCATATGCTTTAGCATAGATCGCCATCTGGTGTTTGCACTTTGTTTTTGTTGGAAGAAGTCTTGTAGTCACGAGGTAGGTGGCTCCTCCTTTAGGTGATAGTGCACATGGGCATCGACTCCATCCCCAGATTGTTTTGCCATAACTGGTGATGATGGAGTTAGTGAAGCAAGAAAAGAGATGTCCAATGTAAATCTAAGTAAGATATCACTGCAACAGGTAAAGGTACCCAGGGAGGCGGGTGGGCGCATATGACTCTACAGCTCTATATGCCAAGAACAGATGCATACTGGTTCAGTAGCATTTTCCGTTCGAAGCATATGAGCTGTAGATCATATGCTTTAGCATAGACTATAAAGCAGTTCTTTTAAAGCGGTGGCTAACCTGTAGCTGTTTTAGTGGTTTATAATAGTGTTTGTAAAACTGCAGCTTTGCAGATGTCGTCTATGGGTATGTTTCCTAAGAAAGCCATAGAGGCCCCTTGTTTGCGTGTAGACTGTGCCCTAGGGGGAATTGTTAGTGTGCGTTTAGCTTTGAGGTAGCATATTTGGATGCACTTAACTATCCACGTTGCAATGCCTGATTTTGAAATAGGATTGCCTTTATGTGGTGGAGCAACGCCACAGAGAGTTGTTTAGTTTTACTAAAGGGCTTTGTTCTTTCTATGTAGTAAAGGAGTGCTAGTGAATCTGGTTTAGGGAAGAAGACAGGCAACTCAACAGATTGATCGATATGAAATGCAGAGATGACTTTAGGTACGAATTTGGCATTAGTCCTAAGAACCACTTTGCTTTGGTGTATTTGTAAAAATGGTTCCACCAAGCTTAATGCCTGAAGCTCACCCACTCGTCTTAGAGAAGTGATGGCTATGAGGAAGGCTACTTTCCAGGTAAGAAATTGTATTTCGCATTTGTGCAACGGCTCGAATGGTGGGCCCATGAGTCTTGTAAGGGCTATGTTTAGGTTCCATACCGGAGAAGGTGGAAGTCGGGGAGGAATCAGTCTTTTGAGTCCTTCCATAAAAGCCTTAATAGCTGGTACTTGAAAAAGAGACAAGTGTTGTTTATGTTGAAGATATGCAGCTATTGCAGCAAGATTAAGCGTATGGATGTGTACACTATATTAGAACGTTGCAGGTGTAATAAATAACAAATTATGTTTTATAGTGAAGCATCTAGTGGATTAATGTGGTTGTTGCTGCAATAAACAACAAATCTCTTCCACTTTGCTACGTAGCATTGTCTTGTGGTAGGATGTCTAGCCTATTTGATAACATTCATACAGTGGTGGAAGATTAAGGTAGCCAAACTCTAGGATTTCAGGTGCCAAATCGCAAGATTGAGCTGATTGGGATCTAGATGTATTATCTCTCCATGGTTCTGAGTTAGAAACTTGGTAAGGTGTAATTTTTGGTGGGGAACTACGGATAGTTCCAACAGGGTTGTGAGCCAATGTTGTCGGGCCCATGCTGGAGCAACTAAGATAAGTGTCAGGGAGTGTTGTTTGAGTTTACGAACCACTAATGAAATGAGTGGGAGAGGCGGAAAAGCGTAAGCAAATATCCCTGACCAATTCATCCATAGTGCATTGCCTTTGGACAATGGATGTGGATGTCTGGACGCGAAGTTTGGGCATTTTGTGTTTTGGTGGGTGGCGAACAGGTCTATGTCTGGGAAGCCCCACATTAGGAAGAACAGCAGGAGAACTTGAGGGTGAAGTTCCCATTTGTGTATCTGCTGTTGTTGATGACTGAGCAGATCCGCAACTTGGTTGTGTACTCCTGGAAGGTGTTCCGCAAGGAGATATATGTTTTGAGGTATGGCCCATCTCTAGATGCTCTATGCCAACTGTGACAGCTGTAGAGAGTGTGTCCCTCCTTGTTTCTGTATGTAGTACATAGCTGTCATAATGTCCGTGCGGACCAGCTTAGCCTACTAGATGAAATTAAAAGGCTTTCAATGCTAGAAAAATTGCTAGCAGTTCCAAGTGGAATATGTGGAGTTGTTTTTGTTATACAGTCCACATACCCTGAATGATATGTTTTCCCATGTGTGCTCCTCAACCAGTATGGGATGCGTCTGCTGTTATCACTATTTGTGGATCGAGGAATGGCCGTCCCTTGGAAAGGTTTTTTAGGTTCCACCACTGCAGAGAGCGATGAGTACGGCCATCTATCAACACCAGATTTGATAACTGACCTTGAGTCTGGTTCCACTGTCGTGCTAAGCATTCCTGTAGAGGACGCATTGGAGTCTTGCATATGGAACGATTAAGATGCAAGAAGCCATCAGTCCGATTAGTTGCATGATCACTCTGGCTGAGTGTTGAGGTTGAAACTGTGAAACTAGAGTTTGCATGTTGCGAATTCTGACTGGGTTGGGGTAAGCTAAAGCTTTGAGAGCGTTTATTGTGGCTCTTAGATACACTTGTGTGTTGGATGGTGGAGGTGAGACTTGCCGAGGTTTACTGTGAACCCAAAGCCGTGAAGCAGTTGGACTGTCTTTAGAGTGTGCTCTATGCAGCTTTGTTGTGATCTGGCTTTTATTAACCAGTCTTCCAGGTAGGGGAAGACGTGAATATGTTGTCTCCTTAGATGAGCTGCGCCAACTGCGAGGCACTTGGTGAAAACTCTGGCTGCCGTTGTTACTCAGAATGGGAGGTCTTTGAAATGATAGTGTTGTGCGTCCACTACAAACCTTAGGTATTTTCGGTGAGCAGGGTGAATGGGAATATGGAAATAGACGTCCTTTAGATCTAGAGTGGATAGTCAAGTCAATTTTTATTGTATAAAATTATTAAAAATTATTACAAAATGCATTTAGATCATCATAGGACATAAAACACGTGTTAAAATATTGGCAAATAGAACTGTTTATCAAATGACAAAGTAAATGTCATATTTCAGTTTGGTGGTGTGATTCCATGTTCAGCTTGCTGCAAGAGAGATTGAGCTTTCATCATATATTTGACCCCCCTGCAGGCCAACATAGGACATGATCATCTAGCCATAGAATTACAGCTTGCCTACAAGTCCGAATGTTCAATTTGTTAAAAATGTTCTTTAAAAGCAGTCTCCTCAAATCCTTAAGCGCCGGGCAAACACATAGTAAGTGCGTTAATGTTTCATTTTGGTATCCACATAAACGACAATGGGGGTCAGTGTGACAATTTTTCCAGGATGGTAACAAATCCTTTTAAACCTGTAGTCCTAGTCGATGTTTTATGTATCTTTGTTTTAGGGAACTATTAAAGTGGCTTTCTAGGTAGGTCTGTGGTTTTGTCCCGGAATATGAATTTATCACAGTCCACCCGTGTCGTCTTTTTGCGGTATTTATTTTGTCTTCCAGGTAGGATTCCCATTTGACTGCGTTGTTTGCAATTTTGTCAAAAGTATGTCTATCTGGCCTCGTGTCCCAAGTTTCTTCAATTCCTATACAGTTCAGAGATTGAGACGGAACGTGCTGTTTCTGCTGGGTGTCGATTTCTTTCCAGCACAGGTTGTCCAATGAATTGTCTTCCGGCATGCGTATTTTATGGCAGAGTTTCACAAAGGTTCCCATACTGCAAAACTTCTGATTTAGAAGGCCAAATTCTAGACAAACCTGCGCCGGTGCCGACGATTTTGGGAGGTTTAAAACTGCCTTGTACACTTTTGTTTGTAAGCTGTTTAACAGCCCTGCTTCTTTGCCACACCAGGTGGCCAGTGCGTATGACAAGGACGGTAGGGTTTGTGCTTTTATCACTTTCAGCAGGTGTGTATAATTTGGACAACTTCGTTTTTTTTGTAATTGCCGGTATGCGTAGATCAGAGACTGTGCTTTAGCTTTTAGATCGATTTTATATTCTTTATTCGTCGGCCCTCTCCCCAATTTCAAACCTAAGTACTTGTATGATGTTTCCTCCTTTATTGGGGAACTATTTGCATACCATTTGAATGTTGGCTTTTTTGGATCCACAATGCGGACAACTTTAGTTTTATCTTTATTCAGTTCCAAACATTCGTGTTCCAAATAAGTTGTCAAATTGTTGATCGATCTTTGCAGGCCTATTGGTGTTTGACTCAGAACAACAATGTCATCTGCATACTGCAGGAAAGGGATAGGGATTTTTGACATGTGGGGTGGGTGGCATTCCCCGACCTCCATGTGGCTAACAATATCTGCCATGTACAGGTTGAATAAACTTGGGGCCAGTACACAGCCTTGTTTTAAGCCCTTTTGTGTTCTTATTTCGGCCGTTACGCTGCTACCGTCTCCCAGTTTTACTTGAGCCCAGGTGTTGCTGTACAAGACTATAATAGCCTCCAATAGCTTCTTCGGGATACCCCATGATCTTACTTTTTCCCATAGCCGGGTTCTGTTCACTTTGTCAAAGGCTGCTCGCAGGTCTATAAAGCAAGCATACAGTCTCGTCTAACTTTTTTCAGCTTTTTCTTTCAAGAGCGCCAGGGTTATCAAGTTTGTTAGTGTACCCGTCCTTGGCCGGAAACCAGTTTGGAACATTGGTATTATGTTCGTATCTTCCATCCAGTCCTGAAGAAGTGATAGTAGGCATGATCCGTATAATTTTGCCTCGACATCCATTAGCGATATCAGCCTGTAGTTCCCCGGCTCGTTGTGATCACCTTGTTTAAAAATGGGGTGAATTATGCTCCCATTCCAGGATCTTGGCAGTTTGTTCTGATCGTAAATTGAATTAAAGAGTGGTGTTAAGTATTCTGCCCAGAATTCAGGTGAATATTTAAAGATAGAGTTTGGAAGCCCATTTGGACCCGCTGCACCCTCTTTTTTCAGGCGATTTATTATGGCTTTAAGCTGGTCTGTTGGTACTAGGGTGTTGGGCACGGCGTTCACTAGTTTTTCTGATTTGCTAGACAGTGTGTTTTCAGGTTTGTTCTCGTTTCCACTACCCAAAGATTGCTTCAGCTTTTCTTCTGGTGGATTATCTCCTTTTCCTAGGATAGTTTCTGTATGTTCGGAGTTTCTAGTGCATACTTTGCACTCCGGTTAACCTCCCTTTTTTCACCATCCATCCTGTCGATAAACATGTTTTCAACATGCTGGGTCCATGTACTTTCTCCGATACCTGCCTCCTGTCTTAGGTGTTCCCCCTTGTCAGTTTGTTGATAATACCCCAAAATGTTCTGGCGTTTTTGTGTTTACCAGCGATTAATACGTTTGTCCACATTTCCTCTTCGTACAATGTTTTTGCGCTACTTAGCATGATCTTATATCTTTTTCGCATGACTTTCAATTTAGATTTATTTGATTTTATTCCACTTTTTATCAATAATGCCCGCTTGCGGACTTCTCGTGCGATTTTTCTTTTTTCTTCCCTCAGGGTGATTGTATACCAAGGCTTTTTCCCAGTATTGAATCTTCTTGAATTTTGATTTGTAATTGGGGGATTTCTTGTTACTGCTTCACATAGATGTTCCCATGTTTTTACCGGATTTTCTTTTTCTTCCGATGTTAGACTAAGCATTTCATTTTTGAATTTGTCCATTGTTGGTTTTATATCTTTTCCTCCCCATTTCAGTTTGCGTAGATTGAATTTTTCGGTATGCTGTATGACGGTGTTTTGTTTTTCCGTCTTGGTGACCAACATTTTCATTTTAGTAATTAGTGGGAAATGATCACTTTCCGCGCGTTGCACCACTGAAAATGCACTCACCATCGATATCAGGCTGTTGCTCAGTATTGTGAAGTCTGTTGTTGACTTTCGGTTACCGCTTAAAAAAGTTATAGGTATACCACTATCCACACTATCTTTCTTATTTAGGATAAAAAGGCCCAGTTCTTCAAGAGCTTGAGTTATTTTGTCATCTTTTGCTAGATTGCTATTAAAATCACCTGATATAATCATGGAGTGCGACTCGTGAGTTATTTGCAAGGTCCTGATCAAGGTTAGTAGTGTAATCAGTTTTTCATTTTTCTCCTTCTTTTCCGGGTGAACATAAACGTTGAGCAATAGTAGATTGCAAGAACCTGAACCAGGGACCAACTTCTCCGTAAGTTTTATTACTTGTATCCAGTTTACTAATCAATAAATAACAACCTAGGCAATCATAATTAGTGTTCACGATCAACATAAGATTTTAAAAGATAGAAGAAATGTTTTAAAGAAAGGAAATCATTTGAGGCAGCTTGGTTATTATCCTATGTATATCGTTCAGAAATGTAAGTATATCAATAAAAACATTTTGTGTTAACTAGAGATAAAAACTCCCATAAATAAATATATAAACTCTTGGTCCTTAGTTCTCCTCCATTTAAAGGACTAAGATAGAAAGATGTCAGTGGAGGAACCGATTATCTAATATTGTTTCACCAAACGACGAAAGAATAGTATTTATCAATTCTTATATAAAACTGTCCAGTTCTCTTGTTCTGCCATTGTTATAGTCCACTATTGGAGATATACAGGAAAACGAAGTAGAATGCTCTTGTTGAAATGGTTAAATGAAGCTACTAATTCTAAAATGTGTTGTTCTTTATCATGTTGATGTTGTTTTTTTGCTTTAGAATTGTTTATAATTATCTGTTTTCTGTGTCTTAATTTTTTGCATTTATAGAACATATTTGGCTTCTCCAGAAGAAGGCGCTGGTCGCCGAAACGCGCGTCGAGAATTATTAAGCCATTTCTATTGTTTTAATGAATTTTTATAATGAGTTGTGAATTATGTATGATATTTATAAAAAAAAATTCCATGTTCTATTGCTTTGTTATTCTTTTTATGTATATATAAAATTGTGTTAATTTTTTAATGTATGTGTAAATAAATATCAGAATTTGAATTCATTAGTAGCTCTTTTTTCCTTTTAAAATCTTATGTTGATCGTGAACACTAATTATGATTGCCTAGGTTGTTATTTATTGATTAGTTGTTTTTCCCTGACCTAGGAATCTCAAATCCACTGTAATCAGGGGATCCTTGTTAACTATACACCACATTGTATCCAGTTTACCACAGTGTCTACTTCTTCCATATGCCATCTATATTGTTGGGCAATATACGTTGATAAGCCTCCTCTAGGGTGACCAAAGTTAGAGAGTTTTTCTGCGAGGACGTGAAACTCGATAAAGCCCGGGATTGGGATTTGGCGCAGGTTCCAGGTTTCTTGTAGCAGTATTAAGTCATGTTGATCCAAGAAGTTTGCGGTTTCGTGGTCATGCCACATACTATTAAAACCGTGAACGTTCCAGGAACAGAGGCTGATCGTGTGTGGGTTTGCAGCAATGAATTCCTTTTAGTTATCAGCTATTATCCGTGGATGTAATATTGTATCTTCTTTTAAATGACTCGACATGTTAGGAACATTTATTGCTCAAAGCCGATGCCACCCAGGACCTATCAGTTATCTGTTCCTGAGCGCCTCCTTGCGCCACTGCATTTTCGTGTCTACTTTGTGCTATGTTTTTTTGCGGAGATACCGCACACGCTCCTTTTAGATATGATTTTTGGGTGTTCCCCTCTGCCTTTTTCTTTTTACCTATGGTTAAGGTTTTTAAAAGTGGAAATGGATATTTTTTCCGTTCATCTCGCCTCAGTGCTCTGCCCCAGGCTTCAAAAGACAAACTCATTTCAAGTATTCTATCAACTATGTCTTTGGATGACCAGGTGGTTAAGGACTCTTCTACCTCTGACATATTTTTTGTGCACCTAAATTCTACAGACAAAAGATCTCGGGATTCCATGTCGTTCAGTTCTGGGATTTCTCTTAATAGCCGCATTATATTACCTCTATTCAGAAAGTCTTGGGGCCCTGATGTCTGGTATTCCGGTATAAATGCCAGTTTATTGTTTGTTTTTACTTGTGATTGTGAGCTCGTTTTAGCTTGTGTATCTTCTTCTAAATTTGTATTTTGTGTTGTTTCCCCATTTACGGTTATTCTTCTCCCTTGACTCAGAGTTTTTATTATTAGTTCTTCATATGAACCGTCTGTTCTTTTAAGGTAAGTGATTGGTTCATTAATCCTGTCCGTATTTTTGTCGATGTTCGAGTTTTGTAGTATGTGAGTACACCTTGTTTTTTTGTTTGCTTGTTAAATACTGCAGGTTCGTCCATCTTCGTTTGAATTAATTGTTATTGGTGTTCTTTTATTTACCTTTTCATCTGCTCTTATTATGGATTGACTTTGGTTATATTTATCTATTATATTTTGTTTGGTATCCACGAAGATTGGACCATTTTGGTACCTTGTTTCCTGGTTTGCTGGTTTGACCTGGAGTGATTGCGTTTCGTCTATCTGGTGGATCGTTACTATCTGATTTAAACTGGCTTCTTTAGTTAAGACCCTTTCGTCAGTCTCATCTTGAATCTTATCTTTAATCTGAGTTCCTGGGTTTTTTTTTGTTTCTTTATCTGACTATTTGGTTGTATAATCCCTTGTATCTGTTTTGGTTTTGAGGAGGTTTGGAGGGGTGGGGATTCTATAATCAGGCTGGTCCCATTCACAGCATTTGACTGGGTTGATTGGTCCGGGGGCGTGTCAATATGTTTTGAGACAGTTACTTCAGAAGCTGGTTTCTCTTTCCTAATAGCGGTATGATGAAAGATAGGGTAGGTATGAATATCTGTTGAAGGTTGGAATTTAAGTTGAACCCTCCCTTTCCTTGCGCGCTTTCTTTGTCTTTTTGTTAACTTGACTTTAGTATGGATTATTGCGTGTTGTGCTTCCTCTATTTGACCTGCTTCATTATCAGATTTTTCTTTACATAGCTTGCTTATTTCTTCCTCTACATAGCTGTTTAGGGTAGAATCTCTTACTATGTGTTGGCTTCCAATTTCAACATCAGATTTTATTGCCTCAGTATTGCTCATAGTTTTGGTGTTATGTTTTGTATCCATTGATGATTGAACCGCCCTTAGTAAGTCATTTAATATTACTGGTAAATTTGACATATTATCCACTAGTTTGCCACATACACAGCTTGGCTGGATAGTCTCTGTGCGAAATCCCTTTTCAACCCTCCCTAGAAGCAGGGTTGCCATGTGGTCCAACCTGGTGTTTATGCCTGAAATATGGCCTGCTATGAGATTTATTAAGTCGATTTGAACGTCCATTTTATCCGACTGGAAGTTCAGTGCTTTGATTGCCTGGTCTAGGGTGTTTAATAATGTTTTGCTCCATGGGGACTTATCTTCTTCTTTGGGCGGGGTTTCCTGGACATCTAATTCTTCGTCTGTCCTGCTCATTGAAGATATCGTAATTGGAGATTCCTGGTTTAAGTTGTTGTTTGTCCATCCTTTAGTTTTGTTTTGGCCTTTGTCCCGTTCGTGGGAGTTGACACTTGGATGCAATGGTGTAGATTCCAGTCTTCCGTTACACCCTGGTCCGTTTTTCTCATGTTCTTGTGATCTATAATTGGCATGCAGACCTTGGCTGGTCTTTAGGTGTGCTTGTAACTGAGATTGGGTGATTTTTTCCATTCCTGTTTGTATGCCCAAGCTTATGTCGTCAGGTAGGGAGAAGGAGGTTGGCCATAAGTCATCCTGTGCAGCAATTTGCCCCGCCACCGATTTATTCCTTGGTGTTGCTTCTTCCACCTTGCCCTTGTCCATGCACTTTATTTCCTTATCTCTTTCATGAGATTGGGAGTCGTTCTTATTTATTTGGGCTATTACCACAATGGAATTGCCACAGACAATGTTACTTTTTTGCTTGACAAAAGACTGAGAGATTTATTTCTGGTCAGCTGGATTATTAATTGGACTACTCTCACTATGAGTGTCCTGTGAATCCTTATTCTTCTCCTTTATATTATTTGATTGTAGCTGCACATTCTCTTTTATACAAGGTGCCGGTGTGATTGGGCTTGATTGGAGGGCTTGTTCCTGCGTTTGCCCGTAAGTTGACGTCATGGGGTCCTTTAGAAAAAAGAATGTTTGGATCCCTATATTACTTTGTTTTGAACTAGGGGTTGTTAGCTCAGGTGTCGACACTAGTCTCTCTCTTTGTTGTGCCATCCTCTTCCTTTTTCTACTTGACTTTTTTGAGCCCTGGTTCCTGTCTTCTTCGTCTTTTCTTGACCTTGCACTTGTATTGAGACGCACTTTTCCAGATCTCATTTTTTAAGTCTATTTAATAGGATTAAACCTGGCAGCCTGGTGTCCTGGTATCCTGGTGTCCATTGTGCCACCTCTACCACTTCTCCTCCAAATCCCACTCCACCTACACACGCCCCCTCTTCCCAAGCCTGTCTGCCCCTCTAATAGGAATAGCTGCCGTCAGGGAGGATAGCGAGATGCGGTTGCGGTTTGCGGAGTCTTGCGAGGTGTAGCGTGAGAGGTGTGGTAGCTGCTGGCTTTGAAAGTCACTTTTGGAAGTCAGTTTTACCAGGTATTTGGTAAAGCCAGGTGGAGCCCTGTGTCTGGAGTTAGTCCGCCATTAGTCTGCCAAGAGTCTACCGTGCATGATAAGTAGTGTCAGGAGGATATTACCATTAGTTACGTGTTTTGGCCGAAGGGGCGGTTTGATAATGCTTAGTAGAGTGCTTAAAATGCGAACAGTAAAAAATCATATAATGCTTGTTGACACGATAAAAATGCGTTTAGGTTGTTTGCCAGTAATGCCGCCAGTGCGGGTGCCTCCCACCCACGCGGGCTTGCTGCAGCTGTGTCAAACAATTGCCAAATCTTTCGTTTTTTGCTGATGACTTTTTGCTTGGTTGGCTGCTGACTCTATTATTGTTTCACTGAGTTTTTTTTTAGCTCCCTGCTGCACTCTGCTGGCCACAGGCAGCAATGCTCATTGAGTCGAAAGATAAAAGGATCGAAAAGTTGGTGGAGAATCAGCTCGCACCCCAGTCAGCTTGCGTGGGATCGGTGATACAACAGGCTCTCCCCCGCCCCCCCTTTCTCATTTGTTGCAGGCAGGCAGGGGGAGTATGTCCAAATATGACCAAAAACGGCCGTGTACAGAGGCCGAGGTCGAGCTGGGGGCAGAGATGGCAGAGATGGGGGGTTCCCGAAAACGCTGGTGCTGTGAGCCTCACCTCGTCTCGCCGCTTCACCACCGCCGCTTTGCCTCGCCGTCTCCCACAGTCTGTCCGATGATCACTGCAGTCCCTGCAGTCCCTCGGTTAGCGCCGCTCGCATCCAAGGTCCCGATCCTTTACCGGCGAGCAGCTTGGGACCAACGGCACTGCAGTGAGTGGTGACGGAATGGCGACGGTGTGCTCTGAACGGGATCGCAGCTCTGGCACTGCTCCGCTCGCTCTCTGCTCACACTCTGCTCGCTAGCGCCCTCCAAGAGTTTGGTGGACAGGATCCTCCGGCACTCCAACAAGTCACCTTGCTAGAGTGGATAGAAAGTCACCTTGCTGAAGTAGTGGGAGTACCTGTTGGAGTGTGACCATGTGGAAGTGGTCTGACTGTATGTAGAGGTTCAGCTGTTTGAGGTCTAGCATAGGCCTGAGAGAGCCGTCCTTTCTGGGGATTAACAAATACAGGGAGTATACTCTGGTCCCCTGATGTATTAACGGACCAGGTTCTATAGCGTGCTTTTGTAACAGAGATAGAACCACTTGCTTTAACAGAGTGAGATGTTCCGGTGACATTGTATGTGCTCTTGGAGGAACGTTTGGTGGAGTGTTTGTAAGCTCCAGGCAGAAACCATGTTGGATAATTTGTAGTACTCATCTGACTGAGGTGATTGAGTTCCAGACACGTAGGAATTGGGAGAGACGTCCCCCGACAGGAGTGGGATGATTGGGGGGTAGTGGAGGGAAGTCATTGTTTGTTTGCGGGGGAAGAGCGTGTGGAATTGCCTCTTCCTCTAATATTGTTCCCTCTATAATTTCCTCTAGAATATCCTCTGTGGGATAGGGATTTATTTTTGCGTTTGTAAGAGGAGGAGGCCCGGTCAGTAGAGACAGCTTTTGATCCACCCCTGTAAAAGGAGCACAAAAGGAACATCTACTGGCCGGTAATTGTAAAGCCCCCATTGACTTTGCGACCTCGGTGTCTTTTTTAATCTTTCCCAGCATGGTTCCAACAGCTGGGCCAAAAAGATGCTCCATGTCAAATGGCTGGTTAAGGATAGAGGTTTGTACCTCTGGCTTAAAACCAGAGAACCTGAGGCAAGCGTGTCTGCGCAGTAAAACGCTTGTGTTGACAGCACAAGATGCTGTGTCTGCTGTGTCCTGTGCACTTTTTATGGAGGTGTTAGTAATGAGCTTACTCTCTTCTATATGGTCGTTGGCTTTAGATTTGTATTGGTCAGGCAGGTGTTAGATTGGTTTTTCCAGCTCATCGTAGTGAGCTCTGTCATAACAGGCTAACAGTACTTGGGCATTAGCAATGCACCAGTTATTTGCAGAATGTGAAGCTATCCTTTTGCCTGAGGCATCGATAAGCTTAGATTCTTTGTCAGAAGAAGGTGTGTCTCCTGTGGCCTGGGAGCTAGCTGTCTTGCGTGCGTTGGACACTACAAGAGAGTCTAAAGGTAGTTGTCCTTTAACATAAATAGTATCTGTTGGAGCTGATTTGTATTTTTTATCTATCCTAGGAGTGATAATCCTAGCCCTCACGGGATCCTTAAAGACCTCATCCGTATGTTTAAGCATACCATTTAAAATTGGCAAGGTATAAGTTGTTCTTTGGGAGGAGGAAAGTGGTTCAAAAAGAAAATCCTCTTCTAAGGGTTCTTTGTGAAGTTCTATCCCATGGTAATTAGCGGCCCTGTTAACGAGTTCAAGTTAGCCGATGTTGTCATCAGTTGGGGAAGGTCTAGAGGGGTACAAATCAGGGTCATGTCTGTATTTGGGTCTGTGTGGTAATCATCCCAAGCATCAGGGTCCTCATCCCTGCCCCCTTTATCCTGTGGGTCAGGTGTAATGGGCCTAGTAGGTGAATGTATAGGTCTAAGGAGCAGGTTAGGATTAGGAGGAGGAGAAAGAGGTGGAATGTAGGGAGGAGAAGGGTTAGTACCCACATTCTTTTTTCAGGAGGGGCATGGTGGTCTTCTGGCAAGTCAGCTTTCCGTTTTTTGGAATAGGTGCTAGAATATGTCCCTTTTTAGGATTTATGAACAATTTCTTCTGTTTTGATTCGTAAATTGGGTCATTAGATGGAAGTTCCTTGGGGGAAGTGTCTTTATCTTTCCATGGAGACTTTGGCACTGAAGATTTCGGTTCCGAGCTCTTGGGTACTGGTATTTTCAGCTCCGTGTGTTTGGGTTTATCAGAGTCTTTGGTTTTTGAGGATTTCGGTTCAAAGTCTTTGGTTTTGGAAGTTTTCGGTTCCGAATCCTTGGTTTTGGATGATTTAGGCACCGAGTCCTTGTTTTTGGATGGTGTCGGGTCCGAGTCTTTGGACTTAGAATGGCTCGGCTCTGAGTCTTTAGGCTTGGAGGGTTTCGGCTCCGAGCCTTTCGGCATAGCAGGTGAAACCTTGGTCCCGAAGGTAGGTTGTTTTTATGTTTCGAAGCCGAAGGTGTCGGTTCGATGTCGGAGCGGGGCTCGCCCGAGTTCAAAGGTTTTTCTTTTTGTTACGCCACAGGGCCGGAAGGCGGGGCATCGGAAACATGTTGTCGGTGCCGACCTGAACTCGAAGGTGTAGGAGGAACCGGATCCTTTGTCTTTTGTGGATTGGGTACAAGGGGATTTGTACTCACGGTACGCTGTCCCACAGTGATATCTTCCTCTTCTTCCTTGTCAGAGTCGGCTTCGGAGACGGAGACCTGCTCTTCTTCTGGCTCCGAAGCTGCAGGTTGGGTGCCAGAATCTTCTCCAAAGAGGTCCGGAATGGAGCCGCTGTGCTATTGCATTTCGTGGCACCAAGACCCACGATCACAAAGTGTCTTTTTCGATCGGAAGGATAGACATGCATCACAACTTCTTTCGTCGTGTTCTGGGGACAAGCAGAGGTTGCAAACTACATGCAAGTCGGTGCGTGGGAATTTAGCACAGCACACGGGACACAGTTTAAATGGAGTCCGTTCCATGGACCGCTATCGCTGTCGGCACGGGTATGCCCAACGGCCTGCCTCAAGGATTCCAGTGGAAAGTTTTTCCAAAGTCAAACGATGCGCGTCGAATGAGGGATCGCGATCGATAACTATACCGTAGAGGGTAGTGGATTGCGCGTCGAAGGGGTCTGAAAAACTGTACCCAACCGGAGCGCAGCAATACACATCCGAACCCGATGGCGGAAAAATACAATCTGGGGATGGAGTCGATGCCCATGCGCACTATCACCTAAAGGAGGAGTCACCTACCTCATGAATACAAGACTTCTTCCAACAAAAACAAAGTGCAGACATCCGTACCCAACACCAGATGGCGATTTATGCTAAAACATATGATCTACAGCTCATATGCCTCGAACCTATACTTTCCTCATTGGCTTTCATCACCACTAAAAGTAGGGTGTAGCAATTAAATGCGCATGTGACCTAGTATAGCCTTGAATAGTTCTTGAACACACTTTCTAAAGATGATCTTTTTCAGTTCACTGAAGATGTTGCTCTGCCTCTGGGTGGGATGATGGTAGTAAGTGTACCCTGCCATGTAACGGCCTCCAACAGTCTCCAATACTGCGGGTAGGATACACTTTCAGTTAATTGAAGCTGCCACTCTCCCCATGGGCCGGATGACTGTAGTCAATGCACCCCTGAAGTAACATGGGTGCAGCCGCCACTTCACACGGGAGGAAGAATGGCAAGCCCGCTCAATCCAGCAGCTAGTCAGATCTAGAGGAAACTGCTCCTCTGCCTTCCAGAGCGCCAACCCCCTCATTCTATGAATGTTTGGATCCTTCTCAACAGTCAGAACAAGCAGGAGGCCCCCACTTCCTCTAGGGAGCTAAGGGTGAGCAGCCATCTTCATCTAGGCATAGCTTGCCCCCAGTGGATACTTTGTAAAAAGAAAACGACAGGGCTCTCGTCAGGGAGTTTGCACCAGGCCATTTCTCCTATTAACGCTGCCTAAAACAGAACCAACTACTAACCATGTCAATCCCCCTTTTGCCTGATATCAAAAAGACCAAGAATGCTGTGGATGGCATGTAATAGAGGATGTTTGTATGTCGGAACACCGTGCTGATAGAAGTGAAGAAGTGCATTTCGGTATGGAATAATGCTACTATTGCTTTTAGTTTTGGTGTGTTGGACTTGAGGCATTGCCCAGCAAGAACATTATGTAAAAGCAGGATCATGTTAATGTTAGCTTTGACCACTAAGATGAGGACCACTATGTAGTGGACAGGTAAGCAAAGTTCTCTCCTTTATGGAAAATATCATGTTACCAGGCGTGCACTCCCACTGCGACCATTGGTTAAGTTGATGTACACAGAAACTAGTCTCCCAGTGCTGGTGGCAGTTGTTGGAATTTAGCTCACATTTAGACTTTGTATAACCATTTCCAATCAGGAGACATGAAAAAATATTTATTATTATATTTTTCCGCCAATTGGGTTAAGAGGAAATCACACTGTTATCTGAGATCAAATGATTACTCATGTAAGTCATTAACTTAATAGTCAGGAAGGCACATCACGATGGATGACTATCAAGATAAAAGAGAGTGATTGATGTAGTAATGTATTAACTACAAATATCTAGTTCTCTCCTTTCTTGCAAGTTTTGTTCATACTAGCTGGAAAAACCAAGGTAGACCTAGTGTCGACAAATGCATAGCATGAATGTTGACAGCTGTTGCCAGGAAAGATTGTTATTCAGGATGCTTGGATAATGGAGGATTGCTTAACGCCTGCAATGATAACTAAACTTGAGATCATTTCCTTTATCACACTGGATTTTAGCAGCACAAATACCTCTGATAGTTTTTCAGCCACAAAGCATACTTTCAGAGGAGGAAAGGCATGTCACTATACAATTTTGGGAATACTAGAGAGCAGTTTCCACCTAGAGCATCGGCATGACTAGTTCTCAGAATCACATTGGAACATGGAAGAAGAGGGAAGGGATGCTCCTGCCGGTCCTGATGAAGTAACATTATTCAATAAAGTCTAGCACCATGCTTGTCTGAGGAAGGTTCTAAAGTTGTAAATTTTTGTAATTTGTTTTATTTAAAGAATTTATAGAGCGCGCAGCTACCCAAAAGGGTCTCCCGGCGCTAGTGCGGATGCTTTGCGATGTGGCTAAAACAAACTTAGGAAAGTACTGACGCAGCTAGGGCTTAAGCGCTTTTTTTTTTTTTAAGTGCAGTAGGGCTGGATGCATCATAGTCTTTTTTGTATTGTTATTTTTACCCAGGTGCACAGAAGTCACTCTGCTATACAGCATGGCTACAACAATTGCCAAAGTCAGAAATGCCCATGCTCTACAACATGAACACAAGGCAATGGCAGAGGCCATAGTCTTAAAGGCAAGACCTTTTGGCTTTCCAATGCTTGTTAGGATGCAGCACAATACCATTGTAATTGTGAGCAAATCAGTTAATCTCCCCATGAGTGAAGCAATCAGTACTAGAAGGCAGCAAATAAGAGTGACAAAGAAGCCAACGAATGTTAAGCAACGGGCGTGCTGCAAGCCCCTCTTCATACACAATATCTCTTGCAATCAAGAGCACAGGCAGCGCATGCGCTGTCACAGGTGAGACCTAAAAACAAATGGAGGAGCCCAAGTTGTTGGCAAGGGCAATAAACTTGATTATCTACGCGAAAGGACTTGATCTTACTTCTTTTCAACCTGTTACATTTGGCGACGATCGGGAAACTGCTCCACCTGCACACACGCAAGAAATTATTGGTTTTTAATCATCCTCATGCTTCCGAGTACGAGTTTTATGAACACCATCTATACCTCGAGATCATTCTGGTAGGACTGATCTATCTTCATCTCGTTTACTCGGAAGAGGTATGTACTGTTTATAACGTGAAGAGTGATTGGTAAGCCACAAGCTTTTCATTGGCTTTTGAATTTTAGAGGCGTGTCTGGAGATATCCCCTCTCCTAACTAGATGATTGACTGGTTATTACGGGATATCCTTCACGATTGGCTCGTGACACTCAACAGTAACTAATTAAAGTTACCTCCTCGTTGAATGACAGCGATTCATCGAGTAAATGTTTATATACTGGCGCATCGTTACAGCGATGCGCACGCTTAATGGTGTTGGAAGCTCTTTGGATTAAGTTGAATTGTTTTAAACATACCTCTACAGCGATACGCACGCTTTTCTTTTAAGTGATTAACTTTTTTAAATAAAAGCGTATTTCTACAGCGATACGCACGCTTCCCTACAAATTGATTGTGTCCTTGTATCAGCGATCCACACGCTTATTTTCAATTTGATGACTTCAATTAGAAGCGTATTGTTACAGCGATACACGCGCTTACCTGTTAATTGATTACTCCATTGTTTTAGCGATGCAATTTTTATTTTAAACGTTTGGATACATTCTTAAGTGTGTAATAATTTAATGTGAACTTGGCAATTAACATAATTGTAGTAGTTTACATAAGAAGTGATTATGGCAAACAACCAATGGCATCAGATTACTCAACCACCTCCTTTCCTAAGTAAACCAGGTACTCCAGATATTATTTGGCCTCAGTGGATTGGTTTATTTGAGAATCATCTTGTTGCAATTGATGCTTCAGAATATTCTCCTCAACGCAAATTTGCGATTCTTTTTGGATGCCTTGGCCACAAAGAATATTCAAAAGCATTACTCCCATTGCTCCTCCTCCAACTCAAGATGAAAGTGGCGACAATCCATGGAATGTTTACGTTGAAGCTATAGCTAGGTTGAAGAAACAGTTTTGTGATGAACAAAATGTTATGCTTGAACGTCATAATTTGTATTCAAGGAAACAAAAGGAAGAGGAGAAAGTAGAAGAGTATATTTCTGCTCTTAGAGTTCTAGCTATTACATGTGATTTTGATCCATCACCAGACAAATTCATCAGGGATCAATTTGTGTTTAACTGTGCATCAAGAAAAATGAAACAAAGGATTTTAGGTTGTAAAAATCCATCTTTAAATGAAGTAATTGATCTCACCTTAAGTATTGAGCGCTCTACCTTGACAAGTAAGGTAGTGATGGATTCTCCTAAACAAGGAATAAATATGGTCGACACTCCTGACTGTGAACAAGAAAGAGCCATTTGTGCAATTAACATAAAGAGTAAAACGCAGTTTGTACCTAAACCTTCTCAGAAGATACAGTCTATATTCTGTTCTAGGTGTGGCTCTAAGAACCACATTGGCAATGCTCCGATCTGCTCAGCACTTAAAAGACGTTGTACAATTTGTAAAAGGATTGGTCACTTTCAAGGAGTGTGCAGATTTGCTAGGAAACCTCCAAATGTGAACTTTATTGAACACGATGTTGATGAATGCACAAATTCTTTTAACAATATTGTAGTGACTCTAGATTGTAATGGGGGTGTTGACTCTATTAAGGGACCCTTATGTTCTGCCATAATAGATAACATTCCTTTGCAGGTAATGGCCGATTCTGGATCCCCATTTTAAGAGACTCAACCTTTTATGAAAAGTGGAATAGGAAAGTTGATCTAGTGAAATCCGATGTTAATCCCAAGGCATTTGGTGAAAAAGATATTAATATGATTGGTTATTTTTCAGGTTTAGTTCAAAGCTTAGGAAGAGAAACTATAACTAAGATTTATGTTGCAGAGAAGGAAAAGAACATTATGGGGTGGAAAGATCTCGCTCGCATGGGTCTGTATCTGGTACCTGGTGATTACAACCCTATTAAGGTTGGCGACTTACCCAAAAACATAAGGGTTGACCTACCTGCCTCCATTGTTGATTGTTCTAATTCTACAGCTGTTCAAGATATTCTTTCTGAGTTTAAACCTGATTTTAATGATATAGTTGGAAGCGTAAAAGGGTTTGAGCACAAAATCAGACTGATTCCCGGAGCACAATCGGTTGCACATAAAGTCCGGTCGGTTCCCTTAAGTGTCAGGACCGAGTTAAAAAAAACATTGAAAGACTTATGTGATCAGGGTATCATAACAGCTATAAATTCTTCACAATGGGTGGCTCCGATTATAGTTGCCCGCAAAAAGACAGGAGAAATTAGGCTATGTGCAGACTTGCGCTCCCTAAATAAAAATATTATCGTTGACTGCCACCCACTTCCTAGGATACATGAGCTTCTTGCGAATATAGAGGAGGCTAGATGGTTTTCGCTGATTGATCTTAAATCAGCGTACCATCAAGTTTCATTGTCAAGAGTCTCAAGAACGAACATCTTTTATCACCCCTTTCGGAGCTTTTACGTTTTTACGGCTCCCTTTCGGTTTAGCTTCGGTCGGAAGCGTTTTTCAGAAGCTCATGGATCTTTTATTTCAAGATATTACAGGGGTACAAGCAAATCCTGATGATATCTTAATTTTTGCAAAGTCTTTGGAAGAGCACAATAAGATTCTGAAACGTGTTCTTTCAATTTTAATGTCTAGGAACATGACTGTCCACAGTGAGAAATGTAAATTTGCTGTAAATAAAATTGACTATTTAGGCCACACAGTTTCTGGTCAAGGTATCACTCCTACGTTCTCTGTTATTAGAGCCATCGAGGATGCTAAACATCCTACAGATAAGGACGCTTTACAGTCTTTTCTCGGTTTAGCGGAATACTACGCTAGGTTTGTTCCATCCTATTCTCAGTTGGTTGAGCCTTTACGGTCTCTTTTGAGGAAGGGTTCCAGTTTTGTGTGGTCTGAAGAGTTAGACAGAACTTTTTGTGAAGTGAAAAAAATTATTGTGTCAGCTAAGGCCATACATGCTTTTAGGGAGGATGCTGTTTCCATTATTACAGTAGATGCTAGCATATCTGGTCTTGGTGCTGTACTTACCCATAAAGTTGAAGGCCGCGAATAAACTGTTGCGTTTGCATCTAGAGCACTGAAAGAGTTTGAGCAAAGATACAGTACTATCGAAAGAGAGGCATTGGCATGTGCATGGGCAGTTCACAAATCCAAAATGTATATTTGGGGAAGAAAATTTGAATTGGTCACGGATCACAAGCCCATAGTTTATATTTTTAACAAATCAAATTCAGCTTCTATGTCTGCAAGACTTATGAGGTTAGTTTCCAAATTACAAGAATTTAATTTTGTGATAAGACATATTCAGTGGGGCAAGAACTCCACAGCGGTTTGTTTGTCAAGGTTGTCTACGTCCAAGGATGATGAGGAGGATGTTCTGATGGAGGACGTGGAATGTGTTACTTTAGTGGATGCGGTAAATGAGATGAGTAATATCATTTCCGAGGGCGACTGGAAGGCTGTTGCCATGGACGATGATATGTTGCAAAAAGGTATTGATTATTCTACTCATTGCTGGCCCGAACCCAGAGGTTTAAGTGGAGATTTGCGCAGATTTGCACAAATAGCAGAGGAACTTTCTGTAGAGAATGGTATAGTTCGTAGGGGGGACAGATTTGTTCCTCCCTTCAAACTTCGTGCTTCGATCATTAATAAGGCAAATCAAGGTCATTTAGGAGTGACTAAAACGGTTATGCGTATTAAACAACATTATTGGTGGCCTGCGATAGATAGTCAGGTCAGAAATTTAATTGATTCATGTCCTGAATGTTTGATGTCTGACAAGCATTGGTGCACAGTAAAGATTCCGTTACATCCGACTGAGTTTCCTGACTCAGCTTGGGAGAAAGTTGGTATTGATTTTTCCGGTCTGTATTCCATTCTGAATCAGGAAAATAAGTATGTAATTCTATTGATTGATTATTTTTCGAAGTGGATGTATTTCGAATTCGTGAAATCTCCTGATTCGGATTCTACAATTTCTTTTCTCAGAAGGATTTTTGATTTGGAGGGGGCACCGAAGATAATTGTCACAGACAACGGGACACATTTTGTTTCAGAGAAGATGTGTAGATTTTTGAAAGAATTTGACATCAAACAATTGAAAGTGGCTTTATATTCACCAGCGTCTAATGGCCTAGTAGAGAGGGGGAATAAAGTAATTAAAGAAGGTGTACAGACAGCAGTGTCATGTAATCTCAATGTCGAGGAGTTTATCAAACAAAAAGTATGGCATTATAATACGTCTCCTAATTGTGTTACAGGGGTGTCTCCATTTTCTTTGTTAAGAGGGAGAGAAAATCGTTCACTTATGTTTCCTTCCTGGTTAAATCAGAATTCTACTAGAACTAAAGTAGATTTAGACTTCATTAGAATGACAGTTCAGGATAAACAAAAACTAATGAAATCACATTTTGATGGTAGCATGGATAGTAAATTGAATGATATTGTTGCAGGTGAATGGGTTTTAATTAAGAATCCAGGAAGAGTTAACAAAGGTCGTTCAAATTTTTTGGGACCTGTTCAAGTATTAAAAGTCAGTAAGGGAGCTGCATTTGTTGGCAAGAAGGGTTGGCGGAATAAGCGTCAATTAGTGAAAGTAACGCAACAACAAGCTGAGATCATTAGGGAAAACATAAAAAACGATTTTTCGGATGGATTAGATTGGAGTTTTTGGTTGAATGAACCAAATGGTAAAAATGATCCTTCTTATTCTGAATCATTACCTGCTCAATCAGGTAGCCAACAATGTACTATTGTTATTTGTCAAAATGTTACAAATGATCAAATTCATTCTTCTTTTGGCAGACCAATTAGAGTACCAAAAAGATTTAATGAATTTGCTAGATTTTAAATTATTTATTTATTTTTCCTCTTTATTTTTGGTTGTTGTTGTAAGGGGAAAGGTGATGTAGTGTAGTACTAATGGTATACATCGCGCGGTCTGTCGCGCGATGTATACTCGCGCTGTTGCGCGTGTTGTAAACATGTTATTAATTGAATGGTAACACTCGCGCATGGACGGCTGTTCTGCGGTTGGCCTTTGTCACAGTTGGCGTTACCGCAGAGCAGACGCTTCATGTTCGGGTGGAGTATTGGATTGCAATAAACTTGATTATCTACGCAAAAGGACTTGATCTTACGTCTTTTCAACCTGTTACAGTTACTTGCGCAAAAGAGTGTCCCAGTGCCCCTTTAGCCTTTCTTAACATCACAGGGAGGTGAGAAAGATGATGCCCGTAGCCTCTGGCTGAGGCTAGGGATATCCCCACATTGCAGCAACAAAGGCCAAGCCAGACAAGTAACAGATGACCCCCTAAGTTTTCACACACGGCCTGTGGACCTGGCCCTTCACAGATTCTAAACTGCACAGATCTACACTACAGAAAAGTGAAGGAATGCTGAGGGATCAGAATAACTGACAGACCTGCACTTGCGCTCCCTCACACTCAGAGTACTGTGCTGGTATCAAAACCCAAGAAGGAAGAGACGAACAGAAAAGGTCACTGTGGTCTAAAACTCAGAGGTTCTGAGAGGCAGGGATGATGTTGAAGTGATGCCATTACTGCTAGTTCAAGGTCCATGTGATCCCTGCTACCTTAAGACAGGAAATATAGCATCCTATATCGAGGAAACTTTGTTGAATGAGCCCTTTGGCATTACCAGTAGAAGGGGACAGAGGAACCCATTGATCCCAGAGATGGGAAATGCTTGCAAGACCAACAAGCATTTTCAATGCAATCGGTCTCGCATTTGTTAGAGTTATAGCTATTGGCGCTGTAAATGAAAATGTCTTTCACCCATGTGTTTTGGTTTAGAGTGGAGTGGAATTATGCGGGTTGGATTGCTATTGTTAGTTGTGGAATTGTGTGTGGTAGAATTGTGTCGTGTGGAGTGGATTTGTGTTGTGAAATTATGTGGCATGGTGTGCAGTGGATTGTTTTGAGAGTAATGATGTGGTATTGAGTGTCCTGGAATGATGCGATGTGGAATTGTGCGATATTGAGTGCAATTATGTGGTGTGTTGTGTAATTGTGCTGTTGAGTTGAAATATGTGGTTTCTTGTCGAATTATGTGGTGTGGAATGGAAATGTGAAGATTTGAATTGTATGGTGTAGAAGTGTGTGGTGTTGAGTGAAATTATGCTGATTGTATTAGGAAGAGAAGGGGATGAGCATGTAGATGTGAGGTAATAGGCGATGGAGATGAGAGGGAAGAGAAAAGGGTGATGGTAGAGAAGTAGAAATGATGCCGATTGCAAAAGGGGATGGAAAAGAATAGAAGAAAGACAACTTGTAAGGGGACTGGTAGAGCTAAATGGGATGGCCTGGCAGTTTGGTCTGGACTGTTCCCATGGGGCACAGGGTCAAGACTGATTTGCATATGACTGGGTCCAAACTGGGGTGGCGTAGTGGGCAAAAGAACATTGGATTTAACCCAGATCCTTAGACTGGGGGAGAATGTTTGCATTGTCAGCATTCCGTCCATCATTTGTTTGCTGAGCCAACAGTGGAAGAGTGGAGGTGGGAGAAAACTAGAGCATGAAAGCGAAGCAGAGGGAAATGGGGAAGAGGGGGAAATGGCCTGACCGGAAGTGAGAGCGAACAGTGGAGCTTACCGGTTATTTTTTTTTTATGGGTGATTTGTTTCCCCTGTTGTTTGTGTGCGGAGTAAGTCACTGAGGAACGTGAATGAGAAGGAACGACAGGAGAGAGCGAGGTAAGGAAGAGAGGGGTAGAGTTAGTAGAAAGTGAACTGGTAAAGATGGAGACGAAGAATGAGTCAGAGCAAAATTGTTAAGGGGGAAGTAGGAGAGAAAACTGAAAAGGGAACTGGGACGGAAAGAGTGGGACTGATACAGGTGTGTGCAGCACCGAAATGAAGTGCGGCGCTGAATAAATGTGCATCCCCGAATGTATGTTCCGTGGTTAGTACAGAGCTGGGCAACTGTGTGTGGACTTAATATGCCCAGAAAGAAGGCATGCCTGGCATAGAGTGTACGCACAATCTAAATTACGTCAGTCACAACATATAGTAAATGCCTGCTGTATCAAGTGTCTGAAGGGCATGTTCCAAATACCGTGGTGGCAATAGTAGTTAGTATAAATGAGATTGCAAAACTCACTGAGGATCAGTTGACAACACAAGCCCTAGCTAAAACATGAAAGCGTGTGCCGTGCTGAAATAAAGTGCGGTGCCCATGTACATCAAATGTATGTGTGTGGCATCCCGTGAAGTGGGCGCCATGGCAATTAAAAAACAAAAACATAAAAGCGGGTGGCATTTCATGAATGGTCGACATATGTAATTTATATGCATGTGAGGGACAGGCTATGGAGAGATGAGGGGCCTTGCTGGAGGGTGGTAGTGAGGGAATCCATTGAGCATGAGTTTCTTGTGGGAGGCGGGGGCGCCAAAAGAAGCCTGTCGCACCGGATGCCACCACCAAAAGCCGACCCTGGTGGCACAGGTGTGTGTGTGTGTGTGTGTGCATGCGCATTCCAGATTAATCTAGATTGGACCGTTTTTTCTAAAATCTATCCCGGGACTTTTCAAAAACTCAAATACATATCACGCTATGTAGGTGAAATGCAGGAGAGGGGATGTGTGAGTATGTATGTAATTAAAGTGACCTTCCGTCTTCGCAGCATGCCGAGACAGAAGTTAATTGCCTTTAAAGACTCCACCGACGTGCTTCCTCGCCTCATAAATGCAGCACGGCTTACTGAAATCAGATGTGAGGGGGAGATGGGAGGCAATTATTGCTCCATCAGTGCGGGCTGCCTCGTGCATGGATGTAAACGCAAGGGGCGCTGTATTTGAGGACCACTTGACATTTTATTTGAAGGCACGAATAAGAGACTTTATAGAGGCTGTTCTTTCCTGATGAAGTTGTGTAGCAAACTCGATTTACCACAGACACTTTACCGTTAAAATCATCTTAAAAGTGGTGAAATGTGTTTTTTACTTTCAGTTTTATTTAGTCAAACGGTGCCTCGTCAGTTTGTCGTACGTTGCTGTTCCCATCGTGGGCGCCCAATTAATGTTGTTGAGAGAAGACCCTGACAAATATGAAAAAAAATAACTATTTACCCACCCCAAATGGGACTTGAACCCCTAACGCCCCTGGCTTAGGAGGCCAGTGCCTTAGCCATTAGGCCACAAGGCTGCTATGCAAATCATGAAACCATTAAGCTACAATTCTTTCCTCGTGTGTGCGCACCTGAATACAAAAATATCCCGGGAAGCAAAGCGCCGCAAAAAGATCAACACTGTACAGTGGCACAATGAGAAGTGAAATATTATCGCGGCAGGGCGAAAAGCTACGCACTAACCAGAGAACAAAGCTCTGAGATATCGCCGCACAGATGCCAGTACCAGATAAAGCCCAGCATGTGACGCCGCTAGTACACAATCCAGTTCACATGGGTGTGCTAACAAGGAGACAGGGCTTAAACAAACAAGTGTGAGCAAACGAAAACTGTAGTTAGGTGCCGCTGCTTCGGGACTACACGAAAGTTCTTAACGGATCAACAGCCAACAGAAAGCAAGATAAGAACAGAAATGCCACTGTTCAACGAATCGCAAGCGGTATGACAAATTACATGGAGTCCCAACATACAGATTACTCTATGTCTCGCTGAGACAGCGCATGTGCTGCCAAGGCGAGACCTAAAAAGTGAACTGCAGATGTCTAGCAAGATTGCACACGTAGAATGGCTGCCTTTGGAGCTCTTGGAGTACTGCAGAATTCCACTTCTAAAAGCACAAGGAAATTATTAGGTCACTTCCAAGGGGGACAGATTAGGATAATGTACAACCACAACAAGATTTGACTTTATCAAGACTAGGTGGTGCAATATATTGTATGTTCAAAGTTTCTATACATCGTGGATGGGAGGGGAGGACTACTGGCACATTTGTATATTGTAGTTTTATGCAGTTTTCATTGGCAAACACAGTAGAAAGTGTTATAAAAAAGGACTGGGTGGCGCCGATACATAGGAAACAGAGTTTTGCACCATCACAGATACCCTACGTTAAGACAGCACGTCCACAAGATGCCTTATGTGAAGGCAACATTCCAAAGCAGTAGAGACACCCATTTCTGTAAAAGAATTTATGGAAGTGGGAGAAAATCTCAGCAAAATCAAGAGAGGAGGTGAAGTAGACACCAAATCTATGAGAAAAGGCTATTGGTGCAGAATAAAGAGGTACTAGAGACACCCATATGAAGTAGAATCCCATTTAGCTAGAGATGTGGAATAGCCAGAGAGAAAGGCTTCTGCCAGAGAAGAGCACGGCTTAAGGCAGGAAATGTGCCAAAAGTGGTGAAAAAAACTAAGGATTCATGCCAAGTGCTGGTGGTGTCTGTTTTGACTGAGAATTCTTACTACGTTAGGTTTGCGGCAGGACAATTGGAGACATGTTGAGTGGAAGGGAGAAGTTCTGTGATTCAGGGTTGGAATATATCACCTATCCTAAGTGATCGATTCAAGGGCCTTTGGTCAGGGAAGTTACTTGATATTCAGCTTTGCCGAAATTGTATCCCCTGCACGGCCAAATGCACTCAGAGCAGCGAGATCCCCCGCCATGCATACTGGGATCCTTCAAAGTGGTGGGAAATCCTCTGCTAACCAGGTAGTCAGCTGGGTTGCCCACCACACTCTAAATGAACAAGTTACTAACCTTCAGTAACTCTGTTTCTGATAGTTACTCCAACTGCAGATTTCTCAAGGTTAGAATATTCCCAGGCGCCAGACTGGATCCTGATTTTTCAGCATAGCCCCTGAGCGTCCGAGGTGGCATTATGCAGCTCATCTCTGCTTTCCCCTGGAAGTGACGGATGTACCTACATATGGTCGTCACCCAACCACGCTGGTGTCAGTTTCTATCTGGATACCGTCCACGGCCTCAGATGTGGAACCTAAAAACCAATTGCTAATGGCAGTGTGCTGATATCTAATTTGGGACCCTTTTAAATGAAAAAGAGTCCATTCTACGGAACAGAGAGGTAGGAGGGCAATGAGGAATCTGCAGTTAGACAGAATATCCACTAGAAGGAGCATTACCAAAGGTGAGCAAATTGTTCTTCGATGAATTCTGATGGATACTTCTAAACACAGGTTCCTCACCTTTGAATAGATATCAAAGCAGTACCTTCCCAGTGGTGTATCTATGAATGACAGACTCAGGATGTAGGGAACAGCTGTGGAATGGCTCAAAAGAGGGACAAACAAAGAATGTAAGGACCAAATTAAGGCTAAACTGTTGCATTACAAAAGCTTTAGGAGAAAGCATGTGGACCAAGCCTTTGAGAAAACGCATTACAACATGTGATCTGGACAAGGACAGTTGGTCCAGTAAACGCATAAAAAGCTTACACTGAACAGGGCCCACTGCATGTACTTGCTGGGTCAAAGACAAAACAAACAGTAACAAACCCTGCAGTTTAGCTGCAACGGGTCAGATTTCTGGGTGTCACACAAAGCCACAAATTTGCAAAGCACCCGGCGTAAACACATTTTATAGGAGGATGTCTGGCTGCCAGGATTAAATCCACTACTTCTGGAGTAGATCAAATGCAGTCAACTGCTGCCACTAAATCTCCATGCATGGAGATGTAGATCGTGGGTATAGGACCCTGTCCTGCTGCTGCCACAAACAATCCTTCCAAAGCAGCAGCCTGATCAGAGGCCAGATACTCTTACTCAGAATGTCCGGGTACTACACTCTCCTGGCCTCTAGAATGAACTAGGCCCAGTTATTCCTGATCTTCTTCATAAGTCTGGACAGGAGAGATAGTGGCAGGAAAGCATACAGGAGTCGGATACTCCACACTAGGTGGCATCATGAGGACCTGAACCAGACTCTCCTTGATGGACTGCAGGAAGGCTGTCAATGCCAACTGGCTGATGTGGAGGCAAGAATCCACTGGAAACCAGAGTCATCTGATGGCCACCTCTCCCAGATGGCCTCCCCAATCCAGCAGTAATGTATCGGTCCCCACCGTCAGCTCTGGGTGGGCAGGTGAGGGGTCTGTCGCTGGTCCAACTGCTGTTGAGCAGCCACCACTGGAGATCTTTTCTAGTCTCCTCTGCAACCTAGATGTAAGTAGACAGGTTCCTTTGGTGCTGGGCCCACTGAGATGTCAGATCCCACTGCAGAGCCTGTATGTCCCTTCTGACATGGTCGACAAGAAGGATGCAGAAGTCAATTTGGCCAAGAGGACTCTGAGCCATCCTCCCTGAGATGTACCACCAAGGCTGAAACATCAGGATCATAGCACAAATGTCCCCAACTCGTTGCTCCAGAGGGATGACCCGAAACTGCACCACATTAATGGTGACTACGATAAAAGGGTGCCTCTGTGAAGGAGTCAGGGGTGTGACTTCAGCACGTTGATTGTGAACCATAGCCATGCAAGGAGGTTCGCTTTCATCTGGGTTTCGTCCACGACGGATTGTGGTGAGCCAGCGTTCAACAACCAGTCATCAAAGTAGGACAAGACGGCTACACCTATCTTCAGAGGTACACTACAACCACCACCATCAACTTCGTGAAATCCCAAAGGGCAATGGTGAGACCGAAAGAGCATGGCAAACTGTAAATGCTTGTAGCCAACCTTGAGCTGCAGGTAGCGTCTGAGGGCATGCAGGACGGGGATAGGAAAGTAAGCACCTTGCAGGTCCAACACCACCCTCCAGTCTCCTGTATGCAGGGCAGATAGAACGAGGGCTAACATGAAAATCTTGAATTTGTCTTTCCACAGGCAGAAACTGAGAGGTCAAAGATCTAAAATAGGATAAAAACCGAAACCCCTTTTCAGCACCAGGAAATAAGAGTAAGATCCAATTTGATCTCCGCGGCTGGTGTCTCTTTCTCCAAAAGAGTGTGAACTTCCTGCAGCAAAAAAGACAAATGGCCCTTCGAAAGCCGTTTTGATATGGGTGAAAGATGTGGCGGAAAAGAAAGGAATGGAAGGGTGTACCTTGTTGGAGAACCTGCACGTCCCACCTTTTTGATGTTATGGCTTGCCATGGAGAAAATGACTGATTCTGCCTCCCACGTGGTGGTCTGCTAAGGGAAAATTAAAGTGCTTGGAGGATGCTGCCAGAGGGGCTGGGAACTGAGAGGTTTGCTGTCCCCGCGAGCCAGGACACTGTCTGCTAGATCCCTTACCCTAACCCCAGAAGGGCTGCAGTGCCTGTTGATGGGGTGGTGGGCTTGACAGTTTCTGTAGGCAAAGCCCCAACAATACCTCGAAAGGAATGAAATTGTTGTGGATAATGTTTTGCAGCTGTTGAGCGACAGACGGAGTGCTCAGTGATTACAATCTCTTTGAACCACTTGAGGGTCGAGTAAGCCTTCTCGCCAAAAAGGCAAGACCTGTCAAAAGGCATATGAGTGATGCTTGAATGTACCCCGAAAAGCTCATGGATCTCAACCATGCATGGCGACAGAGCATCACTCTAGTGCCGATCCTTCTGCCTAAACTGTCATTCATGACCAAGCCTGACCATATGACATACTTGGCCGCATCTTGAATAATCTGTGCCAAGTTGGCATGAGATTTTCGCAGACAAGCTTACCATCTGTGGAGGTTCCCGGCACACCCGCAGTCAGGATACCATCAGACTGCAGACTAGTAAGTGTAAAAAAAGAAAAACACAAGACAACAGGCCTTTGCCAACTATCCAAGTAGGATCAAGAACAATATCTCCGTATCCACCAGGACCATCCCAAAGCTACGCTAATTTAGGAAAGAGTAGAAGACTTACCTCTTTAAAGAGCACTACATCGCAATGTATTAACAGTCCACAACTCAGCTTCTCATCCTATTACTCGCTGATTTTAAGCTAGCCTTTGACAATGTACAGCGCTCCAGTGCCATATGGCTAGGTTTGAGATATGGAAATAATATACATACATATATCTAGAGCTGCTTGCAAGATATCAGTGACCATGTCACATAATGCATGGAAGTACCTTCCCAGCAAACAGCTGCCGCTGACTGAACACAAGGCAAGTTTAGCTAAAGAAAACACCCTCTTCCCAAATAACCCAAAGGTTTTTTACTCTATTTGGGTAGGAAGTAGGAAAAGAGATGGAGTTATCCTTGCAATTGGTGGCCTGTACTACCAGGCTCTAAAGAGTTGGATATGGAGTCAGGAAGGCAGGGTAAATCGGAGGGGGTCTGTGATGACGTAAAACCTGTCTGTTCACAGATGGGCTGAAGCAGAGTTTAGCCCAAGTTCCAATGAAAGTGTGGGTCAGGGCTTTGTTGAACTGCAGTAGAGGTTCAGATGAGCTCTCTCTAGGTTGTAATCCTTTAGTGAGGATATTGTTTTTTAACTCAAGAGGGCAACTGGAAATCTAACAAGTCAGCGAGCCGCTCATCTAATGACCAAGGCGAATAAAACAGTTTTTTCCATGGAGGGGGCGGGGAGAATGCAGCCCCTTGTCAGGAGACATATCAAGCCCATTGGCCTCTTGTAGGTCCAGATAAAAACGGTCATACTTATATTGTGGGGACAATTAGTCTTCACCATCACCATCCTTACCATCATCACCAAAAGCTGGTTGGCTCAGGTCAGAGTCCAATCTGAATAGACTGTTGGAGATTCACAGTGTATTGGGATCGGACGTATCAAAACTGTCCAGAACGTGGCTTTGGCCGAGGTAGAGAGAGAAATATGTCTGTGTCAGACAGAAAAACTGGATCAGCGTACTCCTCTGATGCTGGCAGCATGTGGACTGTCCTCACTGCAGCAGGAACCAGCATGATCCAGGATGTGGAGTCAGCTTTGAAGTGAGTTCAGGAGGCACAGAAGGTGCCGTGGCAGGACCCACCAGCAGTAACCTGACTGCAGATCCATGGGGCCTGAATGTGGGCCAGAGAGAGCCTGTAGGGTGATAAAGATGTGGAGCATGGCCTCCTTAAATGCCTCAATCTGTTGTGGTATCGCCGAAGGACACGGAAATCCTGGGTGCATCTGCATCAGCAACAGAATCGGCTCCTCAGTAGGGAGCAGAGAAAAAACACAATGGGGCACCTCAATGTCCTCATGCCTTCTAAGACAGGAAGTGTCAGGGCTGAGACAAGGCTTATTTGGACTTCTTGCGCTTCTTTATGGATTTCGACTTACCCAAACACTTTGACCGCAACAACAACCTGTCGTGAGAATGGCTCGAGTGGGAATGAGTCTGTGTCCTTGACTTTGAGTGGGAGCGACCTAATGGGACTTCCTACAGTACTCTGAGACCTACATCTAGGCTTTGCATTCCAAGATCACCTTCGGGGGCATCAGGGCATTCTCCTCGCACAACGGAACTCAAAAACCAGAGCCACATCTCATAGAGATCTGTCACAGACATTTGTTTGTGACTGTCCTACAAGGCTAAAACCCTCAAGTTTAGGAGGGGACATGTTTCCTTGCACACGGAAAAGACATTTTGTAGAGATAAAGTTTGTCAATAGAGCATAAAAGGTTTGGAGCAAGTTACGAATCAATGTACAAAGGCGTGGAAAGAAAAGAACTGACTTCTGAGCTTGAGCGGTGCCTATATGTGGCTCCTGCTGTCACTTCCCGGGTGCAGTGGAGTCCATGCATAGCCGCAAGAGATCACCTACTAGCGTTCCGGGGCTATGCTGAAAAATCTACCAGATCCAGTTTGGAACCTGGGGATCTTCTAAAGGGGAGGAATTTGCTGTAAGATAGAGTATCCACCAGAAAGAGCAGCTAGAGGTATCTCTCTGAAAAGTCCCTTACATTATGAGGCTACTGAAGTGGAGCAAAGCGGATATGTTTTTTTTAAAGAAATGCATTAGTAGAAAAAGACTGAAATCAACCTAAGTCATGATAGTTCCTGCAACCATTAATGTTCTGGGAAACCCAAGGATGGGCAAGTTTTCATTCTCTGACCAGCACTTTCCTGGGAGAGAAGAGTGGGCTTGGAAAGTTAAGGAAGGGTGCTCACGAAAACTGTGTCATCAGCCCAGAGGACATGACACTTTGTGCTTGTATTCTCTACAAATCAGGCCCAAGAAACATTCATGTGTTAGGCAATCGCTTCCCTTTTGGGCAAGACGAAGGAAGAAACTATCACTGGTGAGATTTTGAGTACTATAATGGATGTGATCAGAGACAGGACGGACCCGATCTAATGGGACTGGGACACTTTCGGCCAAAGGAAACGCATAATTCCAGTTGATGGTTCTGAAAGATATTAGGAGGGTGACCTGTAAAAGTGAACCGGAGTGCAGCCGTACACGAATACTGACCCACCTTGATCATTTCTTGATGAGTGACACACCCCATGATAGAACAGAAGTTCTTCCCTTGACCATATTTCACTGTCAAACAAAGGCAATTTATATTGTTTTAATAGAAATGAGATGGGTGGGGTAGGTGAACTCCATGAATGCAATCAGTAGCGGATTTATATGAGCTGTGTTACTTCTTTCCTAAAAGGAAAGAAGTTAGAGCTAAGCCGACTAAAATGTTGAGCGAACTCGACACATAGCATATACAAACTTTTGCCCAAAAGACAAGGAGGAAGGTCGTGGGCTTACACTAACAACTACGAGAATTAGACATGGATACAACAAGTGCTTAACTTCAAACAAAACAGCACTTCTACGAAGGGGGGATAAAAGCAGGAACCTACTGACAAATAAGCTTGGGGTACAGGTAGTGCATGTAAGGAATGAGCAGCTCAGGAGACCATGCAGCATCCCCTTATCTTATGGAGACCTTTGCATGGCAGACAAAGAAAAGAGACGTGCAAGCATAGATTGGTGATCACTTAGAAAAGCTAGCAAGGGAAACAGCAGAGAGCTTAGAAGAGCCGGTGAGAGTGGACCAAGTATCCTGCACAGTAGGGAAACTGACACCAAAACTCACGGTCAAAGACTGTTTCACAGTTTTCTGTTATAAGATTATCTTGGCCCTGCAAATAAAGTACTCTAATAACTTTTTAAGGAAAGATTCAGTTCTGAACTCAATGCTCCGTAATCCGAAAACCTAGCAAAGAAGCCACCTTATGCAGTTCGTATTATCCCACTTCACTGTTATACCCCGATGTAATACTGTTCACTAGTCTTCTGGTCTCCACGTAAAGAGAATGTGATATCCACATTTATTCACCTAGACCAATTGTGGCTTAATGAGGTACGGCAGTTAGCAAATTGTTCAAAATGTCCACTACAAGAGGCTACTGCCAATAATAATCAAGCTGCTAGATGCTGATAATAAAAAGCTGAATGGTACTTTATGAACAACACTATGAAAGCTGCAAGTTTTAAAATAAAATTGCAAGTAAGATTTAGGGCAAATGTGGTGATAGCAAGACCATTTGGATTGCCTCAACTCGCTGCTCCCGAATCTCTGTATTTCCCACAGATTTAGTGCATGGCCCGCAGGAAGAATTTGCTATTAAAAGCACCTCTAAAGCCATCACATATCTGGCCATCCATAATGGCTCAACAATACCCTAAAGTATGAATGTCAAATACCTGTCCCTAATTATGGCTTCTGAAAGCTTGTTGTACCATAGGAGGTGGTGGCGATTAAAACGTTGCTTTTGAAATCCATTTTTAATTGAAGCATGCTGCCGCAAAGCCACTTCTGAAAAAGCACAAGCCTGAGCCTGACATATTGTTGAACTTCACAACTTATTGCGTCTCTTGGGTATAGTAGAGAACCTAGAAATAATGGTCATTTTTAGGTCTCGCCTACACAGCGCGCAGGTGCTGTTTATTAGGTTTCGCCTACACAGCGGGCAAGCGCTGCTTAGGGGGACCTTTAGCCATCGCTCAGGACTTTTGCCTAAAAGCGTGCATGTTTTCCATTAGTTTGTATTGCAACTTGTGCACGTTTGGCGTTTCCCTTGCGGGAGTGAGCAGGGGCGCCATCTGTTTTTAATGATCTTGAACGCACTCTCAAAACAGATGGCGCCGCTGCACGAGTGGCAAAACAACCCAATGCAAAACATGCACGTGTTTAAGCAAAAGTAAACGCGGTGCGTGTCTGGTCCCTGTTACCATGCAGAGATTGCTTGTTGTTTCTAATATTCGGCTTCTTTCTCCTCTCCTATGTGCCCCCTTCGAGATCCTCCTCTCCTTCCGCATTCTGCCAGCACCCTCCTCCCCGATAGTCGTCTACCACCACATCCCCCACCACGTCCCCCACCACCACATCCCCCACGACCACGTCCACCACCACGTCTACCACCATCACCACGTCCACCACCATGTCCACCACCACCACCACATCCACCACCACATCCACCATGTCCACCATCATCACGTCCATCACCACCACGTACACCACCACCACGTCCACCACCACCACGTCCACCACCACCATGTCCGCCACCACCATGTCCGCCACGTCCACCACCACATTCACATGTCCACGACCACGTCCACCACCACCACGAACACCACCACCACCAACACGTCCACCACCACGTCCACCAGCACAACCTCCACGTCCACCACCACCACCACCACCACCACATCCATCACCACCACCTCCACGTCCACCACTACCACATCCACCACCACCATCACCAGATCCACCACCACCACGTCCACCACAACCACCATGTCCACCACCACCACATCCACCACCACCACGTCCACCACCACCACGTCCACCACCACCACGTCCACCACCACCACGTCCACCACCACCACGTCCTCCACCACCACGTCCACCACCACCACGTCCACCACCACCACGTCCACCACCACCATGTCCACCACCACCATGTCCACCACCACCATGTCCACCACCACTACCACAAGACCACCAGCACAACCACCTCCACCACCACCACCACGTCCGCCACCACATCCACCACCACCACCACGTCCGCCACCACATCCACCACCACCACCACGTCCACCACATCCACCACCACCATGTCCACCACCACCGTCTCCACTACCACCACCACCACGTCCACCGCCACGTCCACCACCACCACCCGTGACGGGTAAAGTGTCTCTGGCGGGTAGGGGTAATAGGAGTGTCAACTCCGGCTGTACATGGGACATTTAAGGATGCATTGGGTGCGAGAAGACGGGAATAGGGGCTAGAAGTATTACACCAGACCCAAGATACATTTTGAAGAGGCACAATGTCAAAGGGGCTCCTATAAAAGTACTCACAGCAGCTCTACCTCACAGTGGCATACCTGCACGAGCCACTCACTCAAAACCAGCATTCGCATAGCCAATAGGTTTTGCCTTTGGGACCTTATAAGTATTTAGCCATGCAACACTTGATGTTGTTGCATCAAGGATATTGTGCTGGATAACTAAACACTTATAAAGGTCCAAAGGTGAGACCTATTGGCTATGCCAATGCTTGTTTGGGTCTGTGATTACCTTGAAATACACTACTTATTTAGCAACTATGAATCTGGCATCTGCTATCAATCAATCAATCAATCAATCATACCATTTGTATAGCGCACTACTCACCCGGAAGGGTCTCAAGGCGCTTGGGGGAAGGGTTCTGCTATTGCTCGAACAGCCAGGTCTTGAGTTGTCTCCTGAAGGCGAGATGGTCCTGGGTCAGCCGAAGGTGGATGGGGAGGGAGTTCCATGTCTTGGCCGCCAGGTAGGAGAAGGATCTGCCTCCGGCGTTGGCTCTTCGGATGCGTGGTACGGCGGCGAGGGCGAGGCTAGTAGAACGTAGCTGACGGATGGGCGTGTAGAAGGTCAGGCGGTCGTTGAGGTACTTGGGGCCCAGGTCGTGGAGAGACTTGTGTGCGTGGGTGAGGAGCCTGAACGTGATCCTCTTGCTGACGGGGAGCCAGTGCAGGTCCCTCAGGTGGCCGGAGATGTGGCTGCGTCGGGGGATGTCCAGGATGAGTCGGGCGGAGGCGTTCTGGATGCGTTGGAGTCTTTTCTGTAGCTTGGCTGTGGTTCCGGCGTAGAGGGTGTTTCCGTAGTCCAGTCGGCTGGTGACGAGTGCCTGGGTGACCGTCTTCCTGGTTTCGGTCGGGATCCAGCGGAAGATCTTGCGGAGCATGCATAGGGTGTTGAAGCACGATGAGGAGACGGCGTTGACTTGTCTGGTCATCGAGAGGGAGGAGTCCAGGATGAAGCCCAGGTTGTGTGCTTGTCTGGTCATCGAGAGGGAGGAGTCCAGGATGAAGCCCAGGTTGCGTGCGTGGTCTGTTGGCTTGGGAGTGGTGCCCAGGGCGGGGAGCCACAAGGAGTCGTCCCAGGCGGAGGGCGATGGTCCCAGGATGAGGACTTCCGTCTTGTCTGAGTTCAGTTTCAGGCGGCTGTTCTTCATCCATTCAGCGACGTCTTTCATCCCTTCGTGTAGGCTAGTTCTGGCGGTGTCGGGGTCTCTGGTGAGGGAGAGGATCAGCTGTGTGTCGTCGGCGTAGGAGATGATGTTGAGGTTGTGCTGGCGTGCGATGGCTGCAACAGGTCTCATGTAGTCGTTGAAGAGGGTGGGGCTGAGTGATGATCCTTGCGGGACGCCGCAGATGACTTCGGTGGCCTCGGATCGAAACGGGGGGAGGCGGACTCTCTGTGTTCTTCCGGCGAGGAACGAGGTGATCCACTCCAGTGCCTTATCTTGGATACCGATGTTGTTTAGGCGCTGAACTAGGGTGCGGTGGCAGACAGTGTCGAACGCTGCAGAGAGGTCCAGGAGGATGAGTGCCGCTGTTTCCCCGTTGTCGAGCAGGGCTCGGATGTCGTCGGTGGCTGCGATGAGGGCGGTCTCGGTGCTGTGGTTGGCTCTGAAACTGGACTGCGAGGGGTCAAGGGATCCGTTCGTCTCGAGGAAGGCGGCAAGCTGTCTGTTGACGGTCTTCTCGATGACTTTGGCAGGAAAAGGGAGGAGCGAGATGGGGCGGAAGGTCTTGAGGTCGGTGGGGTCCGCTGTTGGTTTCTTCAGTAGGGCGCTGAGCTCGGCATGCTTCCAGCTCTCCGGGAAGGTGGCGGTGTTGAAGGAGGTGTTGATGATGTTCCGGAGTTGGGGTGCGATGGTGGATTCGGCCTTGTTGAAGACGTGGTGGGGGCAGAGGTCAGTTGGAGATCCGGAGTGGATGGTGCTCATCGTGCGGGCTCTGTCTTCGGTGGTCACCGTGGTCCAGGTGCGGAGGGTGGCGGTGGGGGCGTTGGTTCGACGGTAGGGTGCGTGGATGGTGCGTCGAAGCTGTTGTGGATGTCGGCGATCTTGCGGTGGAAGAACGAGGCGAGGGAGTCGCAGAGATCTTGTGAAGGAGTGATGTCGTTGTTGCCGGTGCTGGGGTTGGAGAACTCCTTGACGATGTTGAAGAGTTCAACATCTACAGAAAGGATGTTCACTATCAGAGATAAGCAAATTTTCTATGCACTAAACCACACACTGCATTCTTCTGCATCGACTACTGGTCAAAAGATATCTGCTTAACTTGCAAAGCTGGGCACCCCTACCTCATACAGGTCCAGGACTAGCCTTGCGTTTTCTTCATTAAGTAAACTCGACGACCATGTGTGTCCACTGTAGGCACTCCATCTTTTAATGTCCTGTTGAAGCTCTCAATCACAGGTTAAGCCCACAGCAACAATGGTTTGTTGCAAGGCCATGAAATAGTGAGGGAACTGAGCACTTTAATGGGCTTCAGTTATTGGTAGGGCCACTGGAATTATGCAATTGTGCGGCCGCAGTGATTTTCGCATTGGTATGAATTTGTTGCATTTGCCACATAATCCATCATCTGCAAATTTTAACAAATAAAAATGTTTCTAGCGCAAACAATTCAAAAGTTACAAAAAAAACTCTGCAACACATGTTGCCACACAGTTGAAGCAAATCTGAAAATTTTGACTGGTCACATAACTGTAGCTTATTGCTATATTTGAGTGTTAAACTGGTACTAAGGAGGTGCAACTAAGTAAGTGTTAAGTTTAAAAATGTAAAAATATTGAAGTAATACTATCACAAAATGTGAAGCATAATTTGCCTTTTCTTGCAGCATAATTTACTCAATTGCCACATAATTTGGTCCTCTCCTGCCGCATAACTCCAGTGGCCCTAGATATAGGTGGAGAAAGCACAAAAACAAAAAACAAGCTGCACTTTACCTTCAAGGCTTTGTTTCCTTTGTTGGGGGTCGTCATACCACGAGGTCCGCTTCAGTCAAGCAGCCCTAGAAGGAGCAGATGGACAGGACAGAGGATCAGAATACAGAACACAAAAGCCCTTATCCAAAACGCAGTGCTCCCCTCTCCACTAAGCACCCCAAGCAATCTTACTCGAAACAAAGTGTCCAAACATAGCGCACCGTAAACACTGCTCCAAACCCTCCCCACCCCCAAGAGACAAACATGGGGTAAAATTGGGGTGTACTTGGTTACAATAATCACTATTCTGGCTATGCCCCTAAACACACCATGCTTCCTTCCTCCCACGAGAAAGACTGTTTTCCAAAACACAAATGCTCCCTTAATACCCCAACCGAACCACCCTGTCTGCAGAAGAAATATTTTGCAGCAGTAAATAAACATAAGTGACAAGGAAAATGCATTAAGGGATAACAAAATGGTACAGCTAAAAAGCACGAGTTGCATCGATTGTATGGCTCCAGACAAGGTTTAAAGGTTTCACGGCAATCATGATAACTGAGCCATTTTAAAATATATATCACACGTGGTTCATACCAAGCAGATTCAGTGATATTATTTGCCCTCAACACCAGGTTTCTGGAATACTGCTGCAGCAGCGGCCCACATTGTAAGACAGTGGTGACCCACATTATACGCCAAGCAGATGCACGTTATGTGGCACTGAAGGCCAAACGCACTGAAGGCCAAATTACGTTATCTAGCTCGTTTGACAGACTGATACAAAAGGGATTCGAGTGTTATTCAAAAACAGGTGAAGAAAACCATGCACTTTCAGTAGTCCCTATTCAAATGATTAAACGCAAACAATTTAAGGTCTTTTTATTAACACTTTCCTTCTTCCCAGAGTAAAATATATCAGGTAAAATATATACGTCGCAGTCAGCAGAAAACGACCCTACATGTACATATTTTGGCACTAAACGGTGTACAGGAATATGAGGTTCTGGAAGGTCGGGGAGATCTTGGATTGGAGAGCCTGATTAACAATGCAACTAAAAACAAGAAGGACTTCTTGGCTAGATGGTGACCAGTCCTGTTAAACATGGAAGGAGACTGCAGAGATGTGACATGCCTCCCAAGTTGACGGTGTTACCTCCTTTAGACAGAAAAGAGTTGTGGCTTCCCCCCCAAGGGAAAATGTATGGGGAACTTGGTCATGGCGTCGTACATATAACGTTACTAACAATTTGCCAGTCTTCCTCACTGATTACATGTATTGAGCCGTCCAATGTTGTCGAACTGCTGTCTGATGCAAACCTGCAACGTGGAGGTAAGGGGTTTAGTGAGTTGGTACACCATGCTGATATTACGGACATCTTGGATACTTACATACATATATATGTTATATTCTATTTAGGTACATTTATTTTAGCAGTCTCTTCTGTAATGTAAATATTTTCCCTCTAATTTCTTCCTATTAAATTTGCCCAGCTAGCCCTATTCCTTAATTCTGTCCTTGTTGCGTACAGAATTGGAGACCTTGCTTGGATCTCAGCGGAGGGAGGTACGTGTACTTATATCATCTTTATAATAAATCTAGTTTTGCTTCCTGCATTTCCTACTTCACTAGAGTTGGTGGTGAGTTGGTGGACGAGGTGTGTATGCTTTTGCAGTCATCGAAACGCCACCCTCAAACATCCATCCCCACTGAATGCGCTCTATTATGTTACGCTCCACACAGGCACGCAACTCCCCCTCGTTGTGCGTCTCAGCCAGGGCTGCTTCAGCTTCAGCTGCTGTGGGCTCGGCTGGGCAGTGTCTGGAGTCTCATCTCCGGCTCCTGAGTACTTACTGAACCACTTGCAGGTGGCTCAAAATGCAGCAGCCAGAGCTATTCTCATCGTGAGACCCAGAGCACACATGTCTACTCATCTAAAAAACCTTGCACTGGCTCCCAATAAGCAAGAGGATCCACTTTAAAGCATTGGTTCTGGCGTTTCGGGCCTTTCATGGCACGGGCGCCGTTTATCTCAGGAGACGGGTTCAATACTATGTGCCACATCGTGCCCTGAGGTCCTCTGGTCAAGCCCTGATACTTATTCCTAAATGTTCCTACTCACGGGAAGGCGGGTGCTCATTCCAACTGCTGGCCGCCCGCCTATGGAATAGTTTACCCCTTCATCTTAGGCTGGTCCAAGACCCGCTTGTTTTCAGGAGACAGCTAAAAACCTGGCTTTTCCGGCTATAATGCCTCTGTCCTGGCTTTAGTGCAACTGTTTCGAACTCTGATTTCTCTGTCCCTAGTCGGTCCTGTAGCGCCGGGACACTCTATGGAGTAGCCGTGTGCTTTACAAATAGAAATGTTCATTTCATTTCAATTATACCATTGTCAACTAGTTTCTGGATCTCTTCTTTACAACTTCGTCCTTGACACCCAAGGGAATGTTCCTAACCTTGTGGATGCATTGGCACGCATTTTCTATCAGAATTATTCTGTGTGAAAAACTTTTAAGCTCACCGATGCTCCCAGAGAAACATTGGTACAGGTGACAGTTTAAACATTAGCAAGTTTCATTGTTTCTTTCTATACATCCCAAAAATTCAATACAGAATATTGAAAATGGATCAAGGGGACTTATGCACCTCAACATCATCTGGGCGCGTCGGGGGGCACAAATATCCCCACGGTAATGATTCCAGGCCTCCCAAACCTTCCCCCACTTTTCAGGACATCCCCTAGCCACATACACAGAACGCTCTCTAAACATGCACCAATCCAAGTCTTCCACCCTTTTCTCTATCCGGGTCAGTTGGCTAGCTCCCCACAACTGAGCAATATGAAGCTTCGCTATCATACATGCCAACGTCACCCACTGCTTCCTGTGTGCATTCAGGTCTGTGGGCTCCTAAACATTGAGGATACACCTACGGGCCTCTGGCCTTATCTCCACCCCCAGGACCTCTCGCACCTTATTGTGTATCTTCTTCCAATACGTTTGCACCTCTGGACAGTGCCACAAAATATGTAGAAACATTCCAAGTTCCCCGCATCCCCTCCTGCACTCTCGACCTTCCGAGCGACCCTTCCGGACCAGACCCGGCCCCGTAACATATGGCCTGTGTAAAATCTTTAATTGCACCAACCTGATCCGCATCTGTATCGCCACCACCCGTGGAGAGGAAACCGCCTCCCGCCAGTCCTCATCATCCAGCTCCAGCCAATCTCCATTCCAGTGTGATTTTATAAGTACCAACGGGTCCTCCATATTATTTATGAGTTTCCTGTATATTAAGGAGATGGTCCTCTCAGGGAGATGACCGTCTAACACCCTGTCTTCCAGGGGGGAAGCGTCAGGAAGCGACGTGCCCCTGGGAATATGTGCGAGCAATGCATGACTAATCTGGAGGTAGCATAAGTGTTCCCGGTCATGAAGGTGGTATTGTTGCTGAAGAGAGTGAAATGTGTGGACCGTGTCCCCTCCCCAAACATCTTTAATCTGTGAGATCCCAATGTGGTCCCATTTGTCAAAACCTTTAGACTTCCATAGACTTCCCAACTTCTCCGAACTCCACAATGGGTTGGCGAGCGTGAGCCTCCCCTCCCACTTAAGGTACCTTGTAGCCACATGCCACACCTGAACGGCATGTGCAGTAGGTCCCGCTAGGGGGAATCGGTGAGGCCGAGCATAGAGCGCTCTGGTAAAATCACCCCCTGGCACCTGCCAGCGGTCCATGGCGTATCCCGGGTCCCCGGGGGGGCCATAAACTGCATGATTCACCGCAGCCAACTGCGAGGCCCAGTAATATTTACGTACATCAGGTAGCCCTATCCCCCCATCGTACCCAGACAGAGTGAGTTTAGTGAACGCGATGCGTGGCTTACCGTCCCACAAAAGCTGTCTCTGTAGGGCTTCTATTTCTTTGAAATAGGAGACCGGAACCGGGTCCATCGCATTTTGAAGTGCGTATAAAAACCGGGGAAGAGCCATCATTTTAAAAAGCACTGCTCTATTTATTTTTATTTATTTTATATTTTATATTCTTCTATAGCGCCTGAATAGACCCCCGAAGGGGTATCTCCGCGCTTTGCCAGAAGGAACGTAACTTCAGATGGTTTGTGGTCAAATAAGATGGTATAGTTTAACAGGGAGAGATCAATTGCTGGTGAATAGGTGCGTTTTTAAGATCTTTCGAAATGCCAGATGACTGGTGAGTGATCTCATCTCGAGGGGTAAAGAATTCCAGAGCTTTGGTCCCATATGGGCTAGTGCTCGGCCTCCTTGTCTGGACTTTTTTATTCTAGGCACCTGCAGAAGCTGCAGGTTACCAGAGCGCAGGGTTCGCCCAGGGGCATATGGCTGGAAGATTTTGGCCAGATATTTAGGACCTTCTCCTATTGCACTTTTATGAATAGTGCACAAGGTCTTAAACTGCACTCGTTTCTTCACTGGTAACCAGTGGAGTCTGGTCAGCAGCGGGAGAGAGGGAGTCCTGGGGGGGGCATTAAGGACTACCCTTGCTGCCGTGTTTTGGATCACCTGTAACTTTTTGAACTGTCCTTCATTTGCTCCTAGTAGAAGGCCGTTGCAGTAATCCACTCTGCTGATGACTAATGCCTGCACAAGTGTTTTCCTGTGGCAGTCTGGCAGATAGGGGAACACTCTCCTTAGCATCCCAATTGCCCGAAAGCAGGTGCTAGCCACTTGGTTTACGTGGTCCTTAAAGGTGAGTGCCTGGTCTAGTAACACGCCAAGATTTTTAACAGTGTTTTTAGGGCTGGGGGCAGGGCCTAACTCTAAAGGCCACCATTCTGGTGACCAGTGGGTTGCTGCTTGTCCAAACAGCATGACCTCAGTTTTCCCTACATTACATTGGAGACAGTTTGATGACATCCATGCAGATATTGCTCTCATGCCATCTGCAAAAGATCTTTTTATTGCAGGTGTCAGATCTTTGCAGGGAAAGAGAAGTTGGGTGTCATCGGCGTATGACACCGGGGTAAACCCAAATGATCTTGCTAAGTTGGCTAAGGGAGCTACATACACGGTAAATAGTGTTGGGCTCAGGCAGGAGCCCTGTGGCACTCCCTTATTGAGCTCCCTATAGATGGATTTGTGGGAGCCCAGCCTAACTTCTTGGGAGCGACCAGATAGAAAGCTTTCCATCCATGACAAAGCCGCTCCTTCCAAACCTACGTCCTTCAGTCGCTCAAGAAGCACCTTGTGAGACACCGTATCAAAGGCGGCGGAGAGGTCCAACAGCACCAGAATCATGGAGCTGCCCTCATCCAGTGCCATTTTGATGTTATTGGTTACTGTTTGAAGGGCTGATTCGGTGCTGTGGTTTGGCCTGAAACCAGATTGTGAGTAGTCCAGGCCCTCCGTCGCTTCAAGATGTTGTGAAAGATAGGTGTTTACGTGCTTCTCAGCTATTTTGCCGATGTATGGCAGGAGTGAAATAGGACGCAGGTTGGAGAGGTCGGTCCATGGGGAAGCCGCTTTTTTTCGTATTGGGTTTACCACCGCTCTTTTCCAATCTGCTGGGACCTGTCCTTTGATGAGGGAGATGTTAATAACACTCTGTATGGAGGGCCCCAGGAGAGACATCAGAGGAGGAACCATTTTGGCAGGGAGGAGGTCATTTGGAGATCCAGATTTGATATGAGTGATAAGAGGTGGGAGCTCTGTACTATCAATTAGAGGAAAGGATGATAGTGGATGTACGTTATCCTTCCGCAGAATTGGGGTTATAAGCTTATTAGTGTCACTCATACTGTTACTATTGCTGGCCGTCACTATTTTTTCATAAATAGTGTTTATTTTGTTCTCAAAGAAAGATGATATTTCGTCGCATAAAGTCTGTGAGAACTCATCTGAGCTCTCACATGCGGCGGGTTTAACAAAATTTTGCAGGATTTTAAAGAGCTCCTTGGGACAGTTGCCCGCTTCTTCTAGCTGTTGCAGTAGGCGGTTTTTCCTAGCCTGCTTAATGTTTTTGTAGTATATTAGTTGAGCGTGATAAAAAACCGCTCGAGTCTCCTCAGTCTTATTTTTCCTCCACTTTTTCTCTGCTCGCCTACATTTCTGTTTTTCCTCCCTTAGCTCCTGTGTGTACCAGCTTTCTTGCTTGGAGGAGGGATGCTCTTTATATAATTTTAAAGGGGCCAAAATATCAATGGCTCGCTTGATTGAGTCAGTGAGTTTGGCCAATGCCATGTCTACTGTATCTGCTGTTAGTATAGTAGGTTGTACCCAAATTTCCTTTAGATTATTTAAGGAAATTTTATGCCATTGACGGCGCCAGGTGGGAGGAGATGGCGCTTTATTGGTGGGTCTCTTAAGAGTCAGGAGTTGAAATTCTAAAAGGAAGTGGTCTGTCCATAGAATCTCTCTTGCTGGGAGACAGGTGAGCTTGGTGCAGTTGGAAAGGACAAGGTCCAACGTATGGCCACCTCTATGTGTGGGTCCGTTGTTTTGTAATTTTAGACCGAAGTTGGATAAGTCCGTGATAAGGGAATGGGATTCAGGTAATGTTGGTTGGTCAACATGAATATTAAAATCCCCTAAGAGGATAAAATCTTCGTTGGATTTAAGTCGGGGCGCTAGCAGCTCTTGAAGAGTGAGTGGGAACTCTGGGTTCGGTCCTGGAGGACGATAAACTAGAGCACCTTTCCAAGAGGTGTGGCTGGTTAGGTCAACTTTGAAAAACATGATTTCTTGTTGTAAACTTTGATGTTGTGCAAGTATAGTGACCTTTATATCGTCTTTGTGTATTACCCAGAAGGGAGAGCTGGAGTGCCTTCCAACGCGCCACATGACCCCTAAATCGAGTCAGTGGGGGGCCCAGGTTGTTAACAAACCTTAATTTCGGATCAAGAGTGACATAAATGTCAAGGTACTTAAACCCGACCGGTTCGATCCGAATCGGACAAGCATGCGGAATTATTGGCGGATCCCCCCTAAGAACGAAAAGAACCGACTTTGACCAGTTGATTTGCAAAGCCCGAGTATCTCCCAAAAATAGCTAGCACATCTAGGAAAGATATCAGGGATCCCCTCAGATTGGTACAGGGATGTGGAATTCCTATAGCCCGACGCCCAGGACATATTGTTTGGGGTCAGGGCAACAAGTTTTAATGTGTATTTTGTCCTTGGGACAAGTAGGCCCTACCCCCTGCAGCACAAACCCTTTGGCTGCCAGTTTGCAATACCACGTTAAGGATCAGGGAAGGGTACTGCCTGTAGTTTAGTTAATATTTGTGTGCATGTGTTAATGCTGTTCAAAATTTGTATTTATGGTTCATTAATGGAAAGCCTTTATTATTAGGGAGCACGCTCTAAGTAAATGTACGTTCTGACTGCACTACTGACAGTGGTTCCAGTATGAAAATGTGTACACACTGTTTCAAAGTTTAGCAACATGAGGCTATGCATGATGCTCACAGAATGCTCTCTGATTAGATGCAAATATTTGCAGAAGCTTGAAAGCAAGATTAATGCTTCTATGCTTTCAATATAAAATGTTCCTAAAAAATGAGTAGGGAAATAACATTTTGCTAAACTACTGTAAAATTTCAGGTACCATTTCTTTGCAGCATCATTTAGTAAAATGTGCCGATGCATGCTAGTATTTCCCAAAAATATTCATATTGGAAAATTTGTGTAACCAGTTTCAATAAGATTATGAGAAACAAAAATAAACAAGCCTTGGCAAAGCCAGAAGGTCTGACATTGGTGGTCAGCTTTTTAGTTTTGGCAATGAGTGACTTGTTTTGGCATGGCTTTTGTAAAACCTTATTGATGTGAGAGCTGCCAGGCCCTCACCATTATAACAAACATTGGCAAACACAAAAATTGTTTTTGGTCTCAAAAACACACACACTGCCACATTAGTTACTGGCACTGAACAAAACTACTTGGTGTACTGATATGCTCCTTGTGAAAGAGCAGAATGCTGTCACTCACAGTGAAGCCAGCTGATTCAGAGAGAGAGAATTTTAATAAACACAAAAGGTCATGTTAACTCCAGACCAAATTAGGGGCCTAATTATTAAAGAAAGTCTCAAAAGTGCACCTTTGGTATATGGCTTTCGTGAATTCACAAGAATTTACATTAGTAGTGCAAGAAATTGTACTTCTACAAAATATTTGTGAACTGCATTTTAGCATGAGCAAATATGCATGTGTAGATTTGTTCATGTGAAAACATGGATGTTTGAAAGTTCATTTTCCCTCCAACTACTTTTTTCCCAACTTTGAAAGAAGGTTTACGTATGCCACTCTCAGGAGTAAATTTCCAACATTTCTCAGTATGGGAAAGATTAGAGAAGATTTGTTGAAAACCCTAAAATATGCAAGTTAGTAGGTTTGCACAGACACAATAGGGCATTCCAAGCCTGGAACTACTGCTTACCACCATCTTCAGTCCCATTATGTGGAGCAGCGGAAACGTGGCAACCTAAAATGATTACTAGTATTCAAACACTACTATGGGATATGCCATGGCATTTTCCCTCCAACTACTTTTTTCCCAACTTTGAAAGAAGGTTTACGTATGCCACTCTCAGGAGTAAATTTCCAACATTTCTCAGTATGGGAAAGATTAGAGAAGATTTGTTGAAAACCCTAAAATATGCAAGTTAGTAGGTTTGCACAGACACAATAGGGCATTCCAAGCCTGGAACTACTGCTTACCACCATCTTCAGTCCCATTATGTGGAGCAGCGGAAACGTGGCAACCTAAAATGATTACTAGTATTCAAACACTACTATGGGATATGCCATGGCATAATCCGAGAGGCTATATAAGAGCTCTTAAATAATGAGATTGCTGCCATAATATGTGGCAGCGCTACATGGCACCAAAGGGACAAGTAGATTTATGAAGCAACCTGCCCCATGGACAAGTAGATATTTTAATAAATTCCACACCCCTGTTGGTAAAATAAAGCAAGATATCATCCGCATACAATGAGATTTTGACCTCCCACTCCAGCGTCCAACGCATACCACAAATCGATCGGTCCCAACTTACCCAAACTGCAAGTGGCTCTAAGGCTATGGCAAAAAGGAGTGGGGACAGGGGACAACCCTGTCTCGTACCCCTGCCAAGGGGAAAATCAGAGGACTTTCGGTTGTTTACAACAACTCTGGCCAGAGGGGACGCATATAGGAGACGCACCCAGGTGATAAACTCAGAACCAAAACCCATCTTCTCCAAGACCGCGAATAAATAGGTCCATTCTACCCTATCAAAAGCCATGGTGGCGTCTAAGGAAACAAGTACCGCCGGCTCCTGAATTACGGAGGCTCTGCCCAGCACCCCATGCAGTCGGCGCAGATTGAGGGCTGTATTGCGCCGTGGCATGAACCGGACTGATCCGCATGTATCAGGGAGGTGACAACTTTGACCAGCCGTGTAGCCAACAGCTTCGCCAGAACTTTGGGCTCGACATTCAGTAAAGAAATAGGTCTATACGATGAACAACACGTCTTAGGTTTGCCCACCTTGTGAATGACCACAATATTGGCCACCCGCTGATCATACGGAAGCTGTCCCATCTCCCTGCTCTCCTCACACATGAAGCGGAGGAACGGAGCGCTCAACTTATACAGTTCTATGGGGATTCCGTTCGGACCTGTAGCTCTCCCTGAGTTCACCCCCTTATAGCCTGCGCCACTTCATCATCTGTGAGTGGTAAGTCACATTGGGAAATTTAGTTACAAATTCTTCGCATAAATCTTCACACTCTGTCTTTCCGCTCAAAAGAGGGTCTGGACTATTAGGATCCAAACGTATTCCTAATTCACCTTGATCCCACCAACCTTAAAACGCAGGGACCAGAAAAAGACTCATACAGTTTGCACTCAGCTTGTCTCCCTTGAAATTCAAAGGTGAGTTTACGAAAACCGAGAAGCTCAATAGGTTCACCTGTATAACTTATGGGATGTACATCAGGTCTTTCCAATTCAGAACCGATTGCTACACTGAACACATTTTCCCATTTGTTTTTGTTGACAATGGAATAAGGTGATCCAGAGTCTGTCATAAGAGTTACTTGTACCCCATTCACAAACTGGCTTTTTCCTTTGCTTACCATAAGCTTCATCACTCTTTTCATGCAGACAACATATTTTGTCCTCATCACTATCACAGTCAACGCTCTGGTCCTCATGTTCACACTCTCAAACACATTTTACAGACTTAGATTTGCGGCACAGGGTTGCAAAGCGACATGACATTTTACAATAAGCACATCTCTGGCCTAAGGCTGGACATTTCCTATTATTTGCTAAATGGGAAAGAGCTACCACAACAGTAAACATTTCCCTTTAACCTCAGATAATTTCTCTGCACCTTTCTCTTTAACAAATTGTTTCTCATTTTTCTTTTTACTTTGGTCACTTGGGCAGGAAAAGTTAGCTTTGACCACTTTAATCATATCCTCACTATTATCAATTTTGCTCTTTGCAATAAAAGTCTTGGCACATCTAGAAGTTAGTTCAGCTTTGCTGATGACAGCACTGATTTCATGTAAGCTTGCATCACCATTAATCCAAAGTTTATCTTGAAGATTTTGATTATTACAATGGATAATCAATTGGTTGCGGATTAACTCCTCAATAACTCCAAATCTGCAGGATGAAGCAAGCCTTCTAAGAGAAGCTATGTAATCTTTGACTTTTTCATAAGGTTCTTGTTTCCTGTGATAAAAGTTGAATCTATGCACTGCCTTGCATACAGTAGGCGCAAAGTACGCGTTTAAATCTGCAATGGCTTGGGTGAAAACATTCACCTCACTTCCCGACAAGGGTTTCTTTTCAATTTGATTATAAATTCTTAAGCATCCAGGTCCTAAACAATGTAAAAGGATTTTCTTTTTCCTTTCCGGTGGGAATTCTTTACTTTCAAATGTATCTAAATCATTTATAAGGTAATCTCTCCATTCCTCTCAACTTTGGATTGACACCTCACAATCTTTAACCATAAATTGTTGTGGGGCAGGTAGATTCATTGTAGCCATAGCCATAGATAAAAATAAGACACAAATAATATTATGGAGTATAAGGAATTAAGTAATAGAATAATATGCACGCTTAAGATATTGTAAATCCAAGTTCAAACCACAAGGAAATGTACCGTAAGAAATAAGCGGTGTGCGTATCACCTTTGAAGCAAAATGTACCTTTTTGACACACGGTGAGTGTATCACCATAGAGAAATTGGGAAACGTTGGTGAACTTCGTAGAAATAACCGATGAAATGTGCATTCTCCTGCCGGTGTGAAATACTTCATGAAGTAATTGCACTCAAAATTGCTGCACATAAGGTCACCCAGCGTGACCTTGTGTGTCAAAGCGTTGCTCCGTTGTGCATAGCTAAGTTGCTGCGCTTTCACCATACATCACTGTTGCTTGGGGAGAATGCAGGACGGAGGTTAGTCAGCACCGCGAGCATAGAATGGTGCCACCGCTCGAAGAATTCGGTCGATGGCAGTTCCCCCAATGCTTCAATTACTGCTTAATCCAGGTAAAAAGTAATGTAAGTCTATGCATACCTCAGTAAAGATAGATGAGCTCGGTTCAAGATCACTGCTGCAAATATTACCCAGGAATGGTAGACAATCCTCAAAATGTCTTCTTTTGCTGTCCGAGTTTTGTCACAGTGGACGGTAGTAAAAAAAAAAACTCTCCAAGGCGTGGGTTTGTGGGGTTTATGGCCATCGTCGCCATTGTTGAAATGAATAATTGTACACAGGAAGGATTCTTCTTAAGATTTATTCCGATACTTAAAGCTCCTTTAGAGCACCACAAAGCAAACACAACCGCCAGCTGGCAGCTCCGTATATCGAACTGCCAAGCATTCTACAAACTCAGCGCTGCCCAACTCTAGAATCAACATCAATCAGGGTGGCTCGAGCAAACGCACGAGTACCAACAAAACAACCCACATAGCTCAGAGGGTTAATGTGCCTGCTACAAAGAACGTGTACCATGCAGATCACAGAACAGAGTGTGAGTAAACTACGAGTAGCCCCATAAACAAAATGAAATGATTGTCAGAAAGGGGCTATAGAGAGATGAGGTGCATTGTTGGTGAGTGGTAGTGAAGGAATTCATGGAGAAGGTGGAAATGGGGAAGAAGCGCCAAAAAAGACTGTTGCACCTTGCGTGACCAGTGCTAGCCTCCCCCCACTCAACATTCCCCCTCCCCAAAGTTCGAGTCTAGTTGCTTCCGTGGCTCATACCCCTTCTGCATGAGGCTCATTGATATCCGTAATTTCTCAATTGCATATAACTTGTATACTTTTGCCATGCAACAAAGAAGCCACCAAACTGCTGATGCTCACGCGACACCGTCCACGCATTCCCCATTCCTGTGAGATATTGCTGGGACTCTGCGGGCCATCTGGAGGATCAGTGGCCTCCCTGCACAGTAGGGTCACTAGCCAATAATTAGGGCAGCTCCTGGAAGAGGAGATGGTGGGAAAGGAATTTGCATGTGCTCATTTCCACTCTCACTGCACCTGCCTGCCAAAGCTCACTCCCAAAGAAATAAAGGAGCAAACTTGTTATTTAGCTTTCTACCTTGTATGCTGCTTTGCCATTCATGCTGTGTTGCTTCTCACAGCACCGGAGATATTTTTGCTGGAGTATGGATGAAAAGCATACTATAAAGTTTTTTTTTTTATTGATCTCATGCATTACACATATTGCATAAAAGCACAAGGCTAAGATAAGAGCTCTGATAATAGCCTCTTTGATTAGGCTAGAGCTTATACCACAGTAGGGTTTGAATACTAGCAATTCCCTTATTTTGCCGCCTTTTCGCATATCTACGTACTAGGGCTGGAGGTAGCAGTAAGTTCTCCATGGTTGGAATGCCCTTTTGAGTCTGTGCAAACCTACTAACTTGCATGGTTTATGGGTTTTCATCAGCTTGCCTCCAATATTTTCCCATACAGAGAAAGGTTTGAAATGTACTCCTGATAAGGGCAGAAGTAAAACTTCCTCCAGGGATGGGGGGAAAAGTGGTTGGTGGGAGTGTGAACTTGTTACCGCTCAACAGAATTTCGCACAAGCAAATCTCCACATGCATAATATTTTCTTGTGCTAAAATGAAGTTCACAAATATTTTCTAGGAATGAGAATTGCTGACCTACTTCTGAAAATTATGGTGAATTCATGAAAACTGTACATCTGCACTAATGCAGGGATGTATGCCATGGGACCATATTGGCATGCAAAATGTTTTTTGTTAACCAAAAATATTTTGCTTTTGCCAGTGTTTGTTGTAATGATGAGGGTCCGGAAGCTCCCACAACAGTACAGTTTTACAAAAAATATGTCAAAACAAGACCTGCATTGACAAAAATAAGTCTGACCACCAATATCATACCCATTCGCTTTGCCAATACTTGTTTTTTTCCAGTTTCATATAATTTTGTTGAAACTGGTTACACTGATTTTCCATTATCAATATGTTTGGGAAATACTAGCATGCATCAACACATTTTACTAAATGAGTCTTCAAATAAATTGTACCTAAAATGACCAAGTAGTTTAGCAGGAAGTTTTTTCCTTGTTGCCCTTTTTTAAAGAATCCGCAATCTTGCTTTCAAAGCTTTTGCATATATTTGCATCTAATCAGAGAGCATCCTGGTAGCATTATACTTAAAGCCCACTTATTCCCCAAGGACTGATGTCACCTACTTTAACAGTCCCAGCCCTAACCACCACCCTCTCGCTCCATTAGCGCCATTATATCCCTATGGGATAAATGTTGCGCTTTATAAATAAATAAATAAGTAGCCTCAAAATGTTAGACTTTGTCAAACAACTGTACACATTTTTACACTGGAACCACTGTCTGTAGTGCAGTCTGAACTTATGTTTCCTTATAGCGGTCACCCTAATATTAACAGCTTTGTATTAATGAACCATAATTACTAGTTCAAACAGCATTAACATGCGAACATAAATATTACCTTAACTGCAGACAATGCCCTTCCATCATTCATAACGTGCTAGTATAATCTGGCAGCCAAAGTGTCTGTGCTGCAGGGGCGTTGGACCTACTTGCCCCAAGGACAAAATAAACATGAAAACGTGTTGGCCTTGACCCCAAACAATATGTCCTGGGCATCGGGCTATAGAAATTCCACATCCCTGACCCTACACCCACCAGGAGTGGAATGCGCAGACCCCAAACATTAAAATCACATGCCAAGATGGGAGTCAAGATACCCAATGAAGTCCACATGTCATAGGGTCTAATCAAGAGTGGAGTCTACTGACCCTCCCTCCAGCACCTTCACGAAGACACCTTGAATCTAGAGTCCACAGATCAAGGTAGTTAAATTTACTGGCCTCTACTCGCCTTTAGGACCTCGGAACCCAAGAGTTTGAATGCACAAGCAAGTAGAACAGACTCTGTAGAGCCTTAAGAGCACACCGACCACATCTGTTAGAACTCGCATCTTGCCCACTCTCAATGTTAGGAGCAGACTACAAAATCCTTAGTAAAGTACTAGTGGTCTTGTGGTAAATAAATAAATAATACCTCTATTTTTGACTGGATATAACAATAACAGATAGCTCAATAAATAAGAGTCAAGATTCGAGGTAGTAGGAGTTTGCAGGTTTAATACAGCATAAAGGACAGGAACAGGACAACCTGCACGGGCAAGATCTGGGATGACTAGCAACTTTTAATAACAGTGCACAAGCATATATACTAAAATAATTGCATTACAGTGCATACAGTAGGCGTAGCAGTGGGTGGGGTTCGTAGCAGTCGCGAAAGATAAGGGTGAAAGTAGGTGTAACAGGAGGCGTGTACATAGACATGTGATGTAAACGTAACAGAATATGTCATAAATGGGGCGGAAACATGGAGGGGGCTACCTAAGGAGCCGGGACCTCTAACCTAGTGGTGCGCGCAAACTGGCAATGACGTGTGACTAGGGAGAAGCTGGGGGCTATGACTTCTGCGCTAGAAGCAGAGACTGAAGTCTGGAGAGTCAGAGCGACATGTACCTAAACACTATCTAGTATCTGATGTTTAGAGAACATGTTGATAGAATCCAAAAGTTATCAGGGTAAAGGCTAACAGACACTAAGACTGGTGCATGCATTATTCTACATGTAGTGTGTGTTGAGGAATATTAAATGACCATTAATACAGTATTTCTCTTACATGGAGACGTAAAGGCTAGACTGTGACTGAAACTATTGATGCGATTCAGTAGCTTAGGAATGCAGAGAAGGAGGGCTGGACTGATAACTAGAATCATAACATACTCTTGGCAGACTGGCAGGCAGAGCCAGGCTGAGCCGGGCACTGTGAGGCAGGAAGTAAGTGAAGGGTCATGGATACAGGTGGGGGCTGTATCGCTCCTCGGAGAGGGTTCAGGAGACAGGAGCTGAATCTGAGTCCGGGCCCTTTTGAGGCCTAGAAACGGAGACTTTTCAATGAATTTAACGTGTACACTGTAAAACGTGGCAACATAGCTTTACAGAGGCCTAATACTCATAGCTTTCACGAGAACTGGAAACTGGCATACTAGAGATGGACACAACTGTAATTGCGTCTTTAATCGATCATGGGGAATACATATGCATATTAATCATGCACACATAACATAACATGGGGAACACGTAGGGACACAGAACATGGCAAAATGTACTTTTCCACATTCCCTCCTTGTCACTGCGTTTCCATCAAGAAACATCAATATTCATGATACCATCTATCATTTCATACAGTATCATTTGCTCGTCTCGAATTTTCTTGGAACGGGATCTAGGACGGGACTTGGGACTAGGAATACAAGAGGTAGCACAAATGCCGCAAATCGCAGGGCCACATTGTATACAGAGGCAGCAACTGAATATGATCGCTACTGCAATACCTAGAAAGGACAATACTTTCCATCCCCAGGCAGAAATAATACTCCAAAACCAACCGGACCATGTCCAGGTGCCTGGATTCTGGTGTAACTGATGGGCAATTTTATGAAGTCTGGTTATAGCTGAATAAACAGACGGCGCGTTATTAGGAATGAAAATGCAGCAACTAGATCCGATGACTCTACATGCTCCTCCTCTATCGGCCAGTATGACGTCAAGAACGAGACGATTTTGGAGCACGACAAATCTCATAGCAGATTGCTCTTCGGTTAAGTTACCTAGGGCAGAAGCAGTCTCATTCACTACTGCCTCAAGGGTTCTGGTTAATCTACGGATTAACTTACTATTCTGGATAGGTCCTATAAAGAAAAAGAATCCTCTATTGAAATCTGTATACTGTTCTAGAGCAGTTTCAGTTTGGTCGACAATCGGGGACTCGATCTCCCTTCTATGTCTAATGTGTACTAGATGTGTGTTTCTGTGATAATCAGATGGGGCTAGGAAAACTGGTGGCAGTAGGAAGGCAATGTAACAGGTTCCCTCCCAATCGAGGGGCAGACGAACATATGCGGTCTGACCACAAACAAAATAAGAATGACGTGAAGCTTTGAAAATAGATTTCCCACTGTCACTATACTTGATAATAGTAGTACAATCACTATGTCCTACATGTACGGAACCATTATTTCTGACACATACTTCGCCTTTGACTGGTAGTACTGAAATAGCAGGTAAGTCTGGAGTAGGATCAGACTGAACATTCAGGACCATGAAATTCGAAGAATAATTACCCAAATTATAAACTTCATTTTCTAGATCTAACCCTGTTCTGTGGGGAAGACCTTGCTTGTCTGGAAAACATGTACTGTTCAGAAAGGACATATCCATTGAAGATGACGTTAACGTGGACCAGGCTCCACAGGAACCATTATGTGAAAACGGATAAGGAAACAGTGGCAGAACTCCCTTAGGTATCTGGAAAGGGGGGAGTCGACCACACACCCAACAATTAGTGGCATTGCTGGTCTGGTGTGAATAATGTAACATACGGATAAATGAATTGTTGCGCATAGCAAGACGATAGGATAGTTCGTGAGGAGGCAGATCACTAAACGTGTGCTCTACTGTAGCATTAGAAGACTTATTTACATGAGAAATTGGAAAACATAAATGAAATGCATAACTCGTGCAGGTAACCATTAGGCTGAGAAACAATATAAAACTTAGAAAAACGATACATCGGATTGAGTTTTGACTAACTCTCTCACTATGGGGGTCTATTTCATACATGTCAGATACCTGTCTAACCGTTTCACCTAGGGGAGGACTTAGACAATTAAACTGGCTGACTTATTTTACTAGACCGGAGCTTCTTTTTATACTCCTGCTGCGGAGTTTCCTCTAGCAGGGGAGGCTTTGAATCAATGTCATTTGCGGGACAGTCCTTAAGAATAATATCTCGGCAGTCTTTAAAATCGTGACAATCCTTGGAAAAGTTCTTGGAAACAGTTTGTAGTCGGGATCCGTGAAATTTCTTAACATGAGACAAATGGACCCACCCCTTACGGCCCTCCAACTTCACGGCCGTACGGGTGGTCAGAAGGACTTGCTTCGGTTCCTTCCAGCGAGGCTCCAGCGGACTTGAACGATCAAAATTGCGGACGAGGACCAAGCTTCCTGGAACGATTTCATGCGGTTTCACCTCGGTATTGTCTGGAAATGCGGCGGCAACCTGTGAACGACAAGAGTGGAGGGCAGACATCAAGGAAGCTAGGTAATCTGTCAGCATATTACTGGAAACATCGGTAATACTTCGGGGTCTGGGTGTACCCCACATATTTGGGGGGCGGCCGAATACGACCTCATACGGGGACAGACCTGATCTGGAATGTGCGACCATGCGCATATAAAATAGGGCGACTGGCAGAGCTACTAGCCAGTCCACACCTTTCTCTTGACAGATTTTAGCAATACGTATTTTCAAGGTTTGATTATGTCTCTCAACGAGACCGGCTGCTTCAGGATGGCGTACACAATGAAACTTCCACTGGTACCCTAACAAAAGGGAAACGTGCTTCATAAGTTCGGATGAGAATGGCTGGCCGTTATCAGAATACACGACCCTAGGGAGTCCATAGCGGGGGAAATATTCACGAACCAGCTGCTTGGCAGTGGTCGCGGCTGTGTAATCTGGGACTGGATATGCTTCTGTCCACCTGGACAAAGCGCATACAACTACAAGGACATACTTGAAACCTTGACATCGCTCCATCTGAATATAATCCATCTGGAGGACTTCAAAAGGGTGGTCAGGGGGTTGGAATCCACCTTGTTCCACCGGGACACTTTTACCTGGATTAAACTGGCAACATATCATACAGGTACGGACTTTCTGCTTGGCTGCAGCTCGTAAATGCTTGTTGAACCAAATGTTCTGGATACTGTCTAACATGGCTTTTTCCCCTAAATGTGCTGGACTATGTGCGGTATTGATAATGACTTGAACCATTGAGTCGGGGAGAAACCATGTGGCTTTTCCCTTCGTCAACCATCCTTGATCTGTCTGGACCCCTCCTTGTTCGGACCATTTCTTGATTTCATCGGGAGTAGCATGTGACTGGATATCTATGACATCTTGAGTAGGGTCCTTAACTGTCATACAAGTAGTCTGTTCTAGAGTGGATGTCGATGTCTTGTTAACTGGTATGTCTGGTGTCTGTGCTGTAAGCTTGGCTGTTCGATCTGCTAGATCATTACCTTGGGAAATAATGTCAGTAACTTTAGTATGTGCTTTGCATTTCATGATAGCGATAGATGTCGGTAAATGTATTGCATCTAACAGAGCTTGAATGAGGAGACCATGCTGAATCTTGGTTCCATGAGAAGTCATGAAACCTCTCTCCTGCCAGAGCACTCCAAAGTCGTGTACAACTCCGAATGCGTAGCGTGAATCTGTATAAATATTAACTTTCAGGTTCTTAGCGTGTATGCAGGCTTGAGTCAGAGCAACTAGCTCTGCTGCTTGAGCAGACAGGGTGTCAATACGGTGTGTCTCAATAACTTTAGTGTCAGTGGTCACTGCATACGCGGCTACTAGTTCTCCTGTACTTGTTCTCATACATGAACCATCCACATAAAGTGTCAGGTCAGGATCTGGTAATGGAATATCTGTCAGGTCTTGTCTTGGCTTGGTCATGGTATTAACTACTTCCACACAATCATGTGTGGCAGGACTTGAAATAACTGACGGTAACAGTGTAGCAGGATTCAGAACATTGCAGCGTCTGATTTCTATGTGAGGCTGGAACAGTGTCAATTCATAACCTGTTAAACGTGCAATTGTCAAGTGCTGAGTCTGTGTTCGATTTAAAAGAACTTCCACGGAGTGTGGAACTTGTACTGTCAAGGAATGTCCTAATACTATGGAATCACTTTGTCTGATAGCTAGTGCTGTGGCTGCAACTGACTTGAGGCACGCAGGCAGAGCCTGGGCTACTGGATCTAGTGTGCTCGAAAAATAAGCACAGGGCTTGTATTGTCCTGCTTGATCTTGTGTAAGAACAGATAATGCTGTACCATTACGTTCTGTGACAAAAAGTGTAAAAGACTTACTGTAGTTCGGTGTAGCTAGAACGGGAGCTTGGCATAAAGCTTTCTTTAGCTCATTAAAACTAAGTGTATGTTCAGATGTCCAAGGGAGAACAGTCGATACGGCTGCCTCCTGTGTCGTTAACTGTATCAGTGGCTTGGCTAGAAATGCATACTGAGGAATCCATTGTCTGCAATAGGAAGTAAGGCCGATAAAAGCACGTACCTCCTTCTGGGTCTTGGGCTGAGGAAGACTCGCTATTAACTGGATACGATCGGGTGTCAACTGCCTACCCCACTTGGACAGTAAGTGGCCTAAGTAGATCACTTGCTGGACACAGAATTGAAGTTTTGAAGGGGACACCTTGTGCCCCATCTCGGCTAGGAAGTACAAAACTGTAAGTGATGCTCGCTCGCAAGCACGTTCAGAACGGGCTGTGATCAGTAGATCATCGACATACTGGAGCAGGGCAGTGTCAGCTGGCATGTGAATATTGTCTAGTTGTCTCTTAAGTGCTTGACTGTAAATACTAGGACTTTCTGTGAAACCTTGAGGAGCTCGTGTGAATTTATAGCTCCTTCCATTTAAACAGAAACCGAAAAGGTACTGGCTATCTGGATGAATGGGGACACTGAAAAATGCGTTCTTGAGGTCTATGACTGTAAAAAATGTGGCTTCAGAATCAATGGCTGTCAATAGGGAAGAAATATCTGGAACAACTGGGTACTGGGGAATGATACATTTATTGAGTTCTCGAAGGTCAATCACTAATCGATATACTGGGGGTGCATTTGGATCAGTACGTTTCATGACTGGAATGATCGGAGAATTATATACATTGGAGTCAGTTTCTACAACTACTCCTTGAGCCATGAGCTCGTCAATAATTTTGGATAAGGCTGCTACAGCCTCAGGTGGCAGTCTGTACTGTCTGATTCGTGGTAACACTACACCTTGCTTGAGAGTCACACGATGGGGTGTGATTTGCATAAAACCAACATCAGTTGGACCTTGCGCCCATAGATGCTGGGGGACATTCAATAATCTGGGATCAAAATCACGTAAAACATAGTGACCCTTGAAGTCACGTAAAAACAAACGTATTCCCTCTGGGGAGCAGCAAATAACTGCACCTAATTCTTTCAGTGTCTTAATGCCTAACAAATTTTCTGGACATGACTTCGTAAGCAGTAGATCAGTAGTTCGGGACAATGGACCTACTTCTAGAGTAACTGGTTTGGATATCTCGTTTACAAAAGGCTTTCCTGAAAATCCAAGGGAAACATTTCTAGAGCCTGAGAGCGGAGCCCCTGGAACCTCGTCGTGACTAATAGTCGTCCTACTTGCCCCTGTATCAATCAGAAACTTTCTGTCTTTCCCTAATACTTGACTATGAACATAGGGACCTTCTTGATCTACAGGAATCTCGATGAGAGGCAAGCCTACCTCCCTCTCTAGGCTGTTTCATGAATATGGCTGATACTCTGGATACTCTGACTGTGCATACTGGTACATCTGCTGTGTAACATGCTGAGTTGCAGCAATAGGCTGCGGTGGTGGAACTGTCTGTTGTGCATTCTGTGGCTGAGAAGTCTGTGAAACTTGTTCTTGTCTAGGCGGACGTGGTCTTTCTTTAGTTTTACCAGTGGCTATGTTGTGTTTCAGAACTGCACACTCGTTTATAAAATGACCTGGCTGTTTACAATAATTGCATGTCCCTTTAACGGGAGCTGCAGGATGACTGGCTTGATTCGTACCCCTCTTCTGACTGTCTTGAGGAACAGATTGTGCAACTAGTACTTTCATTTTCGTGTCTTTCATACGTTTCCTTTCATGATCTTGCTCTTCTCTGCTTCTATTCTGATGATACTGGAGCATCTGTAACATTTGGGACGGAGTATTAGCTTGCCAGGTACTTTCGACTTTCAAAACTCGATTCTTAACTTGTGGACTCGAATTCTCGACTAGTTTAGTAACAAAAAGATGAGGGTATGACTCGCTACTCGTCTTGAGACCACTGTTAATGCTAAAGCATTTCTCGAATCTAGAATAAAAATCACTAGTGTCTTCGTCTTGTTTCTGTTTACAGGCTGAGATTGCATCCCAGTCTTCCTTTTTAGTGGCTAATAATCTTGGCAAAACTTGTATTAATAATTCAGGTAATTCTTTACATTTACCTCCTAGACCGGTACCTGGTACACGTGTATTTTCTTCAGCTTCTAGAGCTGTCCAATCTATCTTTTTCTCTCCCACCTCCCAATCTTTTTCCTTGAGTTTTTCGTATATGCCCGCAGGTAACAGGACTTTTAGCATTTTAATAATATCTGGATACGTGTATTCTCCCATACGGAGCATGTCCTTTAATTCTCGGTGGAACCCTGCTGGATCTTTGTCGTGACAGTGAATTAATTTCTTCATTTCTAAGAGTTCCATCTTGGTAACTGGGGTGTAAACAAATACTCGTTGCATTTCACCACCTGCTGTCCTAACTGGGTGTACTTCTCGTAACGGATTCTGTCTATCTATGTAAAACGGTTTACTTTCTGGGGGTGAGACATGAACAAAATGCGGGTTCAGAAACGTTCTATATTTGTGGCGCTGTTCTAGAATGACACTAATTAAATCGGTACCTAAACCTTTCCATCTATACTGGAGTAACTCGTTCAGGACATCATGTAACGGACCTGGATCAGAATGTTGACCCTCATACAGCGTAATGAGGTGCTGGATCATATACATACCCACCAGTCGCTGCTCGGCTGGGGGCAATTTCAGAAACATTTGTGCCACTATTTCGTCTGGAAAAGTGGTAGAATCAGTAATCCATCGGACTGCTGATCGGGCTAGTTCTTGTTCATGCATAGTACTTAATTCACTATAACCGATTCGTGATTTCAGAATTTGATCGGTAGCTTGAAATACTTGTTCTAGGGAACCTTGTTCTGGTGCTGGAAGATGAAAGACTTTCTTGTGTTCTAGGCGTAAATGTCGGTCTGGAAGTTTAGATTTACCTACATACGCTATTCTGGCGGTATTCTCGTCGTCTACCTCTTCAGTAGAAGAGTCATTTTCTTTCTCGCTTACTTGTGCTTCTCTGCGTTGTTCGTGTAACCTTATTATTTCTTTACGTATTTTCTTGTACATACTCTCTATACTATTGAGTGTCTTGTGCTTACCCTCGGCTATATTATCACTCCACCTTGTCAGAACTTTCATTTCGACCGGATCTTTAGTCAGGGAATCTTGTTCCCGTATTAAACAATTGATCAGAAACTTTAATAACATCAACTGGATCTCAGCTTTTCTGAGAGACATGACTTCACCAATACTTTCTGGATCTTGTCCTGTACGAATGAAACGATACATTCTGTCTAGATCTTCTTTCATATTCGGTAAGGTGACCAAATACTCGGACACCTGTCTTATACGTACGGAATATAGAACCATACTATCCTCGCCTGGGACTGGATCATAACAGCATTCAGTAAGAACTCGCCTGATTTCTGCAATGGACTTATATTTGGGCGTACGCTGTAACGCACGTTCATGTAACTCGATTGCTCCTAAACGCCTACTTGGCGGCGGGGTACCAGGAGGACCTCCTCCCGCGGCCCCTATACTGGAATCATCGACTGATACTCTTCGTGCTGGCAGAGTGGCTGATGTGGCGGGAATTTGTACTACGGGCTGGACCGGGGGTGCCGTAACAGGTACTGCACCAGGTGCCCCGGTGACTGGAGGAGCAGGAATTACATTATTTACAGGAGCTGGCAGAACAGGATTTGCATATTCTGGGACTGTGTCGTCCAAATAGGACGAGAGAAAAATATCAGCTGCGGTCGGTTTGTGACGCAGATTGGTCGGGACTAAGGGTGGCGGAAAATTACTGGATGCTTCCGGGGTTGCTTTTGGCAAGCCCTCGGCAAGAAGAGGATACATACCCTTAATAAGGGCATTTCTCTGTCTGTCTGACTGTTCGGTTTTAACTCGTTCACCTATTTCGATTAATTCCCTTTCTTGGGCTCTTTCTGAGGATTCTCTACTTAATTCTGACTTTCTGATTTCTTTTTCGGTTCTTTTATGAGATTCTTTGCGCCATAACTCGATGGCATCTTTCTGTGACTGTCTGGCTTTCTTTTTCCATAATACTTCTTCTACTCGCATGATGCACTCGGCATCCCACGTACCTGATACGGGCCATCTATACTTTTCCTCTAAGTTCTTGGTGTACTCCACCCATAAATCTAGATATAATATGGCGCTTATGCCATGCTTCTGATACATAAAATGACCTGGACTGTCCCTAGGCGGGACAGGAACTGCTTCTTCTAACAGACCTTTCCTAGTTCTTAACTGACGTAATTTGGAAAACAAAGGCATGACTGGGCTGGAGCCTAGACACAATACAATACACAATAAACACAATAATTACACCACTTTCATACCACGACATTGAAATACATGAATGACATTTAAAATAACAGTTCGGACAAAATTCCACCTGGAATACTGAAAACAGAATACATGAATTTCTCGAGAACAGAACAGACTAGAACAGAAACTAGATGCACTGCTAAAACAGTACGAAACTTACCGGTCTCATAAAGAGACACGTCGGGACCCGCATCCACCTAAATGGACACTTCGTGTTGGATCTGTGTACCCCAAACCCACGGACCAGAGACAATACAATTGACCCTGTCTAGATACTACCCCAGCAACGGTACTCACCGGGCAGCAAGAACGGAAGGCCTCGGACTGGACTGGACTGCTACGACGCCGGACGGACGAACTTCGGACTTCAGTTACGGGTGGGCCTCCGGATACCTCGGACCTTGGACTCTCGGCTTGGGCTCTGGTCGGGACTCGCCGCGTTCCTCCACCGCCTCGTCTGGATGCTGGACCGCAACCTCCGTCTCCTCCGTGGGCCTGAGGGATACTTGAAGCAGAAATATCTGCCACTGCGCAGGATGGTTCCGTCACGACTGCAGAGGATCAGGGGGCTTGCGTGGCTTCTCCGGCGCGTGGGGAAAGGGCAAGTCCCTATTCGGGCGCCATTATGTGGTAAATAAATAAATAATAACTCTATTTTTGACTGGATATAACAATAACAGATAGCTCAATAAATAAGAGTCAAGATTCGAGGTAGTAGGAGTTTGCAGGTTTAATACAGCATAAAGGACAGGAACAGGACAACCTGCACGGGCAAGATCTGGGATGGCTAGCAACTTTTAATAACAGTGCACAAGCATATATACTAAAATAATTGCATTACAGTGCATACAGTAGGCGTAGCAGTGGGTGGGGTTCGTAGCAGTCGCGAAAGATAAGGGTGAAAGTAGGTGTAACAGGAGGCGTGTACATAGACATGTGATGTAAACGTAACAGAATATGTCATAAATGGGGCGGAAACATGGAGGGGGCTACCTAAGGAGCCGGGACCTCTAACCTAGTGGTGCGCGCAAACTGGCAATGACGTGTGACTAGGGAGAAGCTGGGGGCTATGACTTCTGCGCTAGAAGCAGAGACTGAAGTCTGGAGAGTCAGAGCGACATGTACCTAAACACTATCTAGTATCTGATGTTTAGAGAACATGTTGATAGAATCCAAAAGTTATCAGGGTAAAGGCTAACAGACACTAAGACTGGTGCATGCATTATTCTACATGTAGTGTGTGTTGAGGAATATTAAATGACCATTAATACAGTATTTCTCTTACATGGAGACGTAAAGGCTAGACTGTGACTGAAACTATTGATGCGATTCAGTAGCTTAGGAATGCAGAGAAGGAGGGCTGGACTGATAACTAGAATCATAACATACTCTTGGCAGACTGGCAGGCAGAGCCAGGCTGAGCCGGGCACTGTGAGGCAGGAAGTAAGTGAAGGGTCAGGGATACAGGTGGGGGCTGTATCGCTCCTCGGAGAGGGTTCAGGAGACAGGAGCTGAATCTGAGTCCGGGCCCTTTTGAGGCCTAGAAACGGAGACTTTTCAATGAATTTAACGTGCACACTGTAAAACGTGGCAACATAGCTTTACAGAGGCCTAATACTCGTAGCTTTCACGAGAACTGGAAACTGGCATACTAGAGATGGACACAACTGTAATTGCGTCTTTAATCGATCATGGGGAATACATATGCATATTAATCATGCACACATAACATAACATGGGGAACACGTAGGGACACAGAACATGGCAAAATTTACTTTTCCACAGTCTGACTGATGAAAGACGTGACCTGTCTGGTTCACGCTGACCAGAACGGCTTTATCCCTGAAAGATCCACCACACTCAATATCCGGAGACTTCATTGAGTGATGGAGCAGGCCTCACTACGGTGTTAGACTTAGAAAAGGTATTTGACACTGTTTACTGAGGCTACCTTTTTCCCCACACTGAAAAATTGGGAATAACCTGGGGATTGCAGAAGCTGATCAGGCTCTTCTACATTAACAATAGGCTGACTTGTCTCGCCTCCAATTTCGGAGAGTAGGGGCACCCATCACGGTTGTCCCCTTTCACCGCTGCTATTTGCTCTGCCAATGGAGCCTTTGTCTCAATGGCTTTGCCAGAGTGGTGAGGAGTGGGTTATCCTATTGAATGACGAAGTGCACATGATCTTGCTTTATGCGGACAATATTCTCTTGTATATACGTGATATCCACACGGGGGTCCCCGAATTTGCAGGAAAATTTGAGGAATATAAGAGGGCATTGACACTGCAAGTTAATTGGGCGAAGTCATGTGTCTTTCCACTTCAAGGTGGCTGTCCTTCACAAGAAATAACTGTAGTGACCACTTGATGAGATGGTAACCTTGTATGTTCCAGTATTTAGGGGTCAATATATACTGGAACACCCAGGACCTTATAGATGGGAATTTACCCAGGGCTATTTCCTCCTTGTCCGCAGATGGCATTCTGGAGTACCTCACCACTTGAAGTAAGGGTTGCATATCTTTTCTTTCATAACCTTCCGGTGTCAATCCCAAGATCCACTTTCCCTCCATTGCATGTGATGTTGGGAGTTTTTATATGGAACAAGGGTAGGAGGCGAGTGGTGGCACTGTGCAAGCTACAACTGCCAGTGGATAAGGGTGGCCTTTGAATATTACTATCTGGCGGCACAGCTGCAGTGGCCAGCGAGGTGGCTGGCAGGTAGGCAGACTGATGAGGTAGGTAGAATGTCAGTGGAAAGAGCACAGGCGATGATAGGGGAGGCACTATTCCCAGGGGCAGGACTCCCCGCTAGGCTAATAATCTAGTACGCATCGCCTGCAAGAGGTATTAGGAACTTATAGGGTGGGATGGCCTGGCAGCACGCTGAGACGCTGGTGTAAGTACTCTAGGGGATGTGTTCCAGGATAGGGCACTTATACCCTTGGGTCAGCCGCAGGAGGAATGTGAGCTACCAGCAAGACACTTCCTGGTTATTGGCAGATTGGTAGCAGAGCAGGGCAGTCTATGGAACATCACTGACAGTGAACCAGAGCAGCATCCCCTTGTGTACGCTTTACACATCATGGGAGGTGGCTGCTGTTTGGTCACTTGGTTTGCCAAGGTGGGAGCACACAAAATTGACCCCCTAATAGTGATGCTTAGAAGTTGGGAGAAAGACAAAGGACGGGAAAGGGCACATAAAGAGTGGAAAAGGGCCACACAATATCCACGGAAATTGGCCCGCAATGCTAAGTTTCAATATATCCAATATAACATATTGCCTAGAGCTTACCTCACAAGCCTTCACAAAAGGTTTCATGCTTCCCAACTCAGCCCTAGGTGTCACACGCACAATGCGGATTTAGTTCTGTAACTGCCATGCAACAGCGGCATTGTGGAGAGTGGTTACGAACACATTAGCAACACAGATGGGTCGTACTGACCTACATACATTGGAAGGGGCATTGCTATTTCTGTACAGACGAAGGAAGTCCCAAAAGATGACCACCCAATTCATAGACTTGGCGTTACATATAGCATGCCTTCAATTTTTTATTTATTTTATATTTTTATATAGCGCCTGAATAGACCCCCGAAGGGGTATCTCCGCACTTTTGCCAGGGAAGAATTAAACTCATGCTAATCCATGGTCAGAGGAAACAGTTGGGCTATGATCGTGAGTTTAGATGTTCATAAATAGGTGAGTTTTAAGGGATTTTCGGAAGGCTAGGTGATTAGTGATTTGTCTCAGTGTATGGGGCAGTGAGTTCCAGAGGACAGGTCCAGTGTGGGCCAGGGCACGGCCTCCCTGTCTCGATTTTTTAATTCTGGGTACCTGTATTAGCTGTTGATTGCTGGAGCGTAGGGATCGTCCGGGAACATATGGTGAGAAGGCTTTCGTCAGATACTTGGGACCAATACCTGACAAACATTTGTGGATGGTACATAGGATTTTAAACTTAATGCGTTGCCGCATTGGGAGCCAGTGGAGTTTAGTCAGCAGAGGGCGGGAGGGAGTCCTAGGTGGTACATTAAGGACAAGCCTCGCCGCGGTGTTTTGGACTATTTGCAATTTTCAATTTGCAATTTTCAATAACAATACATTGGAAAGCACATACTCCCCAGAGTGAACAGCACTAGAGTGCCGCAACATTAAAATTGGATAAGGCGGAGAGAGTGGCACTAAGAAGAGAAGAGGTCAGAGGGTTGCGAAGAATACCCTTAGTTGGGCTGTGGGAGAACATAATGCAAGAGTTGCTATTGCTGCATAATACCCCTTCAGAAGGACAGACGATAAGCAGACCTTAATGGTGCCAACATGGGGTGCCGCATGTCCAAATTCGTCTGCGATGACCCTGACCACGCACCCTGCGGTTCGGATGGTCTCTGCCTCAGACCCTGACACATGACCACCCATTAGCACTGGACGCCCACATAAGGGGAGAGGATGAGGGGTTAAGCACACCAAAATACAGTAAATAGGTACACAATGAAACAGTGTAGGAACACCACAAAGAGATATGAGATAAAAAAGAAGACATACATAAAGTGTGACCCTACTGTTGCGATCTGAAGCCAACGTTATTTATTAAAGACCGTTTATGATATACTGAACCATTTGCTTCAGCCAATATCTTATGATGGTCACAAATGTAAGCTCTGAAATACATTTTCCTATAATATACCTCATGATACCTTGTACTGTGACAAAATCTAATAAAAATGGTTTACAAAAAAAAAAAAGAGCACAGACCACATGCCTGTGTGATTGAAGCCTTGAATGCGCAAAACCTAGAGGTTTAGTACAGACAATGAAAGGGGTGTTCAGGGAACTCCAAGAGTGGACTCAAAGACCCCTAGATTGGAGGCCAGAGGACTGACAGATGCAACTTCAGTCCCTGAGAACTGAGTGACAAACCCGTAGCTAGTTCCCAGATCTAATTGTCAGGGTAGCAACTTTACACTGCTCTGTTGAGCTATATTAATTCATGTTTAATGCATGTAGAAAGACACAAACGTATATTATCTCATATGGAAACTATCCATCAACCTAAACCAAAATCTTTCTGGTAAAGGTGATCACGGCAACTCCAGTTTCATAACAAACGTCAGTGGTATTGAGATAGTCACGGGCACAAAATGCTATTATTGCAGCTGTACAAATACATGAAATATTTTTGCATCCTACAATATTTTTTAAAGTATTCACTACAATATATAAACCTGATTCTCCTAAAACGAGGTTTATGTTGCATTTCTCTGATTTACATTAAAACTATGATTATGGTATGGAAACGTGCATCTTGCAAGTCGTTTTAGTATTAGACATATTGCATGGGGGTAGGGAGTAAAGTGCAGGAAAGAGTAAATGAGAGTGAACGCCAGCGAGGCGAAACCTACAAGCACAAACGGACACAGAAGGCAGACAGAAGAGAGGAGTAAACTTGAGATAAAAGTCTGAAATGGAGGGAGAGAGCGAGGCACTGCTGGTCCCACCTTTGAGAATCCAATGAACAATGGCAGAATGGGCGGCACTCAGCAGCTGCCACACTCGGTGTCCACACTCACGGCACGCTCGAGGGTCTGCTGAGAGCAGGACACTGGGGGTAGAGGTCTGCGGGCGACGGCTCGAGCCAGACCAGGAAGCGCGCGGGGACGAAGCCTCAGTCTCGTCACGCTGACTCAGCACATCCTACTATCAGTGAGGCCTCACACACCCAGTCACATCCTGCATAATGCCTCCTCCCAGGCACTCGAAACACTATGCTGCAGGCCCATCTCTCATTGGGGGGGCTTACAATTGGCCCTGGAGCCCCTACTTGTTGCCCACAGTGCAAACTCCAGAAGTGACTGTGTGCAACCGTGAAGGGGGAGGCCGCAGCCTGCTCTGTCCATCTCATGTCGCTGCACCCTCGGGACCGACTGAGGGGACAACACTGAGCTGAACTAAAGGGGCGTGGGGGGACTCAGAGAGGGGCAGAGTCCCAGATCTGTGGGCACTGCACAGCTGCTCTCTGAGTGAGACGGTAGGGTATAGCTCACCTGCTGTCCAAGGCTGCCTCGTGCAGTCATCACGGCTTAAGGGCACCCTTTACCTTAAGTCCACATGCCCAATTTCCTACGCATGCACCTCTCCTTGTCTCCTCTTATGGGCAGGATTTGTCAAAAGTCTATTTAGTGCCATATGCAGAGGCTGGGCTGCTCCGCACACACGAGGAAATGAAAAATCCCCACATTGGTGGTGCCATGGCTAGTATCCAACAAAGGTGCTCTCTGGCATGAGGGTCGAGCTCAAACATAACTTGATTAAATACTGGAACTTCACATCTAAGTGACATCATTCTTTGTATAGAACAAAAGCTATAGTGTGCTGGCAGTGAACCAAGGCATGATTGGACATCACAAGGGGTGTTTCATTTGAACACCTGACTGCCTCTTCAAGCAGTCACAGACCGTAAACTCCTGAAGACAGATAGGCTCCTGGTGAGGATGGATTGGCGACACTTCCCCTCTGAAAGCTTGAAGAAGGGACAAAAGACTCAGTCAAATACATTTGCATGGAGTACCTTGATATCAGAAGGCATCATCGGTTTCAAACTGGTCAAGAAACCATCTAGAATTTTCTAGCATTGTTTAGCCGTGTTCTTAAGATGAAAATAACTTTATCCACCCCCCCCTTTGCATCGGGGTGAAAAAAGACCTGCACCAAATTGTGTTTGAGGTATCGTACATCACATATTCCCCAGAACTGATACTTGACTTTAAATGTTGCATTTCGTCTCTCTGGCATGTGTTTCTTTAAATTAGAGTGTGAATCAAATAATCTATTTTTTATACAATCAATACAGTCTTTCATGTGGGTCAGAAGAGCCAATGGGTTTTGTGCAAGATGTTTTTAGACACTACAGTAGAGGGTCATTCCTCATAAAGCATGAGGGACAACAGAAAAGTCAGGGAATAAGTGAGGAAAATCAGACCTGATCACAAACTGGTAAGTAGCTCAGTGGGTTAACCTGATAGCAGAAAATACAATATGGCCAGCAGCTCATATTAATGTAGGTCAGCGGTGATGATTCTGTGTAGAGAAGTGGAATGCAGCCTGGGGAATATTGGGTGGATACATTCCTTTTGATTGGGATCTCCACTGGTATGCATTTTATGGTTCCCAGTCTTCAGGCAGCACTGTTCCTGTGGGCCATTTGCACAATTCTGTTATTCTTTGTCTGGGTCTCTCCGTAAGGCAGGATTGGAGGCTCACTTAATCCATGGTTAGAGGTCCTCAAGAAGGTATGTTGGATGCTTTCACTGGCCTCTGAATGTAGATCTCAACTACAGCACAGGTCGGGCAGCGTCAATCCCTTTGGATGTAGTTCTTTCTGGAACTGCTTCATTCCTCTATTAATGCATTAAGAAGAACATCCCAGGAACATTCTGTTTATGGGGGAATCTTCCTTGGGGCATCATCGGATGCATCCCTTCCTTAAGGAGTGGGGTCTTCCTTAGGGTGTGATGGGCAGCTATATGTCTCTGAGTTTGGAACCTGCCCGGGTTATTGCTGTGTGGTTCCAGTCTGTTCTGGAAGGTGGTCTCCCTGCTTAAGCGCTGCTGGGCATCTTGAAAGGGGATCCTTTCCATGGGATACTCAATATGTTTCCATTCTTCACTGAGATTAACAGGCAGTTTCATGTTCCTTTACTTGCACGTCATCCTAGGGTATGTCAGGTGGCTCCTTTTTTTCATATGGTAGGAATTTTGTCTGGGGTATTTTTTTTTATAGTAGCTAATGTCACAACGCTGTAGAATACACTGGCCATCCAACTATGACACACAGATCAACTACTCCTGTTTAGGAAAGCACAGAAAATGTTATTGTTGAGAAAGAGTTTGTCTGCCACAATGCTCTGCTGCCTCTGGTCACCAATGCTCCACAAACACCATGATGATGATGATGATGATGCCCTGATAACTTACTGGTAATCCTCATTACTCTTAGTCCTACCAATCACACTTGTTACAACATGAGGCTGACTCCGTCCTCTAGACAGAAAACAAAATCCCACACACAGGAGTATTCTAGTTAGCTTTACCCATCCACATGGGTACCATATAAGCACGGGCTTACCCAGAATCCTCCTGAAGTATCGAAACAAAATCAAAGGCTCGTAGGGGGGAGCAACGTAATAACTAAGAAGGAAAAATTGGACCAAGAGTCCAGTCATTGCAACATGAGGTACACCAAATAATCAGCCTTTGAAAAAAAATGCATTATATAGCAAGTATGCACACCCGTTTTGATGCACTGAACCTGTGAACTAATAGAAACTGTTAAGCAATTCATTTCAAAACTGAACTTAACACCCCCAAAAAGTTCTTAGAACAATCCAGAACATTTTTCAGGCTGTAATGTCTCCCAAAGTAGAGCACAAAGACCAAGCGGATGCTCTATAAATCTCTGAAAGAGACACATCATGGTACGCTGTCCACGATGCAGCAACGCTCCCAGTAGATTGACCCTGAATCAAGCTGCCTCCAGACAAGCTCTGTTGAGCCTCCAGGTATACTTCAACCACCTACTCAATGTGGCTATAGTTGCAGACATGTCTTGACCTGCTTGCCCAAAAGTCACAAAAAGTCGATCAGTCTTCCTAAATGCTTGAGACCTGTCAAAATAAAATGGAAAGGGTACGTTTAACACCCAGAGAGTTTAGAGCCTTCTCCTCCTCTGAGAAAGGAGAGAAAGGAAAGAAGGGAGAATCGTCGCTTGGGAAACGTGAAAGAAGAGTGAAACTTAGGTAAAAAAGAAACATCCAGACGTAGGACGGCTTTATCCTTGAAAATCTGAGAAAAAGAGGACAATAGAGTAAAGCAGAAAGCTCCCCAATCCTTAGAGCATGTGTGATAGCCACTATAAAGAGAACTTTATAGGAGAGAAATCTCAAACCAACTTCCCCTAGAGGCTCAAAGGCAGAGGTTTGTGAACAGACAGTAAACCCCAAGTGGGAGAGGATTTTACCATAGGTCATGAAATAAAGAAACTCTTTAAAACTCTGTGAATCAATTTCTCCCAGAGGCTCAGAAAACTCTCTAAATACCTTGACACAGATCGGTGAGAGTAGAGAGAAAAAGATCAAGTTGATTGCCCTCCAGCAAAAACTACAAGATTGTTGAAAAAGAACAGAACAAAACCAAGAGATCATGCTAGGAGCACCATTTGTGAAAAATATACCAATGACTAGAGTAGGCTTTGAGAGTCACAGGGAGACCCTTATTTAACAGGTTCGCCCTTTCAACCTCCAAGCAGGGAACGGGATGAAGATGTGGAGGGCAAGAAGTCTCGAAAGGAGATAGAGTTTAACAGGAGAGGCCAAGTGGCCAGTTGCTGTAGAAGAGGAAACCATGAACCCCTTCGCCAGAACGGACGGATCAAGATCATCTCTGCTCTCTCCCGTTGAATCTTTGCCAACGTCTTTGTGATCAACGGAAATTAAGAGAAAGAATAAAGGTACCTCTTGGGCAATCCACCAAGCGAGTGTCCATGCACTGGGCTTCCTCCTTCTGAAACCCTGAACAATACCTCAGAACCTTGAAATTGTACCTTGATGCATAAAGCTCCAGAAACGGCCAACCTAACTTCCAACAGAGCTGGAGGAAGATCTTGTGTGACAAAACTAGGTTCAGTGATGAGGGGAATGTCATGCTCAGCTGAGCCACATGAGAGTTATCTGCATCCTTGATGGGAGATGTTGTCAACTCAGAAGATTGAACTCTCTGCCCAGCGACCAATTGATGACTGTACATGATTCAAGGTTTTGGATTTGGTGCTCCCCTAATGATTTATGTAGGCAATGTAGATCGTGTTGTAGGAGAGCTCTGTAGACTGCCATGAGTTCCCTCCAATTGGACGACTCCCTCTGCTCCTACCACGGCCACTGGTTGATCCTACCGCATATGCATGCCCTTGATCAGGTTGTGAGTGTCCTACCACCATTCCAATTCCTAGACCTGGCTGGCGAGAGTAACCAAGTGAACGAGAGAGTGAGTCTTCTGAGAGTAGAACCTGTGTAGCTGCCAAAGGAATGGTCATAGATGTAGGCGTGCCCATGGGACTAGGAATACAAATATCTCCATATGCCCCTGAAGATAGTCGTCTAACTAAGGGTAAACTGGACTACCATGTAAGTGAAGATAAGACATAACTGGAGCCATCATCTTGGTGAAAGCCCTAGGGGCTGATTGTATGACGAAGTGGAGGACCCAAAACTGCCAATGACGACTCCCGAAAAAAATCTCAGAAAACTCCAGTCCTGCTGAGCAGGAGGGATATGCAGGTAAGCATTCATTGGATCCAGGGTAATCATGAACGTTAGAGATGGAATTAATGGGGTATTCCTCTGAAGGGTTTTCATCTTTGACTTGGACATCGGTGATGAAGAACTTCAGAGCCTTCAGGTCTATCGCTAGATAATAACCCTGAGATGATTTATTGATCAGGAAGACAGAGTAGACCAACCCCCCCAGCCTCCTTCCCTCTGAGGCAAAGGGCAAACTGCTCTTCTCTTGAAAAGAGAGGAAACTTTCTCAATTGAGGCCTGCCTTTTGATGGAATCCCGGGGAACAGGGGTGAGGATTATTCCAGACAACATTGAAGGAGTCTGGAATTTTATGTCGTAACCCCTCTTGACAATGCCGAGGACCCATCTGTCTGTGGTTATGGAACTCCATGCACAGAAAAAAGTCCCTGCTACCCAGCATAGTCAAGAATTCTATTTTGGAAACAAAAGCTGCATTACTCATGACTTTACAACCAAGGGGACAAAGCCCGGAATGAAAATTGTGCTAGAAGCAAACCTCATCCAAGTGCACAGCGCAAACAACGTAAAAACCCTGTCTGTAGACAAACCCAACAAGAGCTTCACAGATCTCGGCAATATTGCTAATGACAACCCTTGTGAGGAAAATACACTCAGCACGAGCAACAAAACCAACGCACAAACGAACTGCGAACCAAAAAGCAACAAAGCACCTTAGTGAACACAAGGAGGCAAACACAAGCACCGAAAAGGAGCACTGGGCAGAGAATGATCCAACTCTGGGAGGCTCAGCTTCAATTCAAATCGCACAAGAAACTGATAATAACAGAACATCGAGGCCGGGGAGTGATACAGCAAACACATACAGGCCACCAACTTCCCCGTCAGAGGTGATAGAAATATCCTCATATCTGGGAAAGGAAGAGTGGGAAGATCTACTAGCTGCATACTCCCAAAATAAAAGCAGAAGTGAGACAAGCGCTAATACACCGATTACGATAAGTGATGGCTCACACGAACAACCAGCGACGAGTGCAGCGGCGCCAGAGAGGGGTCACAAAAGACCTATAACCTCAGAAAATCACGCAGAAACCCCAAAACACACAAAGCACGAAAGCGCTTGGCCTAGTCTGCTCAAAACAATACAACTCCTGGTAGAAGCCCTCAACTATCAATCGGACAGAATGGACACTCAACTAACATTATTGGACACACTGGCTGTATTTGTGGTCGCCATTGACGGGAAGCTGGGCACGCTAAACTCGCTTCTTCAAAACAAGCTGGATCAGCCGCAACACGAAACCAGGCACAACAAAGGTGGATGTGGATGCGGCCCAATCATCGACAAATTGTTGACACTTCCAACAATATTGAGCGACCTGTGCATACAGCTCAAAAGGCCTGCCCAGGGACAACAAATTGATCCCTGCAAAAAAGAAGAGAATGATAACTCAAGGATAAAGGATGAGCCGGCAACTAATGAACATGGAAACTCCAAAACAAGAACCCCCTTACCCAATACACCCAAAAGCACAGGGGCCTGTGAAATTGGAACTTCTGACCCTCTGCTCTCTGAAAACCTGGAGGAAGAAAAAGCACATACAAAAATGAATGCTAAACAAAGAAGAGCTAAAAAACGCAAAGGTAGGAAACATAAGATACTCTCGAATCGCGAAGGCTTCATGCACCTCTTTGGGAATATTCCAGCCACAGAACAAAATATAGTTCGATCTGATGGTGGCAACTGTACATCAGAGACTGAGGGATGCACCAGCACACCAGAGATGCCAGGCAAGGCAGCAGCCCCAACCCAACCAACTGATGGGAAGGGGCAAAAAATTAAGAACTTGGAAACACTTGGACATATCACAGAAGAAGACTCCGAAGCTGGACTACAAGACTCATGCCTCCAATTCTGCGAGGCCAGTAAAATAACCCTTGAACCCAATTCGGAACGGGCTCCAAAAAGCAGTAGGATGCCTAGCACTAATCTCCCTCAACTTATTCAACAAGAACATACTTCGGGCAACAAGTCTGGGTACAACCAGGGACCAAAACATGCGGGGAAGGGCAAAGGGTCGTCAGATAGCCAATTATCTAAAACTACTCAAGCGATCTCGACCACACAAATTGAAGAAGAACCAGCTATCACAGTGACAGCGGACCTAATGCGTCACCCCAATCGGCCTGGTGAGAACTACCAACTGGCCGAACCACTTGCACCAAATCAGCATAGATCTTGCCGAGAGCTAAGAGTTACTGCAGCAAATAATAATCAGGCCAAATCAACTACAACACGACTAGTAGAGCATATGCCACCAAGCCAATTTAAAAAAGAGATTGGGTCCCTAAACGAACAAAGAACCGTAACAGGCGTCACATGGTTCAACCCAGACTACATCTCGCAAGGAAGACATGACACTCTCAATAGAGGCAACATCCTACGGCTGCTATCCCATATTCCCTCTCTGGAAGAAGTAAAAAGCTCTGACCTGATATCCATCGAATTCATAGACGAAGACGGCACTGGCAGAGAAAAAACGAAAGCCACTTGGACATCTTTGGCAATCTCGCAGAAAATTCAAGCTGAAGCAGAGATCTTTAAAAACTGGGGGATCACAGTAAAACCATACTCAAAGCCAAGATACCCAGAAATACTAATCCCGGTGGAAAAAGCGGCAGACCCAGCTATCGTAAACAGCCCCAGAATTTCGGTTCTGAGAGGAGCGGTAGGGGCAGTTGGAATAAACCACGACCAACAAACCGGCACCTCCGGAAGGACCAGAGAGGAAAAAACACGAACAGCTGGATTATCTGACCTAAGATGGACAGCCAGAACTCTAAATAACAACAATTGACAAATCGGCCCTGAGACAAGTGAGGGTTCTCATGATCTATTAAGAATATGCTCGTGGAACATCAACGGCTTAGCCTCTAAAATAACTGACTCAGAATTCTTGCATTACATTAGAACTTTCGACGTCGTGGCATTTCAAGAGACATGGCTTGCAGATCCCCCGCATCTTCAGGGATACTTGCGCTTCTACATCGGCGCAAAAAGGACAGCTAAATATGGGCACCTTCAAGGCGGCCTAGCAACTTATGTATCAGTCACAAGCATCTTGAATGTAAAAGAAGTTGGACCATCCTCAACAGCCTCGCTGGCAGTAAATTTCCCCTTGGCGCAATTAAAAACAGGCCTCGCTGATACCGACTTCACCCTAATCAACGTCTATGTTCATCCGAGGAAAAAAAGAAAAGCAGTCGAAGACCTATGCAACTATATAGAGGAATGCATAAGGGAAATACCTACCACTAATGTCATGCTAACTGGGGATTTCAATCTCAACCTCATGGGCACCACGCAAGAAGATGAGCTCCTAATCCAAAACTCAATTTGGGATATCCCATCACAAGGGAAGTCACAAATATCTAAACAGACAAAACTAGGCAACAAGACCCTAGAAGAACTGGAACATTTCAACATCAGGGCCCTAAATGGAAGGACTTCTGGAGACAACCCTCCGGCCTCAACATTTCACTCAACAAGAAATAGCAGCATTTTAGATTATACTTTTATTTCACTACCATTATTTCAATACATAAGTTCCTATCGGATAGGCAGAAGTGGAGACAGTGATCATTGTCCCCAAGAAATCACTCTTGAAACTGTAAAGCCGAACTTTGAGTCGTCCAAAGAATCAAAAGAGTCAATCCACACTGTCAACTTTAAAAAAATTAAATATTCAGCAGCAACAGATGAAACCCTAGTTGAAAGGGCAAAACAGCATTTTGGGGCCCGCACTGGACCAAGCGAAACTGCCAAATGGGAACAATTTACAAACACTATGTCCAATTACGCCACAACTCCTAAGCCACACGCAAAATTGGGCTATGACAGATCGAGCAAATTCACTCAAGAGCACAAAGAAAAAATCAGAGGCACAAAAACATCAATTTACCGTACAATGAGAGAACTCCAACAGAAACCCACGGATACAGTAAAGCAGGACCAACTACAGAAATTAAAATCAACATTGAAAAAACTAAAATGGGAAGCAAATAAATCCGTGGAGGACAATCTTTGGGCAAGACTTCACTCTGACATTAAATGAAACGATGGGGCAAGATTTTGGAAATCGATAAATTCGTTTTTAAGACCTACGCACCATGGGGTCTCATCTAACATCACAGAGGAGTCATGGGCAAATTTCCTCGGAACCCATTTCAACCAGGCAACGGGAAAAAACCAAGTGTTAACAACGGACCGCGAGAGGGATACTCACAAAATACTATTACCTAACTGCGACAACAGCCGCAAAGAATGCCATAACTCGACTCCAAACGATGACTGGCCGGAATTACAAAACACTATCCAGCGCCAAATTAAGAAAGGAAGAAGCGAGGGAGCTCCGGGACCAAATGGTATCCCGCCAATTCTTTATAAACAGGACGTGAAAGGCTGGGCTGCAGCACTCGAACCCCTTTTTTTGGAGATAAGATGCTACAATACCCTGCCAAGCTCCTGGAAGGGCTCCATCATGTCTCCAATCTATAAGGCAGGAGATAAGGCTTCCCCTCAAAATTACCGATTGGTGGCTCTAATCGACAACGAAGCAAAATATTTTGCAGGCATCCTCCTAGAAGAATTGTTGTCATGGGCCACAGAGAGATCCTTAATCCCTGTCAACCAGACAGGCTTTGCCAAATTAGTAGGTACAATGACCAATATTTTGACCATGGGCATGCTCATAGACAAGGCAGAATCAAACAAAATGCCCATTCATTTCTGCTTTATAGACTATAAGGCTGCCTTTGATCACATAAACCGGAACATTTTATGGTCTAAACTGAACGGTTGGGGGATATCGAGACCTCTGTTGGATCTGCTGATCAACCTTCACACAGAGACCTGGGTACAGATAAAGGTGGGGGGTGGATCAGTTTTGTCCATGCGTATACCGACCAACAAGGGCCTGAAACAGGGCTGCGTCCTGGCCCCCACTTTATTCAACCTGTTTTTAGGTGACCTTGTTCCGATTCTAAACAGCTGCAATTCCCACGCTCCTAAGCTAGGAGGACTCAAATTACCATGTTTACTATATGCAGACGATATTGTCTTAATAAGCCACACAAAGGTAGGGCTTCAACATCTCCTGAATGCAACATACAGCTATTCAAACGAAAACGAGCTGACAATAAATCTGGAGAAAACCCAGACGATGACCATCAGTAAGAATAAAAGGAAATTAACATCATGGTTCTGGAACAAGACAAAAATTGGAGACACCCCAGTATACAAATATCTAGGAGTGAGGATCGATAACGGTGGGCAGTTCTCTACTCAGAGATCAAGTATACGAGGAAAAGGTCTATCTTTGGCAATTTCACTGAAAACATTAAACAGCAAACTTTCTGGTCCCTCTCTTCTTCCTCTGGTGCAAGTAATTCGCGCTAAACTCCTTCCAACAATCACCTATGGGAGTGAGGCACTCAGAGGAAGGGACACCAAGATCCTCGATAACACAATTACAGCTGCTTACAGAATCATTTTTAGCCTGCCAAAGCGAATCTCACCAGCACAAATCATGCTAGAATTCGACATTGAACAACAGCTCTTGGCAAGACAGGGAGCCTATATCTCAGCCTGGGACAAAGTGAGGAAATCTAAACATGGAACGTTAAACGAATATTTATGGACGGAGCTAACGCAACATCCGTCCTCACCAGCAGCCAAGTTCCTCACGGGAGTCTGGTGAACACGGGATTGAAGCAGCTCTGGGACACCCCAGTAAACCATACAACACTTAAGAAACTGGTCAAGAAATCGATCAAACAACAATCGTGGGTCCAAGACAAGGCAGCCCTTTCAAAAAGAACGCACGGCTGGATGACCCTGAACTCTTACTCAACGATTGCACCACAGAGCTACTTTGGCGTGGGCTATGCAAAATCCGTCAAAATGTGCTTCTTAAAGTATGGGTTAGGCGTGCTACCGTGCATTCAAAACTTCCCACGCTGGATAAAAACCAAAGCTGGCTCCCTTTGTCGGTTATGCGGCTCAGCGCAAGAGGACATGCTGCACCTGATTTGCTCCTGCGAGAAATTGTTGGACGAACGGAAATATCTGCTGAAACATCACTTTAACCAACGGGAGATACGTACACGAAGGAACGCAGATCTCGCCTGCTTCTCATCCCATGATCCCCAGCTGAACTGCAGTTTTGTAAAAATTTATGAAGGCAGTGGAACGTAAGATGCCAAAAAACTAAGCTCTAAGGGGTGCGATATAGTTGACCAAACATTACATCATCCACTGTCATTGCTGATTTCATAAGAACATGAGGATACCGGGATAACAAAAACAAACAAAAAAATATATATATATATATATATATATATATATATATATATTTTATAATAGAAAACAGAATCAAATCTCTCAAAATAAAATTAATCACACCAGGAAGACATCCTGCGCAAAATTGAATTGAGGGAAAGTGACTGTGATATGCTGATTTTATCAAACATGTAGTTTTAACAAATTTTTCTTTTAATCTGTTTTGTACTGCAATGGTTTTAAGTAACTGTGCTAAATAAAATTACTTACTTACTTACTACTTTGGAACCTGCTTGGTTTCCTGAAGTAACAAAATATGGAATCTGGAGGAAGGATATGATGTCTGTCTCCTCAATGGTTGCCGTAAAGATTTCTAACTAGAGGACGTGGAAGAAATGGAAGATGTAGGCATTTTTATTTAAGGCAAGGAGTGCTTCCTTTCCTTAAAGGGGGGATGGAGCTATTCTTCTAAATCTGCCTCAAACAATTTGTCGTTCAAAAAGCCTTTTAACAGAAGTTGCTTTCTAGGCCATATGTGTATTCCAGTCCTTTAGATACAGATTTTGCCTTGCCAAAATGGATGCTCCACACGCCAGAACAGAGGATCTTGCCACATCAAAGGCTATGTCATAGAGGAACTCAATATGTCTTTCCAAAAACCCTAATAAAGGAAGACAATCTTTCCTATGTCAACCGCCTGAAAGAGAAGCTTTAAGTCAAAGACGGAGTTGTATAAGCCCAATAAACATCAGCTCTAAGCGCAATGTGAGATCCAGAAAAAAACTTCTTTAAGACACAGTCCATTTTCTTTTCTGCTGGGTCTTTGAGAATATTCTCCTTCGCCATGGAAGAACAACTCCTCAAATTGGCCAAAGCGGAGTCTACTTGGACAGCATGCAGAAGAACACTCTCCATGTCTTTCAAAAGAAAAAACGTTTTCATAAATCTCAGCAAAAAATAATTCTCAGGATCTTTCCACTCATTCTTGATGACATCCAAAATAAACTGGTGAACAAGAAGACTCACATTAAGAAGTTTGAGAAACTGCAGAAGTAAATTATCCGGAGATGAAAAAGGTTGTTCCATTGGAGGAAATCCCATATTCTACCGAAAAAGAGAAAGAATGCCCTGTAATACTTTCTTTGAGATATATATTTACCTTTAAGGTCAGGAGCGGAAGAGAAGTTTCACTGTCTGAGGAAACACCTGCTGCTGAAAGGAGATCATCCGCAGGATGGCAAACAACCCCTCTAGCAGAGTCCATCCTGGAGTCCTCTTTAAAGTTTCCACACCAGTACGCTGAATCCTCTCCTTTACTTCTGCTACCCCCATGCTTATGCTTCTTAGGGGTGGGAGAGAAGGACTCATCAGTGAAAAAGGAAGGGGACCGGGAAAGAAGTGTGATGCCTTTTTGAAATTTGCTTCCCATGGTCAAGAGCAGCAGCAAAGCAAGCACCAACAGGCAAATGTAAGCTAAAGTATAGAAATCACTCCAAATACAGGGGAAAAATACAAGAGAAACCAGCCAACTAATCGTACAAACATTGCTTTCCTGCCTCCAGGCGCACTGTTTATGTGTGCGCCAGAGGTGCCTTTGAATGCACCAGCCAGAAGATAAAAGACACACATGCTCAGACGGCCCATTCATGAACATGCACATTCATTGTACTGGCTGCTAATCTCCTTCCAAAACCGAAAAAAAGCAGGTGGACAAAAAGAGGCATGACAAAACACACACATCCCCCCTATGGATGAGCCATAAGTCTCACTGACCTGTACCAAAAGGAAGGGCTGAAGATAAAGAACTTCAAGAACTCCACTTACAGAAATTGCACACTCCAGCCTGCTGAAACCCACCTTAAGAGCAGGTGGAGAAAAGGGATCGGAAGGAACCCTGACTGCCCCTCAGCCAATTTAGACCAATTTCCAGGCTACCCGTCCTCAAGCCGGAGAATAGATAAAGATGGTCCCACCCCCAAGCCACACAATGGCCATGAAGAGGAGCGGACACATGCGACTTGAGGAGAGACACATGGTAGGACCAGGGCACGAGTAGGTGGTACACACGGGTGGAGAGCGTCCAACCACTATTTATACAGGATGAACGACATCCACCCTGCCAAGAATTTGGCCCCCACTGAATAATGTGCTTAACTCGTCCCAGTGTAATTTCCAAACACCGGGACACTTTCAGCAGTGCCTGCATGTTGTCTGCTTTCCATCTGCAACAAGCAACAACGTGCAGACGGGACGGGGCTTTATTTTGTAAGACTCGTGCAGGGCCCATAACAAAGGTAGCAAAACCAAAGGGGATGATGGGCGGAGTGTTGAACATTGCAAGCACTCACCCCCAGTCAACTGATCTGGGTCTAATCCATCACCATTCTTTAGCTCACTCCTCCACCCCTTTGGTTTTGCTAATTTTGCCCTAAGTTGGCAAGGTATGCCCAGACGTGGGTCCCTTGCTCACTTGGCCACTGAATTCAAGATAGCCTGGCTGATGAGGGTTATGAAGCCAAAACTGGTCCCAGGATGCTTATTTATGGTCCAGGGAAGACATGGCTTGGCAGTTCGGGCTGGACTGTTCCCATTAGGCACAGGGTCAGACTGATTTGCATATGGCCATGTCTGAACTGGGGTGACCGAGTGAGCTAAAGAATGATGATGGATTTAACCCAGATCAGTTGACTGGGGCTGGGTGCTTCCAATGTTCAACACTCCGTCCATCACCCCTTTGGATTTGCTAATTGGGCCCATAACAAAGCCAAATTTGAGGGGTCATCAGGTCTTCTTTTGTGAGTCTCTTGGCTAGGAGCAGTCAGGAGCCTCTCGCCTAGATGCAAATGAAGTGGAGAGGAAACAAAGGTTAGCACTTCATACATACTTAAGAAAGCCAGCTTTTCACTTTGTTCAGTCCCTGTTTCGGAGATATGCATGCAGTGTAAGGATGTCAGATGTGTTGGTCTTTTCCAGTATTTCGACAGAGCAAATTGCATTTAGAGCTTACTACACCTGAGGAGGCGTTGAAATAATTTAAGTACTACTATTTTTTATTGTATAGCCCTACTCATCTCAATGCAGGGTGTCAGAGCGCTTAACATCAAATTACGCATATTACATGTAAAATACATTATATAAGTTTGTGAATTTATGTACAGGATGTGTTACATAAAACTGGGGGATAGAAAGGTATAGAAGTCACATATCTTCTTCCATAGCTCACTGTACTATTATCCTCGCAATGCGCTCAAACGTACACTATATCACTCAGGAATCACTTCAGGATTATTTAAAAAGTTCGCAGCCTAATCCTGCTTCAGATTTGAATACTCGCATCGCCAATTTGGACGACTGGATTGGCCAGGCTATGGAATCTTTGGCTCAGCTGAAGCCGATTAAAACCTATAGGTCAGCACCATCAGCCCAGTGGTATTCAGACGATCTCCGACAGAAAAAAGCCTCGTGTAAAGTTCTGAAAGAGCTTGGAGGCAAAATTATTCCTTGGAAAGCAAAACCACCTATAGGATAGCCCTCAAGGAGTACCGCAGATTGATCGTGTAACATAAAAGGACCTATTTGGCCACCAGAATCAATAAAGCCAGCAATGGTGCAAGAGAGATCTTCAGTATTGTTAGATCCTTCACAGACCCTCAAGCTATGATTCGGAGCCAGCCTGCCTCGCAGTCTCTTTGCAATAAACTCTCGGAATATTTCGAGGAAAAAATAGAGACTATACATGCTTCTTTTCCCACATCTGACAGCCTTGGACAGGAGGAGGAATCAGCCACTCTGAACTTGTTGTCCCCCGTCCTCCTAGAGTTTGCAGATATTTCAGAAGAGGATACTCTTGCAGAATTACTTAAATGTAAATCTGGATCACCTAATGACCCCTAGCCGGCGAAGCAATACAAGGCACAGGCAGTCCTTCTCAATCCTTTTCTTAATCCCATTTGGAATGACTCTCTGAAAACGGGGAGCTTTCCTGACAAATATGCTTCCTTGGTCCCTATTCTGAAGAAATCCAATGCGGACCCGGATAATCCAAGTAATTACAGGCCGATTTCCCTCTTGCCCGCCCCGGCAAAAATCCTGGAAAAATTAGTACACTCTCAACTTTTACATGATTACCAGCACGGCTTCCGCTCCGGCCACAGCACGGAGTCGGCCCTGATTGAAATGGCCGACTGTGAGATGGACACTGGATCGTGGATCGAGGGCGGTGTTAGTGCTGCTGGATCTTTCGGCAGCATTTGACACCGTCTCTCACAAGATCCTACTGAAGAGACTGGGTGCTCTGGGCATTGGGGGTACCGTACTGAAGTGGATCGCCTCTTTTTTATCAGAGCGCACTCAGCAGGTTTTTACCCCCACCTACACATCTTCCCCCAGGCCACTCAAATGGGGAGTTCCTCAGGGCTCTTCCTTGAGCCCGCTCCTCTTTAATGTCTACTTCACCCCGCTGGCCGTAATGATCGCACAGGCGGGTGTGAAAACTACCTCCTACGCGGACGACATTCAGCTTCTCCTCACCTTTGATGAGCCCACTGACAAAGCTTTTGATCTTATGAAATCCTGCCTCAGGAATATATCGAAATGGATGGACTCCAATTCCCTGAGACTTAACGCGGGGAAACTGAGGTCCTGTTTTTTAATACACCGTCCCCTCTGGCATCAAGTGTATGGTGGCCGGAAGACTTGAGTCAAGCCCCTCTACCCAAGGACTCAGTAAGGAATCTCAGGGGCCGGTGGGACAATGCCCAGGTGCAAACAGTAGCAGCATCCTGCTTTGCAAAGATCAGAACAATTAAAAGGCTTATAAACTATCTGCCCACTGATTGCCGAAAGACAGTAGTTCACGCCCTGATCACCTCCCATCTCGATTACGCCAATGCCCTTTACATTGGCATTACGGCAGGTCTGTGCCACAAACTACAAACGGTTCAAAATGCGGCGGCTCGTCTGGTGGAGGGAATCCCTCCCAGACACCACATCACTCCGCATCTCCGTAAATTACACTGGCTTCCCATCGCTAAGAGATGCGAGTTTAAAGCCATGATATTGGCTAATAGAGCCACACAGGGTAAAGGCCCTGCTCATCTTAGAACTAGCCTACGTCCCTATCGCAATTCCAAAACATTGCGTTCAAATTCTCAACTTCTTCTGGTTACCCCCAGATTTAAGAGAACTCGAAAGGGAGGGAAAACTTTCGAAGTCTGTGCATCCCAGCGATGGAATAAACTCCCCATATCCCTTTGCGCATGCCAATCAGAACCTGCTTGCCGCAAGTCTCTTAAGACTTACCTCTTTGGCTTATAACCCGTATCTTGTGCCTTCTGTTTCTGGATCTATCAGCGCCGGGACGCCCCGTTGGGGCAGCTGTGCGCTTTATTAAACACACAAATAAATAAATATAGCCCTGCTACAAGTGTAATCACAAGAAGTACATTTGATGTCACTTCTTGTGATTACACTTCATGTAAAGTTGTGGCTTGTGATGCCACTTTCTATGATGGCAATTCCTGTGATGCCATGTGTGATGTCGTGCGGTCACTTGCATACTGCCTAACTAGGTTAGTCCCCCCACTTCTTTTTTTTAGGACTTGTGCCCTAGGTAGGACGTGTATTGCCGCCACGTGCAGTAGGTCCCAGCGAGACACAGCAGAGGAACTGAGACTACAGAGCCCGGCAGGGAAGTCTCCAAATCTCCAAACATCTAGTCCCGTGTGTCCTCGCCCAAAGGTTAAAAAAAAAAAAAAAAAAAAAAAAAAAAGGAGGATTCTGGGTAAGCCAATTCTTCATATGGTACCGAGGAGCATGGATAAGTAGGACTTACTAGAATACTCTTGTGTGTTTTCTGTGTGCAGAGGCTGAAGTCACCCTCATGTTGAAATGACTAGGGTGAGGGACTTAGGTTGCTTCTGGTCACCAATGCTCTACAAATACTATGATAACGGTGGTTTTCTGACGACAAAGAACACTTGTTTAGTTGAGAACTCTTGGTGAGCACACTACATAATTACTTCTCTGTTTGGAAGGCACAAGTAATGAACTCTGTTGAGGTGCTAAGGGTTATCTCCACTGCTCTGTGGAGCCGCTGGCTACATTCGCCAAGTACATTGCTCTAGGAAGTGGGGTCTCAAATGATACATTTCTATTCCTTTAGGCATGAAGTCTTCCTTGGAGTCGTTGGGTGGTAACTTTCCAATGATCATTGTTGGTGATTCTATTGCTCTGTGGTCGAGCATCTCCTCACAGTGTTCTGTCGTTTGTGTCATTCTGGGCTACTTTATTTTTACTCTATGATTATTTTGGGGTAAGACAGAACTGCTGGGAACAAGGAGCTCGTCTCCAAGGGTGCATCTTAACCTACATGCCAATACTTAAACACACATAGGAGGGGGATTCAGAGGCAGAAAAACTGAGCTTTTACTGTCCCATTGCATGGAAGTGGAAGAATCCAATATATCACAAATTCAGCAGCCTAGATAGAGAGTGTTGGCATTCTGCTGTGCCGAGTCTTGAACAGTGCATGAGACACCAATGCAAATTGGATGTTTAATTAGAGCTCCCCACAGTATTACAATAGCAATGCATACTTTTCAAGTCTCTATAGTCAATTTTCTTTGTGTGACTTGTTTCAGCTTTGAAATGTGGTGGAAACAATAAACAACCAAACTGCTTTGCAGTTTCCCATATAAATTATTCTAAGCTGCCACTTCAGACACTGGACTCTACTAGTCTATGTATGTGGTATTGGTATGTCATAACCAGCTGGTGTTTAATGGTAGAGACGCAGTTATCAGATAATGTTTAAAAGAGCAACGTCTACTGCTGCGAGTAAATCAAAACGAGTAATTGCTTTTAAAGGTTTATGAAATATTTGAGTACGTTTTTAAAATATTTTTATTTCGCTGAGAGTGTCAAAAATAGTGCTCACGCTGCAGATACCGTATTTGTATTTTGACCCTTGATGTAGAGAAGTAGAGACCATTTATTTCTCACTGAACAGGAGTGTATTTTCACAACATATGTACACACTTCAAATATGGAGCTAAGAAAGAACATATAAAGGAACGACGTTACATTGTAAGCACTCAATGATTTAACTAAAATAATGACGAATCAATGGAGGATGCGACTAGATGGATGGTCTTTAATACAAGAAAAGGTTTTCACATACGTTACAGGATCGCAAGATTTACGAACATATGGAGAAACCTGCACGAACATAAAAATAAGGAGCAGGCTGAGATCTACATATTATGTACACTGTAAATAAATGCCAGGCGCGATTTGCTTCACTATTCCAAATAAATAGGTGTCCAAGAGATAAAGAAGCGCAAACGTGAAATGGGATCGGATCACAGGGCCGGAATTGGCATGGCTGAGGGTCCTAGATAAAGGACGCCAGTCTGTATGGGGAGCACAGAGGTGTTTCCATTCTGTTCTTCTAGCAGACAGCAGCATGTCCCTCCCTCTCGGCTCCAATGTATCCGATAACTGTGTTATATATATATATATATATATATTTTTTTTTTTTTACTTGCGGCGGGGACCGTTTTACACCACATTAGCCCCCTTCCTTCCACCTCTCTTTTTCGTCTCACCCTCTGCTGCCCCGCAACAACCCTATCCCCCATATCAACAACTGACGGAGCTAAATTGTGAAGTGATCAGGCCAGTTCCTTTATTCACCAGCAGCAGCGAATGCGCAAAATTTCTATCCACCAAGGGTGTTACCCTGCACTTGTCATATGTAAATAGTTTAATTAATCATAATATGTTTATTGCAGTTTGCTACTTATAGTTTCATTATCAACATAAAACTTAATGTGCCCTAATCTAATGGGAAAATAAGACTGGAGTTACCAACACAGCACCACCTTCTTGTCTGTAATAAAGTGTCACATAAGAGGCATGCACTTGCCATTAATAGGCGCAAGGCACGCAGAATACTTGGCGCCGGTGGGCAATGTGGATTTCAGCGGTCTCCCTGGGAGTACGTCAAATAATTCATGTTCTCTGAAGCTTGGGTTTACGGGAATACTAGTTCCCCTAATTTGGCTGTTCTGTTTTGGGCGACATATTCTGTGACTATACGGTTAGTAATGTCATTCCCCCCGGGGAAGGTGAAGACTCTTACTACCCTATAAAGGGGTGTGTCCCCTCTCACTAAAAAATGTTGTTACTTGAGGGTACAGTCGCCTAGAGGAAGTGGGTGGAGTGTCCTGTAGAAGAGCCAATTGATCACTCACCACCGCCACTGAGCACCTCCGCCGGCCCGAGGCGCTCCAGGCCTAGACGCCGCTCTCGCTGTCCGCCGCTCCGCAGACGTCACATGATGTTTGGTCATGTGACCCCATTCATGAAGCCTGCCCAACCCACCAGGACCCGAAGAAGCAAACCAGGGGGGTCGATCGAGAGAGCGATGCTACGTCTTAAAGCCCCAGGCACACACGAATACAGAAATAAAGAACTAGAGTGCTAACAATATCAGAATACCAAGCAGAAATAGAGGCCATGTTTAGTGAAGAGTGAAAATTCACAGCATTTCCGGACACCTGTCTACAAGAAAATAAACAACAGAGTTTCAACGGCCACATCTGGAGTTTTGTGTCTGGAGTTCACTATTGTCATACTGTAATCAATTCGAAAGACTACTCTTGGCGTGTTGTGTCTCGTTGTAAATTGTATTTATCCAGGGGACTAGTCCTAAAAAAAAGAGAAGTGGGGAAAATTAACCAAGTTAAGCAAGTGACATAATGGCATGTGACATCACAGGAAAGTGACATCACAAGAAGTAACATCAGATCTTAACACCTCACATATACGTTTCGCAGATCCATCATGAGTATATTGGAGCGCATTAAGAGAGTTAGCAAATGAGATTTTGCATCATGGCTTTGCCAAAACAAAAGGGGATACATCCTTTACAACGAAACTTTTACAACGCAGTGCTTTTACAACGCAGGTTTTACAACGAAAACCATTACAACGCATTGCGCTGGGGGGCGCTCTAGGATAGGGAATAGATTTAATTTACTATCCAACACCTTCCCTAGTGTCCACGGGGACTGGAGTTGGAATAGTAAATTAAACTATTCACTATCCAGCACCCCAAAGCGCCATGCGTTGTAAAGGTTTGCGTTGTAAAAACCGCTTTGTAACAGCGATAGATAATACTTTATTTGATTTAAAAAAATCATAAAAGGGTGGACTTACCACCATGCAAGCAACATTTTCATCATAAAAACAACACAAAATCAACTTTGAATCAACTTAAAAACTAATATCATAAAATATGCAAAATTAGCGGGGAAAGGTCTAAAAGGAAAAAGAATAAAAGGAGTCTTGTGTGTTCGTTCTGGATACACATTATTTTGAACTCGTAATAAGAAGGGGAGAGGTGAAAAGGTATGGGAGAATAATAGGAGTTCACACAGGGGGCACGTTAACTCGTAATACAAAAAGGCGACCGTTTGGAGAGGAGGGGAAAGGAGTGGAAGAGTCAGTGGCGGCGAAAGCCTGGCCTATTGTCCGGAGACCTCTTTGATTGCTGCCCTGTTTTCCAGCTCTATAGCAGCGAGGTTCAAAAATTTTATGGTTTTACATGAGAGTTCTATCCAAGTTCCACTTAGGCATCTTATCACCGCCGCCCTACAAGTTCTCACCTGGGCTTCTCTTAGAAGTGATTGAAGAAGCATTTTTCTAAGATTCTGAAGTGCCGGGCATATGCATATAAGGTGCAGTAAAGACTCTGCGCCGTTGCCACAGAGGCGGCAGTCGGGAGTTTCCCACAGCCGTAGCCATCTTGGAGTGAGATCTTTTGGTTGAAAAGCAGCCCAGCCTTAACAGGGTTAGTTTCCTTTTGTAGTGGTCCCTAAAGCATTCTTTCAAATATTCCTGAGGTTTTAGGTGGGTATATGACGGCAAAACGATCCAGGCATGGTTTTTGCCAGCCATTGCCGCTTTATCCATGAGTAATGATGCTTGTTTGACTGCTTTCTTGGTTATCAGCTTGAAAGCAGAATAAGTCATGGGCAAAAGCCAGGATTCTTCCAGTTTTAATGCTTTGAGAGCTTGCCTCAAGGTCTTATATATTGAGCCCGGAAGCCCGGCCTGTTTTTCAACTTCTAACCAGCAAAGGTGCGCCAGGGATTCGTCTGCTGCGTCCCTCATGCGCCAATAATATTTGACGAGTGCTCCTTGTCTTGCTGGGAGCTGGTTAGTAAGACCAAACTCCAAACGAATTTGGGCTTGAGAGATATGACGCGGGATTGAGAAAAGGTTTTTGAACAGCCTGGATTGGGCGAGATTTAACACTGCGAAGTCCCGGGTTGCCAATAATTCAGAACCATATGTTAGTGATGGCAGAAATTTAGCGGCTGCAATCTTAAGAATGTGGCGAGTGGAATGTCCGTTTAATTGCTTTTGGACAGTTTTAAAAGCAAATTGAAGCTGCTTGGCTTTGGATTTCCCCTGTTCCAAATGCTGTTTAAACTTTAATCGGTGGTCCAATAGGATTCCCAGGTATTTATATTGAACTACCTGGGTTAGAGAGGTAGAATGTATCTTCCAGACGAAGTTTTGTTTTTTCTTTCTTGAGCCGCAGAAGCATAGGATGTTTGTTTTTTTTAGGTTTATAATCAGTTGTGCGTTGGAGAGGTACTGCGACAGTTTGGAGATCAAGCGTTGTAGACCGATGGGGGTTTTTGAGAGGAGCACAATGTCGTCTGCATATTGAAGACTTATTATAGGTGAGTTGTCCAATTTTGGTGGATCCCCCTGAATGGTACGCAGGTCACTTTCTAGGTCCGCGGTGTAGATGTTGAAGAGGCTGGGGGCTTTGTAACAGCATGCGTGGTAAAAGCATGCGTTGTAACGTCATACATCCAAACAAAAGTGATGAAACCTGACGCAAAAATGTGGGTCTCAACTTATACATTATTTCTTTTTAACTCTGCCACAGAGAAATTGGCAACAAGGAGAAACATGGCAATACATCTATTCTATTAATTAGTTGCAAGGTCTGCATTTTAAAATATCTTAAGGGGTTAAGGCACTTGCTGCAGAGATCTTTGTGGGTGGACGCTATGTACCAGTGTGTACCCTCCAACTTGAGCCTTGTATTTATATGGTGCTTACTACCCCTGATGAGGCATTGAATCACTTTGCAGTAAGTAGCAGACTGCTATGTAATCCAAGATTAGAGTTAAGTGGTAGATTAGTAATATGTGTTTTTTTCCTTGTGAATTATTTGGGTTCAGTTTGTGCTATCAAGTTTTTTTGTGTGTAATGGGGATAGAATTATGGGAAAGGATTAACAAGCATTGGCATAGCCAATAGGTCTCGCCTTTGGGACCTTATATGTGTTTAGCCATGCAACACTTGTGGGCCGATTCCGATTCGGTAAAATCCCGTACGAATAGCCTTACGGAGCAATTTTCCCATACGACTCGTATCCTCTAACGTCCCCGTACGTACGATGTAGTACGATGTAGTACGATGCGTACCCAAAGCAGTTATCCGTCCGAATTGTACGAAAGCCCGTACGACTCAATAATCTGTACGAATCGCATTTGGAACGCACAGTACGCGATGTCCGTACGGATCGAAGCATCATTTTCCGACCCAGCAAGTACGATTCGTCCAGTCAACACTCCGTACGACTCTTTTTTTTACGAGAGCTCAAAACGTCCGGAAAAGCAGAATTCGACTTTAAATGTGTGCAAAACGGACCCCCGGTTCGGTTCGTACACCCCATGATCTTAGGGGTACGGTTCGTACACCTACGATCATGGGGTACAGTTCGTACACACCATGATCCTAGGGGTACGGTTCATACACCCCATGATCGTAGGTGTACGAACCGTACCCCTACGATCATGGGGTGTACGAACCATAACCCTACGATCATGGGGTGTATGAACCGTACCCCTATGATCATGGGGTGTACGAACCCTACCCCTACGATCATGGGGTGTACGAACCGTAACCCTACGATCATGGGGTGTACGAACCGTACCCCTACGATCATGGGGTGTACGAACCGTACCCATAAGCTCATGGGGTGCACGAACCGTACCCCATGATCGTAGGTGTACAAACCGTCCCCCTTGATCGTAGGTGTTCGAACCATACCCCTACGATCATGGAGTGTACGAACCGTACCCTAGGTGATTGTGTGGCTCTCCCTACGAATTGCTCATACGCGACGTTTACCGTATGAATTGGGTACTCATTCCCCGGTCCGGATCGTACTTGCCAGGTCGTACGGCATGTTTACGATTCGTACGGTTCACTTTCAGGGTCTGTATCGTATGGATTTTCCTTTGCTTTTCGTACGGTTTGCAACGATTCGGACGTTTGTTTGTTACTACGGATCGTACTACGCGATTCGGATGGATTTGTACAATTCATACGGAAACGGCTATGAATTCGAATCGTCATACGGATTTGTGTCCCGAATCGGAATCGACCCCTTGATGTTGTTCCTCCAAGGATATTGTGCTGGATAACTAAACACTTATAAAGTCCCAAAGGCGAGACCTATTGGCTATGCCAATGCTTAGTTAAATTTAAATTTGTTGAGTAAAGAAGTACAAAGAGCAGCTTTCATACGAAAGCAAAAAAGAGTGGAAAGCAGTTTACACACCATGTGATGCTGCTTCAACCACATTGGAAAGGTTACTCTGCCTGGCTTCAAATATTAAGCTTTAATTGTGTAGATAATCACCCTTGTCTGATGAACCAGGGAGTGACCTCAGGCTTGAGAGTAGGGAATTGCTCCTACCTCAAGGTTTTTCTGCATGCATGCCTTTCAGCCTACATTGAGGTGGGAGATGGGATTCAGCTGCAAATAGTCTCCCCAACATAATGGGCCAGAAGAAAACTACAAGGAGGACCAAATAATGATTTCCTACCACATCTTGCCTCAGCAGACTCAAGGATGAGCCGGGCTAGACAATGCAGCCATCTTGGTCAAGCTGCAAACCAAAATAACGACAAGTGTGGTGGGCAGGCCCTGGTGAGCTTGAGGAGGCATCAATGATTTAAGAGGGATTTGAGAGGCAAGCAGCACTTGGCGGAGAGAGCAAGAAAACAAGAGGACTACTGCAAGACAAAAGTAGGTCCCTGATAGTAAGAAGTTGAAGAATACATCTCATGCAATCAAAAACACTGTTCCTCCCCTGAAACACACCTTTTTTACAAACACAAGAGCAAGGACGGCCATTGAATTAGAAACAAGCAGATGACGTAGATAAGAAAGCTGACAAATCATGAGCAACGACCTGACCCAAAGCAGACTAGAACTTTTGGTGTTGTGCACAATAGGTCTTTAGGTAAGACCTAAAATAAAGCAATTCATCTTATTGATATACTGGAAAAAGTTTGTTTGTTCAAGGTGGGCCAAACATCACAATGTTCGGCGAGGTACTGGAGAAGTACTAGTCTACCTAGGACTCAGTAAATGGGGTCCCATGTGTATGGAATGGCACAGCACAGACTTGGTGATTAGAAGTGTCCGGGACTACAACTACAATGCTAGTGACTTTGGCCATGGAACTAGATTTAGTGGACTTTGAGCGAGGTTATAGGTACTCTGCATAGTGCTGGAGGTAGGCAAAGATGTATTAAGGAAAATATAGACTCAAATGGGGCAGAGCGATTTGATAGGAAGGCCGGTTGTGTGGTGGCTACATTTCAACTTTCAAAATTGAAAAGAGGCAATAAAAAATGGATGTAAAAGACTTGGCACACTTCTATTATAATTACTTATTTTGATATTTCTGGAAAATGTCTTTTGCGTTTTGCTTTGTGCTGGCTGATACCAATTCCAAACACTTTGGAAAGAGACATTTCCTTGCTACATAAGAAGGGGAATGCGATTCTGGAGTTTGCTGCTGTAAACTGACTAGACGTTTTTAACCGCAAGTGCAACCACTCCGGACAGTTCTATATTGCATGCTATGTTATATTATGTTAGCTTACCAATCATGGCCTATCTGTATTCTGGGTAGCCTTCTTACGTTTCGAAATCTCACAAATGTTTGCTTCCTGGATCATTTTCTCCATCGAGTTTTAAGGAACTTTGTCTTCTGGGGGCAATTCTGGACAATAGGCGACAGTGAACGAATTTGGATCGAAGATTAACACCAATTACGCGCCTGCTGCAAAATAGAAACCCACTGAGCAAGCAACCGAGGCTATACGTCCGACAGAACTGAGGCAAAATGGCAGTAATGGTGCTATACACACAAGAACAAAGGTACCATGTGCAGACCAGCTTTTACCAAATAATGGCAGTGGGGAGAAAGGAAAGGGATGTTTGTGAACAAAGGAACGGAATGCCAAATGAAGCTCGATACAGAAAACGCTACCAGATGGGTAGAAAATGCAAAGGGGGGATGTAATAGTGTGTTGAAGTAAACAGCCGGCTAATTAAATGCGTGGTCGGAAATGGGTGCAGGTAGTGACCGGCAGCACGAAAATAAGCACAATCACAATGTAGCCATCACCAAGGGAAGACCTGATGGTGGTGATTCGGAAGATTGTGATTCAGTATTGCAGAGAAAAATCTGACGGCAAGGCGGAACGCAGAGAAAGTTAAGCGCGATATCGAGAGGGGGCGGCGTGCTCAGTGGGCGTACAGTAATCGGAACTAGGGAACGGATGAGTAAACCACAAGAGACCAAGGGTGGTGAGAAAAGTGGATAGGAATGTGGGCTGAAACGGGTAAAGTGACAGGGTGATGGGGGGAGGGTAGTCTGCTCTGGGATAAATGCCCGGTGAAAGCAATGAAGGGACGTGAGAGTGTGCGCGCTGCGGGGCACGAGTCACAGCTCTGTAGTAACACACAGGAGGAGAGGTGAGAAACCACGGACATTCCCTCAAGCACGAATCACAGTTCCGCTGCCTGCGCAAGGTGTGATATGAGGTGCAAGAGCAGTGTTTGACATGCCCCTGGTGTCCGCCATATGAATCACAGTTCTGCAGCGTATAAAAGATGTGATCTGTGGGAAGAAAGAAGCGATGTGTCCCTTGTGAATACCCGCATAAGTCATAGCCTTACCTCCCCCTTATCCCCTCCCCTGCAGTCTCCCTTCCCTCACACGGCAAACCCTTCGAACAAGCGCAAGTAACAGATCTCAAAGCACCAACTTAAAAGCAGCCAGAACATAATATTTTGGGGTGTTAGAGCACGTTTTGCGCAACATTACACACAGCTTAAAATACCACTGCTAGAAGTCAGCGCGTCGCTGTGCTACCCTCCAGTGGTCTCTGCACGGTAAACCAAAGAGTGTAAAATAAACACAAAACAAGCGTGATTTGCCCAGAATGACAGAAAGTTGAGCAGACGCCGAGACGCGAGACGGAGAGGGTGGAGACAGTAAGTGGCCAGACGTGTGGGCGAGGAGAGAGGCACACACGTGCTTGGGAGAGCAGTCTGCTCTTTTTCAAAGCACATACTCGTGCTATGGCACGCCCCTGCGCGCTCCCGCAAGGCGTATGCCGCCACAAGCATGAGTATGTGCTTTGAAAAAGAGCTGCACGATAGCTAAAGGTCTCCTATGCAGTGCATGCGCACTGCGCAGGCGAGACCTAAAAAGGGGAAGTACTAAGTTGTTATTGGGAGCAGTGGACATGTGCGCCTGTTAGATGTGCAAGTTTGATGAAAAAAAGGGGGGGGAGTTTGAAAACGATGTTCTGGAGTAGTGGACATGTGTGCCTGTTAGTTGGAAGAATTGGCTAAAAAGGAGGGGGAAGTTTGAAAAGGAAGTTTGGGAGTTCATAAAAGTCAGAACGTTTGGAATGAGTCAGATAGAGGAGGGATGGGACAACGGTTGTAGGGAGTTTAATTGTTTTTAACACAAACAAAATTAACATACCTACATAAATACGCATGACCCTTAGTAAAATTGTAAAGGCTGGTGTACACCCCCCTATATGTATATATACCCATATGTACTGTGAAAGAGGAATATTTACATGTTCTGATATGCACATGGATCTTGTGGTGAACTATTCACATTTTTTTACACTAAATAACTGACATTAACCTATACATACATATGTGCACATGACAATTAGTAAAGTTTTAGTAACTAGTCAAAACACCTCTATATATATCAATGTGTACACAGAAGCAGCAGCATCAACAAGGTCTGATATACACATGTATCTTGTGATGTAATATACAACTTTTCCCCCTGATATTAATATATCTGCTTATAACAAGAAGCATAGTTCAATGTACAATGACACATGTATAACACCAACCTCATCTCCATGCCAGGAGAAGAATAGTTTGTTGTGTCTAAATATGTATGCACTGGCTCTATCTATCTATCTATCTATCTGTCTGTCTGTCTGTCTGTCTACAGATACACAGTAAGGCATATAGTATTTTTTTAAATCTAAACATATTTCAATAGTTCCCTATAGTATTTTTACATACTGTGACATATGTATCTTTGATAGAAAAGAGGCGTACAGCCATGTACACTGACTCCTCTACTTATGTGATAATTGAATACGATGCATTTATTATGTACTATGTGATATATATATATATATATATATATATATATATATATCACATAGTACATAATAAATACATCTTATTTAATATACATATATATATATATATATATATATAAAAATATATACATCTATTTTTATATGTGTTTGTTCTCGCTTTGTGCTATAGCCAGGGTCAATGGAATTATGTGATAGGGGAGCTCCAAATTATGCAGCAGGGTTAACTAATTTATGCTTCATTATTTCATTATTTTGTCATTTTTACCCATGCTAATGTAGTATGGGCAAAGATTTCACCTCATTAGTACCGGTTTAAAAATCAAATACAGAAATAAGCAACTGAAAGATGACCAGTTAACCTTGGCAAATGGTCTTCCACTAGCTGCAAACACACGTTGCAAACTTTTTTTAGTAACCTTTGGCCCATCCAAGTTACAAACAAACTTTGTTTTATTAAAATCTGCAGATTATGCTGCAGATTAAGAACAATGTGGCAAATGAGTTGAATCCAAAATTATGCAAAAAAGCTGCAGCCACAGTATTACATAATTCCAGCGGCCCTGACTGTAAATAAAATAAAATACATATACACATGTTTTCTTGCATACCCACACATCTAGATCTAATGATGTTTACAGAAATATATAAACCTACTCACACATATAAGCATTATACTTATTATTATTGATGTACATTGATTAAATATCTATGTATCTGCATCCAATTCATACGTACATAATTGTAATAGTAGTTTCATGTTCAGATACACCCATCACTGTATATACAGTAATATTTTGAATTTTTGTATATATTTTTTCTTTTTAAATCTATTTCATTTTTTTAGGTAAAATATAGTGTGATACACTTCTATTATAGTTACTTTTCCCTCTAATCACATTTACATACTCTACTCTACTCCTATGTGTATGTATTAACCTAGAAAGCAGTAAAAACGATATGTGAAAATTCATCTACATATTTGTTATATACAATGAGATAGTGAAGGATATAATGTATGTACATAAGTCGTGTGATATATATGGAGAAGTTGAGATTTAGTTTATTGAAATATATGTAAACATAGAAAAAAGATACATATATATATGCACATGCTAATATTTTACATACATATAACATAGCCACCCCTGAAAGAAGTGTAGATCCATATATGGATATATGTACATACACATAATGAGGCGCCTGTAGATAAATATTTATTTATGCATGCTAGTGTGCAGACGTGTACATATTACACACAGATATACACACACACAAACAAACACACACAAACAAACACACACACACACACACACACACAATACATACAACAGAGACTTTAATGTATTGTATGTACTGTTGTGGTACACAGTTGTGTTGAGAGTATAGAGGTAGTGTAGGGAAGTTTCAGCTCGACTAATCTTCTGAAGCTGAGATTGTTGTCAGTGGATCTTATGTTTGTGGGTAACACATTTAATAGTTTGGCTGTTTGAACAGCGGAATGTTTTTTTCTTGTAAGGAGGAATTTTTAGGCGGGGCGCCATTCTTGAGCTTAGGTTCCTTTGTTAGATGTATTTGGTGATTTTCTTCCTAATAAAAGTGGTTCTTTGCCATGCATTGCTTTGCAAGTGATACAATGCAGGGCAAAGGTTGAACTTCTGGGAACTGGTAACCAGCGTAGAGCCCTCAAGGAAGGGCATATATGTGCTTGAGGCTTTGCATCCAGCAGCATTCTTAATTTTCTGCAATTTTCTCATAGTTGAGAAAGGTGAACCGTGATATTGAGACCATTAGCATAATCTAGTTGTGAAAAAATAAGAGAGATGGTTGCTTGAACCCTATGGGGAAATCCTGAGTGCGGGAAGATGTGTCACCACAATTTCATTGTAAGAAAGCTTGATTTGACTACCTTATTGACTTGGGCATTCACTGGCAGCTTCACACCCATGGTAATTCTGAGGTTTTATACCTCCTTAGATATTTTTCTTGCGGTGATCCTAAATTGTCAGGCCAGGCACAAAGAGGGTCGTAAGTTTACCAGTCACCTCAGGTGAGTATTTATTTGTTTATTGATGCATTTATATAGCACACTAATACCCAAAGGCGTCTAGGCGCTGACATCCTTGTTTCCACCTGTCCACGAGTCATCAAGAGAAGAAGAAATTAATAATTACATATTTGAGGGCTGAAAAAGCCAAGTCTTTAGGCTCTTACTGAAAGATATCAGGTCCAGTGAGTTTGTCAGTGGAGGTGGCAATTGATTCCAAAGTCTGGTGGTGATGTAATAAAACCTTTTCCCTCCCCAGTTGGCAAGACGTGCCTTGAGAACCTCTACCAGCCGAAGGGATGCAGACCGCAGCATTCTTGAGGGAATATACCAACAGCAGTGGTTGATAAAATAAGCAGGACCTTGCTTGTGCAGCGCTCTGAAGGCAATGCAAAGGGCCCAGGCACGGCCTGTGTAGGGCGTTACACCGGGTGGTGATGTCAGGCAGGGGAGGGTGTAATGACCACCTTCTCTATATGTTTTGGTGCTTCTGTCAGTCACCAGGTCATTACTTACCACACCCTTTCTCAGGTTACGGAAAGACACCACATTTCGCCATACTTACCCAAGAAAGGAATAAACACTGACAACATATAAGACCATTGCTGAGGAGCTCGCAAATAACAAGTCACAACACCTCCCAATCTAAGAGGGTAAACAACGCATGCTCCTCCAGGCAATGTAATTTAGACATCCCTGATGGGAGGCACTTTCCCTTCTGTATCAACAATTACCCATTAGAGGGGAATCACCCATCCCTCTGTAAGTACTTGGTAAAAAGGGGTCTCAACCATCCCTCACAAGGAATACCAACAAATGATATGCTCTAGGGTTTCTTTATTACATGATAATAGGATGACAAAAGAAAGAAATAACTAAACATCACAGTAAACATTAGCAGCAATCATAGATATACATAGAGCCTGAAAATAAAAGCATAGTTAGATAAAGTTAGATATACATCGAACACCTCACCATAATCTTAGGCGTCTTGTCATCTGAAGAAGGGTCCGTCTCTCTTTCCCTCTCTCTCTGGTTGTGTCCGGACTCTCTGTGGTACACACACGTCTGCACGTCTGCCCCGTGATGTATCATCAGACCGCCAAAACACCAGACCAGCATCTCTGCTCAGCATATCAGCATCTCTCAGCATCTCAGAAGCTCTCTGCCTCTCAGAAACTCTCTCTGCCTGCATCTCTGAATCTGAGCATCTCTCGGACCCCCTTTCTCTAATATAGAATGCAGCTCTCCATCGAAGTTTCTAGCTAACTCCGCCCACAGTTCTCACTGGATTCCTGTACCACCTCGTACCCAGAGCACAACAAACAGCTGGCCAAGCGTTTTGCTCTGACTCGGCACGAAGAGAGCACATTCCACCCGATAAGAACCGGTTCTGTCTGGTTCACTACTGGTGGACAACACATGTAATCTCAAATATCACCTCTCACCTACAGAGGCTCAGAAGATGGCTGCAGTTTAGAATATGGAGTTGCTCAAGCATAGGCCTCTACTACTTAGAAAGCAGAATGCTATTATACCACGTCAAAGCCAATAGGCTAAAGTCATAATTCACCTAACTCAAATAACACTATGCCCTTAATCCCTCAGTATCCCCTATGGAGCACATGTGTGCACCATCACCAACAACTCTGCACCTCGACATCCCACACCTTCTATTCTTTGGCAAGATTATTCTATTGCAAGACCACCCTACATTAAGGCTAAAGGAACATAGCACACTAAAGTCAGTACACAATGGTGGTGATCGAGGGTCATCAAAGATCATCATGCCACTAAAGTGGCTCATTCACTACAGAGGGGCAGGGTGGGGGGTTGTAAAATGTGGGATATGGAAGATTTCAGGTAAGTACCGGAAAAAATAAATAAAACGAATTTCGTTCTGTGCGCTGCATCGCCAAAAGTGATGTACTTACCTGAAATCATCCATATCCCGCATTTTACAACCTCCCACCCTGCCCCTCCCCCGCCTGACATCACCGCCCGGTGTAACGCCCTACACGGGCCGTGCCTGAAAGGGCCTTAAACTTGATTCTCTTGTCCACCGGGAACCAGTGGAGAGAATTTAGGGCCGCCTTTGCAGATGCATATTTTTGAAGTTTGAATAGCAGGCGGGCAGCGAAATTCTGCAAGACTTGCAATTTGGTAAGAAGGACTTCGTTAAAACCAGTCAGAAGGCCGTTGCAGTAGTCCAGTCTAGAAAACACTAGTGCCGAGACTATTGTTTTCTGAAGGTCATATGGTATGAAACTGAATATTTTTTTTAGGATTTTTAAGATGAACCATATGGATGATGTGATTGCATTCACATGATTAGAAAAGAAAGAGTTTGTCGATAAGGACTCCCAGGTGCCTGGCCTTGCAAACTGGCACGGGCAGAGGGCCAAGTTCACTGGGCCACCAGTATAAGGAAGCACGTGGCCTTCTATAACCCCGGCCGTTCTCTGTGCTCCGCTTCTCACCGATGGATGATTACTCCACGGTTCCGTCGTTCTAGGATGGAGGCGGCCAGTCGCTTACGGAAATGGTAGCCATTTGTGGAACAGTCTTCCTGACATACTGCGGCATACTCAGGATTTCCACGTTTTTAGGAAATTACTCAAAACTCACCTTTTTAACCAACCCATCTAATTAATCTCTGCTCCCTAGGTCTTAGTTCATTTTCACGCCAGGACACTCCTGAGTATTTGTGCGCGCTACAAATCATATATAACATAACATAACATAACATACATAACATAACATAACAATGGGAGACATCCCTGCCAAAAAGAATAACCTCTGTTTTGTTGTGGTTCAGTTTGAGGCAGATTTCAGCCATCTACATGCTCACCTGTCTCATACAGGCATGAAAGTTGTGGATGGTACTTCGAGGGTCCTCTGAGATAGACACAATAATCTGCGTGTCATCGACGTATGACACCATAGTGAATCCGAAAGATTTGATAAGCCTGGCCAGGAAAGATTTAAGCAGTTGTAGGGCGGTACTGGCGATGCCTATTTCTTGAAGGCGGCATAAAAGAAGGCCATGGTCCACCGTATCGAATGCTTCCGACAGGTCAAGAAGGATCAGTGCAGCCATGCCTCCTTTGTCTACCGAGCGCCTAATTTCCTCTGTGGCCGTGATTAAAGCAAGCTCCATACTTTGGCTACCACAAAAACCGTACTGGGAGGGGTCCAGAATTGTATTTCCATTAATAAACCTAGTGAGTTCTTGATTCAGATATTTGTCAAGGACCTTAGCTGGCAGTAGCAGACGCGCTATCGGGCGATAGTTTGCTGGGTCTGATTTATCCAGATTCGTTTTTTTTAGAAGTGGTAAGATGGAGACGGGAAATTCAGCCAAGACTCAAGAGCATGATTACAGGGATGTGTGCAATTTTAACACTCAAGGAGGGGGACCAGATTGTCAATGACTGTTCTTCATTCCTCTCTCACAGACTGACTCAATGCAGCGACTGTAACAAGACATGTAACGAATTTACAGGGGATATATCAGTTTCTTCTATGGGGGTGCTGGTATGCCAATCATTGGCAACTACCCGGTAAATAGTTCAGACGGGGTAACCTTGATTTCCTATAGACTATCCTTTTTTAACCTGATGCATGTCTGATATATGTGTTGCTGTAGTGTGGTATGTTTTGTTTCTGTAGGTACAATAAACGGAGAAACGAGGTGCAGTGAAGCTGCTGACCCTAACCCTGATGAAAGTGCCACCGAAGTGTGGAAAGCAATGAAACATATTGGTTTTAATTGAGCAGGCACACAGCAAGGAATAAAATACAATAGCCGGTGTTGCCGAGCTCGTTTTTAAACTAGGGCACACCGAACTTCTAAGTTAGATTTCGGGATCCCTATTTGGTCACTAATAGTATACTCATTACACTTTTTGGTTTATCTTATTCTGCACCATCCACTCTTTATTCCTTTCTGTTGGCAGAAGCTAATGATGAGAAATGAGGATGCAGGCGAGTACCAGCTTGTAAACCTCCCTTGGTGTTACTCTTGTGAGGCTCTGTCAACGTTTTTCCTACCTTTTTCTCTTTTCCTCCTTTTTTGATGTCCCTCTGTACATTGATGAGAGGGCGGACTAGCAGACACAACATCAGACTTTTTAATCTAAGTGGTGATCCAGGACACGTTGAGGCAGTTGTGATAGGCAGATCCACTGCGGTGACACTCTAAGTAGGGTGTTTCTTTCAAGAGATATATGGTGGATTAGTGTCCACACATATAATAGGAGCAGGTCCTTTGATGAGTTGTAGTATTTGAGTGGGGGGGCGACCTGTTCTGGTTTCCACCCCATGTGGCTCCCAATTGTGGGCACTTAACATTTTTTATAACAACACTTCATTGGTTTTATTTGAGGCATAGAGCAGCACACACAATGCCGATCCGCACAGGGGATCACTTTTTCATCCTCTGACAGTACCCACGCGTAACACACCTCACCTCCTAGAATAAATACAGACACAATGTCTAGTCTATAGTACAACCACCATTTCCCCATATCTTCGAATGTTTCCTGGGACATCCCCGGGCCTGGTATATTGGTTCTTCCAACATTGCAAAGCGGTCCATGCTTGCACTCCATTCCTTCAGGCCTTTGGTGATATCCAATATTTGGCCGTGTCTTTTTTTGTCCCGCTAAAGTGTGATCTCCCTTAGGGCCCCCCCAGGTCCAGACCCAACAACAGGACCTTGGGTGCTTCCCGGTAACCATTGAGTGCATGACAGAGTTGGAGGTAACTGAAAGATTGATTTGTGGAGGGAGAGCACTGTTTGAAGGTCTTGAAAGGACCTCATGTGGTTGCTCTCCCAGATGTCTCCTAGTTGGGAGTTGCCAATAGCGTCCCATCCCTTAAACCATTCATGTCACCTGGTCCAGCCATCTGCCAGTCCATAATGGAGTCTCCAGGGCCATCCACAGATCCCATCCCTCCATTGCCAGCCAGCCGTCCAGGTCAGGAAGACCACTTTAGTGATCTCTGGGAGCAAGGGAGGGATCAGTGTGCAGTACAAGACACCCAAAAGATTGTCAAAACCTATAAGGGAGACCTCCAGTCAAAAGGCTGGGTCTGCACACCCGACACTCATTCAGTCATTCATCACAGCGGTATGTGCTTCTCAGTAATAGAGACAGATGTTGGCCATTGCTAGGCCTCCATCATATGTAGAGTGGACAGATTTATCAAAGGAGAACCTGGGAGGTTTATTGTCTCAAAGAAATTTCCGTGCTTGGGAAGTTATGGCTGCAAATATTGGGTGGGGATAGGAAAGGGAAAATTCTGAAGGACATAAAGGAGGCACAGGAGGACCATCATTTTATACAGGGCCACCCTGCCAACCACATTAAGCAGGAGTTTGGTTCATCTGTTGAAGTCTGTCTGAACACTCCGGGTGAGGGGGTGAATATTGAGGCTCTCGGCCAGGTCCAGCTCCCACAAACATATGAATCCCTAGGTAACGGAAGGTGAGACACTGATCGGCAGGGCCGTGCTTGGTCTCATCAGCTCTGTCCCCTCTAAGAGGGGTCAGCAGGGACTTTGGTCAGACCAGACGTGTCTCCGCAGGCATCAAGAATAGAAAGGTGGGGCATGTTTCCCCCTGATGGAAAAAGAGGTGGTGGACTGGCCATCATCTATCACAACTCAGTGAGGGGGAATTTTCAGCTGGGGGCTACAGGTCTAGGAGAAGCACTGGCTTTTAATTTTAATCTGTCGGATCACCAAACCCTCAGAGGATGTCTACTTTACAGACCCCCAGGGGCCAAGGCCCCATTTCTAGCTGCATTAGGCAGTCTGATAGAAGAAGCAGTATGTGCCAAGACTTTTACAGTCCTAGGGGATTTTAACTTTCATTTGGATGGCGCATCTGACTCAGATACGCGGGAACTTATTGAATTGCTGGAAGGGGTTGAGTTAAGGCAATTGGTGACTGGACTGACTCATAAGGCGGGGCACACCCTAGACGGTATTTTTTCAAACCACCCCAATCTAGCGGTCTCGGCCATACACCCGGTCCCCTGGTCAGATCATGCCGCAGTGTATTTTAACATCACTCTTGTCCCCCCCAGACTTAGTAAGGTGAGGAACCCAGCGAGGACAATTAGGAAATGGAAAAACGTAGAAGGCACGGCCCTCAATTACCTATTAAGATCCTCGATGGTGCCCCCCCTAGGAGACGCAGAGGAGGCAGCAACTTCATACACTAATTGGGTGGATAATGCATGTACGCAATTGGTACCTCCACAAACCTACCACTCCACCCGCTCAAGACCATCGGCCCTGTGGTTTTCAGAGGAAATTAGGGATCACAAAGTTATTTGTAAGAAACTGGAAAGAAACTGGCGAAAAAATTACTGTGAGGATGATAAAAAGATACTCAAATTGGAGCTGGCAGCTTATAAAGAGATGATTGGAAAGGCAAAACTTACTTATTTTACTAAGCGCATTATGGAGGCAAGCAATTCCCCCAAAGAACTCTTCCAAACAGTGTCCTCGCTGGCAGCTCCCAAATCGGTGAAGGTACCCCCTAGTCAGGAGCTATGTGAAAATCTGGCCAAATTCTTTCAGAACAAGGTTGAGATGATTTTCTACTCCCTGGATGAGCAAGTAAAGATCATACCCCCTGAAACCAACTTAGGGAATACAGAGGTCAGCGGGCAAATAAACAGGCTCACTAACTTTGCCCCGGTCTGTGAGGAGGAGGTTAGGAAACGACTACAGAAGCTTACATCTGGCTCTCCCCGTGACCCCTGCCCAGCCACTATAGCAAAATCCGCCGCCTTTCCGATAGCTGCCGTCCTTACCCCATTATTCAATAACATGCTGGAAAACAGAGAGTTCCCCTCCCGTTGGAAACAGGCATCCATCCTGCCCCTCTTGAAAAAACCTACTCTGGATGTGGCAGATCTGAACAACTATCGGCCCATTGCCAGACTTCCGCTGCCGGCTAAGATCATAGAGGGCATATTGAATACCCAGCAGAGCACTTTTTTGGGTGCGGGGCAACATCTTGATCCCTCACAGCACGGATTTCGGGCGGGGCACAGTACAGAAGCGGCCCTGATCAAGTCGGCAGAAGATATTAGATCAGTGATGGATGCAGGAAGATTCTGCAGGCTTTCCTCTCCAATAGGAATCAGGTGGTGGCGCTGGGAGACTTCGAATCGGACCCGTTTGTGCTCCCCTGTGGGGTCCCTCAGGGCTCATCCCTTTTTAACGTATACGTCTCCACTCTGGCCCCAGTTATTAGATCCTTCGGTTTTAATTTAACATCTTACGCAGACAACACACAGATCGTGGTGTCGCTGCTACCGGGGGGAGTGGAAGACACTGCCAATAGGTTTAAGGACTGCATGCGGTCGGTCAGCAGCTGGATGGCAGGGAACTGCCTTAAGCTGAACTCATCAAAGACCGAAGTTCTCCTCTTTGGGGCCAGAGAAAATTTCTGGTCTCCAAGCTGGTGGCCAGAGGAAATGGGTGCCTCCCCCTCCCCAGTGGACAAGGTGAAAAACCTGGGGATCCTGATGGACGATACATTGTCCTTCAGGCCTCAGGTTAACGCCTTGTCCTCAGCATCCCATTATGTCCCGAAAACAGTGCGCAAAGTCCTGCCCTTTCTCCCGGATGAGCACAGGAAGACAGTGGTGACGGGTCTAATAATGTCACGGCTGGATTACTGTAACAGCCTGTTGCTTAATGCTCAACAGGGGCTGCTTAATAAACTGCAAATCCTGCAGAATGCAGCAGCTCGTTTGATCACGGGCACACCCAAAGTTGCCCAGGTCGCCCAGGATCTGGTGAAACTACATTGGCTACCGGTGCGCAAAAGAATTACATTCAAAGCTCTTTGCGTAGTCTTTAAGGCTCTCAAAGGAATAGGCCCTCACTGTATGACTCAGCTCTTCCAATGGTATAAACCAGCAAGAGCCCTCAGGTCAACCGATCAGGGGCTGATTGTGGTTCCTAGAGTCAGGAAAGCTCGCTGGGCGGGAAGGAGTTTCTCCCTGGGGGCTGCAAAGGCCCGGAACGCCTTGCCAGTGGCCTTTAGACTGACCTCTGACTTAATGCCCTTCAGGAGGGCCCTGAAAACATGGCTCTTTAAACAGTAAATCCTGGGCAAAGTACAGGGAGTGGTCAGTCAGCGCCAGGACACCGGCAGGTAACAGTGCTCTTTACAAATGTGAAAAATAAATAAAAATAAATAAATGGGCCATAAATAGAAGGCCGTTATTGGCATAGCTATTCTGTCTTCCAGTGCCATCCCCAGGGTGTCATATTGTATCAACGAGGCCCGGGGTTTCATGGCTAGGGTGAAATGAAGTAGTGACAATGGGCCTCCCTCCATGGTGCCTCAACAAATTGGAAATCTGGGGCCGAGCACACCATTCACCCCCACCTTAGTTAGAACTTCCTGGGGGAAGGCCCAGTCCAGGGAATCAAATGCCTTCTCAAAATCCCATATCCTTAGTGCTGTAGCACATTGTAGTTCCCGGAGTCTGGCCAGGGCAAGGTGGACCTTATAGATGAGGTGTCTAGTGCTCTGGGGGGGGGATACATCTATATTTGTCTGAATGACCCAAGTGGCCCAGCACATTGGTGAGGCGCGGCCCCAGAAGTTTAGTGTACATTTTAACATCAACATTGATGAGAGAGATTGGCCAGTATGAGGCACATAGGTATGGAGGTTTGCCTGGGTTTAACACGACCACAATGGTAGCTTAATCTATGTTCGGCGGGAGGTGGCCCTGCTCTTTCGCCTCAAGGAGAATATCTAAGAGAGGGGGAAGGTGAGAGTCCATAGTCTGCAGTAGTATTTTCCTAGAGAACAGATCCAGGACTGAGATTTGCCCGGATTGTAGTCCGTAAGGGCATCGCCGAGCTCCTCCACTGTTGGTGGCTAGTCAAGGGCCTCTCTATCGGCCGGACTCAAAGTAGGTAAGGGATCTCTGCAATAAGTGGGTTCTCTTCCTTGCATGGGTAACCGCGGTATTGCGGCTTTGAAGGATTTATAGTAGTTCCCAAACATGGCAGCCATCTCAGCTATCATTTCAACTTGTCCTCACTCTCAAATACCCTGTCAGCGGAAGCCTTCCAACATCTGCAACCCTCATTCAGGCAAAGCTGCCTCAGGTCAGCCTGCTCCACCACCAGGCGATTGTCCAGGAGTTCCAGCAATCCCCTTATTTCTAGATCTGTTTCGAGGGTATGGACTAACTAGTGATGGGTTAGGAACTACGGATTGGGAAGCCACAGTGGCCATTCTTCCTCCCTCCCTCCCACCCAGAGTTCCTGACACAAAGTGCAACTGGCGCATGGTCAGAGAATCTCGGGACAAGGATGTGGGTGCCATGTGTATAGAGGAGGTCTGTAGCCAGTAGTAGAAAGAGATCTATACAGTAGTGGGATCTAAGGGCCACAGATGCATGGGGATATTTGCATACTGCTGGATTCCAGACCCGCCAGGCGTTGCAGAGCCCCTGACCTGCGGCCCTGGTGGCCAGCCCTTCTCCTCTCTGAATTCTGCCCCGGGGCCACAAAGGAAATCGAAGGGACTTATGATGTCATTGAAGTCACCTCCCAGGATTAGTTAGCCAGCTGGGAGAGAAAGCGCCAATTCCCTTATAGAGGACAATGTGGAGGTGGCAAGTTGTGGAGATATATATATGCTTACTAGATTATAGTGGGTACCTTCTATCGAACCCCCTACCAACACAAATTGCCCCAGGGTATCAGGTGTTATGCAGGACACTGCAATTGGAAAGGAGTTATGAAGGAGGATCGCTACACCCCAAGAGCCATGGGTACAGCCAGTGTGATAGACTCGGAGTGCCTATACCTAACCAGGAGGAAGCAGTTTGTTCAAAAGAGGTGTGTTACTTCCAGCATTGTGACCTGAGGCTTTTCTGCCGAGGAATTGTAGAACCATACCCCTTTGAACACGGTCCAACAGGCCATCAATGTTCCACATCAAAGCTTCGAAAGCCATCTGGATGGGTCAAGTGGTGTTGTGGGCAGAGCCCAGTGAAGAGATATATGGGTTGTCCAGAGTCTTAATGGCCACCTGGAGGCCTTACAGTGTGGGTGCAGGTTGGCAGTGGGTCCATAGGATAGACAGAATTGTGAGGAGTGTTCATCATGTGTAGTGACCAAAAAATGTAACTGTAGCTAAAACAATAGAACCTATTACCCAAAACCCCTTCCTCTCAACTCCCACCAGCCCCATTCTTTCCCCCAATAGAAGCATCATTCGCCCAATAACTGTCCCTACCTCAAAGGTGGCTGGTGGAGGAAACTGAGCCTGAAGTTTTCCTCATGAGGCTTCCGTCCTCTGTGTCCATTAAAGGATAATATGGTGCTGGCACGCCTAATCATGGTGAGATACATGAAGACCCGAATCACGTCTTATGCCGTTGAGTCAGGTATTGTTACTCAGCATCTGGGACAGGGCTCCTTAGCAGCGCCCCCTCTGGTTCAGATTGGTCTGTTATTCTTATCTGGTTTGAGTGCAACCTGGCCAAGACAGCAGCCTGAGCTAGGGTGCTTACTGTGCCTGGACTCACTGTACTTGGTGCCCGGATCCCCAGGAACCCCTTGGCCTGGCTGGCTCCCCTTGGCAGGCTGCAGGTTCACTAGCAAGAACTGGCATTCGATTAGCCAAGTCCAGGCCTCATCTGGGGTGGTAAGAATGTAGGATTTGTCCCCCAGGACAACTTGCAAGTGCGCTGGAAAGAGGTATTTCACCGATATGGCCTTGAGTTTCTGCTTGCCTCAATCATATGATTATGTTGGGCCTTAGCCTTTCTAGTGTAATCTGGGAACACCATCACGTGACCAGATTGATACAGAAGTCGGCCTTTATTCTTCGCCTCCCGAAAAATCATGTCCCCATCACAATAGTTCAGGAACTTGGTAATCATTGGGTGGGGGCTCCAAAGGGTGGAGGGCTTTGAGCTCGGGATCTATGGGTTTAGTCAAAGATGAAGCATGGTGACAGTCAGGCAAGGTTGATCAAGGATGCAATCTATTGTTTCAAAAACGCCACTGGTGTGGACCCCTCAATCCCTTCGGGAAATCCAACAAAACGAGGGTTGTTTCTTCGGCTCCTATTTTCAGCATCTTCTGCCCTTGTGGTGAGGGTCTTGGAGGTTGAGATCAGGTGGGACACCTCGTTTTAAGCTCACGTACTGTGATATGACTCTGGCGCAAAAGGGCCATGTCCACTTGTACCTCCCTTATCTTGACTCGAGTGCTGTGCGGGAGTTCTTGATCGACTGAAGGATGACAGTGGTGCCTCCCTCTCCCAGTGCCTGGGCAACCTGCATATCCCCCTGGCCTAGTCTGTGTCCACCTGGGGGGGGGGGGCTGTACATTTCTCAAATGTATATTGAGATGGGGTCATTATGGGTTTTGTCATGGCCCATGGTGTGTCTGGGGGTTGTGTGATAGTCTGCAGGTGACCATGTGATGTCCCCTGGATGATCGCTGTGCACAGGATGGGCAGACTCTGGCCAACCACGCATGCCACTGTCCCCTGCCGCCCTGCCGCCCCGCCGCCCCACCACGGTGTATCCAGACCCCCTGGGGTCCAGGGAATTCAAAATAGCCAAGCAGGGGTAATCAGCTCGCCAACACTGCCAACAACAGTCGTAGGGCGGGAGCCAAGAGGCAGCTCAGAAAAGAACGACCTCCATCTTGCCGTCCTGACCCTGCCATGTCTGGGATGTTTTGAATTTGCAATCGTTTGTTAAGTCTTTGAATGAGTGAGAGATTTATACAGGAAGTTATGAATGGGAGGTTGTTTTGGCAATTGTTGGAAGTAAGTTTATTTTATTATTCTAGGAAACACTTCTGGGGTCTCATGCCCACGTCTATGTCCACTTCTGTAATTGTCTAGGGCACACAACTATAGTATATATAGTATTCAGTTCTCGAAAAGATGTCTGGTGCAGTGAGTCAAGTTCTGTAAGTCACCTACATATATTGTGTCCAATTCCGAATACTACCTCAGATATTGTGTACAGTCTATGGGACAAATGTGGGTTATACTGTGATACTCTGAAGTCTTATTTGGGCGCATGGTATTCTGGTCTCCTGTTCTTATTTAGACTATTGTAACTAACTCTGGAACCCTCATCTGGAGAGTTGTGTCCTATCAGGAAGCCATTTCTGAGACAATGTGTCAAATTCAGAAGGGGGGTCAATTAATCAGTCAGGATTTTTAAAGCTCTTTGACCAGTTCTGGAAGTAAAATCTGGACTTGGCTGTGTGTATTGTTTTGAGGGTCTTATGCTTCTTTCCCCGTTTTGCCTTTACAATATTGTTTCTGATTCTGGATGCCAATCTAGGGCATTGTGTTTAGTTCTGGAAGGCTCGTTTTGAGGGCTGCTTCCAATTCAGTATGCCTCCTTTATTGTATTTAGTCTAGTTCAGACAACCTCATCTGAAGGACTGTGTTGAGTTCTTGAGTTTTCATCTAGAATGCTGTCCCGAGTTGGATGCCCCACCTAGAGCCATATGCCCAGTTCTGAACAATGTAGTGTTTAGTTCTTGTGGCATCAACTAGAGCATTGTGTCTCTTTTTGTTGACCACACTGAGCTCACATGTCCAATTTAGGCGGTTGCATTAAAGTACTTCTATATTCTTGTGCCAGGTTCCTGATGCATTACCTGGTTTATTGCTGCTACCTTCAAGTGCCTTAGGTGGCAATCTGTCCCAAGCTATAGAGGTACCATATAGAGTGCCGTGTGTAGATATGGAGGGGTCATCTGAAATATTGCATCAAAAGCCTTAAGCTTTATCTGGGGCTTTGTGTATGTTTTTGAAGTCTTTTTGTTGATTTTCGCTTCTTTATATACACAAAAATGCAGTACAAAACAAAATGTATCCATGTCTGGTGCCAGTTCACTTTGGAATAATCACAACAACATGAACGACACAGAGTTGGAGTGCATAATTTGCTATGGTAAGAGGACACCAGGTCCAGCAAATGGGTGTTCACAGGGTATAAGTAAGCTCAAGTCAAGGGCGTCATATCTTGATGTATTTCTTGCTTGAACCTCTATTTTCATATACCAAATTCTTCCATTTTGGTGCAGGGATCCATTCCCCTGGTCTATTTTTGGGGGTCTCAATTTCACACCTGTTGTACACTTTGTTTATGTACAGTTTTTTTGTTGTTGTTGTAACTTTTATTATAATAAAGAGACATAGAAAAACAAACAAGGCAATATAACAGTATTACATCAATCGGGCGAGTGCTCAAGGAGGACGGGAGATACACAATAGTATGATACAGGAGTTGTTGTACACAGATGAGGGGGCTGAAAGCAAGAAACACAAAATTAAGAATAAAATACGTACTACTTCATCAGGAATGTCGGATCGTGGAGACAGGGGGGGACTAGAGATCTCCGTGAGAGGGGGCATACATATATCTCCCCGGTACGAGTTCCATTGATTCCAAATTTTTCCCCATTTTCTGGGTCTGCCTCTCGCCACATATACCGTCTTTTCTCTAAACATGCACCAGTCCATGTTCTCTTTCCAGGCCGTCACTGTGGGGGGCCTTTGGGACCCCCAAAGCTGTGCAATATCTCTCTTAGCAATCATATTACCAAGGGTAGTCCATCGTAGCTGCAACACATCATAGTCATTCGGCCCCCAAACATTCAGCAAACATCGTCGGGCCTCTGGCAACATCACAACACCTGTTACTTCATTCATCACCTCGTGTATACGGTTCCAGAAAAGCACCATCTCAGGACATTCGCAAATTATGTGGAGAAAGGTACCAAGCAGACCACAACCACGCCTACACAAGCCATCCGTCGAATAGCCCATACGGATCAGGCGGGGGCCAGTAACATAAATCCGATTAAGGATTTTAAGCTGGACCAGGCGGAGACGAGCCGGGATTGCGACCAGTTTTTAATGTCTGTTTTAGATTATTAGTTCTACATTTTAAGGCCATATCTTGTGTACTGTAGTGAGTTCTGGAAGGCACTTCTGATGTATTGTGTTGGGTTCTGAAAGAGACTCTCATCTAATGTACTATGATGTCTTGGGACCAGATCTGGACTGCTGTGACCAGTTGGATGTATTGTTTGGAGGGTTGTGTCCAAATGTGGAGGCCTGCTCTACTGTACTCTTCTAGTCCTGGAGGGCTCCTCTTTTGTGTTGTGTTATATTGTACAGACGTCATCTGAAATGCTGCCTCTTTTTATGCAGGTTTTCACTAAAGTACTGCACCGTACCTGAAGCTCCTTTAGAAGTCTTCTTTCTCTGTCTCCTTTCGATTTCTGATACTTATAGACACCACATCTAGGGCCAGATGTATCAAGCTAAACTGCAATCGCAAATGCTGAAATTTGCAGAATTGCAGCGTTTGTGTTTGCAATTTAGCTGTGTGCTATGTAGGAAAGAAAAACCTACTTGCAACATAAGGAATCGCAAAATTTGCGATTCCCTATTTTGAGCATGCATTTAAAGAATCTCAATTTGCTATTCCCTAAATGCTATTCCAGTAAGCATCGCAAATTGCGATATTGCTGTAAGGAACCGCAAATTACCACCAACTTCAAGTTGGTGGTAATTTGCGATTTCCTCTAAAAAAGCCTTTTTTTGCTTTTTTTCAAAGTGCCCTTAGGGCATGTATGTGCGCCACATGTGCACACATGTGCATTTCAGGGGTGCAACAGTGTGTCCTTTTGGAACCCTTGCACCCTTGAAATTGCATGCACAATTTGCAAGTACCTATTGGGTACTGCAAATTGCGCATGCAATTCCCATTCATTCCTATGGGCCTCTTGGCCCATAGAAATGAATGGGAAGGGATTCCTTAATTGGGAAATGCAATTTGCAATTCGCAATTAAGGAATATGTAGGAATCGCAATTATTATTGCGATTTCTACCTACATAGCATTTTGCGAGTCCTTAATAGCGATTCGCTAAAAATCCCTATTAAGGACTCGCAAACTGCTACAATTATACATCTGCCCACTAATGTTTTGTGGCCAGTTCCGGAGGCCTCATCTAGAGTGTATGACCATATCTGGGAGCCACTGCTAAAGGTTTGTTTCCAAATCTGGGGTCCGCATTGAAGAGTCTAATTGTGTAAATCTCTTCTCCAGGAGTCATCTCTGGAGTATTGTTACCTGCTCTGGTGGCCTCTTTGGAGTATTGTTTGAAGTTCTAGAAGATGCATTTGGAGGGTTGTTCTAGATCTGCAGGATTAATTTGGGGGACTATCTCTACATCTCCGGGTCTCCGGGTCTCCTCTTAAATATTGTGACTAATTTTGTATGCCTAATCTGGGTTGTTATGTGTAGCTCTAGAAACATCATCTGGAGTAGTGGGTCCATTTTGGGAAACCACCTTGTGTGAAGTATTGGATGGTGACATTGCCCTGCTCCTCATCTCCCAGACTCCATACTGGCCTGCCTTATCTACATCCTCCACACAGCAGCCTGCCCCATCGAGGGCTTGAATAAATATGATCACATTGACCCCACCCTGATAGAACTCCAGTGGTCTTCCTTGATGGCCTGCACCATTTTCAAGCTCAGATGCATCACCTACAAAGTCATCATGAGCAGCACCCCCACCTATCTAGCTAACAAGCTCACTATCTCAAGTGGCTCTCAGCATATCCACAGCCAGGACACTAACAGACTGGAGACGAAGAGAGTAAAAAAGAAATAACAAAGCAAAAGGTCTTCTCCATCCGTGCTCCCAGGATCTAGAACAAGATCCCTGTATCCATTAGGACTATCCCAACGCTGCTCAAATTTAGGAAACAGCTGAAGACACACATCTTTAAACAATGCTACATGACGATGCAGTAATAGTCCACTCTTGGTCTTAGAAATCAGGTACCTTTCCAATCATAGGTTGACTGTACCTTTGCCTTTGAACCTCTACAGCGCTCTGCAGCCTTTTGTCCAGGTTTCCTTGATGTAAATATAACGTATACATAATACAAGTATTGTTTTCAATGGAGGTCACATTTAGGGTCTGGTTTTTAAGACCTCACCTTGAGTGATGTGTACAGTTTAGAAGGCAATATTTGAAGTATTGTGCCAAGTTCTAAATGTTTCACTAAGTGTATAGTTGCTATCATTTGATGTCGCTGATAGCATTTTTTCTGTGAAGATCTGGAGGCCACTTGTAGAGTATTGGAGTTGTCACTCAAGTATTGAGTGAAGTGACTGAGAATCCATCTGGTTTTTGTGTCCTATGACACACTTGGGGCCAGATGCATCAAGCTATTTTGCGATCGCAAACAGTGCAAAATGCAAAAAATGAGCGTTTGCAATCGCAAAATAGCAATACGCTATACATCAACCTAATTCGCAGAATATCCCAAGTATTTGCTGATTTTAGCGATTACAAATTTTGCAATTACCAAAATCTGCAAATCCCTACTTGCGAACAACAATTGCAAAGTCGCAAAGCTATGCTCAAAAAATCGCAAATTGCAAAAAAATAAGGGACTGCCATTTTGCATTTGCAAAAGACCACCAAATTAAACTAGGTGGTAACCAGGTGAAAACACTCAAAACAGGTGGGAAAGATAATGGAAAGTATTTAAACAGGCCTAGGAGGCTTCAGTATGTTTCACAATGGCAGCGCTCTACGTCATGGCGAGGAGGAAGAGGCTAAGAGCAGCAGCACAAAGGAGAAGGTGGATATAAGAGCGCATTTTCAGAGTGGGGGTTACTCTGTTGGGGCAGACAGAGGAGGAAATCGATAAGAGAAGTGTAGATTAAATGAAGCAATGATATATGATCTAATTGCAGATTTAGATCCACTACTGCCGCGTCGATCTCGCAGGACACATGCCATCCCCACCCATGTGCAGTTCCTGTGTTCCCTACACCTCCTAGTGTCTGGTAGCTTCCAGGGGGTAATAGCTACAACTGAGTGTTACAAAGTTTACTTTCGCGTTTCTTCAACGCGTTCCTGGACGCTATGTTGTTGCGGATGCACCAACAAATCAGATTCCCAACTACCCCACAGGAATTGTTTGAAACTAAAATGGACTTTTATCAGATAGCCAACATCCCCCATGTAATAGGTTGCATAGATGGGACACATGTAGCCATATGTCCACCCTCAGTGAATGAGTATATCTTCAGGAATAGAAATTCATATAATTCACTGAACATATAAGTTATAATCAGCATTTTACATGTCATTTTAACCTTGTATTGACTGATCATACATTTTAAATTTGTGCTTTTATGAATTTGTAATACAAATCGAATAAAGCTTTATTGAGTTGAGTCATATAAGTTATATGCAATGCGAAGTAAATAATCACGGACATAGTGGCAAGATACCCAGGTAGTACGCATGATTCCTATATCTTTAGGCACAGTGGCATACATACACGACTTCTTGGAGGTGAATTTGGAGAAGGATTCCTGCGTGGTTAAGACATTCCACTCTCTCATGTATATATACATATTAATGTGAAACACATCAGTGACTAATATATGTGCTGTTTCTCCACAGGTGACAGCACATATACTGTGCGTCCTTTTATCTTGACACTGTACTTGCATCCAAGCACACCTAGTGAACACCGAGTCAATGCAGCACACAGGACAACGCAAAATGTGGTTGAGAGGACCTTTGGGCTGCTGAAAAGTCGCTTTCGATGCATCCATAAAACTGGCGGTGCCTTGCAATACAGGCCAGACATCTGTTGTAAGTTATTTGCCACATGTGCCATGTTGCACAACATAGCAACTGCCAGAGGCGTACCACTAGAAACATCGAATAGTGACCCCGATGAGGACGAGGATAACATACACCCACAACAAGCAGGTAGTGCAGCGAGTGCAGCTGAAGGGAGAACGCAACGTGCAGAAATCACACCGAATTATTTTTGATGTGAGATGTGGCACAATTGATTTTTGATGTGATAGAGTTATTTAAAACAACATAAACTGTAGTGTTAATGCGCACTTGCATAGCCTGAAAATAATGATGTCTACACATAATGGTATGTCATGGTACTTTACTTCAGTCCAGACAAATGTAGTTTCTGGTTGCTTCACCAAAAACGATTGCTGTGGACATGGCCACACTATTTCCTGCGTCCTCTTACTCCCATTGTCCGTTCTGGGGGGTCAGACACATCCCTTTGTGAGCCATATTCTGTGTCCTGCACCTCCTGCATTCCATCACTGGTGCCAAGCTGCTATTGTGGCTGGAGGCATCTTCAGTTCCCCCCCCCTCCCCCACCCATGACACTACTGCCAGCAACAGCATTGGTCTGCATCTGCTCCACAGCATTTGTGACTTGGATCAGTCCCCTGGCAACATCTCCGCAGCAATGGCTCATTTCCAACTGCATGGCTATTGCACGTTGGGATAGTTGTGCAGTTGCAGCGCTAAGACGGTTGATGGCCCTAGTGTACCCATCCAAGCGTCCAAGTAATTGGTTGTGTCTTTTGCGATGGGACACCTGATCATGTTTCAAAACTTTGCATAGGTCCCTGAGTGCTACAGTCATCTCTCCAAATTGTTCTCTGTTTTCCCCACAACCTTCCTACACAGCTGTTGTTAGATGCTTGATACTGTCACTCATGTCCCCCATTTTGCATACAAAAGTGGAAAGGTTTCCCTGCATTAACCACATGTGTTTCACCTGCAGGCGCTATGCCCTTAACATGGCACTCTCTAGACCATCATGCGATATGGAACTCTTGACTTTGCCAGATATCACCAGTGCAGCAGCCCTGCTTATCCTGAATCGCATGATCCCACGTTGCAGCTGTCTGTATGTGGGTGTACTCACTGGTTGTGCTACTGTGGGCTCAGGTTGTCCCTCATCCCCTGTTTCAAATTCTGGCAATGGTGCCACAGTGGTCCTGCTTTTTTGGGGAACTGGTGTTGTGGGTGCTGGTGAGACTGCTATATCCTCTTCTGACTGAGACTCACTCTCTGGTGGTGCAGGTCCATCACTGTCCTCAGGCTCTTGGTCACATGCATCTGTGATGTGGAACAGTGCATGATTAGTTGGCATTTAGGACATGTTTTCATTTTTGTACAATGTTCTGCTCAATAAAGTTATTTTGAAATACACTGTGTGTGTGTAGACTGACCTGGCACAATTGATTTGAACTGATCTTGTTTGCTAGCCTCCAGACTTCCCTTGTGTTTTTGCTGACTACAATTTCCATAATGCATTAGTGTGTTATAAGTAAAACATGGACTGGAATACAGCTTCCTGCACAAGCCAGATCTGACTTACACTGTTTATTTGCTAACACTGAAAGGTGAATATAAAGTGGCATGCATCTTACCTTGGGAGGTACTGGGTGGTGCAGAGGAATCTATTGTTGATACTCCAACTACTGCCTCTGGCTGCAGGGTAGACTCCACAAGGTCCTTCATGGCTGTGTGGGTTGTTTGGGTTGATGGCCACTTCCAGTTGCGCTGAGAAACTCCCACTGCATTAATTTTTCTTTGCATTGCCAGCCACAATTTTCTTTTTTCTGACTCAGGGACTTGCAGTGACTGTTTCCCACACAATTTCTCATGACTCCTCACCATCTCTTCGATTAGTAACTCCAATTCCTTTTCACTGAACTTCTTTTGCCTTTTTCTCTCCTTCAGGGGTGTTTCTGTAGCCATGCTGCTGTCTGCACCAGTTTAAAAATCACAAACTCTTCTTAATTGCAGTTCTCCAGAAGTCTGCTTCCTCCTGCTCACTCTCAGCACACAGGTAACACAGGTAACAGCATGGGTGTGGCCACTTCCTGAATCTGAATTCATCATGGTGAATGGTATTATGGGGATCACTATTTGTGAATCAGTAATTGCGAATTCTAAATGCTTGCGAGTCGGTATTTCTATATCGCAAATAGCGATTGCGAATATTAACCATTTGCAAAAATTTGGCAAATTTTTTAAGGCATTGCTTTTGTGACTCGCAAATTGTGATTTGGTAAAAATCACAATTTGGTAATCGCAAAACACAAGTTTGATGCATATGCCCCTTAGTCGACTTCTGGAGTACTCATTCTTATTGTTGTGCAAGGTTCTGCATGCTTAATCTGCAGTGCAGTAATGGAGGTCACTTCTGGCACATTGCTTCATGCTACTGAGGCTAACTCCGACATATTGTCTCAAGTTCCAGACAGCCCCTCCAATTACAATAATAATTTCTTTGTAACATGACGCTTCACAACACATTTGCAGTATTCAAAGCATGTCCACTCATCCACAATTTACATGGACCATCTGTTATTTGGCATGAATGTCCATGATGAAGCCTTTAGAGGACAGATGTTGTCCATAATTATGCCTGTGCTGTGCTACACTTTCTCCTTGCTATTTGCCTTACGGCTACATCACAGGGCATGCCTTTTTTACCACACGTCATCCAGAAGAAGAGTAAGTAAAGAAATAACATCAACCAAATTAGCTGGATCATCATTTGTGCCGCTGATCAGTTCCTACTTGGGGGCGAATCCAATCACCATAAATGTAATTACTTAAGTAAATCACCTTTGCAGTTCTCAATTTACTTACGATGTTTAAATATGAGCCCCTTTACTTGTTGTAATTTATACAGCTATAAATGAACATTCAGACACTCCCTGTGACAATGCATTATGCACTGATCTCTCTTTACACCCTACAGGGGTGATTTACTAGAAAAACGTAGTGCAGCAACCAAAGCTGCTCCACTAAGTTGCTGCGTTGTTGTCTTCCACAGTGCTGAGGCACAAACAGTTTGCCTAGCACTATGCACATGCCTTTGCACGATCGTGCAAAGGGGCATTCATGATGTCTAGTACCTGCCTTCCAGTACAAAATATTATGCTTAGATAACATGTTAAACTTTTCACACATCAGAAATGTGTTTTACAGAGCAGTAGACATCCAATGATTGATATTTATGGAGAAATGTATGCATTTCTCCTTCTTAATGCCTGTTTCAAGGAGGCATTAGTTTTTACCAAAGCCACTTCTTACAATCGTTGTAGTTCTGGCTCTGTGTTAAAAACCATGGATGGCAGTGTGAGCATGCCCAAGTACCAACATGGAATACCGCATTGTCCTAAATTAGTGCAAAGCAATGTCGAGCACTGTGTGTACTACCTTAAGAGGAGCTTTTGCAGGAAAGTAACTACTTTATAAAAACGTGGTGCTGTTCTATGTCACTTTGAAGCAGTATAGATCTTAAATATCCGGCACCTTGAATCCCTCAATCTAAATTTGAATTAAAACATATCTCCTTCATCTGCGGATGCCATCAAGATATATGTATCCTAACTTATCAAGCTTCCTATGCATAACATCTCTGAGGCCTTGGTATTAGCAATCCAGAACTCAATAGCACTCATACTTTTAGGAGTGCCTAACATTTTGGTAACTTACGCTCCTCTTTAGTATTTCACATGTGATGCTTCTTCTTATCGGTAGATCAATTAAGGTATCCTTAGACATTTCTTTCATTCTTGCACACCCTGCTGAAAGACATGACACACTTTACATTGCTTCTCTAATAGCATGACATATCCTGGATTTACCCAAGTGTGACATACCTTCATTTCTCCTTTACTCTGCTTTCACACATTCCCTATGTACCTTGTTCCAACTTTTCTCACTCACAGGGGTGCACCCATTTGAATGTTGCACCTTTTTGGCAAAAGTAATTTGGCTCTTGTTAACTCATGGCCTTGGATCTGACTTGGTAGAGTCTTCTGATACCACTGACTGGGAATGACCATGCCTACTTATACTGTTAAAATTTGTTGTATCTCTTCATCTTATCTCCCTCTTTCTACCTTGTCTGTCTCACTACCTTTTCTATCACTTTCTACGTCACTGTTCTATAATCTACTTCTCTCTTTGTTCTTCTATATATTGTTGTACCTCATCTCTTATGACTTCAACAATCACTAATTACGCTATTCTCTCTACCACACTTCTCTATTTCCCCCGCTGACAACCTTTATGTCACCTCAATGACAACTTATAGCTATTTCTCAGGCTCATCACTTTCTGCATTAATGTCCATCTTTACTTCATCCAACCTCTTTTTCTTCGCGCGCTCCCTATACCCTTCTCTTTGTCCCTATATCTACATCTCCTGTACCCAATCCCCCAGTTTCTCTAAATGTGCTCACTCTACCTCACCTATCTTTCTTACCTCTCACTCAATACATCTCTCTTGCCCTCATCTACCTCTCCTAACCCCATTTCTCTCTAACACACCCTGTGCATACTTCTACTGCTCTATCCTTTCTCACTGCCTTAGCCCTCTATCTCACCCCTCTCTCTGGTCCTCAGTGCTCAACTTGATACTCATCTTCCTAGGTCACCTCTCTATCTTCTCACTTACCCACCTATCTCCCTCTCTTTCTCTCTAAACCTCATCCCCTTTCTTCCTTTCTCTCACCTTTCCACCATCCATTTGCTACCTTACCTCTCCATCTCCTATTCCTCATTCTAAAGGATTTCTCTCGCTTGTTATCTTACCTCCTGAATCCTTTCTTTATCTCTACCACTTATTGTAATTATAAATGGTATTTATATAGCGCGTACTACCCCATACGAGGTGTTGAAGCGCTTTGCAGCGAGTAGCACGCTACTCCGGAACCCCATTACAGGTCAATAGTAAGTAGACCAGTAATATTGTTTTTCCTATATTGCATTATTTGTTTTAGGTTTATGCTCTTTAGGTCTCGGCTAGAAGCGCGCGAAGCGCGTTCTTGCCAGACTAACTATAGTGATCGTTTCAGCTTCTAGCCGAGACCTAACGAGTGGAGACAGGAGGTGGCCGCGCGCACCATTAAGAAGCATGGCAGAGTCGGATTCTGGCGCGCGCCTTGGGATTGGGTCGCGCGCGTCGGAATCCGACTCTGCCATGCGCTTTGGAAACCGAAACCTAAGAGCCGCGCGACGTGAGCTGTCTATGGTAGAAGCTTACGCGCGTGGCTCTTAGGTTTCGTTTTGACTTGTTTAAAAAGTGCACCTACAAGCAGTCGATCTGCACGGGTGTCAGAGTTTTAGTGGCTGTGGAGGCGGAAATGTCAGTGGAGCAGCAGATATATTGTTTACAATTCTGGCTGAAGCGTACGCTGTCAGAATGAAGGGTTGACTTTAGTGTTGGTAGCGCCCACTACAGTAATCTTTGATGACGCCCCCCTGCCCCCAAAGATAACCTTCTTCACGGATTTCCCCGCTACCACCTCAAATGATGTCCCTTAGTTCCTCTCTCATAAATTTATTTTTTATTTTCCTTTTCCTTTCTTGTGAAGGGGAAGCAAGTGCGCGCACAAACCCGTGCTCCACTTTTTTCACTTTTTTTGGTTCCCATTTTAGATTGGACCATTTGCTTATAATATTCTTATAGTGGGCGTTGGGCGCCCCTCTGTGCTGTGTTTGCTTTGCAGAGGCTGGTGCATGGTGCACATGACCCATTTCAGTGCCTTTAGGCCCTCTGCTCAGCTTTGCAACTATTCCTGGCCATGCAGGGCTGTCTCAAGAGTGCATGCTTCTCAGTACTGCCCATTGTACTACTCTGAAGAGGGTGTCCACGTCACATCCCATGCTCGGCCAATCCGATCAGGCTCTGGTTAGCCAGCTAACAGGCTCGCTTCATGAACATTTATGTTTCAAATGACTGTAAGAAGCATTTTGCCTCGCAGCGCTCGATGCCGCCTAATAATGGACAGCCAGAGCTGATTTCTTTCATTTCTGCTAATTTATTAAGTTACCCGATCAGGAAGGCTGTACCTAGTTTCTGCGGAAGTGGAGTAGTCTGTATATAAGAATGGTTTAAAACCACCAACATGACCGTGTTACGGGGATAAAGGGATGAGTAGTTATACAGTACCATGAAAATAATACTACTGACATATATGTAATGTTTATTTTATGTCCAATTTAGTAGATTGGTAGAGACCCGGGCCGAGTTGCAGTTTCACCATAATCTTTAAATTGCAGTAAGTGTTGCGTGAGATTTTTGATGGGGCTCAGCTTTGTAACATCCCAGATATTATACGAGCTGAGGTGTTTTCTATTTCTGGACAGGTAGGCCTCTACAATGGGGCTCTCTATTTCTTTGCCACCACAGTGAAGCTTGCTCTACAGACACTGCTGTCGGAGTTGCTCACGACTCGGCACATATTGAAGATCATGAGAAGTCTCAGGTGTGCCAACACACTGGGGACCCAGGGCAGACATTCTGGAATTGTATGAGCACTCTTTGCCACCGTTTTGTTTATCCATCCACAGGAGACATTGTAGCTTCAGGGAGAGTGACCTGAGGCAGTAGGAGAGGAGGGAGATCCAAGGAGTGGTAGTGGGTGGCACGAGGCAGGCAGTGTGCACCCAGGGAGTCATGTACATCTCGGTGCCTGATACTTGTGCTGCTCTTGTCATCATTCCACCTATTCATCCTATAACAGCCCCTCTGTTGGTCAAGTGTGAGCGATTAGATCCCTTGGCCTGAGCAGTTGTGTCCTCATCAGAGCCTTCAGAGCCTTCAGCCAAAAAAGGCGGGTATTCTGTTGTTCAGAAGAACCCGCTATCTTATACAGCTCTAGAACATAGTACCACTTTGCCTCACCCTGCTGCGTACATAGTACCCATAATGCGATGGCTTTTCCCACTCTTTCTAAAGCAAATCATCATTGGCTATGAAAATGGAGCTGCCCAGGAAGCGGTTTACATCGTGTACATGTTCAGAGTCCTAGCTTTGAATGTAATAAAACTATTTGTGTATGTCCTTCTTTTACTTGGTGCTCCTCTGTGGTATTGCGGATTAGAACTTTTTTTGTATTCTTGTGGGCTATGACAGCTTATTTTCTCTTGCACAGTGCGTAGCCCTCCATAGTAAAGACGAAACTTGCATGTATGTGTTATCCTGTGTGTACTGACATTCCTAACGCGTGAACTGGATACGTGTTCTTTCGCGAGGTTCTGTGTATGCATCAGTCTTGTGTTTGCCATATGCAGGATACCAGTCTGTGCGCATCTGTACTTTTAGGAGTTGCCTTTTGTGCTTTCATGCTTTGATGTATGCTGTCTGTGCCTGTAGAGTTGCTTATGCAGCTCTGTACATTTGTTGCAAACTGTGCATGCACTATATCAACAAACATTTGCAATGCAATAGGTCTCGCATTTGCGAGAGTTTAACTTATTGGCATTGTAAATGACAATGCCTTTTATTTACGTGTTGGTTTTTAAGACATAAATAAAAGGCATTGCCATTTACAATGTCAATAGCTCAAACTCTAACAACTGCGAGACCTATTGCATTGCAAATGCTTGTTTTTTCTTCTGTGTTTAGTAGAGTTTAGAGTAGGTATAAGATGATGGGAACAGAATTAAAAGGGGAAGTTGTAAGTTGTTTTTGTAAGTAGTGTATGTGTTAGTTGGGTGACATGGTTAAAAAAGGAGAGGGAAGTTTGAGAAAGATATTTGGCGGTTCATAATAGCCAGAAAGGGTTGGGATGAGTCAACAAGAGGAAGGATGGTACAAATGTTGAAAGGAGGATCTGTTTTCTACAGCAAAAAATGTAAACTATCTTAACATACATACATATAGGCACATGACACTTGATAGGTTTTATTGGCTGGAGAAAACCTCTCTATACAAATACCCATATGTTCACACTTATCGTGTAGCGTACTATGCACCTTTTTTAATTTTCATGACATTTCTTAAGGTTTTGGTCGCAGGTATAAACTCTTCCATATATGCACTTGTTTTGAAGTCAGATATCAAGTATTCCCATTTTACTGCTCTAAGTGTGTCATGGTATGTTCTGCCATTTTCTATTATTGACCACAGTCTGAAACAATATGCTTCAAACACATACCTGACTTGTTTGAAAGGGGAGTCCAGTGCCCTCAAAGTTTATGGATAGGTTTACACACCTCCACGAGGATTTGAAGATCCATCTTCCTTTCATAATGCAACTCACCCAGTACCCTCCCTCGTCTCTTCTGTGTATGGCAACACATGCCCTAAAAGAAGTGTTGCCACACGGCAAGGTAGAATTTGCAATTCTCTAGCTAACAAGTATTAGTTACAGTGCTCTCTTGACTTAAGATGCAGCGTTAGAAGTTGTAATGTCTTGTTGGATAAAATTGGACCTATGGTGCTGCATAACAAGGGTAATCAGGTTTGCTAACTAGCACTTTAGATTTAGTAACAAAGGTGAACTCACAAACATTTCTACCATGTCGAGGTCCTGTCTTGCCAAAAAAATGTTTGCTCATAGAAATATGACTTAACCGCGAAAATAGAGCTCCTTTTAACCCTGTGGACTATTAGGAAATCAGAGGGCCAAATACGTTTTAAGATTGTAATTCTCCTTTATGCATACTACAAACCAATGGAACCTGCCATATATAAAATAATGTTGACATGAGATGTCCCAGGCAGCATACAAGCAACCAACGAAACTGAAAACTGCTATAGCCTGACCTTTTCTGTCCTCAACTGAGATAATTCATATAGCTTGTAAGTTAATTTTATTATGTAGCGCACCAAAATACATTTATTTTCTATTCATTTAACAGGTGTAAGAGCTCAGCACTAACACCAAAGGGTAACAAGGTGCAACTATGTTGCAAAATTCAACAGAGACAAGAAATATATTATATATGATCGAATTCAAAGCAGATTCAAACTAAAAGGGTCATAACGTAAGAAAGGAGCCAGAAAGCAACTAAACAAATGTGTCTGTTGGAGTCCCTACTGTGCTGCACTCAACTTAGTATCAAACAAGCATAAAGTCCAGTATGCAAATGTTTATGATGCCTGCAGTTTCCTGTGTTGTTAGTGAATTCCAGTCAGTGAGCAGGTAGTTGTGGATTTTGGTGACCAGTGCCAGGAGGTGGTCAAGGTTGGTGGATCGAAATTGCAGTAGATGTCCGATATTTTGTCGTGGAAGTAATCTGCTAGGGTGTCGAAGAGGGCCTGAGAGGGTTGGTTTGTGTTCTCAGTGGCCGAGAGGCTGGAGAACTCTTTGATGATGCTGAAGAGTTTTTTTTGTGTGCAGTGGGTGTTCATCTCAATGCAGTTGATAAGGGCTTCCTTCTTCGCCTCCCTGAGGGCTGCTTTGAAGGTGGTGCGTTCTGTGGGCCTTTTTGCTGGTGCGCCAATGTCTCTCTAGTCACTTGCATTCTCTCTTTAGTGGTTGGGAGTTTGAGTGTGAACCAGCTGGTGTGCTTACTGGATCTGCAGGTGTTAGATTTCCTTATAGGGGTGACTGCATTGGCGCAGTTGAGGATCCAGTCAGAGAAGTGGCGGATGTCTTGCTCAAGCTTATCAGAGGGGTTGGGTCTGTTGGTGATAAGGGCTGTGGTCCATTGGGTCTCGGTGATTTTTCCCTATCTGCTCTGTGGTGGACTGGGTAGGTGTGAAGGAGGGTTCTGGTGGGCTTGTGATGGTGAAGTGTTCATTGCTGTGGTCAGTCCAAGTTAACTCCGTCACGTGGGAGAAATGTATTCTGTCACTGGCTGTGAAAAAGGGATCCAGGGTGTGTTCTGCATGGGGCTGGTGACCATTTGATGGAGTCCGATGTTGCTTACGCTGTCGAGGTTGGCAAAGTTGGTGTTGTTAAGGTGGAAGTTGTGGTCTCCAATGAAGCTGTAGTGTTTGAAATTGATGGCCCGGGGGAGATGAAGTTGCAGATAGTGTTGCCGCACCCAGAGTAGAGGACCTAGGGTCTGTAGGCAAGGGTTTCTCTGATGATAGATTTGGCATCAGTTCAGATTTGGAAATTGCGGTGTTCCATGACAGGTGATGTGTTGTCTTCGGTGGTGGGGCATTGGAGGTTGTCTCCTCTGTGCTAGTTGGGGCAGTCTCTGTGAATCATCTTGTAGCCTTGAGGGGTTGTGCTTGTGATGTTGGGAGCTGAAATGGGGGTGAACCAGGTCTCTGTGATGAACATCAGATCCAGGTTAAGAGTGGTTATGGTGACCCAGATTTAGTGGTGTGTGTGCCGAGGGATTTTGTATAGAGCAGAAGTCATTGGAGCTGTTTCTTTTGGATGAACGGTTGGTAGAGCGGGTCCAGTGGGTGCTTCAGTGTTGCAGATAATTCAGCATTGGAGGAAAGTGAACGGACCCTCCATGGACAGTGGAGAGGCGCTGCAGAAGTTGTTGTTTTGCCTTCCAGGGGCAAAGGCCCTCAGCTTGGTGGTGGAGTACTGGTGAATAGTGGGAGATGCAGGGTTCCTGGCGCTGGACACTGACAGGTGCAGACAGGCTTGCCTTACAGTGGCCGGGCTGTGGCCTACTTTAAGGAGGTCCTGGGGGAGGTAGAGGCGCTAGGTGGCTGAGGTGAGCCCGCAGCAGAGCAGAGAAAATGGCAGGAAAATCGGGATTGTTGCAGGGGGCTAGCTGGTAACAGAACAAAGGCTGACGGACTGTTATGGTAACAAGAGGGAAAACAAAGTTAAAAGCACAGTGACCACACAATATGAAACACAGCGCTACGGAAGATAATCGCTACTGCTGACTGAGGATACAGTGGCAAAACAGGGACACCTAATGCTGCTGAGAAAGGTGCAGTGGCTGAAAAGGGACACAGAGGCTAAGATAGCAGACAGTGGGCCACACGGCGCACTTGCTACCCTTACTATTTTGCAGGAAGCAGAGGCAAGCGGGGAGCACCCGCTGGAGGGCTGGGCGTGGCAGCCCTGCACACGACATCAATGGTGGTCCGCTACCAGGTAGGGGCAGCCAGAGGCGTCTTGGGGAGCTGGCACATGGGGAGAGACTTCATGGGGAACTATTGGATGTTATAACTACTTCTAATGCATTGGAACAATCTGAGAGATGAATTATGTCTAAACATACGAGTAAATGATGTGCGGTGGTAAAGGCGAAAGTGTATGTGCAATAAGCTATAGTAATACAAGTAAGCAGAAAGGAAAGAAATCTGACAAATCAATATGTTTTATGTGTGGTAGTACTAATCATTTAGCTTCTTTTTTCCCAATGTCCTGCTTGAGAAAAGGACTGTAAGAAATGTGAGTGAATAGGATATTTTGCACGTGTATTCCAAGACTTAAAGAAAGGGTTTTCTAACCATAGGACAAAGATATCTTTTGTGAATGATGGGAATAGTATTGAGAGTGGAAGTTGTGAGTGTAATTGTGAGTACAGAATGAGACTGGGAAAGGTATGGTGCTGAATATGAAGGGAGTTGTAGATGATTTTGAGAATTGTAAAGTTACAAAATTCCCTCAAATGTAAAGTGGAAATACTAGGGAAGGATCTAGAACTGATAGCAGACTCAGGATCGCCATGGACTATTATCTGTCAGCGGTATTTTCTGGAGAAATTTAAGGATGTGTGGAGAGTGAATTAATTAAACGAGTCTGATAATATAGCGGAAAGTTTAGATGGCTCCACAATAAATATCCTAGGGTATGTTGAAGTGAATATCACATTCAAGAACAGGAAATCTTAGATCAAGCTGTATGTGGCTCTCAAATGTGTGAATGTACTAGGATGGAAAGACCAATGGAAGTTAAAGACAATGTTGAATCCTAGAAGCAGAGAGCCGGTCTTACTTAATGAGAATGTGTGCCAAAGAATTGGATAGTTTTCTAAACTTTAGATCTTAGGTCAGCGTACCATCAGCTTGAGGTGATGGAGGATTCACATAATCTAACTGCATTCCTTACACCACAGGGGTTATTCCAATTCAGGAGAATGCCGTTTGGGTTAACATCTGGGGTATTTGTTTTTCAAAGAGCAATATTCCATTTATTTAAGGGGTACGAAGGATCTGTGAAATGCTTATAAAATGACATACTCATTTTTTGAGAAATGAAAAGGAGCTTATGAAGCACAAACAAAGTGCTTGTGTGATGCTGGAAAAGAATGTCTTAACTTTGATTATTTTGAGAATCTGTGGAGTATTTGGGACATACGTTGTCAGGTGAAGGGGTGATTCCAAAAAAGTCTTTGGAGGATGCCATTGTAACAGCCCCTGTTTCGGAATATAAGAAAAACTCCTCTTGTTTGTAGGATTGAGTGAGTACTATAGTACGTTTCTAAAGAACTTTGCTACGAAAATGGAACTTACCTGGAAAAATTTAGAATTTGTTTGAACTGATGCTCAACAAGTTGCCTTTGATTTGATAAAGAGTGAGATTGTAGACACACTCACTGTTAACCCTTTTGATTGAACAAAGAATATATAATCACTTTGGATGCTAGTATGTATGGCATAGGGAAGTTTTATCTTAAAAGTCTGGTAAAGATGTATTGAATGTGGCCTTTGCCACCCGCTGTCTCACTGATGTGTAGAGATAGTATGCAGTTATAGAAAAAGAGTTGTTGGCAAGTGTATGGGACAATGAACATTTTCGTAACTACATTTTGGGCTCCTGGCTTGTTTTGAAACGTGATCATGAACCACCTGTAGAGATTCTTTTGTGATGGAGGTTAGAATGCCACTTTATGAATAACCAGACTGTCAAGGTTGCAAGAGTATTGTTTTATGGTGGAATTTGAACCTAACAAAAGTAATGCTATTGTAGATTGTTTGTGCAGAATGCACTACAACTGCGTCAAGGAGTATGGTTAATGATGTTAGTTGGAAATGGTGGCTAGTGTAACAGAATTTGTAGTGGATAAATTAAAGGCCATTAATGCAGAGAAATGGAGAGAATATGATGATGGTGATGATATATTGCAGATTGTAAAAAGGTTAGTGGTAGAGGGATGGCGTGGAAGGAAGATCGTGCTAGCAGAAGTTGAACCATAGTTTAAAGTGGTAAATGTATTGGCCAATGATAATGGTGTGCAGCTCAAATCTCATGAGATGGAGAGTTTCCTTAAGTTTAGCAATATTTGCCCTGTCAACACAGCTTTGTATGAACCCCTAGGGAATGGTCAAGTTGAGAGGTTCAACATGGTGTTAAAGGAGAGTGTCACATGGGCACATGGTTTTGGAGGAGATTGGAAGGATAAGTTGATAGAGAAATTATGGTAGTATCGCATTACTCCCAAACCACCATGGAGATCAGCCCATTTAGGTTGTTAAAAGGAAGAGAGCCTGTGTCAAAATCGTTCCCGTGGTGGTTCAAGAGGAAGGTAGGGAAAGATGAAAACAACGTGGATTTGAAAGATATTGGTCTGAGAACACAAAGGAAACAGAATGTCAAGGAAGCATATGATACTAAGGGGAAGGTTGAAATATCTTTGAGGTTGGTGACTGGGTGAGCGTGCGTAAGCCTGAAGTGGTGGCCAAACGTACATGATGGTGATCAAAGTTTATAAGAAAAGTGTTGTCACGCAGGATGCTATGTAATGGAATGTGATGAGATTGGTGAATTATAAGAATAATGTGTTGGGGGATCACAACCAGGATGAGAGGAGTTTTATAGTGAAGGTTGGAGAATCTCCTGGAGTGATGGTTGTGTCAAGTGAGGTAAGTGAAGTCAGGGAACCAAGTGGTACACAGGAAGTTGAAGACCAGGAGAGGAGAAATGATGAACACAATAACTCCATAGCTTCTGGTGTTAAGGAAGTTCATTGTGGCAGGCATCCGCCTGTTAGATAAAAGGACTTTGTATGATTGTTGTGCCTCCATATTTCTTGTTTTGTTTACATAAGATGTGTTGTATTTGGGCAATATTGCTAGTAATTACATGTTTGTGTGTTATCTTTTGAGCTGTGTACATGTGGTGCTCTCATTAAGAGTTTTGGAACTTGTAGCTCTGATGGAGCATTGTTCTGTACAAAGCAGTCAAACGTTGTACTGTGCTGTGCCAATAAATCTGTTCCTGAGCACGCTAGGATACATTCTTCTTGGAATGCATTTCAAAATGATTTCCTCCCTCTCACAATCTTAAACAAACAGTACCACGTGGTGGCAACTTCCGCGATTCTGTAGGAGCACACTGTTTTTAAGATTTGCAGTTCACAATATAAATTGTTCTTTATTGCAGGCTAAATGGCACCTTTTAAACCACTGTTTAAGCATTCCACTATCCTGTTGCCAATGGGATTTTACAGAGAAAATGTTCTGTGAAAAATTCCTGTATTTCTTACATATTTCCTTGCCTTATCTGAAATGAACCGCACCCTGTTATCATTGATAATAAATGAAAGTGCCCTCCTCCGTCTTAGAGATTCTAAGAAAATGTAAGTACACAATTGGTATCAGCTTCACTCACAACTTTAAGCCATTCGCATCTTGATAAAACATCCATTGCAAAAATATGTTTGTGCGGCTCACCAATAGGCCCCATAATATCTACTGCAATACATTCCTAGGGGTGAACCGGGGCATTCATGCTCATATATGGGTGGCTTAAGGTTATCAGAGGCTTGTTATACATCAGACAAGCTGTGCATATGTTTACTGATCTATCAACACAAAATCTAACCCTATCTACCAGTAGACATTTTATACAGCAGGCAGGCTTGGTCATTGCGATCCCTGACGTTTTTCATAATATATGGAAACAATTGTGTCACTCAAAGATGTTGAAGACACCAATTTCTTACCTCTCAATAGAGATAATTCAGCACATGATAACGCATTGCATATCTCTCAATAGGCCCTCACTTTTCTTTGGCCAACCATGTTTCAGGAAAAGTAGCGTCTTTTGCTAAACGGAATTCTTACTGCATTCCTCCATTTACTTCTTTATAAAAAAAAGACAGAAACAAACACAAATGGCAACTACAGATCTTTTAACTCATCTTGGTTTTCCATCAGGTTTGATAGTATTCTACACAGGAAATTGTCAAAATCATTCCCCTTGCCTCATGGAGTTTAAATACATATGAAATCTTACAAATGCATGGATATGCGAGCTAAACATGCGGAAACATTGGCAGTGTCATCAGATGTTAAAGCCATAGTTAATTGTTTAAGACCACATCTGATTATCACTTTCCCCAGATAAAAGAAGCAAAGTATGAGTACAGGCTAACACCTCATGCGGGAGAATCGCTTATTTTTACTCTGCAACTGACAAGATCTAGAAGCAAATGCCATAATAACTACTTTCCCACTTATCACATTGTTATAATACAGCTTCTAACGCCCTTATTACTAGTATCGATGAGGATGTAGCTAAAACACAGTGGGTCAAAACCCTGCGTTGCTGGAGCATTACAAAGATCAACTTTAATCTCTACAAAATCTCTTACACATTAATCTAACCACAGAAATTTAGAATTGGCCTTCAACAATTTCCTTAAAAACTGTTTTACTTGCAAAATCTTCTACGAACTTGGTGTAGAACTCAACTAGTCCAAGGAATAACCTTAGGAAATCCTTATTTTTTCGGAGCTGAGGGGTCCCTAATAGTACTTAATAGTTCATCCATGGGTCTGACACCTCTGCTGCTGATTTTGTGTCCCAAATATGTGACCTACTCTTGTGAAATCTTACACTTAGTATAACTTTCTCACACATTATGGTCATAACCTTCACCAACGTGCAACCATGTTCAACATTGTCCTTATATTAAACGATATTGGGTGCTATTAAATGATATTGGGTGGTAAAATCTGAATACCACTCACAATCCTCATGCAGTGAATCCTGATCAGGCCATTGAGAAGTCGATGGTGGAAAACACCTGTATACCTTTTACAAGTGCTAAGATCTTGTTAATCTTTAGAAGAGGAAAGTGGTCAATTAAAATACTGATATTTAATTCACAAAGGTCTACATAACGTCCAATTTTGCCATTGGCTTTACCATGCTAAGACAAAGTGGGTAAACTAATTAGATGATTTGATGGGCTAATTAACAAGTCTGTTGGAAGCTCGTATGATTTATACACTTCCTCTCTAATCAAAACTGCCACATTTCTGACTATGTCTTTTTGGTATGGCATCCCTCTGAAGAGCATTGCTATGCTCAAACCTCGTCAATATTCAGTTTTTACCACTAAATACCAGAAAGTTCGCCAACAGTTTTTTTTCTCAGTAATCACACTTTCATCTACCACTAGACCTTGTTCTGAAGTGTTGGGATTTAATTATTTTCAGAGGTTTTTTGGTCTATCCAGCTTTATACAGAAGGTCTCTTCTTTCCTATATACAATGTGCTGATAGATTTACTGTTGGTAAATCTAAAAAGTAAATCCCTATCACCCAATACTTTGATCACTTCCCTGCTATAACTCGTAGACAAGATACAGGATTCCCAAGTTTTTGGACTCCGCTTCTTCTCAACACAGTTCTTCCACACCTTTCTTCAACAATTGTCTATGGCCAGGGTTATTGGAATTATGAGGCAGGAGAGGGACACATTATGCGGCAGGGTTGAGTAAGTTATGCAGTAAGAAAAGTCAAATTATGCAGCAAAATGTGCCACATTTTGTAATAGTATTACTTCATTATTTTGTCATTTTGAAACTTAGTAACTTTATTTGGACATTGGTTCCACCTCATTAGTACCAGTTTAACATCCAAATATAGCAATAAGTAACAGAAAGGTGACTTGTTCAGTTTTGCAGTGGGCCTTTCACCGCGCAGCAACATGTCATTGCATTTTTAGTAACTTTTGAACCGTTTGAGCTAGAAGGAAAATGCTACTTATCCAGTATGCATCAGTTCTTGGCATGTAGAGCTGTAGATTCAAATGCTCTGCATAAGCCTGCCATCTGGTGTTGGGTCTGGATGTTTGCACTTTGTTTTCCTTCGAATACGTCTTTTCCAGTCACGATGTAGGTGACTCCCCCTTTTGGTGATAGTGCGTATGAGCATCGACTCCTTTGTTAGATTGTTTTCACGCAGAGGGTGAGAATGGAGTTAGTAAAAGTAGAATAGAGATGTACATGTGTATGTATCTGAGTAAGATATTACTGCAACAGGTATTGGTACCCAGGGAGGTGGGTGGGCGCATGTGAATTTACAGCTCTACATGCCAAGAACAGATGCATACTGGATAAGTAGCATTTTCCGTTCGAGGCATGTGAACTCTAGTTCACATGCTTTGCATAGACTATACAGTAGGTAATCTCCCAAAGCGGTGGCTAACCTGTAGCTGTTGCAGTGATTTGAAAGAGTGTACGTAGAACTGCCTGGCCTACATTAGCTTGTTGTCTTGCTAACACATCTACACAATAATGTTTTGTGAATGTGTGAGGTGTAGACCATGTTGCAGCTTTTGCAGATGTCAGCTATGGGGATGTTTCCTAAGAAAGCCATAGAAGCCCCCAGTTTGAGAGTGGAATGCGCTCTAGGGGGAATTGTTAAAGTTGTTTTTGCTTTTGCATAGCTTGACTGAATACATTTGACTATCCACCTCAAAGTACCTGATTTTGAAATGGTATTGGGTTTATGTGGTGGAGCAAAAGCAACAAAGAGTTGTTTAGTCTTACGAAAAGGTTTTGTCTTTTCTATGTAATGCTCTTTTCACATCTAATGTGCGTAAGGCTCGTTCTGCCACTGAATCTGGTTGAGGAAAGAACACAGGCAACTCAACAGATTGGTTGATGTGGAAGGCAGATACTACTTTGGGTAAGAATTTAAGGTTAGTACGAAGAACCACTTTGTTGTGGTGTATTTGTAAAAATGGTTCTTCTATGGTTAGTGCCTGAAGCTCACCCACTCTCCTAAGTGATATAATAGCAATGAGGAAAGCAACTTTCCGAGTGAGAAATTGCAATCCACATTTATGCAATGGCTCAAAGGGTGGACCCATCAATCTGGTGAGAACAATATTACGATTCCACACTTGGGCAGGTGGAAGTCTTGGGGGGGATAACTCTTTTAAGTCCTTCCATAAAGGCCCTATTAACAAGCACTCTGAAAAGAGACAGATGTTGTCTGTTTTGAAGGTATGCAGCTATTGCAGTGAGATGTAAGCATATGGATGTGTACACTAAATGTGAGCGTTGTAAATACAGTAAAAGCAAATTATGTTTTGAACTGAAGCATCAAGTGGGTTAATATGGTTATTACAGTAAATAACAAACCGCTTCCATTTTGCTGCATAGCCAGCTCTTGTAGTAGAACGCCTAGCCTCTTTAATAATGTTCATACAATCTGGAGAAAGATTGAGATAGCCAAACTCTATGACTTCAGGTACCAGATCGCTAGGTTGAGATGTCTGGAATCTGGGTGTCTTATCTCTCCACAGCTGTGTGTGAGGAGATTGGTTGTGAGATGTAGTTTTTGACGAGGAACTACTGAGAGCTCCAACAGGGTGGTGAACCAAGGTTGACTAGCCCGTGTGAGCTATTAGGATTAGTGTGAGGGACGATTGCCTGAGCTTCCGAACCACTAATGGAATGAGAGGAAGAGGCGGAAAAGCGTAGGCACATATCCCTGACCAATTGATCCATAGTGCATTGCCCTTGGACAATGAGTGTGGATACCTGAAGGCGAAGCTTGAACATTTTGCGTTTTGGTGTGTGGCGAACAGATGTATGTCTGGGAAGCTCCACATCTGAAAGAATGGGAGGAGAACTTGAGGGTGAAGTTCCCACTCGTGAATCTGTTGTCTTAGCCTGCTGAGGCATTTGATTGTCTACTCCCGGAAAGTATTCTGCAAGGCGATAGATTTTATGACGTATGGACCCCCTCTAAATGTCCTGTGTAAGTTGTGACAGCTGGAGAGAATGTGTCACCCCATGTTTCAGTATATAATATATGGTTGTCATGCCTGTACGTATCAGGACAGCTTTGCGTACAAGGTGAACTTGAAAGGCTGTGAGCGCTAGAAATACTGCTAGAGGCTCTAGGTGATTGATGTTGAGCTACTTTTGCTGTTGACTCCACATGCCTTGATTTGTGTGAGTTTGGAAATGAGCTCCCCAACCAGTGAGCGATGCGTCTGCTGTTAGCACAGTCTGTGGAATGGGATCGATGAAGGGCCGTCCTTTGGAAAGGTTTTGTGGATTCCAACACTGCAGAGAGCGATGAGTGCGCCATCCACCAACCCTAGATCTGATAACCGACCTTGAGACTGATTCCACTGACGTGTTAAGAATTCCTGAAGGGGACGCATTTGAAGTCTTGCATAGGGAACTATTAAGATGCAAGACGCCATCATTCCCAGTAACTGCATGAATACCCGAGCTGGCAATGAGTGGTGAGGCTGGAATTGGGAAATTAGAGCCAGAATGTTGCAGATTCTGGCTGGATTGGGACAGGCTAGAGCTTTTTGTGTATTGAGAGTGGCTCCCAAATACGTTTGCGTGTTGGAGATGGGACTAGGACAGATTTACTGTGAATCCGAGATTGTGGATCAGCTGTACTGTTCTGTGAGAGTGTTGGAGACAGTTTGCTTGTGAGCCGGCTTTGATGAGCCAGTTGTCTAAGTATGGGAAGATATGAATGTGTTGTCTTCGCAGATAAGCTGCAACTACTGCCAGGCATTTGGTGAATACTCTGGGAGCAGTGGTGACACCGAATGGAAGCAATTTGAACTGGTAATGTTGTACTGCTACCACAAACCTGAGGTATTTGCGATGAGCGAGATGTATTGGAATATGGAAGTAGGCGTCCTTTAAGTCTAAAGTAGACTGAAGTCGCTTTGCTAAAGGAGTGGGAGCACTTGGAGTATTACCATGTGAAAATGATCTAATGGGATGTACAGAATTAAGTCTCTCAGGTCTAGTATAGGCCTGAGAGAGCCGCCCTTTTTGGGTATTAGAAAGTATAGGGAGTATACGTCTGCCCCTTGATACTGTAGTGGGACTGGCTCTATAGCTCCTTTTTTTAATAAAGAGAGAACCTCTTGTTTGAGAATGTTGAGATGCTCTTGGGACATGTGTGATCTTGGAGGAATGTTTGGGGGAGTGGTGGTAAGTTCCAGGCAATAGCAATATTGGATCATCTGAAGAACCCATCTGTCTGAGGTTATTGTGTTCCAGACGGGTAGAAATTGGGAGAGATGTCCCCCGACACGAGTGGAATGATCGGGGGTAGAGGAAGGAAGTCACGTTTTGTTGTTTGCAGGTGAAGTACATGTTGAGTTGCCTATAGCGCTTCCCTTGCTGTTATTACCTCTGAAGTAACCTATTGAAGTGGGCGACTGATTAATGCCTTTGTAAGATGAGGAGGGATTTTCGGATGATATGTTCTTTGAGCTCCCACTGTAAAAGGAGCAGCAAAAGGTGCTCCGATTGGAAGGAAGCTGCAAAGCCCCCATGGATTTTGCAACCTCTGTATCCTTTTTCATCTCCTCTAAAGAAGTATCTACTGTGGACCCGAAAAGGTGCTCCTTATCAAAGGGCTGATTTAAAATAGAGGCTTGGACCTCAGGTTTTAACCCAGAAATTCGGAGCCAAGCGTGTCTCCGTAATAGAACGCTAGTATTCACTGCGCAAGCTGCAGTACCAGCTGCGTCTAAAGCGCACCTAATGGATATGTTGGAAATTAATTTCCCTTCTTGAATTAGGTCACTAGCTCTATTCCTATGTTCATCTGGCAAAAATTGTATCAATTTTTCTAGCTCATCATAATGAGCCCTGTTATAGCCAGCTAAAAGAGTTTGGGTATTTGCAATCCGCCAGTCATTGGCTGTTTGCGCAGCTACTCTTTTGCCAGAAGCATCTATGAGTTTTAACTCCTTATCAGGAGGGGCATCTCCTGTGGTCTGTGAGTTTGCTCTTTTGAGAGCGTTAGAGACGACCATGGAGTCTAATGGAACTTGACCCTTGATGTAGATAGGGTCAGTAGGTGCTGTCTTATACTTCTTGTGAACTCTGGGTGTGACAATCCTTGCACACACAGGGTCTTTAAAAATATTGTCTGCGTGTTTAATCATTCCCTTGAGCATAGGTAGTGTTTGTGTTGCTCTTTGAGAGGAACTTAAAGTCTCAAAGAGGAAATCCTCTTCAAGGGCCTCCTTATGAAGTTGTACCCCCATGATACTCATCAGCCCTATTGAGTAGCTCTATGTATCCTATATTGTCATCTGTGGGGAGGATTTGGAACGGTATAGATCCGGTTAGTTATCAGTGTTAGGATCTGTATTGTAATCCTCCCATGAATCAGGAATAATGTCCCAGGGTAGATCACCATCCCCATCCCCATCCCCATCATCTTGGTGATCAGGTGACTGTGGTTGTGGGGAATTTGTGGGTGTAATCAATAATGGGTGAAAGAGGTGTAATAGGAGGAGGAGAAGGATTAGTACCCACATTCTTTCTTTTAAGTCGAATGTGGTAGTCCTCTTGTAATTCTGATTTCCTTTCAGCTGGTAATTTCACACGAATATGTCCAGTGTCTGCATTGATGATCAGTTCCTTTTCTTTCGGGTCTGTATTAGAAGGCGGAACATCGAAACAAGACTATTTGGATGGAAGATGAGGTGGTTTGGTTTTTGGCGTCAGAATTTTGGGTGTCGAAGGTTTCGGCTCCGAAGGTTTCAAAATCCAAAGATCTGAAAATTTGGATCAGAAGATTTAGTTTTCGTGCCGAAGGGATGGTCACTGGCCGACTCGAATCCAAGCCGGAAGGCTTTGCTGTATGTTTTGGTTCCGAGCTGGAAGGCGGGGCATTGGAAACCTTTTCTCGGTGCCGACCTTGGCCCGAGGGCAGAGGAAGGACCTGAGCCTTTTTGTTCGGTAAGTTTTGGGGCAGGGGAGTGTCAGTACTCACTGTAAGCTGACCCAGTTTTACTTGCTCCTCCGTGTCTGAGTTGGCTTCGGACACCGGGATGTGCTCCTCCTCTTCTTCGGCTCCTTGTGAGTGGAATTCTTCCTGGTCGGGATCTTCTCCGAAGATGTCCGGTGTGGAGCCGCTTTGTTCATTCATTTTGTGAAGTCGAGCCCGACGGTAACGGAGTGTCTTCTTAGATCGAAATTATCGGCATGCGTCGTAGTCCTGTTCATCGTGTTCCAGGGATAGACACAAGTTGCACACTTTGTGCAAGTCGGTGCGCGGAAACTTTGGGCGACACCTGGGACAGAATTTAAATGGAGACTCTTGCATCGACTGCTAGCGGGCCCGACGCGGGTAGGGCCAATGGCCCTCCGCGAATCTTCCGATTGAAGACTTCGAATGTAAACGATACGCAGAGAATGGCAAATGCGATCGAGAAACAATACCGTAGAGGGTAGTGGATTGCGCACCAAGAGGAACACGAAAAACAGTGTTGAACCAGCGGTACAAAAGGGGGTGGTGACGGACGGAGCATCTGAACCAATCAAACACTCACACCCAGTCAAAAGAGCTGGGTTTAATCCATCACCGTTCTTTAGCCCACTCTGCCACCCCAGTTCAGATATGGCCATATGCAAATCAGTCTGACCCTGTGCCTCATAGGAACAGTCCAGACTGAACTGCCATTTATAACCGATCCTTTGGCTTGGCACTATTCATTTTGGAACATACCTGTGCCTTTTGTTCACCTTCGCGCCACCTGGGCCGCCATAGAAGCTCGCCTCCCGCTGCCGCAAACAACGCCACACAGGAGCGGCCGCCGAGCGGAGTGTGGGCCTGCGGGACTCCATCTCCTAGCAGCCCTAGCGCCTGGAAACCGCGCCAGGGGCGCATAAATTACAGCGTCTGCCCCGGCAGAGCGGGGAACATTTTTAACCGATCCTTTGGCTTGGCACCATTCATTTTGGGACATACCTGTGTCTTTTGTTCACCCTCGCGCCACCTGGGCCGCCATAGAAGCTCGCCTCCCGCTGCCGCAAACAATGCCACACAGGAGCGGCCGCCGAGCGGAGTGCGAGCCTGCGGGACTCCATCTCCCAGCAGCCCTAGCTCCCGGAAACCGTGCCAGGGGCACATAAATTACAGCGTCAGCCCCGGCAGAGTGGGGAACATTTTTAACCAATCATTTGGCTTGGCTCTATTCATTTTGGGACATACCTGTGCCTTTTGTTCACCTTCGCGCCACCTGGGCCGCCATAGAAGCTCGCCTCCCGCTGCCGCAAACAACACACAGGAGCGGCCACCGAGCGGAGTGCGGGCCTGCGGGACTCCATCTCCCAGCAGCCCTAGCGCCCGGAAACCACGCCAGGGGCGCATAAATTACAGCGTCAGCCCCCGCGACGCGGGACACGCGTGGGTGGGCGCCGGGCGAAGCCCGGGCCAAGGGTGGGCCCGTTTAAGCCCGTTCAAGACCGGGTAAGGACGGGACGGGCCACCCCTCTGACACCTGCCACAGCAATAATAAGGTCAGTGTCGCTCTGTAAAGAAACTAAAGCCATTTATTCACCAATCGCCACTGATACGAGTATTAGGTAAGGTATAGAAAGGATAGCTACTTCACCAGATGATGGTCCTAGTTGCAGGAAATCAACTGGTGGTTCACTATTGGGAACCCTTGATAATTTCCTTATAAGAGTATCAACTGCACTTGCCAAGGATATTGAACTTACCGAGAAAAGACTATCCTTGGACACATCGTTTGATAAAAGGTCTTCCCTGGGCCGCTGGCACATGCCAGATCACCGACCCATTTACAACCTGACCCACAGGGTTCGCTTCCTCCATCAGGAGTGGTGACTACTTCTTCAACCCTTGATAATTTCCTTATAAGAGTATCAACTGCACTTGCCAAGGATATTGAACTTACCGAGAAAAGACTATCCTTGGACACATCGTTTGATAAGAGGTCTTCCCTGGGCCCCTGGCACATGCCAGATCACCGACCCATTTACAACCTGACCCACAGGGTTTGCTTCCTCCATCAGGAGTGGTGACTACTTCTTCACCCCAATTAGCAACTATTATGAACATAAGTGACAATTGTCCAAGAGAAGGGGTGCCCAGTAGCGACACGGTCAGAAGCCCATCCCCTAAAATTAAGACTCGATCTGCTGGCCAAGTAAAAGCTATTATAGTCCAGCCTAAGGGGAGGGAGCAAGCAAAAAGGAAATGCCCTGGACCACAAACGAATGCTGGAGGGAAGAAAGCAAGATCTTGTAAAAGTAATGTTCCACCTGAAGATCCAGCAGCGATGCCACCAATCACCCCCTTACATGTGGATAGGGCAGATAGAAGTGGGCAGGGAAGCCATATGGACAATAGGGGGGAGGATCCATACTTGGAGTTGGGTCCTTCTTTCTGGAAAAGACTGGAGGGTACCTTTAAGAAAATTTGTCACCCATTGCATGAACGGCTGGACTCCATTGAAAACAGACTGGTGTGCCTTGAACTTTCATTGGTATCAGTCCAGAAACAGGCAGGACCAAGTCGCAGTGCTCATACTGCAAGGCCAAAAAATTCTGCAGACAATTCTAACAGTGGTACCGGGTCAAGCCAGATAGCAAGGCCAATTCTGGCTGTAGACAAGGGGCAAATTACTAATTCACAACCTGTTGGTCAGATAGGAGTGGGAAATGCACATCAAGCTAGTGGGACGCCACAAAGTACTTTGTCGCAGACAGATGCTCCCCCAGGACTTAATCATACAGGGGCGGGAGCAAACCCATTGAGTAAAGAGAGAAACCAGGGTGATGGAACTAAGTTGAATGATAAACAGCGAAATCTACCTGCATTAACCAGGGCTCATAGCGAGCCTCCCCTACCTTATATTGACCTCCCTCCCCAATCAGCCCCCTTTGTGGTAGTCTTGGTAGGGGTCCCCCCACTAGCTCGTGGGAAACGAGAATCATACCCAGACTTAAAGCATAAGTGCATCTTCTGGCTAAACAAGTACCGCCCATTGCCAGCTAACATGCGAGGTGAAATTATGGGTGCCATGAGAGTCAGCTGGATAGGCAAGGGATGCAAGACGGTAGCAGGAGACTGTATCATTATCAATTTCAGAAACCAGACATGTGTCAACTTTATCTGTAACTGGCCTCAAAATGATTTGTCCAATGGGATACAAGCTCTACCCTTACCTTACTTCTTTGGCCCCCCCTATTCCGGTTTCCTTTGAGAGGGATTTGTTTTCACAGGGAAGTGTATCTAACTTTTGCCCCTTAGGGAATATAAGGTTGTTCAACATATTCCAGGCCCTGTCGGGGTTAGGGGACTGCGATTGACAGTCTGAACTACAAAAGTCCATCCCAGGTAGTAGGGGAGGGGATGGAAGAGAGGGGGCGGAGACTGGGAAAGGGATTGTGCCCGTTCAGAGCAGTAATAACGAAGGGTTGGTTGAGGCTGGCCAAAGTAACACATGTGATATCATTTTTGAGGTACCAGAGGAAGATCAGTCCTTGAATAGGCAGTATAACACACAGTATGTCTCAGGGGGATGTCCCGTACCGGGCAAATTGGGCACAACATCGGATGGACCGCTATATCAGACATCTCTGGTCTCTTGGAATGTGGCAGGTTTGGGGTCGAAACTTAATTCGCAGGCTTGGGCAGATTTTATTGATCACTTCGACATTTTTTTGTTTCAAGAAGCTTGGGCGGTAGAACCAATGTTTAGAGTGGGCTTTTTGATTTTTTTTGTCCCTGCTGTAAAAAAAATAAAGGGCGACCTATGGGGGGGTCTAGTGATATGGGTCAAGCTGCCCCTAAAATGTAACACCCAGTTGCTCCCTATTGTATATAATGATATTCTTGGTGTTAGAATTAGATTCCATGCTAATTTACAAATTGATATTCTTAATGTTTATGCTAGGGGGCTTCAAGGTGGTAAGAAATCGGAAGTTGTAGCTAAACTTGATACATTACTACAGGCTACTCCAAATAACATAATGTCATTGATTGCCGGTGACTTTAACACCACTTTTGAACCCCTTGGTTTGGACGATATACATTTAACAGAGGAGGAGGACGCCAGGTGGGGAGTTCCTCAGCTCGGTACTGAACCCATAAGAAAATGGACTGAGGCTGCTATCCAGTTAAAGGGCCTCTGTATGGAAAACGAGCTCAGGGCTGCCAATGGGCACACATTGTCAGATAAAAGGGGGAAGGAAACTTTTGACAATGGTGCTAGGGCAAGCAACATTGATTACCTACTCGTCCCTCTCAAGATGTGGTCTACTCTCCTTGACATGGAGGTGGTGACTCGCATTGAAAGTGTTATTCCAACACGTGGTACCAGTGGGCCACTGGGACCATCCCTAAGAGAACTCGCCTGTCTCCTTGTGAGAAGGATTTCCAACAAAGTTCATAAATGTTCAATAACACGTTTATTCAAAATAAGTTCAATTCCAATTCGATTTTCATTTTTAACTCATTTCATTCATGAATCAGTATGGCATCAATGTTTGGTTAATATATCCAATGCATTTCGACCTTTAGGATAGCCCTTCATCAGGGAATGACATAGCTGTAAAAAATAATAATGTAGCTGGTTTATATACATGATCTGAAAAATACCTTCTGTCATTCTATCTCATTCTCTTATTATGACCAAATAGTGCTCTGATGTTAGAACAAAACGTTATACGGGTGTCCTACCCAGCTAGACTGTTATTAGAAGTATAAGATGCCTCAACTGTTTTTATAAAAAGAAGAAAATAAGAGGTTGGTCACTCACATGCCTGAGTTGCTTCTTGTGAAGTTTAACCGCTGGGGTAAAAACAAACAAACGAACAAAAAATGTAACTTGGTGCTGACATCAGCCACATGGGATCTGGTCAATAAGTGTCTCTGGCTCAACTGACCTGATTACCATGCTGGATGGTCTTACTTCGCTTCCATCGGGTTCGTTTTTCGGAAAACGCCACTCAGCTGTGTGCGCGCCATTAGACTGTGATGTTTATGATCGGGCTGCGGTCATGTGATCAATGGAGGCTGAAGACAGACTAACGCCGTTATGGTGTGTGTTGCCGGTGTTTAATTCACTCGTGTTCTGCCAGGGAATAGTGATTAATATTCTAAAGATAGTGTGCGAAATCGTTGTCGGCTAAAAAATAAGTAATGTTGTGAATGTAGAAATAAAACTCAATGTGCAAAATATGGGCGCATGTTAACTGTGAAAGGGCGGAGGGTGGGTTCGAACCCTTAGGTTGATGTGTTGGGAGTCTATGCTTCTAACCTCAAAGCTGTTACGAGCATTTGGTTAACATAAGGGTATCACTGACCATACTTATAACATTATTATTTGTGAACTGGCACAGTTGTACCATGTGGCACGTACAGGGCAATTTATAGATAACATGCAAATTCAATGCGATCATTTAATCCGTTCGGCTTCTGTGTTCCGAGTCTGTATATCCAAAAGTTCTCTCTTTGTAAGAGTTGTTTAGAATTGTCTCTGCCTTCAGTTTTCTTTATGATTTCCAAAATTAAAAATCTGAGTTGGGAAATATTATGTTTTGCTTCTTTGAAGTGTGTTGCAACCGATGATTTGGCATTGTTCAATCGGATGTTGGACTTATGTTCTGTGATTCTCACTTTTATCCGACGTTCTGTTTTGCCAATGTATATCTTCCCGCAAGGGCATTTCAAAGCATATATTACATTGGGAGTGTCGCATGTCCCATTCACCTTAAGTTTGATACTGTTGCCTCTCATTGGATGGTTTATTTTGTTTCCTTTCTGTACATTATTACAATGTCCACAGTTCAGACATGGCTTTGTTCCTCTGTATGTTTCAATGATTGTAGTCTGAGATTTGATCATTTCTCCCACATTTCTCGCTCTGGTGTAGGCAAATAGCGGAGGGTCTTTAAAGCAATTGTTAAAGTCTGGCTCCAACGTTAACATTCTCCAATGTTTTCGTATGTTTTTTTTGAATTTATCACTTGATGTTGAGTATTTTGATACTGCTACTATCCTAGTTTGTTCCTTTTTGGTGCTTGGTTGTAACAGTTTGTCTCTACTTATCTGGTTGACTTTCCGTTTTGCTTCTTCTATAATTTGTAGAGGGTACCCTCTTTGTTTGAATTTAGTGCCCATTTCCAAAGTTTTTTGTTCCATTTTTGTTGGGGTAGATGTGATCCTTTTTATTCTAGCCATTTGGGAAAATGGTAGATGTTTTATCAGACTGTGTTCATGGAAACTGGAGTAGTATAGCATATTATTTCTGTCTGTGCTTTTGGTATAGAGCTCAGTTTCAAGACCTGTGGTAGTGCGATTCACTCTGACGTCTAAAAATGTAATTGTTGTTTCTGACATTTCCCATGTTAACTGGATTCTTTCATCAATATTGTTGAATTCGGTGAGCGCTGTTTCTAACTCTGTCTTTGAACTCTTCCAGATAATGAAGATGTCGTCAATATAACGGATAAATAACTTTAGGTTGTCTTGCCATTTGGTTTGAGACAGTATGTGCGTTTCTTCATAAGATTTCATAAAAAGATTAGCGTATACCGGGGCAGCTGAATTTCCCATGGCCGTGCCCACGAGCTGCTGGTACCAAGTTTCATTGTACTTGAAGTAACTCTGATAGAGGGAGAAAATCATCAGCTCCATTAGAAATGTTTGAAAAGTGACTTCTAGATCAGTGTCCATTAGAGCTGCCTCTATTGCCTCAAGGCCTAGGGCGTGTGGTATTGCAGTATATAAGGAACGTACATCCGCGGTACATAATATCAATTTCTCTTCACGGTCAATGTTGATCATTTGTAGTTTGAGTATAAAGTCTGTGGTATCCTTTATATAGGTTTTCATCTGTTTGACTGAAGGCTGTAAATATTTGTCCAGTAATTGACCGATGGGCTCATGTAGGCTGCCTCTTGAGGAAACTATCGGCCGGAGTGGTGGGTCCAATAAGTTCTTGTGGATTTTTGGAACCATCTGTAGAGTTGGACTTCTGGGATTGTCTTTAGTCAGGAATTTCCTTGTTTTGTCGTTAATGATCCCCATGTCATATGCCTTGTCGATGATGCCTTTCAGAGTTTGCATGAAATCAGTCGTGGGATTTCGCTCTAGTTTCATATATGTATTCTCATCCAAGACATGTGCCTCTACTTTTTGTTCGTACATCCTTCTGTCCATTACAACTATAGCACCTCCTTTGTCAGCTTTGGTGCAGAGAATATCCTGGTTTAGAGACAATTGTCTTAGGGTGTCACGATCTTTTTGTGTTATGTTCTTTTTGCAATGTTGTTGACATTTGATTTTATTGAGATCCTGTTTAACCATTTGTTCAAATATGTCAATGGTCTTGTGGCTCACTGGTGCTTGAAATGTACTCGGGGATCTAAGCCCTTTTAATTGGTCACTTTCCACCACTGTTGGTTTTGGCACTATGTTGTCGAAGTAATGCCTTAGACGAATGTTTCGCATGAGTTTAAAGAAGCTAACCTCTAGTTCTAGATTGTCAGTGTTGTACGTTGGCACGAAGGAGGTTCCCTTTTGTAGGAGCTGTTTCTCGTAGTCACTGAGTTGATGGCTGCTGATGTTGATCACTAGTTGGTTTTGACTGTCTTCTTCTTGTCCTTGTCTTTCGTGGCACCTGATGTGCTCCTCGTGGTTGGCGCATCCTTTTCCCTCTCTTTTTCTTTTGTTCTTTCCTCTCCTGGGTCGCCTTTTTGTGACTGGCCTTGGTCTAAAAAATGGCTCGTTGCTGCTTGTGTCATAGTAGTTGGTTGCTCAGTCTCGTCAACGTTTATTGTTATCACTGGTTGTATATCGCTTGTAGTGGGCTGTTCCGTGGGTTTAGTTGTTTTTGGTACTTGTCTTGTTCTTTGTGTGGAGTCGCTATCAGATGAAGAGGTCTCAGTGTGTGATGTGTAGGTCTTGTTTACTCGTTTGCGGGCATATATCTCTGCCCATGTATATACTTCTCCTAGACGGTAATCCAAGGTGTCTCTTTTATATTTACGAATCTTTCTCTCATTTATGTCCCTAGTGTGTTTGTCCATTTGGGTTTGAATGTCATCCAGTGTCTTGGTCAATTCTTCTTTGGACATTAATCCGGACAATTCTGTGGAAACTTCCTGTATTTCCTTGGTCAATTCCTCTAAGATTTCAGATAGCTCCTCTATGATCAAGAGGATAAGATCAAGTGAGCACTTGTTCAAGATTTCGTACCATTTTTCCTGGAATTTCTTTGAGTTTTTACATAGGGACGGTTTGAGGGCGATTCTTAAGCCTCGTGGTATGCACACATTTTTATGGTATTTTATCAATGTGCTTGCATGCATTTGTTGATTGATCTTCCTTTTGAATAGGTAGATTAGATGTCTTATACTTTGCTCCTTAGTACGTACGTTGGACTCCTGTGAGAGTTCATCCCTGATTAAAGCATAAATTCTGTCTGCTTCTTCAGATTTGAATGCAAATGTGGAGGCTCTGGCCTCTGTGCTTCTCGATATTTCATCGTAATTACTCATGTTGTGATGTGTGCGTGCTATCCGTCCTAGAGAGGTATGGAGATTTGAAGAAGGTCGATTGGCAGGATGCACAGCTTGTATGTGTTCTAGTTTGTAGAGTATTTGATTGGTTCAACTTAGGTGGCGTCTTCACCCCTAATACGCCTTGTAGTATAATTCCAACACGTGGTACCAGTGGGCCACTGGGACCATCCCTAAGAGAACTCGCCTGTCTCCTTGTGAGAAGGATTTCCAACAAAGTTCATAAATGTTCAATAACACGTTTATTCAAAATAAGTTCAATTCCAATTCGATTTTCATTTTTAACTCATTTCATTCATGAATCAGTATGGCATCAATGTTTGGTTAATATATCCAATGCATTTCGGGCTTTAGGATAGCCCTTCATCAGGGAATGACATAGCTATAAAAAATAATAATGTAGCTGGTTTATATACATGATCTGAAAAATACCTTCTGTCATTCTATCTCATTCTCTTATTATGACCAAATAGTGCTCTGATGTTAGAACAAAACGTTATACGGGTGTCCTACCCAGCTAGACTGTTATTAGAAGTATAAGATGCCTCAACTGTTTTTATAAAAAGAAGAAAATAAGAGGTTGGTCACTCACATGCCTGAGTTGCTTCTTGTGAAGTTTAACCGCTGGGGTAAAAACAAACAAACGAACAAAAAATGTAACTTGGTGCTGACATCAGCCACATGGGATCTTGTCAATAAGTGTCTCTGGCTCAACTGACCTGATTACCATGCTGGATGGTCTTACTTCGCTTCCATCGGGTTCGTTTTTCGGAAAACGCCACTCGGCTGTGTGCGTGCCATTAGACTGTGATGTTTATGATCGGGCTGCGGTCATGTGATCAATGGAGGCTGAAGACAGACTAACGCCGTTATGGTGTGTGTTGCCGGTGTTTAATTCACTCGTGTTCTGCCAGGGAATAGTGATTAATATTCTAAAGATAGTGTGCGAAATCGTTGTCGGCTAAAAAATAAGTAATGTTGTGAATGTAGAAATAAAACTCAATGTGCAAAATATGGGCGCATGTTAACTGTGAAAGGGCGGAGGGTGGGTTCGAACCCTTAGGTTGATGTGTTGGGAGTCTATGCTTCTAACCTCAAAGCTGTTACGAGCATTTGGTTAACATAAGGGTATCACTGACCATACTTATAACATTATTATTTGTGAACTGGCACAGTTGTACCATGTGGCACGTACAGGGCAATTTATAGATAACATGCAAATTCAATGCGATCATTTAATCCGTTCGGCTTCTGTGTTCCGAGTCTGTATATCCAAAAGTTCTCTCTTTGTAAGAGTTGTTTAGAATTGTCTCTGCCTTCAGTTTTCTTTATGATTTCCAAAATTAAAAATCTGAGTTGGGAAATATTATGTTTTGCTTCTTTGAAGTGTGTTGCAACCGATGATTTGGCATTGTTCAATCGGATGTTGGACTTATGTTCTGTGATTCTCACTTTTATCCGACGTTCTGTTTTGCCAATGTATATCTTCCCGCAAGGGCATTTAAAAGCATATATTACATTGGGAGTGTCGCATGTCCCATTCACCTTAAGTTTGATACTGTTGCCTCTCATTGGATGGTTTATTTTGTTTCCTTTCTGTACATTATTACAATGTCCACAGTTCAGACATGGCTTTGTTCCTCTGTATGTTTCAATGATTGTAGTCTGAGATTTGATCATTTCTCCCACATTTCTCGCTCTGGTGTAGGCAAATAGCGGAGGGTCTTTAAAGCAATTGTTAAAGTCTGGCTCCAACGTTAACATTCTCCAATGTTTTCGTATGGTTTTTTTTAATTTATCACTTGATGTTGAGTATTTTGATACTGCTACTATCCTAGTTTGTTCCTTTTTGGTGCTTGGTTGTAACAGTTTGTCTCTACTTATCTGGTTGACTTTCCGTTTTGCTTCTTCTATAATTTGTAGAGGGTACCCTCTTTGTTTGAATTTAGTGCCCATTTCCAAAGTTTTTTGTTCCATTTTTGTTGGGGTAGATGTGATCCTTTTTATTCTAGCCATTTGGGAAAATGGTAGATGTTTTATCAGACTGTGTTCATGGAAACTGGAGTAGTATAGCATATTATTTCTGTCTGTGCTTTTGGTATAGAGCTCAGTTTCAAGACCTGTGGTAGTGCGATTCACTCTGACGTCTAAAAATGTAATTGTTGTTTCTGACATTTCCCATGTTAACTGGATTCTTTCATCAATATTGTTGAATTCGGTGAGCGCTGTTTCTAACTCTGTCTTTGAACTCTTCCAGATAATGAAGATGTCGTCAATATAACGGATAAATAACTTTAGGTTGTCTTGCCATTTGGTTTGAGACAGTATGTGCATTTCTTCATAAGATTTCATAAAAAGATTAGCGTATACCGGGGCAGCTGAATTTCCCATGGCCGTGCCCACGAGCTGCTGGTACCAAGTTTCATTGTACTTGAAGTAACTCTGATAGAGGGAGAAAATCATCAGCTCCATTAGAAATGTTTGAAAGGTGACGTCTAGATCAGTGTCCATTAGAGCTGCCTCTATTGCCTCAATGCCTAGGGCGTGTGGTATTGCAGTATATAAGGAACGTACATCCGCGGTACATAATATCAATTTCTCTTCACGGTCAATGTTGATCATTTGTAGTTTGAGTATAAAGTCTGTGGTATCCTTTATATAGGTTTTCATCTGTTTGACTGAAGGCTGTAAATATTTGTCCAGTAATTGACCGATGGGCTCATGTAGGCTGCCTCTTGTGGAAACTATCGGCCGGAGTGGTGGGTCCAATAAGTTCTTGTGGATTTTTGGAACCATCTGTAGAGTTGGACTTCTGGGATTGTCTTTAGTCAGGAATTTCCTTGTTTTGTCGTTAATGATCCCCATGTCATATGCTTTGTCGATGATGCCTTTCAGAGTTTGCATGAAATCAGTCGTGGGATTTCGCTCTAGTTTCATATATGTATTCTCATCCAAGACATGTGCCTCTACTTTTTGTTCGTACATCCTTCTGTCCATTACAACTATAGCATCTCCTTTGTCAGCTTTGGTGCAGAGAATATCCTGGTTTAGAGACAATTGCCTTAGGGTGTCACAATCTTTTTGTGTTATGTTCTTTTTGCAATGTTGTTGACATTTGATTTTATTGAGATCCTGTTTAACCATTTGTTCAAATATGTCAAGGTCTTGTGGCTCACTGGTGCTTGAAATGTACTCGGGGATCTAAGCCCTTTTAATTGGTCACTTTCCACCACTGTTGCTTTTGGCACTATGTTGTCGAAGTAATGCCTTAGACGAATTTTTCGCATGAGTTTAAAGAAGCTAACCTCTAGTTCTAGATTGTCAGTGTTGTACGTTGGCACGAAGGAGGTTCCCTTTTGTAGGAGCTGTTACTCGTAGTCACTGAGCCACAAGACCATTGACATATTTGAACAAATGGTTAAACAGGATCTCAATAAAATCAAATGTCAACAACATTGCAAAAAGAACATAACACAAAAAGATCGTGACACCCTAAGGCAATTGTCTCTAAACCAGGATATTCTCTGCACCAAAGCTGACAAAGGAGGTGCTATAGTTGTAATGGACAGAAGGATGTACGAACAAAAAGTAGAGGCACATGTCTTGGATGAGAATACATATATGAAACTAGAGCGAAATCCCACGACTGATTTCATGCAAACTCTGAAAGGCATCATCGACAAGGCATATGACATGGGGATCATTAACGACAAAACAAGGAAATTCCTGACTAAAGACAATCCCAGAAGTCCAACTCTACAGATGGTTCCAAAAATCCACAAGAACTTATTGGACCCACCACTCCGGCCGATAGTTTCCACAAGAGGCAGCCTACATGAGCCCATCGGTCAATTACTGGACAAATATTTACAGCCTTCAGTCAAACAGATGAAAACCTATATAAAGGATACCACAGACTTTATACTCAAACTACAAATGATCAACATTGACCGTGAAGAGAAATTGATATTATGTACCGCGGATGTACGTTCCTTATATACTGCAATACCACACGCCCTAGGCATTGAGGCAATAGAGGCAGCTCTAATGGACACTGATCTAGACGTCACCTTTCAAACATTTCTAATGGAGCTGATGATTTTCTCCCTCTATCAGAGTTACTTCAAGTACAATGAAACTTGGTACCAGCAGCTCGTGGGCACGGCCATGGGAAATTCAGCTGCCCCGGTATACGCTAATCTTTTTATGAAATCTTATGAAGAAACGCACATACTGTCTCAAACCAAATGGCAAGACAACCTAATGTTATTTATCCGTTATATTGACGACATCTTCATTATCTGGAAGAGTTCAAAGACAGAGTTAGAAACAGCGCTCACCGAATTCAACAATATTGATGAAAGAATCCAGTTAACATGGGAAATGTCAGAAACAACAATTACATTTTTAGACGTCAGAGTGAATCGCACTACCACAGGTCTTGAAACTGAGCTCTATACCAAAAGCACAGACAGAAATAATATGCTATACTACTCCAGTTTCCATGAACACAGTCTGATAAAACATCTACCATTTTCCCAAATGGCTAGAATAAAAAGGATCACATCTACCCCAACAAAAATGGAACAAAAAACTTTGGAAATGGGCACTAAATTCAAACAAAGAGGGTACCCTCTACAAATTATAGAAGAAGCAAAACGGAAAGTCAACCAGATAAGTAGAGACAAACTGTTACAACCAAGCATTTCAGGATATTCTCTGCACCAAAGCTGACAAAGGAGGTGCTATAGTTGTAATGGACAGAAGGATGTACGAACAAAAAGTAGAGGCACATGTCTTGGATGAGAATACATATATGAAACTAGAGCGAAATCCCACGACTGATTTCATGCAAACTCTGAAAGGCATCATCGACAAAGCATATGACATGGGGATCATTAACGACAAAACAAGGAAATTCCTGACTAAAGACAATCCCAGAAGTCCAACTCTACAGATGGTTCCAAAAATCCACAAGAACTTATTGGACCCACCACTCCGGCCGATAGTTTCCACAAGAGGCAGCCTACATGAGCCCATCGGTCAATTACTGGACAAATATTTACAGCCTTCAGTCAAACAGATGAAAACCCATATAAAGGATACCACAGACTTTATACTCAAACTACAAATGATCAACATTGACCGTGAAGAGAAATTGATATTATGTACCGCAGATGTACGTTCCTTATATACTGCAATACCACACGCCCTAGGCATTGAGGCAATAGAGGCAGCTCTAATGGACACTGATCTAGACGTCACCTTTCAAACATTTCTAATGGAGCTGATGATTTTCTCCCTCTATCAGAGTTACTTCAAGTACAATGAAACTTGGTACCAGCAGCTCGTGGGCACGGCCATGGGAAATTCAGCTGCCCCGGTATACGCTAATCTTTTTATGAAATTCAATTTCAAACAAAGAGGGTACCCTCTATAAATTATAGAAGAAGCAAAACGGAAAGTCAACCAGACAAGTAGAGACAAACTGTTACAACCAAGCACCAAAAAGGAACAAACAAGGATAGTAGCAGTATCAAAATACTCAACATCAAGTGATAAATTCAAAAAAACCATACGAAAACATTGAAGAATGTTAACGTTGGAGCCAGACTTTAACAATTGCTTTAAAGACCCTCCGCTATTTGCCTACACCAGAGCGAGAAATGTGGGAGAAATGATCAAATCTCAGACTACAATCATTGAAACATACAGAGGAACAAAGCCATGTCTGAACTGTGGACATTGTAATAATGTACAGAAAGGAAACAAAATAAACCATCCAATGAGAGGCAACAGTATCAAACTTAAGGTGAATGGGACATGTGACACTCCCAATGTAATATATGCTTTGAAATGCCCTTGCGGGAAGATATACATTGGCAAAACAGAACGTCGGATAAAAGTGAGAATCACAGAACATAAGTCCAACATCCGATTGAACAATGCCAAATCATCGGTTGCAACACACCTCAAAGAAGCAAAACATAATATTTCCCAACTCAGATTGTTAATTTTGGAAATCATAAAGAAAACTGAAGGCAGAGACAATTCTAAACAACTCTTACAAAGAGAGAACTTTTGGATATACAGACTCGGAACACAGAAGCCGAACGGATTAAATGATCGCATTGAATTTGCATGTTATCTATAAATTGCCCTGTACGTGCCACATGGTACAACTGTGCCAGTTCACAAATAATAATGTTATAAGTATGGTCAGTGATACCCTTATGTTAACCAAATGCTCGTAACAGCTTAGAGGTTAGAAGCATAGACTCCCAACACATCAACCTAAGGGTTCGAACCCACCCTCCGATCTTTCACAGTTAACATGCGCCCATATTTTGCACATTGAGTTTTATTTCTACATTCACAACATTACTTATTTTTTAGCCGACAACGATTTCGCACACTATCTTTAGAATATTAATCACTATTCCCTGGCAGAACACGAATGAATTAAACACCGGCAACACACACCATAACGGCGTTAGTCTGTCTTCAGCCTCCATTGATCACATGACCGCAGCCCGATCATAAACATCACAGTCTAATGGCGCGCACACAGCCGAGTGGCGTTTTCCGAAAAACGAACCCGATGGAAGCGAAGTAAGACCATCCAGCATGGTAATCAGGTCAGTTGAGCCAGAGACACTTATTGACAAGATCCCATGTGGCTGATGTCAGCACCAAGTTACATTTTTTGTTCGTTTGTTTGTTTTTACCCCAGCGGTTAAACTTCACAAGAAGCAACTCAGGCATGTGAGTGACCAACCTCTTATTTTCTTCTTTTTATAAAAACAGTTGAGGCATCTTATACTTCTAATAACAGTCTAGCTGGGTAGGACACCCGTATAACGTTTTGTTCTAACATCAGAGCACTATTTGGTCATAATAAGAGAATGAGATAGAATGACAGAAGGTATTTTTCAGATCATGTATATAAACCAGCTACATTATTATTTTTTACAGCTATGTCATTCCCTGATGAAGGGCTATCCTAAAGCCCGAAATGCATTGGATATATTAACCAAACATTGATGCCATACTGATTCATGAATGAAATGAGTTAAAAATGAAAATCGAATTGGAATTGAACTTATTTTGAATAAACGTGTTATTGAACATTTATGAACTTTGTTGGAAATCCTTCTCACAAGGAGACAGGCGAGTTCTCTTAGGGATGGTCCCAGTGGCCCACTGGTACCACGTGTTGGAATTATACTACAAGGCGTATTAGGGGTGAAGACGCCACCTAAGTTGAACCAATCAAATACTCTACAAACTAGAACACATACAAGCTGTGCATCCTGCCAATCGACCTTCTTCAAATCTCCATACCTCTCTAGGACGGATAGCACGCACACATCACAACATGAGTAATTACGATGAAATATCGAGAAGCACAGAGGCCAGAGCCTCCACATTTGCATTCAAATCTGAAGAAGCAGACAGAATTTATGCTTTAATCAGGGATGAACTCTCACAGGAGTCCAACGTACGTACTGAGGAGCAAAGTATAAGACATCTAATCTACCTATTCAAAAGGAAGATCAATCAACAAATGCATGCAAGCACATTGATAAAATACCATAAAAATTTGCGCATACCACGAGGCTTAAGAATCGCCCTCAAACCGTCCCTATGTAAAAACTCAAAGAAATTCCAGGAAAAATGGTACGAAATCTTGAACAAGTGCTCACTTGATCTTATCCTCTTGATCATAGAGGAGCTATCTGAAATCTTAGAGGAATTGACCAAGGAAATACAGGAAGTTTCCACAGAATTGTCCGGATTAATGTCCAAAGAAGAATTGACCAAGACACTGGATGACATTCAAACCCAAATGGACAAACACACTAGGGACATAAATGAGAGAAAGATTCGTAAATATAAAAGAGACACCTTGGATTACCGTCTAGGAGAAGTATATACATGGGCAGAGATATATGCCCGCAAACGAGTAAACAAGACCTACACATCACACACTGAGACCTCTTCATCTGATAGCGACTCCACACAAAGAACAAGACAAGTACCAAAAACAACTAAACCCACGGAACAGCCCACTACAAGCGATATACAACCAGTGATAACAATAAACGTTGACGAGACTGAGCAACCAACTACTATGACACAAGCAGCAACGAGCCATTTTTTAGACCAAGGCCAGTCACAAAAAGGCGACCCAGGAGAGGAAAGAACAAAAGAAAAAGAGAGGGAAAAGGATGCGCCAACCACGAGGAGCACATCAGGTGCCACGAAAGACAAGGACAAGAAGAAGACAGTCAAAACCAACTAGTGATCAACATCAGCAGCCATCAACTCAGTGACTACGAGAAACAGCTCCTACAAAAGGGAACCTCCTTCGTGCCAACGTACAACACTGACAATCTAGAACTAGAGGTTAGCTTCTTTAAACTCATGCGAAAAATTCGTCTAAGGCATTACTTCGACAACATAGTGCCAAAACCAACAGTGGTGGAAAGTGACCAATTAAAAGGGCTTAGATCCCCGAGTACATTTCAAGCACCAGTGAGCCACAAGACCATTGACATATTTGAACAAATGGTTAAACAGGATCTCAATAAAATCAAATGTCAACAACATTGCAAAAAGAACATAACACAAAAAGATCGTGACACCCTAAGGCAATTGTCTCTAAACCAGGATATTCTCTGCACCAAAGCTGACAAAGGAGGTGCTATAGTTGTAATGGACAGAAGGATGTACGAACAAAAAGTAGAGGCACATGTCTTGGATGAGAATACATATATGAAACTAGAGCGAAATCCCACGACTGATTTCATGCAAACTCTGAAAGGCATCATCGACAAGGCATATGACATGGGGATCATTAACGACAAAACAAGGAAATTCCTGACTAAAGACAATCCCAGAAGTCCAACTCTACAGATGGTTCCAAAAATCCACAAGAACTTATTGGACCCACCACTCCGGCCGATAGTTTCCACAAGAGGCAGCCTACATGAGCCCATCGGTCAATTACTGGACAAATATTTACAGCCTTCAGTCAAACAGATGAAAACCTATATAAAGGATACCACAGACTTTATACTCAAACTACAAATGATCAACATTGACCGTGAAGAGAAATTGATATTATGTACCGCGGATGTACGTTCCTTATATACTGCAATACCACACGCCCTAGGCATTGAGGCAATAGAGGCAGCTCTAATGGACACTGATCTAGACGTCACCTTTCAAACATTTCTAATGGAGCTGATGATTTTCTCCCTCTATCAGAGTTACTTCAAGTACAATGAAACTTGGTACCAGCAGCTCGTGGGCACGGCCATGGGAAATTCAGCTGCCCCGGTATACGCTAATCTTTTTATGAAATCTTATGAAGAAACGCACATACTGTCTCAAACCAAATGGCAAGACAACCTAAAGTTATTTATCCGTTATATTGACGACATCTTCATTATCTGGAAGAGTTCAAAGACAGAGTTAGAAACAGCGCTCACCGAATTCAACAATATTGATGAAAGAATCCAGTTAACATGGGAAATGTCAGAAACAACAATTACATTTTTAGACGTCAGAGTGAATCGCACTACCACAGGTCTTGAAACTGAGCTCTATACCAAAAGCACAGACAGAAATAATATGCTATACTACTCCAGTTTCCATGAACACAGTCTGATAAAACATCTACCATTTTCCCAAATGGCTAGAATAAAAAGGATCACATCTACCCCCAAAAAAATGGAACAAAAAACTTTGGAAATGGGCACTAAATTCAAACAAAGAGGGTACCCTCTACAAATTATAGAAGAAGCAAAACGGAAAGTCAACCAGATAAGTAGAGACAAACTGTTACAACCAAGCACCAAAAAGGAACAAACTAGGATAGTAGCAGTATCAAAATACTCAACATCAAGTGATAAATTAAAAAAAAACCATACGAAAACATTGGAGAATGTTAACGTTGGAGCCAGACTTAAAAAAATTGCTTTAAAGACCCTCCGCTATTTGCCTACACCAGAGCGAGAAATGTGGGAGAAATGATCAAATCTCAGACTACAATCATTGAAACATACAGAGGAACAAAGCCATGTCTGAACTGTGGACATTGTAATAATGTACAGAAAGGAAACAAAATAAACCATCCAATGAGAGGCAACAGTATCAAACTTAAGGTGAATGGGACATGCGACACTCCCAATGTAATATATGCTTTGAAATGCCCTTGCGGGAAGATATACATTGGCAAAACAGAACGTCGGATAAAAGTGAGAATCACAGAACATAAGTCCAACATCCGATTGAACAATGCCAAATCATCGGTTGCAACACACTTCAAAGAAGCAAAACATAATATTTCCCAACTCAGATTGTTAATTTTGGAAATCATAAAGAAAACTGAAGGCAGAGACAATTCTAAACAACTCTTACAAAGAGAGAACTTTTGGATATACAGACTCGGAACACAGAAGCCGAACGGATTAAATGATCGCATTGAATTTGCATGTTATCTATAAATTGCCCTGTACGCGCCACATGGTACAACTGTGCCAGTTCACAAATAATAATGTTATAAGTATGGTCAGTGATACCCTTATGTTAACCAAATGCTCGTAACAGCTTAGAGGTTAGAAGCATGGACTCCCAACACATCAACCTAAGGGTTCGAACCCACCCTCCGCCCTTTCACAGTTAACATGCGCCCATATTTTGCACATTGAGTTTTATTTCTACATTCACAACATTACTTATTTTTTAGCCGACAACGATTTCGCACACTATCTTTAGAATATTAATCACTATTCCCTGGCAGAACACGAGTGAATTAAACACCGGCAACACACACCATAACGGCGTTAGTCTGTCTTCAGCCTCCATTGATCACATGACCGCAGCCCGATCATAAACATCACAGTCTAATGGCGCGCACACAGCCGAGTGGCGTTTTCCGAAGAACGAACCCGATGGAAGTGAAGTAAGACCATCCAGCATGGTAATCAGGTCAGTTGAGCCAGAGACACTTATTGACAAGATCCCATGTGGCTGATGTCAGCATCAAGTTACATTTTTTGTTCGTTTGTTTGTTTTTACCCCAGCGGTTAAACTTCACAAGAAGCAACTCAGGCATGTGAGTGACCAACCTCTTATTTTCTTCTTTTTATAAAAACAGTTGAGGCATCTTGTACTTCTAATAACAGTCTAGCTGGGTAGGACACCCATATAACGTTTTGTTCTAACATCAGAGCACTATTTGGTCATAATAAGAGAATGAGATAGAATGACAGAAGGTATTTTTCAGATCATGTATATAAACCAGCTACATTATTATTTTTTACAGCTATGTCATTCCCTGATGAAGGGCTATCCTAAAGCCCGAAATGCATTGGATATATTAACCAAACATTGATGCCATACTGATTCATGAATGAAATGAGTTAAAAATGAAAATCGAATTGGAATTGAACTTATTTTGAATAAACGTGTTATTGAACATTTATGAACTTTGTTGGAAATCCTTCTCACAAGGAGACAGGCGAGTTCTCTTAGGGATGGTCCCAGTGGCCCACTGGTACCACGTGTTGGAATTATACTACAAGGCGTATTAGGGGTGAAGACGCCACCTAAGTTGAACCAATCAAATACTCTACAAACTAGAACACATACAAGCTGTGCATCCTGCCAATCGACCTTCTTCGCATGGAAAGTGACCATAACCCTTTGAGTGCAAAGTTCAATCTGGGTATTCATATAGAGGCCGATCCTCATGTAGGGCATACTCACCCGGATTTGGTCATGGCAAATGATGAGCACCACCTTAAATGGTGTCAAGTCGTAGAGCATCAGGAAATACTTAGCAATATTGAGGGAGACCTGGAAGGGGCCCTAAAGGCTATGGAGGAAGTCACCCGGAATGGATCTCCCCCTTATCTTTTATTAGAGGCACATAATGGGCTCTTTGTAAAACTGAAAACTTACTTCTGTAAACCTAGCTTAGGAAAAAGAAGAACTCAAACTAAAAAACCAGAAAGCTGGTACGATGGTTCCTGTCGCCAAGCTAGGAGAGAGTTGGGTCTAGCCCTAAAGTCCAAAGATATGGGTACAATAAGACTGGCTCGTGCGAACTATAGGCTCAAGGAACATACTGCTAAAAGGGATTGGAAGAGTGCCTGTGGCAGGACTTGAAAGTGGCGTGCTCTGCTAAGAATCCCAAACTTTTCTGGGAAATTTTTTAATGGGATTGGGGAGGACATCAAGAGAGCCCCCATAATAATGTTGACCGTAATTCTTGGGTTGACTACTTTAAGCCCCAATATGCTGCTATTGCTACTGGTATTAGCGAAGGAGCTTTTGTTCATACTGTGTATAAGGAGCCTATCTTCTCTCTGAGTGAAGTGGATAGGGCATTGGACCAGGTCACGGAGGGTCGTGCTACCGGCATGGATTGTGTCCCCGCAGATTTATTTCTGAACATCAGAGGGCGTTGGGGATTATATATTTTGTATGTGGCAAATGCCATAGCCCAAGGGATGGAAGTACCTACCTCATGGAAAGGGGCAGAAATAGTGCCGGTGTATAAAAAGGGTGACAAGTCGCTCGCAGCCAATTATAGACCAATAGGTCTAATTGACTGCTTACAAAAAATCATGGGACGGCTGGTTTTGGGCAGAATCCAGACCTGGATGGATAATGACAATATTTTGAGTCACCTACAGGCTGGTTTCCGCCCCAAAACAAGTACCATAGACCAGGTTTTCCGGTTTATTATGTTATACTGGCATACCGTGGTCCTGGAAAAGGGTACCTTGTATGCCGTTTTTGTTGACTTAAAAGCCGTAATTCTTGGGTTGACTACTTTAAGCCCCAATATGCTGCTATTGCTACTGGTATTAGCGAAGGAGCTTTTGTTCATACTGTGTATAAGGAGCCTATCTTCTCTCTGAGTGAAGTGGATAGGGCATTGGACCAGGTCACGGAGGGTCGTGCTACCGGCATGGATTGTGTCCCCGCAGATTTATTTCTGAACATCAGAGGGCGTTGGGGATTATATATTTTGTATGTGGCAAATGCCATAGCCCAAGGGATGGAAGTACCTACCTCATGGAAAGGGGCAGAAATAGTGCCGGTGTATAAAAAGGGTGAAAAGTCGCTCGCAGCCAATTATAGACCAATAGGTCTAATTGACTGCTTACAAAAAATCATGGGACGGCTGGTTTTGGGCAGAATCCAGACCTGGATGGATAATGACAATATTTTGAGTCACCTACAGGCTGGTTTCCGCCCAAAAACAAGTACCATAGACCAGGTTTTCCGGTTTATTATGTTATACTGGCATACCGTGGTCCTGGAAAAGGGTACCTTGTATGCCGTTTTTGTTGACTTAAAAGCGGCTTTCGACCTGGTCCTTCGCAATATACTATGGAAAGTCGTAGCGGAGCTGGGGATGGCACCTGAACTGCTGAGCTTGATTGTCCGCCTGCATGAGGACACCTTCGCTCGGGTCCGGTGGGGTTTCCAGGGGGAGGTTACGGAGCCCTTTCCGGTGGAGCGTGGAGTGAGGCAAGGTTGCGTCATGGTGCCAACCTTATTCTCGCTCTTTGTGAATGGGGTTGCGGATTTCCTCTCCCTGGTCCCGACTGATGCCCCTGCGATGTCTGGCGAGCGGGTCCCGATCCTCATGTTCGCGGACGACACCCTCATCATTTCAAAGACTCCGAGTGGACTCCAGCAAGCATTGAAGCGGTTTGAAGATTTGTGTTCGAATAGGGGCCTAGAAATAAACACGACAAAAACCAAGTATATGGTCCTGACCGGCCGTAAAACGTGCGGGTCAAATAGACCTTTCAGAGGACTGATCAATATGAACGGTTGTCCGCTGGAGCGGGTAGATGCTTTCACATACCTGGGGGTTACCCTTCAGAGAGACTTGGGGTGGTCTAGTCAATTGGACATTGCGGTGCTAAAACTCCGCCAGCAGGAAGGTATCCTTTTGAAAAAAATCACCTCTTCAACAACAAAGCCTATTAGCCCCTTATTGGAAGTATACGGGATGAAGGTCCTAGGCTCGGCCCTTTATGGAGCCGAACTTTGGGGTTTTGAAGATCTGAGAAAGCTAACGCTAGCAGAAAATGAATTTCTGCGAAAAGCTACTAGCGTTCCCATAAGTACCCCGTTAATACCGCTAATGTGGGACCTTGGAAAAAAGGCGGTCCAGGATCTTGCCTTTCTGTGGCCATTACTCTATTGGCGCCGTTTATGGACCACAAAAATATTACAGCACTATGCCCAGGGACTAAGGGAGATAATGGCTAAAGACCCGTGCCATAGAATACATTGGCTGAAGGCCATTAGATCGATACTCTTCAAACTGGGAATGAGGGAACTATGGGAGGACCCGGAAAACGCCCAATTCCCCTCTAAAAAATCTCTAAAAGAAAAGTATTGGGAGATGGTGATTGCAGAAGAGAGGTCAGAGGGTCTCTCCTCGCACTTAACTGGTCGTTTCATGGATATTAAAGCCCAACCACAACTGGAACAATATTGGGACATTATTGGTAAACAACAGGACCGTAAGCTTTATTTCCAGCTTAGGGTAGGATCACTACCAGTAAGATCTTTTACAGTAAAATGGGCAGACAAAAATGGTAACGGCAGATGTCCCAAGTGTGAGGAGGAACAAGAGTCATTAAGTCACTTTTTATTTTTTTGTCCTCTGTATACTGCCCCCAGAACGATGTGGATCAAGCCTATATGTAAACTGCTTGGGATACATAGGCATGGTGAGGCTCTGAGAACTCTATCTACAGACCCGACGCCTAAAATTGCTGTTGTCGTGGCTAAATTCTTGAGATGGGCTTGGGTAATCCGCATAAAATATACAGCGGTAACTATATGAAGATTAAGCTGTTTTCGCCTATGTATACTAGGGTTAACTCTCGTGAATTTCTGTGCAAGTCTCCTCGAGACAAATGTATATTGATGAAATGATTTTAAGACTTTTTTAAATTGTAATTCGGCAATAGTCTATTGTAGTTTAATACTCTTTTTAAATATTTATTGTATGGCTTTTTTAAAAGATTTTTTTAATTAACACTTGTGTATTTTATGTATACTTTTATGACTTAATTGTCGAATAAAGTTTATGAAATGAAATGAACTGCCAAGCCATGCCTTCCAGAGCGCAGCGATTCACGTCAGAACCTGATGGCGAAAAAAAACAATCTAACAATGGAGTCGATGCCCATGCGCACTATTGCCAAAAGGAGTTAGCTACCTGGTGCCTGGAAAAGACTTCTTCGAAGGAAAACAAAGTGCAAACATCCGGACCCAACACTAGATGGCAGGCTTATGCAAAGCATGTGATGTACAGCTCACATGCCTCGAACAAAATGTTTATTGTTAAAATTTGCAAATTATGCAGCAGATGATGGATTATGTGGTAAATCAATAATTATGCGAAAATCGTTGATCCCGCACAATCGCATAATTCCAGTGGGCTGCCTATGTTGAATCTGAATCTGCTACAATGTGGGTGCCTACACCACCGATCTTTACAAAGCATGTGTGCTTTTTCTCAAGTTTGCTGCTGTCAAGAACATTCAATAACTCTCTCTGGCATTCAGGACATCAGTACACTCCTGAGCATTCTCATCACTTGATATATTATCCACATTAGCCACACACTTCACTTTAGGAACACTGTTTGTTCAAACACACATACCCACACACACACACACACACAATGTCCAATTCTTCCACACACCCCATTATGTTTTTTCCAAAGCCCGGCATTTTTAATTTACATCAAGTGATTTCTACTGTCACACCTATAACAATTTCTTGCTTACCAGTTTGTTTGTCCCTCCTCCCTTGTTACCCTGCTTTGAATGTCATAAAGACACCAGATTTGTCCGAACGCACTTAAGTAACTGTCTCTTTCCTTCATCGTTTGTTAGAGCGATTTTCTCTTGATTCGATTCGGCTGTTGGGCATGGGCAGCTTGTGTTTTGAGCTGTTTTGTGTGCTTCCTTTTCTGAAAATGTAATTCAATATTGTAGGGCGTTGGGAGGGTTTGAATTAGCTGAAAAAAGTAAATCTATTCAAAGCTGTTCCAATAAAAGGAACCCTAAAATAAGTTTTGGCCAGACCCCAAAAGTCTAAGATGGCACTGGGTGGTACAGGGTGATCACTGTCCACTGGGAGTTTAAGATAATGGTTCCCCATTGCTCAGCTATACTGTACTCTATGGGAAGTTGGTGTGTGTTGCATGTCAACCTTCACTAGGTGTTGAATAGTTACAGTCAAACATTGCCCTGTTTGTCCTATATGTGCCCCTCCCTGCACTTACAACCATACTGTAAGATGGCATTTTCCTCATGGTTTCACTAGTCTAGAGCTTTAGGGCCATGCCTCAGTGTTTCCTCCTTCTGTGGGAGCCTAAATCATCTTCCTTTCCTGCCTTTACGTCTCCAGCATGGACGCAAAAGCATCTTGTATGCCACTTAGACTAACAAGCATGTATCTCTGCATTTTCAGAGCGGCAGTGGAACAAGTAACAGAAAAACAGAATAATTCAGGTCAGATTTTGGTTGAAAGGTATGTCTTTTTGATGTTTAAATCAGTACATTTATACAGGAATGGTTGAGCAACAGAGCTATGTGTGAAACAAACCAAAGAACATAAGTCTATTTTGACCTGTATTTGTGTTGGTCACCTATTAACTTATACTTGTATCGGTCATCCATTTAACTTATTTTTATATTATTGCTTGACCAGGTGGATTTGTCAGTAAAATTGACTTTTTCTGTATAATAATTAGTCCTGAATTGTGACCCTTTGTTCTGCATTTTAAGAGTCACTGCCCAGAATTTACCTCCAAGCCAAAATTAACAAATACAGAGAGAGACAAATATTTGGGCAGTGGCACATTGACATTTTTCGGGTGTGGCATAGTCTTTAACACCAGTGTTGTTGAGGGTATTATCTCTCAACCCAGCCAGGTTGCAAAAAACCCTAATAATTACCGGCAGGTAAATAAACATTTTTCATTAGGAGGCCATTGTCTTAAACACAAAATGTATGTAGGTAAAACGGGGTAAGACCCTAAACGATGGTCACTTGAACGGTATGAATACATAAGGTTTGCAGATTACTCCAACTCACTAAGGACACAATGCTTCTTCAGTCGTAGGCTTTCCTTCATCAGACCATGTTGATATAAGTTAGAACTACAACTACCAGCATTGATCTATGAACTAAATCGGAGAGATTGTTGTCCAACGTTACTCTTTTTCTAGCTGAAGCAATCAACATTTATGCCATAACTAAAATTTCAACAAAAGCGATATTTTGGAATTTTCGAGAAGGTCCTTGCCTTGTCACCTGGTACATTTTTTTTAAAGGTTTTATATAGCACGAATAAGACTCTTACGAATATCAGAGCGCTTTACAAGACAAATGTAAACAAGCATTTACAATGCAATGGTTTCGCCTTTGGAAAAGTTAGAGCTATTGGCATTGTAAATGACAAAATTTGTATTTATGTGTTGGTTTTGAAAACAGATAAATAAATGGCATTGTCATTTACATTGCCATTAGCTTAATCTCTGCAGTCACTCTGCAGTCCCTAGCACTCCATAGCACTCCTTAGTCACTCTGCACTCCCTAGTCACTCTGCACTCCCTAGTCACTCTGCACTCCCTAGCACTCCCTAGCGTTCCATAGTCACTCTGCACTCCCTAGCACTCTGCACTCCCTAGCACTCCCTAGTCACTCTGCACTCACTAGCACTCCCTAGCCCCTCTGCACTCCCTAGCACTCCCTAGCCACTCCGCACTCCCTAGCACTCTGCAGTCACTCTGCACTCCCTAGCACTCCCTAGTCACTCTGTACTCCCTAGTCACTCTGCACTCCCTAGCACTCCCTAGTCACTCTGTACTCCCTAGCCCTCCCTAGTCACTCTGCACTCCCTAGCACTCTGTACTCCCTAGCACTCTGCACTCCCTAGCACTCTACACTCCCTAGCACTCTGCAATCACTCTGCACTCCCTAGCACTCCCTAGTCACTCTGTACTCCCTAGCACTCCCTAGTCACTCTGCACTCCCTAGCACTCCCTAGTCACTCTGCACTCCCTAGCCACTCCGCACTCCCTAGCACTCTGCAGTCACTCTGCACTCCCTAGCACTCCCTAGTCACTCTGTACTCCCTAGCACTCCCTAGTCACTCTGCACTCCCTAGCCCTCCCTAGTCACTCTGCACTCCCTAGCACTCTGCACTCCGTAGCACTCTGCACTCCCTAGCACTCTGCACTCCCTAGCACTCTGCACTCCCTAGCACTCTGCACTCCCTAGTCACTCTGTACTCCCTAGCACTCCCTAGTCACTCTGCACTCCCTAGCACTCCCTAGTCACTCTGCACTCCCTAGCACTCTGCAGTCACTCTGCACTCCCTAGCACTCTGCACTCCCTAGCACTCTGCACTCCCTAGCACTCTGCAGTCACTCTGCACTCGCTAGCACTCTGCACTCCCTAGCACTCTGCAGTCACTCTGCACTCCCTAGCACTAACACTAGTACACGTTATACAATATACTAATGTAAGGTCTCCACCAGGCTTAGGTTTAGTAAATATAATCTAGTTCCAGTGGGACTAGTAGGGGGAGGAAGCAGGTGGATGGTGTCCCCTATTTCTAGAGAAAGGACGCCCATCCCACTGAGCCCAAGGAAATGATGAAAGATATGAACGTATTGTATGAGTCATGCACAGATCTCACCAGTTTGCATGCAAATGTGGCCTCACAAGGTGGTGTTGTTTTTTTGTTTTTTTAACTCTTCCTGCCAGCAACCTCTTTGCCTGCTGAATGGCCCACTGAGGTAGTCATTTTGGGGCTCTTTTCTGCAGAGGGAAGAGCCCACCAGTTACACTATATTCAACGAAGTACGACTATTTTCAGCGTACTGCGAGAAGTACTTTAGTGCTCGAACTGGAAAAATGAAGATCAGTAGGACTAACCCCAAACGTATTCATGAAGTGCCAGAAAGTGAAAGCAGCACTTTTTGGTTAGTTTTTAAATCAATCTACCTTTAATATCAATCTAAGTTTTATTTGTTATTAAGAATTTGATCTAAAAGTGTTTCTCACAGTCCTAAGTGCTATTACATATAGTTACTACAAAATCACCGAGCAACTGGTGGTAGGTGCGCTATTAAAAAGGAAAATCTTAAACGTAGACTCAATTAATGCCTAAAGTTTTCACAGACAAAAAATGATGTTTGAATGTGCGTTTTGGTTTTTAATACATACATTGTATACATGTAAGTACATAATGAAATTATATAGAAAAAAATTATCACTTGGATGATAAAAGAGACAGTTAACATTTAGAAAAAAAAGATACTAGTGGAATTAATGTCGATGTAAAAGTGAGTTTAAACTTTTGGATACCTCTAATGTAACCATCGTCTTCCTAAGCAATAAATAGCCCAAGGCCGCCTAGTGAGAAGTTCCAACTAATGTTCTTACTACATTATACCTCACGAGAAACAGTGTACCTTCTGATTAACAGATTTCGGTCACGTTTACTTACCAGAAAATAAATATATAAATACTACTTGTAATGGCCTAGCATAATATATGGCCTCCAGAGCTTGCCACATAACTACTGTGACCGACCTACGAAGACGTCGGTTTTATGCGGCTCGAAAGAACGAAGAACGAAAGTGACCACTGCGCCTTTCAGTAGGCCGGGTCACCCCCCTGGTTCCAGCCGCTACCTGCTCCTGCCGATCCTGCTGGGACTCCCGCCCGCCTGCTCCTGCCGCCGCTGCCCTCCCTGCACCCGAGCGACCCAGCCACAGCTGAGCCGCACGGGCGCCAGTTTTTCCCGCCGCTGACCCCCTGCGGCCCCGCCCACCACCAGCCCATTGGCTGCCCCGCTCCCGCCAACCCAGCTGACCCGCCCTCCCGTCCCCCTACTTAAGGGATCGTCGGGTGTGCTCGGGAGTGACCACTGCGCCTTTCAGTAGGCCGGGTCACCCCCCTTGTTCCAGCCGCTACCTGCTCCTGCCGATCCTGCTGGGACTCCCGCCCGCCTGCTCCTGCCGCCGCTGCCCTCCCTGCACCCGAGCGACCTAGCCACAGCTGAGCCGCACAGCCGTCAGTTTTTCCCGCCGCTGACCCCCTGCGGCCCCGCCCACCACCAGCCCATTGGCCGCCCCGCTCCCGCCAACCCAGCTGACCTGCCCTCCCGTCCCCCTACTTATGACGCCCCCTCAGCGACCGCGCGCAGTGCCAGGACCCCTGTCTCCCGCAGACACCAGCCCACCCGCCGGACCTACGACGCCACCGAACTCTACGCACTCAACGCCAGCCGAATCCCGGGCTGCTATCGAGCCACCCCGAGACGCACCCACGGACCCTTCTGCTGCCACTCCTGCAAGTTCACCTGCATCCGGACCTGCAACCACCAGCAACCACCTCAAGTGCATCCTGCTCAACACCCGCTCCATCCACAGACACGCCGTCGAGCTCTGGAACCTGCTCGACACCACAGCCCCAGACGTCGCCTTCCTCACGGAAACCTGGATGAACGCCTCCTCAGCACCCGACATCGCCATCGCCATCCCGGACGGCTACAAGATCATCCGGAGGGACCGTGTCAACCAGACAGGAGGAGGCATCGCCATCATCCACAGGAACACCATCCGCATCACGACCAATAACGACGACACCCTCGCACCCGCCGAACACCTGCATTTCCAGATCCACATCAACCCCAAGACCCCCCTCAGAGGCACCCTCATCTACAGACCCCCAGGACCACGCACACAATTCAGCGAAGACATCGCCGACTTCATCAGCCCGCACGCCCTCCTTTCCGCTGACTACATCCTCCTCGGGGACCTCAACTTCCACCTGGAGAACAACAACGACCGCAACACCACCGCCCTGCTGGACAACCTCGCCAACCTCACCAACGACCCCGCCACAGCCAGAGCCAACCTACATGAAGGGATGACAGACGTAGCCAAGTGGATGATGAACAGCCGTCTGAAACTGAATTCGGACAAGACGGAAGTCCTCATCCTGGGATATTCACCCTCCGCCTGGGACGACTCCTGGTGGCCCCCCGCCCTGGGCAGCGCACCCAAACCAACAGACCACGCAAGCAACCTGGGCTTCATCCTGGACTCCTCCCTCTCCATGACCAGACAAGTCAACGCCGTCTCCTCGTCGTGCTTCAACATCCTGCGCATGCTACGTAAGATCTTCCGGTGGATCCCCACCGAGACCAGGAAGACGGTCACCCAGGCCCTCGTCACCAGCCGCCTGGACTACGGCAACTCCCTCTACGCCGGAACCACCGCCAAACTCCAGAAGAGACTCCAGCGGATTCAGAACGCCTCAGCACAACTCACCCTGGACATCCCCCGACGCAGCCACATCTCCGGACACCTGAGAGACCTGCACTGGCTCCCGGTCAACAAGAGAATCACCTTCCGTCTCCTCACCCACGCACACAAAGCCCTACACAACCAAGGCCCAGGATACCTCAACAGCCGACTCAACTTCTACGCTCCCACACGCCAGCTTTGATCGACCGGCCACGCCCTCGCCTCCGTCCCCCGCATCCGAAGAGCCACCACAGGAGGAAGGTCCTTCTCCTACCTGGCCGCCAAGACTTGGAACTCCCTCCCGACCCCCCTCCGCCTGACCCACGACCACCTTGCCTTCAGGAAGCAGCTCAAGACCTGGCTGTTCGAGCAGTAGCGGACCCCCCCTCCCCTAGCGCCTTGAGACCCTCCGGGTGAGTAGTGCGCTATATAAATGCCTTGATTGATTGATTGATTGATTGAACATGACACAAGCGCCTGGATATTAACACAGCCTCCGCAGCAGGTGCCGACACCTGTAGGTGCACCCATCAGACCTTACAGGAGACACATTCTAATATTCAGCTGCTGGGACACCCACGGAAACTCATAACCTGCACTCCACACGCAGCGCCGGTAACAAAAGGTCACGACTGAGCATCTTGTGAGAAGAAATAAGAAGTTTGGAACTCGGCAGATTGTAAGGAATGGCGGAGACGGTGACCCTTTAGGAAACACTCGCGGGACCTGCACCCCAAAGACCCCCGAGAGGAGCTATGAACACCCCGCGCTCAGTGGTGAGGAGTAGCGCTTACCTCGGCAGGACGCAGGTCGAGGCGCTTCAGTCGCTGTGCTGGGCCAGGGGGAATGCGGCCGGTGACGCCAGCAGGGCCGAAATGAAGGGAATGTGGTAGGCCGAGATAAGTGACACTTTCAGCCCAGGTTGCCTAGCTCTGGCGGCCCCACCCTCTGCGTAAAGAGCAGCGGGTGAAAGGCCACCGGGGAGTTTAAACACGAAGACTGGCAACAGGCCCCACCCTGCCCCCACCCCGGGAAGCCAAAGATGGAGAGACGGCGTCCAAGGCACAGAAACCCTGAGCAAGAACCAAAGCAGCTGATTCACCGAGTGCTGCTTGCCAGAGGGAGGCCCGAACACGTCAAGTCAACACATTCTTTTTGAAAAGCTTAAACAAACGCTCTCGGTCTAAAAATGCTACTATCCCTACAAAATGCGTAACTTTCACGAAGCTCCCTGTCATGCGTGGCACCTTAAGCCCCCTCTGCTTTTTCACATAACGAAATGTTGCACTCTTGAAATGGGGTGTTACGGTGTTGGTGACCTACGCCGAGGCAGGGAATCACCAGCTTTAGTTTCTGACGGTAATCTTCTGTGTGTGGATCATATTTAGGTATGCGGCCGAGCAGCTGTATTCATGTGCGATATTATCTGGAACAGTGGCAGTACTCAGAGCAGTGCACAGCCAATAAAAGTATGATTCATTCAAAACAAGTCAGGTCCCGGGCAGGCAGCCAATCACAGCGCGGCCCGGGAAATGACGTCACGGGGGTGTCCCGGGCCGGCAGATTCGGGGGCGTGTTTTTCCTGCTCTCCCCTTCCCATTGGCTGGAAGGTAAAATTCCAGCCAATGGGAAGAGGAGAGGGCGTGACTTAAAAAAGACACGGAAACGCCCACGAATCGCGTTTTCACGGGGAAAGCGTGATTGACAGCCAATCTCTTCCAATGGCTAGCCTCCATTTATGGAGCTAGCCAATGGAAGACAGAGGCGGGACTAAGCCCTATACTGTAGGACATAAGATTTCGCCCTGGGCGGAGCACCTGCTTCGCAGGTGCTACGGCCAGGGCGAAACCTAAAAAGAAACCGAGGGGGCGTGGCCAAGCGCGGACAGAGATGGCTGCGTAGCGAGTGAGCTCCACAGTCAGTGAGCCCGCTCGACTATCCTGTGGTCCAGTGTGCCTCCCCGGGTGACGGATGAAAAGCCGTGCCGGGTCCGCCTGCCCTGGAGTCTCTGGCGGCCTCCATCGCGACGCGGGGTCCAGTCCTGCAGGTGGGCCTAGACTGGGCCTTCAGCCGGGGCCCGCAGTGAGGAGTGGTGCCCGGGTGCGGGCACTTCCGGCGGGCCGGCTCTTGGAGGCTGCGGCGTGGTGATCACCTGAGTGACGGCGGGTGAGAGGATCCGCTCGTGGATGCGGGGACCAGCGCTCTGCTATCACATGGGAGCGCAGGCAACGGAAGGTGGCTGCAATTGGAGAATTTTGCTTGCTCCGGCGGCGGCAAACTGCGGCTGGACGTGAGGCTGCGGGACCTGGAGGAGCGGTTAGCGGCGCCCTGCGATCGACGGAGCAGCCGTCCCTCCCCCCGCCCCTCATCGGCCCTGGGAATTTCGGCTCGATAGTGAAGTATTTTCACGGTGCATTTTAATGGGCACGAAGGAGGCAGTGGTGAAGAGCTGGCATTGGCTGGGAGTTTGTGAGGCCTCCAGGGGTGATTAACTTTATGCCTGCAATAAAGAACTGTAGCTCTCCATGACGCTGAGGCTGAGGGCCATGATCCTTATTTCTTGCCTGTGAGGAGGTGTGGTGATAGGCCCCCCTGCCTCCCCTCTGTATTTCTTGCCTCTGTACCAGGGCCGGGCGCTGAAGGCATTGGGGCTGCCCCTATTGACTGCACCAGAGTTCCTTGGCTGGAGACGGAGGGACACCCTGGGGTCGACTGGTCAATGCTGCTGCCTCTGCGGTTGAAAACTTGTGAACCTTTGGAGATGTGCAGGTGGTGACCCCCCCCCCGGAGTAGCTGTCTGTTGTAAGAAGCGGCCCCTTTGGCAGTTCAGTGCGCTCTTTGGTGGTTCGAACTTTGTAGCGCGGTGCTGGGCGTCCTAGTGGTCTGGCTTCGGTGACTGGCCCCCGTCTTGGTGCTGCAGCTTGAAGGATGGAACGGGTGAAAGGAGCTGGAGCCAAGGGCCCAAAACCGGTCCAAGCAAATAAGTTGGATCGATACACGATCTCTAAGGATGCTCAAAAGGGGCAGCTTTCTGAAGACCCGGCGAAGGGGACCCTGTCTGGGGAAGAACCTGAGCTTTCTCTAAAAGATGTCATGGACGCGATAACGGGGGTCAAGGCCTCTCTCGAACACAAGATGGACTCCATGGCTATTGATATTACTTTGATTCGTGCGGACATGGGGAAGCTGAGTGAGAAGGTGAAGCAGGTTGAACTCACTACTTCCAGCCTGGTGGATGATGTCTCCCAGCTGCATATGGAGGTTATGTAATTGCGAGACTCCCAGGCGGATATTTTCCTCAAGCTGGATGACTATGAAGGCCGCCTCCGCCGCAACAACTTACGCATCTTAGGTGTGCCGGAAAAGTCGGAGGGGCAGGCCCCTGACCTCTTTGTGGAGGATCTTATACTTAACCACCTGAAAATGAAGGGCCTCAGTAAGTTCTTTGTTGTTGAACGGGCACACAGAGTCCCGGGCGGCCGTCCCAGATCAGGCGCTCCCCCGCGGCCTATGTTGGCCTGGGTCCTTAACTACCGAGACAGAGATGCTGTCCTCCAGAGCTCGAGGGCCAGCGCCCCTCTTAAATACGAGAACACCGTCATCTCTTTCTTCCCGGACTTTACGCAACGAGTTCAGAAGCAAAGGAAAACCTTTTTGTCTGTGAAGCGAGACCTACGGGAGAGGGGCCTGAGGTACTCGATGCTGTTCCCTGCCCGTCTCAGGGTTGAGGCGGAGGGCCGAGCATGGTTTTTCGAGCAGCCGGAGGCGGTACTGGAGTGGCTCGAGTGCCGGAGCTCTCAGGCCCCAACAGACGGAGGAGACGGCGGTGGAGCGGACTCTCAGCCTTCCTGAACACACGGCCAGTGGGGTGTTTGAGGGGTTCCTGGGGGGTGGCGGGTGGGGTTGTGTGTGGGGAGGGGGACATGTCACTGATATGATTGATGGGTGCCGTGGATTATATTTCTCCACAAGTGGACATAACTCCGGACATGTTTTGGTACTGGATAGGGTGCTGACCGGGGCTCATGGACTTCAACCCCCTAAGTACATTTTTATTGTTCTTTCTTTTGAATGTTCAGGGCGACAGGCACTCTGCAGGTTTCAATTGGCAGTTCTAAGCCTAATGGGCAGGGCAGCGGGGTGGGGGGGTTTTGGGTGGGACGTCTTGTCTCATTTGTTGGGTGGTTTGTTAATTTAGTCAGCACATTGCATTTGAGTGTTACGCAGATTACAGAGAATTGTCGAAGGTTTTATCAGGATGATGGGGGGTAGAGAAATCAAGATTTTGAGTTGGAACGTGAATGGGTTGGGGGACAAGATTAAGCGTGGTGTTGTCCTTTGAACTCATGCAAAGCCCTGCATAGGATGGGGTATGAGCTAATGGCACATTCAGGTTTCACGTCGGGCTCCAGAGGGGTAGGCATCCTGATTCGTAGAACGTTCCCCATGGCAATTAATTCCGTATGGGAGGGTGACAGGGGGAGATATGTTGGGGTCACGGGCAAGTGGGAAGGACAAGACATTACCCTTCTGTCGATTTATGTCCCGCCGGGGCTCCAAGGCGCCACATTTGCAGATCTGGGGAAGCTCTTGCTTACACTCCCGGAGGGACTACTGATATTGGGGGGCGACTTTAATGCGGTCGTCTCTGGAGTTCTTGATAGGCATCCTCCTCGGGACATGGGGGGAGCTATGCGGTGGTTGCCTGATTTTATGGAAGCGTTGGGTCTTGATGGTTGGAGACTACTTCATCCTAATCAACAGCAATACACTTTTTACTCTGGGGTACAATATAGCCTTTCCAGACTTGATTACTGTTTAGTTCCTGCTTCACAAGCTTTCTATCTAACTGCTGTCACACACTTGGCTAGGGGGATTTCGGATCACTCGCCACTGTGGGTCCAATGACAATCACCCGGGGTACGGCTGGTAAAGTCGCTCCCATTAATCATTGGTGTTTGCGTAACCCCATAATACTTAAGGACCTCATTAAAGCGTTGGATGACTATTTCCTTCTTAATGTAGGGTCTGTATCCTCCTCGCTGTCCCTCTGGGAGGCCTTCAAAACAGTTATTAGGGGTCAGGCCCTTATACTTATAGCGGGCTCAAAGAAAGAAAGGAACAGGGAGTTGGTGGCTCTTGAGACTGAGATTGGTTGGCTTGAGGGGGAATTGAAGTAGGAGTTACACGGGCCACACTACATCGTCTGAGCCTTAAACAGCATGATTATAAGGCATTGGCAACTGATAGGGCTAAGACGCTAGGCAGGGAACAGCAGGGGCGACTTTATGACCTGGGTGATAAAGCGGGGAAACTTATCGCCTGGTTGGACAAAAAGAATTGAGCTAGTCGCCTGGTCCCTGAACTCATCACGAAGGAGGGAATTTCGCTTACAGACCGCAGGATATAGTGGACAGGTTCGCTGCCCATTTCAGACTGTTTATACTGCTGTCTCGGCCCGGTCGGAGGATGATTCGCATCTGCTGCTTCGGGATATTCAGCTCCCATGTCTCTCATCGGAGGATCGGAACTTCATGGATAGTGCCCTGACCTCTGATGAGATTGCGCAAGCTATTCGCTCCCTAAATTCCGGGAAGGCATAGGGCCCAAATGGACTTCCAATTGAACTCTACAAGCTTAAGCCAGATAAACTAGCTCCCTATCTGAAAGATATGTATGTTGAGACACGGGATAGGGTTGTTTTGCCTAGGGACCAAAGGGTGGCATCGGTGGTGGTAATCCACAAGGAGGGTCAAGTCAAAACAAATTGTGCCTCATATAGGCCTATCTCCTTACTTAATGCTGAACCGAAGATTTTGGCCAAGCTTTTGTCTAACAGGCTAGTAAAAGTGGTGACCGGCCTTATTCACCCGGATCAGTGGGGCTTCATGCCCCACAGAAACACAGCTCTTAATTTGCGCAGGCTACATGGGGTACTGGCTAGAGCCCATACTCTGCGTGAGCCAGCCGTGATTGCTTCACTCAATGCAACCATGGCCTTCGATACTATCGAATGGCCTTACTTGTGGGCGGTTCTGACTATATTTGGGTTTGTCCCTGAGTTTATCAGATGGGTGAGGCTGCTATACACTAAACCGATGGCCCAAATAGTTGTAAACAACAGGGTTTCGGCACCATTTCTGCTCGGTCGGGGCACCTGGCAGGGATGCCCCCTGCCCCCCCTCCTTTTTAGGTCTCGCCTAGCTATTGCGTAAGCAATCGCTATGCGAGAGATATAGAGGTGCTCCAGAAAAGCTTACCAAGAGGGCTTTGGAATGCGGATTATGGACAGTGCATGTGCTCCGGGCGCGCGCGCGCCATTTGCTCCCCCGCCATCAAACTTGAAAGGAAGCCGCTCGGACACACCACCATTTGTCGACTTCAAAGGCTGCCGCTCCCCGCCCATCAGACTTCAAAGGAATGCTCTCCCGAACTTGCTGGCCTCGCTCTCGTGAGCCTTTATTTACTTGTTATACAGCGCTTGTTTTCTTAACCCCTCCCATGCTCGTGAGCCTTGGGTGGGCTGTGCTAGTGACGGAACGGTTCCGTCACGGCCCGCTCGGCGCGCCTCCGCGGCGCGAATTTCACACCTGCGCTGACGTTCTAATGGGCGGGCGGGTCAGTGACGGAACCGTTCCGTCACAAGCACAGCTCACCTTAGGGCCGTGACGGAGCGGTTCCGTCACGAGCACGGGACTGCCGCGCAGCCCCGCCTCCCCCTTAGCGCTGCGGCGGAATAGCCGCCGCAGCGAAGGGGTTAATGTCCGGTGTCACCACTCACTGTCTGACAAACGTATGCAGACTCTCACAAAACAAAAGGCAGCCGCTATTTTAGTTTCAGATACGTCACGTTAAGTAGAAATTTGTTACACCGGACAGACAAGCCAGACAGCCACATGTCATGTGCAATGCATTGAGGCAGCCAGTTTCAGTTCGATAGGCAAAGCGATTTTATTTTGGAAACTGTTGAAAGACCACACGCATTAAGTCTAAAACACAAGCTTTGTCCAAAAATAGTAAATGGTGTTGGCTAAAAGTCCCAAACTGGTTAAAGGCGTGGCATGTGACACTGCGTCATTTGGCATCCCAGTGACGCAAGGTTCAACTTTTAATATCAGATCCAACTTTCTCCCAATTTTCTTCGTCCTTTTGTAAACAATATGGTAGGTGATACCACATAACGCTGACACTTCAGGCAGTGCTTCCTATTTAACCAACAGCTATTTGCATCTTTGGGGACACTGCCTCACAACACACTCTTGTGCCAACATTTTGCAATCCTATACTTTCTTTTACAAATCATTGTTTTTCAGGTGCGCTAGTCCAACTGGTTTAACAACATAGCAATCCCCACAGCCTTCTTCACGGGGTGTCCCTGTGATATTGACTGACACAAATAGTTTTTTTTTTAAAACATCACAATCCCCGAATCTAATGTGAATTATGCTTTCAGGCCACGATCGTCTGCTGGTGGCACTGGCTGCTTGGTTAGATATAATGGTGACCCTATGTCTCCAGACCACCATTTTTCCAATATGTGCTTTTCTTCCACAAACCCTTGTAATGCAGTACTTACAACCCAACTGGTTAGATAGCTTAGCAGGCTGAGTGCTTGTCAGAAGCCAATGATGGGTTTGGGCTGACTCAGTGGTGATCTTACCATAGTTCAAGTGAGCGTCAAAGAATGATGTAATGAAATAATTATCATGCAAGTACGCGGGCTAATTTTCTTCTAGGCGCCATCATCTTGTCAGCATTCATCTTCCCAAGGGTTGATAAAATGAGTGTAAAGGATTATAATTATAGAATGCAGAGTTAATTCTGTTTGGTGGACAAACTACATAACTATGTAACTCCCAGAGTGCACCATTGGGTGAGGCTGGGCACTCCATACAACTAGTTCAGCCAATGAATACTTGTGTGTGAAAAAGGCAGCTTTAATGTAGCAGGTGCACTTTGCAACCATTCATCCCTCGGAACTTAACCATACATACTACTTGAGCCCGAAATCAAGGTGTCTCGGTGGAAGGTCTCTCCCTCTAGAACTAACACCACTTCCAAATATTTACTCTCATATTTTCTTTGCAGCAGCTGATCTATTGCCCATCTCACCTCCCCTGTGCCTTGGGCACACAAGATTTTCTGACGCACAAGGCCATTCTCACCCTTTTAGATCTCAATATTTGTGACATGGCCTCCACTCATCCAGAACGTTCTATTGGAATGTATTGCCCTGGACGAATGCTTTGACAGGACACCGCCGAATATTGGTCAAATTTAAAGGATAATGGCTTCAAATATCTTGAATTATTTTCGGTGATTTGTAAAACATTAAATGTATGGGCACTCAGGACCACCACCACATCACTCAGGAACACCACCACATCACTCAGGGGCTCCACCACATCACTCAGGGACACGACCACGTCACTCAGGGACACAACCACATCACTCAGGGGCACCACCACATCACTCAGGGACACCACCACGTCACTCATGGACACCACCACGTCACTCAGGGACACCACCACATCACTCAGGAACACCACCACATCACTCTGGGACACCACCACATCACTCTGGAACACCAACACATCACTCTGGAACACCACCACATCACTCAGGAACACCACCACATCACTCAGGGACACCACCACATCTCTCAGGAACACCACCACATCTCTCAGGGACACCACCACATCACTCAGGGACACCACCACATCACTCAGGGGCACCACCATATCACTCAGGGGCGTTGTACTCTAGAACGGCGAAACCTGGTCTGACAGGGCCTACGAAGCATGCTGTTCGGATCTGGTCTGACGCTAACAGTTCCTTGGGTTGGAAAGGTAGACTGACTCTGGCCACCCCACTCTTTGACTCGTAGAAGCTGGGCAACCTTTGGAGGACAAACGGGTTCGATAAATGGGATCTGATTGGGATCTCCACCATTGGAGATGTCTGGGGAAAGGGTATGATCAAATCGTTCGCAGATATGCAGAGGGAATATAGATTGACAAACTCTTAGTATTTTCGGTATGCACAAGTCCGGCATTCGCTACAGGCTGCACTCCCCACGGACGTGGAGCCCCCTGGGGCCTCGCCGCTTGAAGACAGAATCCTTGATGGTCACCTCCCTGAAAAAACAATATCCTAAATTTACAAAAAATTAATTATTCACAGAGCTGACCCCCTCGAAGTGTTGAGAGCTAAGTGGGTCCAAGATGGTATAGAATTAGATAATGAAGATTGGCAGATGGCAGTGTCCTCTTCAAAGTGGTTGCTATTCCAGCTCTCCTGATACTGGTTCAATTAAAGGTATTGCATTGTGTCATTATCACAGGACCCCGGCTGGTGCATATGGGCTCGTCCGAATCTGATCAGTGCAGATGTCATTGTGGCCTAACTGGCTCTTTTCTTCATATTATTTGGGAATGTACACATATCTCCGAATAATGGCGCAAAATTCATGATATTATGTATAAGGTGTTGGGGATCTCTTTGAATCCGGAGGCAAGGAGGTGCCTCCTGAATATATGGGAGCCGACCGACCTAAACTCAGCGCAGACACAGTGGGCTACTTTGGGGTTCATGATTGCGAAAAGGAACATTGCCCAGCTATGGGCAGCGACGCAACCTCCCACAGTGGAAGTATGGGAGAACAACTTGGACTGGTGTATGTTTCGAGAGAAAACTGTCTATCTAGCGTGGGGACGCCCTCAGAAATGGTCACTGGTATGGGGAACCTGGAATCATTACAGAGGAGAGATTTGTGTGCCACCCAGAACTGTTGATTTTGATGTGCCCTCCTCCCAAAAAGGTCCCTAATCATGTGTTCATGTAGTCTTCTTTTACCTCCTGACGCTCTATTGGCATTATGATATCACCTCTGTACCGTGATTTTTGTTGACTGTTTTGGTTTAATAAAAAGAATTTACACAAAAAAAAGATACCAAAATGTAGCAGAACAAGAGATAGGTGCAACCATGGTACAAAACTTAAGCATGTAAAGTCAGTTATCTTGAAGGAACAAATGCCAGAAAATTGAGGACAAATACATAGATAGGTACAATAAAACAAAAGCTTGCAGTACGGTCAGGATCACGTGAATTGAGCCATGAGGATCGCTTTCACTTCTTTTTTGAAGGAGGCAGGGGATGGGTTAGTTCTTGTTTCCGTGGGCAAATCGTTCCAAAACCTAGGAGCCATACCAGAGAATGAGCGAAAGTATGTTTTTCTCTTGGCAAATCGTTGTGGTTTTAGAAGAAGTGTTTTGACACTACTGGAGGTTCTGCTGCCAGCAGAGAGCTCCAGTTTCTGAGCTAGATAGAACGGGGAATTGTGGTGAAGGGCTTTGTAAGTCATACAAGCGATTTTAAGATGAATTCTAGCTTCAAATGGTAGCCAATTGAGGGCTCTGAGGTCAGGTGATATGTGTGAGTTTCTCTTTGAGCCAGCGATGAGTCTCGCAGCAGAGTTGATAGTGGCTCTTAATGAGGCTGACGATGACCTTGGGAGACCGCATAGGGTTATAGCACCGTATTCCACTCTATGTATTAATAGGGCTTGAACAGCTTTTTTAAAATCAAAGGCTGGCAGAAAGGGTTTCATTTTTCGTAGGGTCTTCAAATGGAAGTTGGCTCCTTTAGTGGAGGCACTGATGTGCTTCTGCATCTTTAGAGTACTGTCAAGAATTATTCCAAGTGATTTAGCTGAATCGACGATGAGTGGTTGACCTCTGAGAGCTGTTAGGTGCTTCAGCCAATCAAGGATAGTGGGCGTTTTGTTAGGGGGGGCGATTAGGAGGAATTCCGTTTTGAGGGAGTTTAGTTTCAGATGATTTTCAGACAGCCAAGTTTGATGTTTTTGTTGAGTGGAGTTGAGTGATTTGATGTTATCGAGTGAGTGTATCTTGATATAGATTTGGGTGTCATCAGCATACATATGGAAATGTATCTTGGTGAAGCTGAAAAGATCAGTAAGAGGTTCCATAAAAAGGTTGAAAAGGGTCGGTGAGAGAGAGGAGCCATGTGGAACTCCAAGAGTTACAGGCAAAGGATTGGACAGGGTTTGATTGATTTGGAATCTTTGGGATCTGTTTTGAAGGAAGGAGGCAAACCAATTATATACAGTGTCATACAATCCTATTGTGTGTTTAAGGAGTTCAAGCAGGTTGTCGTGTTTGACGGTGTCAAAAGCAGACGATAGGTCTAGCAGGATAAGTAGACAAGCTTCACTTTGGTCCAGAATATTTAGAGCTTCGTCAATTACATGAGTCATGGCCGATTCGGTACTATGACCTGCTAGGAAACCAGATTGAAATTGGTTAAGCAAGTTGAATTGATCAATGTGACTGTTCAACTGCAAGTTAACACATTTTACCAAGAGTTTGGCGAACATAGGTATGTTAGAAATCGGCCGATAGTTATTTAGCTCCAAGGGGTCACCTATTGTCTTCTTTAGGATCGGCGAAACCCGACCAGTTTTCAGGATATCTGGAATGATTCCTTGAAGGAGGGACGTATTTACGATCTTGGTCCAGAGAGGTAGTAGCAGGGGAATGAAGTCTTTTAAGTAGTTAGCTGGGAGCGGGTCTGTGAAATGGTTGGAAGGTTTCAGAGAAGTTAGTGCCTCTAGTATAGAGTCTAAACTGTACGTGTTGAAGTGGTACCAAGTTGCGTTGTTTTTGAGTTTGAATTTAGGGAGGATGTTAGTTTGCGCACCAACCGGGTCCGCAGATTGATTCTTATCCTTGTCTGAGATGGATACGAGGTCCTTGAGTAAATCTGATTTTATGGATTCTGTTTTAGAAGCAAAAAAGGAGGCAAATTCTTCGCAATTGGGTAGATTAAGAGGGATGGCGTTCGGGAGAGTGGGTATGCTCTTAGTTTGGGATTTAATAAGGTCGAAAAGCTGTTTTGGGTCTATTCTTGGCTTGGTCAAGTTGTGACCTGAAGTTGGTTAGGCTTTCTGATTTTCCTAAAATAGGAGTTTCTGGAGAGTCTTATGAGCTTAAGGTGATCAACTGAGTGAGCGGCTCTCCATCGTCGATCAATTAATCTGAGAGAGTGTCTGTCTTCATTTAGCCTCCCGTCATACCAGGGTTTTGAGTATTTTGTGGAGGCTCTTTTCAGTTGGAGAGGAGTAATGTTGTCAAGAAGATTGGTTAGGGGTTACTGGGTCAAGTTTTAAATTAATGTCCAGTATGAGCTATTACTCAAAGAGACAAAGTATTACTTCTTTCACAATACTGTACATAAAATATTAGAGGGCAAGAAAAATGAGGTACACCATGATCAATGGGACAATTACCGTGTGAGGGAACAAGCAATTATTAGCAAATGCAATTTTCCGTTGTATGCTACTATACTAACTCTTCAGTTCAAGCTTGGGTCAATTTCCCTATTGGAACCTGCTGACTACACATCAAGGTACCTCTGCCTATTTCTCCCATAGGAAAATATTGTTAATTTTGTGGTAGTACGTATCAGTTTTCTAGACACAGTCCCCTTAATGCCCAATCCTTGCACTGTTCCTTAGCCTCTTTTGATCCTATGCAGGTCAGCCTAATCATGCCAGCTGGAGGTGAGATGTACAGCACCTGGTAGTGTTTGTTCCTGCATGGACTGCCAAGAGCATGTGCTGTGACTCAGCCCACACCAGTGTCCCACTCTGACTGGTGGTTTTCCACAGATGGATGCAATCAGATTATTGGTAAATGAAAGATAAAACTTTTCTACAACATCTTCTCCCAGTTGACAATGGCTGGAAAGCAAACTGACCACCAGAAATTCAGGACCTGCAGAAATAAAACAATAACCACAAAACTGTAGAACAAATCTATTTACCAAGGCTGGATCAGACCATCCATGAGTCTTTTACCCTTTTTACCACAATCCACATATTTAAGAAAAGTCAATACAAAATCAGATCAAAGTCTCAAGGCGCAAATGGGCAATGCCATCACTGTAGCCTATCAAAACTGGCAACATATGAACGGGTCAGGCAAAGGATATTTTGATTATTTCAAGACACTAAAGTGCAGTAATCCGATCTTTAAACATCACAGCCAAATCTGTGCCTGAAAATAATGCTGACCTCCAGACAGCTCCACTAATGGTAATTCTGGGCATTATGTCCTTAGGTATAAGCATGCTCCTTCATTGTGTCCACCCCATAAATCGTTATTTTGACCACAGTTCGACATTATCAGGACTAATGTACGAGTACCCATCGATCATTATTTTGGGCAGCAGTTTTACAGGAACTATATCAGGACTAATTTACGAGGACCCACTACATCCTTTTCCCTCACTATCTTCGGTGGTACAGGAACCATTGCTAGTCTCATTTACTAGGGCACTCTGGATCATGCCCAAACCCAAACGGGAAAAGAGATGTGGCCTAACCGCCTGAGCAGCTGGCTTTGGAACTGGAGAACCAGGCTCCGGTCCTGGCGTCACCTCAACATCCTGTGATTCTGGGCAAATCACTTAATCTCCTCGTGCAACACTGCAATATAATCTGGTGCTCATGTAAAACACTCTGATGCCTCAGGGCCTACTTCACGCTATAATAAACTGCAAAAATGCATTGAAATAAAAATGAAATGGCATGGCATGAACCACTGTAGTAACGTATGTGAACAGTGACAGAAACAAACTTCATCAAGGCCATGTTGGAAGATCTGCAGCCAGATGACTCCTGCCAAGTTCATAAATGTCCGACCACATATAAACAGTGCATCTGGTACAGCTGGAAAATGGAATTTCAACAACTTTAATAGCGGTCAACCTTTTTTCTTTACTCAATGTTGGTCTTATATGAGAGAAATAAGGCCAGTGGTTTTTGTGGTATTTCTGTCCATTGGTGAGAAACAAATTATTCTGCCCTCTGGGCTCACAGGATGCCAACTGCCAGGCTGCACTCACAAAGCTGGTAACAGTAAACCAAATCCAAGTCATGATGAACACTGTGTGGTTGTTCTGAATTCCATGGGTTTTTGGTAACAGACACTCAAAGTAACAGTCTAATGATTGACCGAAAAAAGAAACTGGTAACAGGAAACAAAGTTAAGTAAGTACAAGAAATAATGTCCGAATCGAACAGGGTCTGTGGATGAACGCCAGATCGTGACACAGGGAAGCTTTTTTAAGTGGTACTGATGGCACATATTTAGAAGTCTTTATAGTCTGCATGTAGCGCTCAGCGAGGGAAGCACTGGTTCAGAAGGCCCATAAGGGATGTACTGTAGGTAGAGCTTACAAATCATGTCAGGAACTCCTAGTTCTAAACCACCTTAATTGTCAAGGAATGGTCTGAAGCAAAATAAGGACAGAGCAAATTCATTCTTCCCAACTTCATTACTAAACAAGGGCTATTGAAGGAGAGTGGATTTGTAGAAAGGCACATACCAAACCTTCAGGGTAGAAGACATCGTACATTAATTTTAGCTCGGATCCCGAAAGGCCAAGTGGGGGTACGCGTCTTCCATTCATATCTATATCTCCCACCTTCCCATAATGGAAGAAGAGCCCCTTGTCAACCTCACCATAATAACAACCTTCTTTCTGTGCTGCATGTGAGCTGCAGAATGGAGAGACGTGTCTTTTTTCCGGCACAGTGACAGAAAAACCCTATATTTTAATTAGCCAACTTGGCTGAAGGAAATCATTAATAAAGGACCACCCTGCCCTCAAGAAGGAACACATTGCGGCTTCTGGCCCAGTCTTGACCTGTTTGTTGGAGTTTGGCAACTTAGTGTTTTTTCACACCAGGGTATCTGTTGTTGAATAGGCTAACTTTGGCCCCTGCTGGCGCCGTGGTGAGAGAGGGAGACTCCAGCTGCACTCTGCTCAAGGTGGTCTTTTTAATTGCTGCTGCTGGAACCTTCTCCTGGTCGGCCATGAACTGCAGCTCCCTACAGGACAGAAAAACATAGGTTAGTAAAATACACAAACACTCTAATTTACTTTGTGTAGCAGAACATTTATTGTGACTATATATTTGTAATGTAGCTGATGCGAAGAGTTTAATATGCTATTTATCAACATTGAGTGTGTGGAGGGGCCATACCTCACCACAATTGTGTCTCGAGTAGGTCATGCTGCCCCTCCTTCTCCCTCCACAACGGGAATAAATAGTATATTGCATTCAGCATATTTGCATGTATGGTTTATGCCATGCGTTTCTTTATGTGCAGTATGTATGTGCTTTGCCCTATATAGAACACAAGGTCTTTATTCAGTACAATGAAATAATATTGATTTAACTACGATGGTGAGTATGGCCCTAGTGTTTTTTTGTTGTTAAAGGTGGTTCTAGAATGCAACCTGCGAGGCATTAAAGAATGTTTTCTCAAGTCAGTCATGCTCTACTATGATAGTAATACATTTGTACTGTAATAATAAATGTGGCAATTTGTGTTGATTAGTACACTTATTCAAAGTAACGCTTTATTGGCCTACTAATATTTTCATGGCATAGATATGCCTGTTTAAATAATTGTAGTCCAAACATGTTATTTGGAGCAAGTGTGGTAACAAATGCAGATTGGGATATTCAGTACCACAGTCCAAAGGTCAGATCTCATGTTTTACCACAGTGACTCCATCTTCTGGAGCATCATGCTCTTGGATCCACACTGTTCACATTAAGGGGCAGTGCAAGGAGTTTGTGAGCTGAATCTGCTTAAATAAGTTTCTTAAACCAGGACATAACCTATATATACTGTTGCAGAGATGAACATTTTATTTATTATCATTGTTGAAGGAGGGAGGGCCTTATAGACCCACTCAAGGCTTTGCCTCTGGGTAGTCATGGCCTCACTCCACAATTGTAATAACTGACATGTTAGTTATTTAAATCTGCATATATGGTTTATGCCATAGCATTCTTTCATGTGTGTTTGCTATATCAAATGTACTTAATAAAAAGGAGGATGCACGAGGTTAAATGTGTGCTGCAAGGTAAGATCACCCTCAAGACATATCCCCACTATTAGGAGAGTTGTTAAAGCGAGTAAATTCATTTTAATATGTAATCTTTCTGGCAGTAGAACATATTTTTCTCATGTTATTTTTGCTGAACTGTGGTAATACACTTGAATGTGATCTTTGCATTGTAGTAATACATGTGTGAATGCATTTTTATTAATAGAACTGCGCTAAATAACATGCTATTGGGCCACATTTATTTTCTCTCCCATGCTATAAAGGAAAATGTTACTTACCCTGTAAGCATCTGTTTATAGCGTGTAGTGCTGTAGATACAATCTACAGCGCTATACACGAAGAATAGATCCTTATAGGGTTTAAGTAAAATATTATTTTTGTAGTATATGTTGCTGTTGCTACACACTCTGCATAGGCTGTAAAGCAGAACCCCTTCAAGTGTTGGCAAGCTTGCAGATGAAGCAGATGTCTGAAACAATGTGTAGCCTGTGGAATGGCTAAAATAGCCACACAGTAGTGTTTGGTGAAGGAGTTTGGGGCTGACCAAGTGACTGTTTTTCATGTTAGCTAATAGAATTTTATCCCAAAAAGCCATGGTTACCGCTTTTTTGCATGTAGCGTGTGAGTGTGCCCTGGGGGTAAGAGGGACAGCTTTTTTAGCTTTGCAGCAACAGGTTTGATGGCTCTTGACTATCCATCTGACAATACCAGTTTTGGAAATAGGGTGACCGTTATGAGGTTTGCAAAAGCCACATATGGCTGATCAAACCTACGGAAGGGCTTGTTTCTGTTGATGAGAGCATGCTTGACATCTAGGATATTGAGGGTTCTCTTCACTACAGACTCTAGCTGTGGGAGAGAGACAGGCAGCTCTCTAGTCTGAGTGAGGCAGAACGGGGCTAGCACCTTGGATTGGTTGTGAGAACAACCCTATCCATGTGAATATGAATGAAGGGCTCTAAAAGGGCAAGGGCATGCAGCTTGGTAATGGGTCTGTGGGTAGGTTATGGCTATGAGAACAGCCATTTTCCAGAAAAGCGACAGAAAAGGGCAAGAGTGCAAGGGCTCAAAGGGAGGACTCATGAGCCTGGTAATGACCACACCGAGATTCCATACAGGGTCAGGGGGACTATGGGAGGGATGACCCTCCTAAGCCCTCCATACATTCTTTGATTACCTGTTTGGGAAACATGGAGGAATTGTCCCTGTTTTGCATGTATGTGGCATTGGGAGCTAGATGTGGCCATATGGAAATGTAGGCGAGGCCTGACTTCTGTAAATGGTGAAGATAGCAAATTCATTCCTGGACCCTAGATGTTAGAGGGACAAGGGTATTGAAGATGCAATAGTGGGCAAACCTCTTCCACATAGCAGGCACACTTGGTAGGCCTGCTGGATTCGAGCACAATTTGTGCATTCCTGCGGGAGATGCAGGTGAATGAACTCTAGGACTTCAGGTGCCACATTCCTAGGTAGAGCTGCCTGGGGTCTGAGTGTCTGATATGGCCATTGTTCCATGCCAGAAAATCTAGCCTGGTTGGAAACTACTCAAGGGAGCTGATCGACGTCTCAAAGAGTGGTGAGTACCAAGGCTGCCTGGTCCCAGTGGGAGCTACTAGGATAAGTCAGGGATGTCTGTCGCATCTTCCGTCCTATATGTAGAAACAGTTGGAGAAACCGAAAAGCATAGGCAAATATCCCTGACCAGTTAACCCATAGTACATTGCCAATGGACTGTGTGTGGTTACCTGAAGGTAAAGCTTGAATATTTTTTATATTCTGGAGTGACAAACGGGTCTATCTTTGTGCACCCCAGCGTACGAAGTACTTGAGGAGGACCATGGGTGGAGTTTCTACTCGTGAACTTGTTAAAGTATCCTGCTGAGGAGGTCTGCAAGGTCTTGATAAGGACTAGCTTGACTTAAAGCAAGGCCTGAGAGCAAGGTGTAGGGTACGATTTGCATGTGCCCAAATTGAGTACGGACCCTAGGAATGGGGTGACGATTTGCCTGTGTCCACATTGAGTACGGACCCTAGGAAGGGGGTGACCTCCAGGGGTTTTAGGTGAGACGTGGTGGCAATTATAGTGAATCCCAGGTCATGAAGCAGGGAGATTGCAGCTTGGGTGTAAGCTGAGCATTGTTGCTTGCCTGCATTTTTGATCAGCAAATAGTCGATATAGGGGAAAATGTGGATGCCCCAAATCCTTAAGTGAGTAGTTACCACTGATGAGCACTTTGTGAAGACCTTTGGAGTAGTGGTAACACCAAAGGTGAGCACTTTAAATTGGTATTGATGACCACTTACCAAAAAGCAGAGGTAACGCGGGTGGGCGGGATGGATGAGGATGTGAAAGTATGTGTCCTGCAGGTTTAGCGCCATCATGTAATTGCCATGCCGGAACAGAGGCATGACATCCTGCATCCTATTGTCATGTGGAAATATTCTGACAGGATGTATTGGTTGAGGAGCCTGACCACGCGGTCCTTTTTAGAAATGATGAAGTGAAGAGATTAGATGCCCTTGCCCCAGTGGCGAGAAGGCACTCTTGAAGGCTCAAGTGAGGAAAAGCACCTAGACCTCTCCCTCTAGAAGGCTCAAATGTTCTCTGTTGAGGGTATGTGTGCAGGGAGGGATGTTTGAATGGGTTGTGATAAACTCTAGGTAGTTGCCGCCATGAACAACCGTGAGTACCCACTGATCTGATGTGATTTCCTCCCAGCGAGACAGGACAGCTTGCGGTCTTCCCCCTTCATATGATGTGTGATCATGGGGTGCGCAGGGCAAGTCAGTGCTTAGAGGTGGCGGACCCTTTACGGGAGCCACTTCTCCCTCTCCCTTTGTTGTTGTTGACACTGTAGGCACCTCTGGGATACCCCTACCCAGTTGCTGGAGGAAAGGCTGCTTTTGTGTCTGGAATGAGTGTGTGGGGTCAGGGGAGGTGGCCTTAGCCTCTACTTGAGGCTGCTGCCTCCGAAAGAAGCCTCTGGAAGCCGTAACCTCCCCCCCCACACACACACACAAACCCTCCCTTACACCCTAAAGGAAGCTCTGTCCATGGCACTGAGGTCCCAACAGATGTTAGTGTCCAAGGAAAATACCATCTCTAAGGCTAGCTCATTCCCCATTTTCTTAAACTCCTCAGGGAGATGCTTCACCAACTTCTGCAATTGTTCCAACAGGGATATATAAGAGCGGGAAGGGCCGCCACACAGTTTGCTTCTTTGGCCATCCTTATACCTGTTGCATCTAATTTTTTATTATCGTTGTTAGGTTGTGGGGCATTGCCTATGTCTGGAACAGAGGCTTGCTTGCAAATGGTATATAAGACCAGAGAGTTGGGTTGGGGGACATTGACTCGATGTAGACATAGTCACTGGGGGAGGGCTTATACATTTTCTCCGCCCTGGGTGTAACTACTCTAGCTTCTACTGGTGGTTTGAATGCAGGGCTCGAGTCGGGCGGTACATGCAGGTACACGGCGTACCCCCACTCTTTTCACAGGGTGGACTCCGTCCCCCCTGTCAAGAAGTTGGGCCCCACAGAAATATGCTGAACGTGTCCTGGTGTAATTTTTAGACACCGGGACACATTCAACACGTGACGTCATGAGGTCATTTGCATATTGTCAGTCCCCCCACTTCTGTTGATAGGACTTGTGCCATGTTTGAATGTCTCAGAGGAAGACTTGAGCACAAGCAGAAACTGCAACTTCCAGTTCAATTTGGAGAGCATCCGAACGAGGAAATTGCCTTCCTCATACAGGAACTGCATGGCCACCTTGTGGAAGGTGGCTGCCTGCCGGAGGAGCTTGTGGTAGGCCATAATATTGGGTGGGGAGATGCCCTATGGGTGTAATGATCGAGGTTTAATACTCCCAGGGAAGGGTTAACTTCATAGACTTCCCAAAGGTCATCTGTGGACCCTGGCTCAAAAGGTGACTTGTTAGGATCAGCATGGAGGAGGTGCTGGTGGAGGAGGCAGTGTTGGGAATGGAAGAGGAGGAGAAGCATGAGCATGAGGGGAGATAATGGTTCCCATGTCTCTATGCTTCTTGGGCATGTGACCCAGAGAGGCCTCCAATGCAGGACCCTCCTTTAATGCATGCCCCTCTATTAAGGGCAAGTATCCGTAGGCTTTGGTGGGGAGGTTTAACCAGAGTCTTTTCGGCGAAGGCATGCCTAAAGAGGTGCTTCAGCCTCACATCAAGCTCCTCCTGGGGGTCTTTGGAGGACTGGCTTCTCCAAATCCCATGGAGCCTGTCATATATGCTTTCGGCATCAACAATGGCTTCAGGGTGGATGAGGGCTTGGGTGCCGGTGTCAATGGAGCCTTTGGCTTTGAGTAGAATTGAAGGTTGTCAGTGGCGTTTGAGCATGTAGGGCTGGAAGGGATCAATGGCCTAGTCAGGTTTAAACCTTTGGAGGGCCTTCTTTGGATCTAAGGCCTTTCCTTGATGCTAACTGAAGCCCTAAAGGCTGCGGAGGCCGTGGATGCTGACAGGTCTTGTGCATGGGACTCGCCGCCTGGTTGCCTTAGAAGTGGTGCTCAACTTCAGCAAGAGCCTCTTGGAGTGTTTGGAGTGGGTGTCAGTGTTGGAATAAAATATATATCCATGTGTATTTACTACATAGATAACATAGTTAGATCCAATTCTCACTCTCAGTGTCTCAACCCACTCAGTAATCCCACTTCTCCCTGCAGAAGCTGGCAGCCATGTCCATCGAGGTGTTCCCCCCTCCTTCACAGATTGTAGTCCAGCCCTGGACCAAGGGTCTTACTCTGTCCTTGAAGGACAGCTATTAGAGGTCTTTCTCCTTTTTCTCTCCTCTGCCATGGCTTTTCTGTATCCCAAATTAGTTAGCTGAGAAAGAGAATTCCACACGCCAGGTCATAGCTTCCTTTAGCTGCTTATAATGTACACCTGTTTTTGTTCCTTTAGGTTTGTGCAGCATTTCTATGTTAGCCCATATTTGGCACTGTGCCTGTACTGCAATTCTACATGTTAGCCCATTATTGGCATTTGGCACTGTGCCTTCTTTGGTTTGCGCTTATGCTGCATACATGTTAGCCCATTATTGTCATTTGGCACTGTGCCTTCTTTGGTTTGTGCTTATGCTGCATTTCTGTACTGTATATAAAGGCCAGACTCTGGTCACTTGAGGCAGAAGGATAATAGTTGTACGGCATGCACACATGTCTGCCCTTCTCCCTTAGCTAGCCCCGCTGTGCCTGGTGTGTTCCTTTTGTCGCTTCAGGGATGTTGCCTTCGTTAGTCCCTGACAATCTAGGCCAACTGCACTTACGATCCTCAGTGAGGGGTTTCGTTGAGGGACACTAGTCCTATAGGTCGGTGGAGCCTCCTCTTCTTCCTCCGGGTAACAGGTGCTGGACAAGATGGCCTCTGGGTTTAGGCTGGTGCTGCAGAATGCCAGAAGAGCTGGCATCGCCCTCTTCCTCTGCGCTGAAGTGGTCTTGTTCGTCAAAGATATCTGGCGTGTCACCAGTGGGCTGTTGATGCCTCTTGCAGTACACCCAACACCTTTGCCTTTGGTACAGGAAGGGTTTCTTCGGCTAGAAGGCGAGGCAAGATTCACACAGTCTAGAAAGATGGAGAGTTTACATGCCTCATGATGATCCAACCATAGGCACTTGGGGTGGCCCTGGAGGCAGTACTCGAAATCCGTCCACTTCATTACCCTGTGAGGATCTGAATTCTCCGGTGTTGAAGGTTAATGGAAAAGGGCTACCGGCCCCAGGAAGGGAAGGAGGACTCTAGCATACGGGGACTTGATCAGTAGGCTTTCATCTCCGGAGAGTGTCGTCAAAGGAATTGTGGATGACAAAGGTTTTTCTGACTGTCGAGGATTCACTGAGTGGGCCCGAACTAAACATGGCCATCAAAACAAGTCTCACAGTCTTGTCGGTATACTTCCATATTGATGGCAGAAAAAAAAACGAACATGGAGTCAGAGCCCATGCACATTGCCCACGAAGGGTGGAGTCACAATTCATGCCATGTCTCGAAAGCCTTCTTTAAATTAAAACAACTTGCAAATGTCCAAGCCCAACACTAGATTGCATAAGTATGTAGAAATGTGTGTCTACAGCAACACATACTACAAACATATATTATCTATATACATAAATGTACAAATTCACGTATATTTATTACAGACAAGTGGTTACTCCTCTGTAGTTGCAGTAACATCCCATTTCGAATTGGGAAAAAACAATTTGTTTTCCTAGTAACTTTTACACTATTTGACAAATCTGCATTAAACTTCACACAACAGACATGTTTCTTATTTGTGTCGATTGCGCATTTGAATCATATGTAATTGGGATGAGGGCCTAATTCAGAGGTTTAGTGTATGAGGGGGGCACACTACCCTGCATCCAATGGGAAATGCTTGCACGACCGCACGAGCAGGGAGGCTTGGACATCCCAAACTTTGATTTGTATTACATCAGTGCTCAGGCACACTTTGCTCACTATTGGTTCCACCCCCCCCCCGTTATACCCCTCATGTGGCCACTGAGCATTGGTTTTCGGACCCTATCCCATTGGATGGTGTCATACTATCTAGAGCGGTACCTCGTGAGAAAGAGCCAACCTCAATTGATTGCACAAACGCAGCCTGGGCTCGTATTCTAGCGCATACGTCCGCACCCTACTTTTAGTCTCCACTCCTTCCTTTGACTTACCACCCGATGTGGCGTTGCTGCAAGAAGGCATTTTTAGAAACATGGTTCGTTCGCGGAATATTCGCACCTGGGGTGAACTCTTTGATAAAGGTAAATTTCGCCATTCTTATGATTCCTGGGGTGGGTCACACAGCTCCGTATGGCTACATATATCATCATACACTAAGCAATGTGCCCTACTTCCTCTATTGTCACCACACGCCCAATATGTGTTATGCAGCTCTAATGTTGTCACTGCATTTTGTGTGTCGTCAATCTTCAAATGTATTAATCCTTGCACGATGCACATGTAATTTGCTGTACCTTATGATTGCATCACTTGTACTCTGCTGACGGTTGTTTGATAAAGGAATTTAAAACTGAAAAAAAAAGTATTGGCCCACCATCTCTGGCATTGAAGTGCACTTATTTTTGCTAGATGCAAAAATATGTTAGAATAGGTAAAGTGCCACACGGACAGCACAAGGCAGCCAATAGAAGAAGTGGTCGGACAGAAGCAAAATGTAAACGACTATTGAACAAAATGATGAAAAGAGCTCGCCCAAAGCCCCTCCGTGTATTTACATGTTTTCTTTTTTTTTTTAATATATGATGATTTATTTTCATTATGTGATGGTGGCAAATCTGCTAAAACTGTCTCCAGGCCATATCTAGTGACGTGTTTGAAAGTAACAGTCAACTGTATGTTTTGCATGTCTGATAGTTCCTTGCAAATGATCATATATCAAAACTTATTAAGAATGATAAGGAATAAATTAAGTCTGTGATACAATTATAAAAAATAAAAATAAAACATTTTTGCAACATTTGGGGCAGATTCATCAAACAGGGTCAATACATTTAAGGTTATGTTGCTTCAAATGTAAAAACATATTTTCTGCCTATAACTTAGGCAAATATTGACCAAGATAAACAATATTTTGAATAGTTCCCTAGGAATCACATACACATGATTGCGTAAAATCTGGTCAATAGTCAAAGGGCTCGCTATTTCAAACACATTTTGAAGTCAATGGCTCCCGATGGGAATATTCAAACATTTTTCTTATCGACTTTTCACATCAAATCTTACCCAATTTGACATGTGCATAGAATCATGTTAACATGAAGGAAGTCAACAAACCATAAAAAGCTACGTATGTTCAATAATGAATTGTAAGGCACAACACATACCAACAATTTGCCGTTTGTAGAAGAATATCTATCATAAACTTAGTTATTACTATTCAGTTTAACCATCAAAGAAGGACTAATTAAAATTAACATTTTATTGGAAGTCATGGTCACAACGAGTGCAGGCTACAAAATTGTAAAACGTACAATTAATTATTATTATTGAAGTCTTATATAGCGCTTAGCTGCCCATAGGGCTTCCCGGCACTTAGGTGGAAGACTAAACAGCTTCAAGAATAGTACTGGAGTTATCCAAGTTTTAGGCACTTCAGCATGAAGTGGAGGAATAAAATAGCCAAGTTTTTAGCTTCCTACGGAAGGCAAGTAATGAGGAACATCGTTGAATGTAATCCGGTAGAGTGTTCCACTATCTGGGACAGCTTGCCGTGAAGGAGAGGCCGCCCACCCGGACTTGGTTGACTCTAGGAATTGTAAAAAGAGAGCAATTGCTTGAGGGCAGAGTGCAGGAAGGATGATAGGGGGTGACAAGGCTTTGCAGATACTAAGGCCCTGAGCATGAGTAGATTGTGTACATATAGCACAATGACTTAACTTCAATGCGCTTGTACACTGTAAGCCAATGGAGATCATGAAGAAGGCGGGACACAGAGGACTGTTTAGGGAGCCGGATCAACAGTCTGGCGGCGGAATTCTGAACCACCTGGAGGCGTCTGATCACGGTCTTATCTGCTCCCAGATATAGGATGTTTCCCTAATCCAGCAAAACACACAAGATGATGGACGAATGTTGCACAATGGCAAAACATTCACCCCCAGTCACAGATCTGGGTTTAATCCATCGTTATTTTGCTCACCAAGCCACCCCAGTTCAAACATGGCCATATGCAAAGCAGTCTTGACCCTGTGCCTCATGGGAACAGTCCAGCTCGAACTGCCAAGCCATGTCTTTCCTTGACCGGAATCAAGCATCCTAGGACCGGTTTCTGGCTATCAGCCATCTTCAGCCACGATAGCTTGACTCCAGTGGCTTAGTGAGCAAGGGACCCACGTCAGCCCGAACTGCCAAGCCATGTGTTTCCATAATCCAGCCTAGACAGAATCATGGCCTGTAAGACGGTTCTCTGGGCCGAAAAGGGAAGTACGAACAGGATCTTTTTGAGCCATCTCATGGTGGCAAAACAAGAGGAGGCACCTTTGGTTACTTGGGGCTTCATGGAGAGACTTGAGTCTAACCAAAAAACAAGTTCCTTCACCTTGTGAGTGGGTACAGGAGGAGTTCCAAATGAAGGCCAGTGTTGGGGCCCCCAGAGTAGAGGATTCCTACCTAGTACCATTACCTCAGCCTTGTCAGCATTCAACTTTAGGGAGCTTCAAAGCATCCAAGTGGAGACATGGCAGAGGCATGAGTTGAGATCTTCTGAGGAGCCAACCTGTGCAGACGATAAAGAGAAGATAATCTAGGTATCGTCTCCATAAGGAAAACAAAATGTGAGGCCACAGCTTTCCCCTGGGTCAACGAGAAGGCGGACGTATATATTGGAAAGCACAGGGATAAGTGCAGAACCCTTGGGGACTCCGGAGGAGAGCGGGTGTGTGTTAGGTACAGAGTCTGTAGAGAAAACCTGAAACGTGCGGTCAGACAGGAAGGAGGATAGCCAGGACAAAGCAGTTCCCTGGAATCCCAGCTGGATCAATCTTTCGATAAGATGGCCATGGGACACAGAGTCAAAAGCTGCGCTGAGGTCTAGTAGGATGAAGGCAGCTGTGAGGCCCATGTCCAGTACCCACCTCAGATGCTCGGTAACTTCTAGCAGAGTGGATTCAGTGTTATGCTCAGGACGGAAACTGGGCTGGGAGGGGAGAAGGGCATTCTGGGTTTCTACTAACAAGGTGAGCTGAGTGTTGACATGCTTCTTTAGACTTTTGGAGAGAATGGAAAGCAGAGAGATGGGTCTGTAGTTGGACCAGTCAGATGGGTGCAATTGGGGTCTTTTCAACAAGGGTAGGTAGCACCATGGCACCACCTAAGCACTTCATAAAACCAACACCACTCCCTAATTAACACGTTGTGTCATGTTGCATATTGTGCTGTTGTGTGCTACTGATTATTCATGGGAGTTATGATTTTTGTATAGCACTTTGATGGAATTTTAAAGTAAACCTTGAGCTCACATATTTCACTAACCTTCAGATTTTAACTCTGTACTCTGCACTCATTGTAACCTTAACTTAAAGGTGTTGCTTGCTGGTGTAGGGGTGCACAAACCAGTAGGCATGCACAAAGGATGAACTATGCTTGTAAAGATTTTTTAGCAGGTGTCTTACTTAGTACGGATGCAGGATGCCTCCACAGCATTAATAAGCAATGAGCGGAACCCACCACTCTCCAAAACGTGCAGTGCATGAATGGTGGCGCCCCCGGGGGAGCAAACATTGTCCTTCAGCTGACCTGGATGCTGCTCAGATTCTAACAGCATTTTTGCTGCTCCCTGGATATATAAAAAGGGGACAATGAGTAGAATTAAGCACCAGTCAAAAAGTATTAGAAGTAGGTGAACAGGGGAATAGTTAGAAAAAGGTAAATAACTGACCAGCAAGGCCTGCGCTCCGAGGCGCACAGCAAGCCGGCGAGGTAGCCCCATCTTCACCCCTCCATCAGCCAGTGCATCCAGGGCGGTGAACGCCTGTGAAGGAAGAATAACTGTGAGGTAAAGGACACACATGTAGGTAAAACAAACATTTGAGGGAGTTGATTTATTCAGGCCAGACGCATAGATAGTACAGAGACCGAACAAAAAACCCAAAGGCCTGAAAATTGCACATGAACATGAGAGTTGTGTAATCCAGCACTAAAACATGAGGTATCAGGGTTACTGCTTGCAGAATCAGAAGGCGCAAGGACATCTACGAGAGACACTTGAGGGATACAGCTACTTCACACAGACTCCGGTGTGACGGTGATACACTGACATAGACGCGTAAGGGCAGGCAAGGCACATAAAAACATGAGGAGGAAAGACTACCAAAGCATAGAACATAAAGGGCCTGTTTTGCAAGCGGCAGGGTAACTAGGCAAAAATACTTGGAAGGTGTAGGAAATGTGGTTATTAGTTGAGGGTGTAGGTGTCCACCTCAAGTAATAATCACAATCATTGTCCCGGGTGAACCACTAAAGTCACTAAATAAGCCTGAGCTCAACCCCCGTAGGTATGGCACAGAGCACGTAGACTTAACAATGTGTAAAGTACTTATGCAGTACTAAAACAATAATGACAAAAATCCAATAAGGGGAACCAGAGATATGAATTTGAAAAAAATAAGTAGAATAGAGCCAAGAAGCACAAAGTGGCAATGATAGTACATGATCGTGGTAGAATAGGGCCTAGGCACAATATGACGCTGACTGCAATGAAGCACAGGTTGGATACACCAACCAGGTTTGTCATGGGGGAAAATGTTACCTTCTTACTTAGGGCCACATGCATCAAAGTCAAGATTTGCGATTCTTAAATAGTGATTTTTAAGAAATCTGTATTTAGGAATCGCAAATCCCTATGCATGTAGGAATTGCAAAAAATATATAATTTCTACACATTCCTTAATTGCGACTCGCAATTAAGGAATTGCTTCCCATTCATTCCTATGGGCCTAGAGGCCCATAGGAATGAATGGGAATTGCATGCGCAATTTGCAAGTACCCAATAGGTACTCGCAAATTGCGCATGCAATTTCAAGGGTGCAAGGGTGTCAAAAGGACACCCTGTTGTACCCCTGAAATCTCCATGTTACCACATGTAACGCACACACATGCCCAAAGGGCAAGTGTGTGTGTAACATAGAACTTTAAAAAATGCACTTTAGTGCATTTTTCAAAGTTTTCACAAATTACCATCAAGTTTAAATTGATGGTAATTTGCCATCCCTAATAGTGAAATCGCTATTTGCAATTGCATCATGCATTGCATTTAGGGAATCGCAATTTATGATTCCCTAAATGCATTCGCAATTTAAGTAATCACAAATTATGTGATTACTTAAATTGCAAATTTGCATTTGGGTTGATGCATCTCAAATGCAAAAATACTGGTCGCAAAGGGGCAGATTCGCTACCGGTATTTAGTATGATGCATGTGCCCCTTAGTCCTTTATGTCCCAATCTACCCCATGAGTATACTTCTATAGCCCCCAGGTCCTCAGGGGAGGCGCTTAAAAACACACTTGGTCTTCAGGCAGAGGCAAACAGCAGAGTTCAGTCCAGATCCAATTGACATCGGTCAGTTGCAGGAAAAGGCCTCACTTCTTTGTTCTGGGTACAAGAGGGAGAGCAGGCCCAGTCCTTTAGGACTCTTCTCACATCTCAAACAGCAGGTTCAGTTCTCTTCTGATCCTCCATTGGTCTAGGAGTGTCCTGAAGCAGGTGCCAAATGTATGCGGGCATAAGCTAGTGGGATAGAATCACCCCTGGGGACATACTAACCAACCCGGGAAAAGGTACTCAGGGCTAACCCTATCTACCTTGGGCATTTTCTAGATGGTAAAAGTCCTTCGCTACACTAAACTTGGGCTCCGAGGGTCGGGTGTGTGTGCGAGGAGTGTACTATGGCAATTTTAGCATCCTTCCACATCTAACACTAAAACTAGGGTTTTTAGCAACCAGAGAATGGAAGCACAAGAACTGTTTTGGCATCTGGTTTTCCTCCTTTGAAGTGTACCCCAACAGCTCTACGTAAACAATGGAAAGATCAGTCAAGCAGGATTGGACACTGTAACAAGAGGCCCACTGTGATTGGAGTCTGCTTGGCTTGGGCGACAAAGGAAGGGTGCTTCCCAAGTGTCATCTAACATCTGCCTATGACAGGGAAAGCCTCCTTGAAGTGCGCCCCAAGTGTTCTATGAAATTCCCACCAAACCGGTCAAGCAGGATTTGACATTCAACCAGGATTTGGCACATTAATGTGAAAAAGGATGCTCACAGCTCCACCCTGCATATTCTGTTAGATTCAGAGGGGATATCTCTGTAAATTCCAGCTAAGTCCATTTTTGCCTTAGAAAAGGACTTTCCATCAACATCCAGAAGACTGTGGGTTAGGTCAGCAGAGGAGGGATGGGTACAGGGCCTGGACAGAGGATATTTCCATGTCGAACACTGCTTTAGATTAGCCGCCACTGGTGAGTTGAGTGCAGGCTGGCTACAGGCCAGGCCTTAAGCCATCCCCGGCTGTGCACGGCCAAAGGCCATGTGAAGTGGGGGTGACAGCAGGTTGAGAGTGGGGTGCATGGTACTCTCGGCTGCGGTATACTATCAAAAACCCTATAAAATTAACAGAAAAACACAAAGGTTAAAGTGAAATTTTGTTTGGCACAGTTAGGCACCTTACCATATGTTTAAAAAAACACATCTGAAATTAAAGTCCAGTTATGGTCATGAATTAAAACAAAAAAACACTGGAATTTGCAAGTTATGGTAGGCCCATAATCAATAACATGCAGACCACCCATGCAAATCATCACTCGCACACCAAGTGCGATGTTTAAATAATACCTAAAAGCAAATTAGCGGCCTATGCCAGGGTGATCTATAAAATGATTAACATTTGTAATTGCTTCTGTTTCATTAAGAGGGAGGTCATGAGCATTGCATTTTGTATGCCCGTTAAGGTTTCCACTGCAGTTGTAGTACCTAGGCATTGATTTCCTGTTAGTGTATTTATTGGTGCATCATGTTCAGCAGATCTGCAGTCGTTATCCACTAACTGGCGATGTTCCACCAGGAAAAAACACTTGGTGATGAAAGGTCAATCACCAAAATGTCTGCACTTGTATGGACAATTGTGATTAATGTGTGCTCCCTTGTTTCTGTAAATAATATCAAGTTGTCACATTGTCTATGCGAATAAGAATTGTCTAATTATGAATTAGATTGTGAAAGGCTCGCAGCACTGGAGATACTGCTGCAGAGACCATTGGGCTTGGATTGTGAACTGGCCTCTGTGAGCTCCCTACTAACGTGAGTGAGGCGTGTATGCTGATAGTCACTTGTGGTTGGGGATCGAGGTCCAACCTGCCCAGTAGCAAGTTTTTTTTGTTCTACTATTGTAGTTTGTGCTGAACATTGGGCTTCACCAACACTAGATTGTCCCACTGCCCAGTCACTCGTGACCATTATTTCGCCAGACAATCCAGTAGAGGGCACATGAGCAAGCATTCGTTCGAGATCAGTGCAATGCAATACACCATCATTCCTAACTATTTTACAAACATTTTCATCAACAGACACAGCAGTGTCTGGTAAAGAGCAAGCATCTTCTGAAATGCCATCACTCACTCATTGCTGGGGTAGGCCTGTCACTGTACTGAGTGTGGCTATCAGGAAGGGTTGAATTTTTTAAGGGCATAGGTGAGATTTTTTGGCATTGAAATAACATGAGGAGAAATTAGATGACTTGTTGAGTTTAAGGCAATGTCCTGGGCTGCTGATCTTTACAAGCCAGGCGTCCAAGTATAGAAAGACATAAAAGCTGTTGCAATTAAGGGGCTGTTGTAAACAAGGGGCTGTTGTGACCCAAAAGAGTAGGACTATGAATTGATAAAGAATTCCACCAACCACAAATCCTAGCAACTGGCCATGAGCAGGCTGGATGGGGATTTAGAAATAGGTGTCCTTGAGATTGATGGCACCATGTAGTCTCTGACGCAGAGCAGTGAAATGGCATCTTGGAGAGTTGCTAGTTTCAAGCTCTCGTACGTGATGTACTCATTAAGTGGTTGGAGGTAGGGTATTTGTTGCAATTTCCCATCTTTCTTGGTGATTAGAAAGTGCAGGGAATAGATTCTCCCCTTCCACTCCCAGGGGCACCAAGATATACATAATAACCTTTTTCGCTCCCTGGCCTGCTATTTTTACTCTTCGGATGTTAGGAACGGTGGGACAAAGAGGCAGGACCACTGGTTTAATAAAGAATGTAGCTATGCGAAGAGGTGCTTGATCAGGGAGGTCAAATCGGGCTCAATTCCTAGCATCAGAACAGCGAGGGAGGTATATAAAACTTTGATTAGGGAGGCTAGGGCTGAGTGGGAAGCAGCCAGGTGGGACAATATTTGAGTGGCATTGGGAGCTCGATATTTCAGGTCATTCTGGAACCTTGTGCGAGTCGGGTCGGCCGAGGGGAAGTCAGCCATCATCCCTAATCTGAGTGAAGACGCGTGGCTAGATAATTTTAAGCCCTTGTATTCATCTGGCCATAATGACCATCATGAGGAGGCCGTATTGCAAATTTGCTCTACAGAATTGGCTCTCCTGGAAGCCTCGGCTTCGGTCTGCCTAACTTGTTCCGTCCATGAAGTGCGGGTGGCTCTTGGTAGCCTGAAATTAGGAAAAGCCCCGGGCCTGGACAGGATCCCCGGTGATCTATACCGTAGCGAAGAAAAGGTATGGGCTCCTTACATCTGTGTTTATTTTAACGCCATCCTGCAGGGTTTAGAGATCCCTGAAACCTGGTTGGGAGCCGAAATAATCCCCATCCACAAGAAAGCTTTACCCATCGACCCGGCTAACTACCGCCCCATAAGTTTGATCGATGTCCTCCAGAAAATCTTCGCCCGCCTTTTGTTATCAAGGTTGCAGAGTTGGACGGATGACCAACACATCCTAACCTCCCTTCAGGCGGGCTTCCGAGCAAAGGTTTCTACTATAGACCAACTGTTTCGATTACAGTTGGTCTACTGGAAGACGGTCACTATTGGGGCGGGTAGTTTGTTTTTGATCTTTGTGGACCTTCGGTCCGCATTTGACTTGGTCAATAGGGACAAGTTGTGGGCCTTATTACTGGCGATGGGAGCCCCCCCTTATTTGTGCCACCTATTTAAACAACTGCACCAGGGCACATATGCTAGGATGAGGTATGGGAGGAACGGGGAGTTGTCGGCCCCCTTCCCGGTGAAGAGGGGAGTACGGCAGGGGTGTGTTGTGGCCCCCACCCTCTTCTCCCTCTTTCTTAATGGGCTAATAGACCATCTTTCGGGAGCAAAAGATCTGGATTCTCCTAGTTTAGCGGGGCGACGGATACCGGCCCTAATGTTTGCTGATGATACTCTCCTGGTGTCAAAACCGTCAGGGGGTATACAGCGCACATTAGAGGCATTCTGCTCCTTTTGTCATCTGAGAAATCTGGAGATCAATATCTCGAAAACAAAGTTGATGGTCTTTAATTATAAATCGCCCAATTGCCCTCGCCCGTATATGAATGGAACAGTGTTGGACCGTGTGTCCACCTTTGAATATTTGGGGGTCACACTGAATGATAAGATGGACTAGGGGGGTCCCACAAGGCTAGGGCCAACCTAAAGCTGGTGCAATCTTCGGGTGGTATTTTAAAGGTTTTTAACGACACCTCATTGAAACTTCTGAGTCCGCCTCTAGAGATCTATAAGGCCCAAGCAAGAGGGGGCGCACTCTATGGCGTAGAGTTATGGGGCCATTCATCAGCTGCCCCTTTGACGCTCACGGAAAACAGTTTTATAAGGCGTTTGCTCCGTCTTCCTGTGAGCTCGCCTCTGACTCCTCTGAGGCTGGGCCTGGGCCTGGTACCATTCCAGGAGATCGCAGCAAATCGCCCTTTATTGTATTGAAGGAGTCTCTGGGTGACTCCGGAGCTCTCGAGCTATAGGGATGACCTGAGTGACATTTTGCAGAGGGGGAACACAGGGAAAATACCTTCGTTGAACTACATCAAGCACCTCTGCCAGGCTTTATGCAGAGGAGACATGTGGTCATCTCCCCAAGATTCCTGTCCTTTGCTATCTAAAAAATTACTGAATGTAGCGCTTAGGAGGTTTCGCGACAAGTAATCCCTCGATGGGTAGGCTAACGGACACTTTCTTGAACATTAAGGCTTATCCCTGTTTTGAAGTTTTTTTGGATGATATTCAGCCCTTCTTGTCTAAAAAACTTTATACCCAGTTCAGACACAGCGCACTACCATTGAGGGCGGTAACGCACAAATGGCAGAACGCCCCTCCATCGGCAAGTACCTGCCCGGGGTGTTCGAGCGGCAGTGAGACAGATCTGCATGTTCTGCTCTTCTGCCCCACTTACCCCAGGGCTAGGGAGAAATGGATTCTGCAGCTATGTAGGGCTAGGGGTTTTAGGGATTACAGGAGGTCCTCAGGATTCTTAAATACGACACTTCCCCCCTAATAGTTTTTGCCACAGCAAGATTTCTTCAATCTATGTGGTACATGAGATGTGCAATACTAAAGCGGGAGGCTGATATTCTGTATTAAGGGCTACCTGTTAAGAGGTTTTATATTTTTCTACAATTTTATATATTGATCTTCGGTGTATTATCCGATGTTTTTAACATTTTCAGAAACTGTTTGTACGATTTTTAATATAAGGTTTTCTTGTTATTTTTTTATTATTGAGATATGCTTATTGTGCTTGTATGGCCTTTTTATGGTATTTTACCGAAATAAAGTACTTTGACTGACTGACTGACTGACAAATTCCTTTTCCTCCAGGTGTGGAGGGGCGGGTTCTATAGCTCCTTTTAGGAGTAGTGGATGTATTTCTTCAGGCAGCTGCTGTTGGTGGTATTGACTGATACTATGCCTGCAGGTCAGTATATTGGGTGATGAGGTGTGAAACTCCACACAGTAGTCTTGGTCGATATCCAGAGCACCCAATGGTCTGTGGTTATATCTTTCCACTGAGGATGGTATAACCGGATAAATCCCCAGACAGATGTTGGGTGGTTGGCGGGGTGGTGGAGGAAGGTCACTGCTTTCTCTTGTTTTCGGCAACTCTGACCTTACTGCAGCTGTTGCCAAGAAGCTTCCTCTGGTGTATGGTTAGGACATCTGACATTCTAGAAAGGGCAGAAATGGCTAATACAGTGGATGTTGTGAAGTGCCTGGTGATTTTCCTGCAACCTGTATCTGTTGAAGCTGTAACCCTAATTGTGATGGTTGGTTTTGGACAGATCCCATAGCTTTTGCCATCTTCTTTAATTTCTCAAGCATGGAGTCGACTTTTGGCACAAAGTTGTGATCACCGTAAAAAGGCAAGTCAATGAGGTGATTCTGCACCTCTGGCGGAAGGCATACCATCTGAGCAAGGAGTGGCAAAGCATAATGCTGGTAGTTTCTCAGTAGGTAGCAGCATTGAGTTCATATCGGATATTTACTTATTATTTTGCCTTCTTGGACAATTTCTTTTCCATGTTTTTTTGTAAGTGTTGGGAAGGTGCTAGGCAAGCTCCTCCACTTCCACTTCTTTCTCCTTGTGCGTTTTGTACCTGCGGAGCTGGCCAACAGACTTGGCAATTCATCATGGTTTGGCAGCCCCACAGCTACTCACTTGCCCACAGCATCAATTTTCTTGCTCTCCTTCTCAAGTGGAGTGATATCCCTATGCCCTGCAAGAAAGCCTTTGTTTTGCGCTGTGTGAATAAGGGAATCAGACGGAACAGGTTATGACTGAACATAGGGTCTTGTGGAACAGCTTTGTATTTTTTTGTCTACTGTAAGTATGGCCACTCGTAATTTCTGTTTCTTGAAGTTCTCCAAGGAGCATGTGAGCATACTTTTGACCATTGGCAAGATCTGCATGTACCACTCTGTTTTAAGAGAGAGTTTTGATGAGGAAAGTGTTGTGACTAGTTGGCTCTGCACAGTGCTCTTCAGTGTCAATTGTAGAATGCTCTGATGCAACTTTGGAATGTAGGCAAGAGATGAAACAATTGGAGATGTGGGCCTGTGTCAAGCTGTTCCTCTAATAAAGGATCCATTTCACGGCAGATTCCAGGCATCAATCTTATGATGCAACTCCAACAGATTGGTGACAAGCTGGCCTACCCCCGTACTGTATTTTACTAGTTCTTCAGAGACATAATCTAGCCTTCTAACTGTTAATTGGTCTGTGAGTATGCCATTGACCTGCCCTTCTTTTATTATCGTGTTACAGAAAACAAATTGTCTGGACTGTTCCCATGGGGCACAGGGTCAAGACTAATTTGCAAATGGCTGGGTCCAAACTGGGATGGCGTAGTGGGCAAAAGAAGAAAACAAGTTACTTACCTGTAACTTTGGTTCCACAGTATTGGTAACTTTCATAGATTCCCATGCTTTGTATCATTCCCCGTCGTCGGAATGGGAGCCTCGGTAGTATAAAAACCATAGAAACAAAAGAGAAACCTAGGCCTAGGCCTCATCTCATTTTGTATCCTATCACCCTCTTTTTGTAAAAAGAGACCAAACTTTTGCCAGGACCAATCAGAGCAGCCTCACCCTCTAGAACCTTCCTGAGAGAGCTCAGAGCCTCAGATTTTTGTAGCCGTTGGGCAAACCGCCACTAGCTCTGTAAAAAGACCGAGCTTTCCCAGGGGAGGAGGGTGGGCGCATGGGAATCTATGAAAGTTACCAATAATGGGGAACCAAAGTTACAGGTAAGTAACTTGTTTTCTTGCCCCAGTATTGGAACTTTCATAGATTCCCATGCTTTGTATCAGAGTAGCTAGCAGTAAATCACAAAGACACATTTTGCAGATACATGGCGTCACATAACCATATTAGCAATACTTACAGCATAGTAAGAAAATAAACAAAATGTGCTCACCAGGATGGAGGGATCGTAGGGAAAGCTCACCTCTCACTGAAAAAGATTCCGCAGAACTGCTTGACCAACAGCCGCGTCGTCTCTTCCTGCAGACTCTAGGCAGTAGTGTTTCGTGAAGGTATGAGTACTGCTCCACGTCGCTGCCCTGCATTTGTCCTTAATGGCGACTCCAGAGAAGAGAGCCACCGACGATGCCACAGACCTTGTGGAATGTGCACGGACGCTTCTGTCCAGTGGCTTGCCCGCCTCCTGATGGCAGAATTGAATCGCACTGGAGATCCAGCAGGAAATGCCACTCTTTGCCAAAGGAAACCCCTTCCATGGTGCACTGTAGGACACAAACAACTGGGATGATTTCCGAAAGATTCGTGTCTGCTCCAAGTAGAATTTCAAACATCTCTGAACATCCAAAGAATGTAATGTGCGTTCCGCAGGCGTAGAAGGGCGCGGAAAGAAAGACTTCAAAATCAAAGGTTAATTCAAGTGGAACTCCGACAGCACCTTAGGAATAAATTTCGGATTGGTGCGAAGAATAAGAACATCTTTTTTGAATTGAAGGAACGGATGCACTATGGAGAGGGCTTGAAGCTCACCAACTCTTCTCGCTGATGTTAGGGCTAAGAGGAGGGCAAGTTTCCAAGACAGGAATTTCAAATCTGCCTTGTGCACAGGCTCAAACGGAGCTTTCATGAGTTGAGCCAGGACAAGATAAAGCTGCCAAACTGGTGGAGGAGGCCGCACTGGAGGATACATCCGGAACAGGCCCTTTAAGAATTGTTTAACAACTCTAGAGGACCATAAGGAAGGGCCTGAAGAACTGCGCCGAAACCTTGATATGGCTGCAAGATGTACCTTCACGGACGAATGCGCCAACCCAGACTTAGCCAATGATAGTATATATGGCAGTAATTGATGAGGCAGAGATTTGTAAGGGTGGAGACCCTGTCTTTGACACCATAGGCAGAACCGCTTCCATTTAGCTTTGTAAGTCTTATTGGTGCTCGGAGCCCGAGCCTGTGACAAAACTTCCCTACATTCCTGGGAGAGATTCAGATGACGGAACTCTCTGTGTTCAGGAGCCACGCTGTCAAGTGAAGTGATTTCGGATCCGGATGGTAAACTTGTCCCTGATCCCTTGACAACAGGGACGGAATTGGTTGTAAGCGAATTGGAGGAGCCTGGGAGAGCCGCAGGAGCTCCGTGTACCAGAATTGTCGGGCCATGCGGGAGCAATGAGAATCATCTTGCATGGTTCCGCTTTGATTTTCCTGAGAACTCGAGGAATTGGAGGAAAAGCGTAAAAGAATGCGCTGTACCAGGCCATCGAAAGGGCGTTCCCCAGGGATCCCCGATGGTGAACCCTGCTTGCGTAAAACCGGCATTTGGCGTTCACATGAGAGGCAAACAGGTCGATGGTTGGCGTCCCCCAAACCGAGAACACACTCTCCAGAATGGTTTGATTCAACTCCCACTCGTGAGTTACCTCTGTCTGTCGACTCAGGGCATCCGCCTTGACATTGAGCGAGCCTGCCAGGTGTTCGGCTCTCAGAGTGATGCTGTGAAGAATCGCATAATCCCAGATCCTCTGAGCTTCTGTGGACAGAGTTTGCGACCGCGTACCCCCTTGCTTGTTGACGTAGTGCATGGCCGTCGTGTTGTCCGTCCGGACCAGCACTGTATGGTTGCGTACTCGGGGAAGGAAAGCCTGCAAAGCCAACCGAATGGCCGTCAGCTCCAGAAAATTGATATGGTACTGGCGCTGCTCCGGACTCCAGGGCCCGCTGACTTGAAGCTATCGGAGCACTGCTCCCCAGCCGTCCAAAGAGGCATCCGTGGTCATGATCAGGGGGGATGGTGAAATCCTGAACGTCAGACCTTGTGCGATATTGTCTTGTACTAGCCACCATTCGCATGCCCTTCTCATTGCTGCTGTCACCAACACCCTGTCGTTGAATGAGCCCTCTGCTTGGCGCCATTGCTTGTCTAGTTCTTCCTGCAGAGGACGCATTCGCAGCCTGCAATGCGGTATCAAAGGTATGCAGGATGACATCGACCCGAGAAGGGACTTGTACTGACGGACTGAAAGGCATCTCTTGTGGAACAGTTGGCGAGCTGACACCATCAATTTCTGTTGACGCTCTTCCGAAGGACGAGCTGTACATTGCGTGGTGTCCAAAATGGCCCCCAGGAATCTTGTGGATCTGGAGGGTTGCAGAACTGATTTGTGTTCGTTTAGCTGAAGGCCCAGGTGACGGAACAATTGGATGCAAGTTGAAACGGCTCGAGAAGTCTCCTCGAAAGATGGTGCCTTGACGAGCCAGTCGTCCAAGTAAGGGAAAACCTCCAGGGAATGTTTTCGTAGAAAAGCCGCTACTGGTGCTAACACCTTGGAGAACACTCTTGGTGCAGACCGAAGGCCAAACGGAAGCACCTTGAACTGGAAATGGCTCTTGCCCACTGTGAAGCGCAGATATTGTCTGTGAGCTGGGTGAATCGGAATATGGAAATACGCATCTTCTAAATCCAGGGACGCCAGATAGTCACCTGGGTTCAAAAGAGGAAGAATTTCCTGGAGAGTGACCATCCTGAAAGAGAGCTTGATGAGATAGGTGTTGAGCTCTCATAGGTCTAGTATGGGGCGCCAAGTCTCTGCCGTCTTCCGCACGAGGAAGAACCTGGAATAAAAACCTCCGCTCCTCTGGGAGAGAGGTACCGGTTCTATTGCCCCCTTGAGGAACAATTGATGGGCTTCGAGATGGAGTAGTCCCAGATGTTTTGTGCGGATGGCGCCCGGAGCTCTTGTTGGAGGAAGATCTTGGAATTCCAACGTATGGCCACTCTCTACAATATTCAGGACCCACTGGTCCGATGTAATAGACTTCCAGCTGTTCAGGCAAAACGATATCCTGCCCCCCACCGATGTGACTGGGAGGGAAGGAACAGTAGGTAGTGCCAGGAGGCCGCTGTTGCCGCTTGGCGTTGTCACGTCCCTGACGGTTCTGACGGCCTCGCGGAGGTTGGCGCGAGTAAGACGCCGATTGTCCCTGCCGCTGATGTGAGTATTGGTTCTTATAAGACTGCGAAGGTTGCGAGGAATATCTCTGTTGGGTGTTGCCTCTATACGAAGAGAAACCTCTGCCACGAGCGCCTTTAAAGGGGACCTTACGGTAGGTGAGTGATACCAATGACTTCGCCGTGTCTGTGTCCTTTTTTATATTTTGCAGGGCATCATCAACTTGCTTACCAAAAAGCATCTCACCATCGAATGGGAGATCCTGGATCTTATTTTGGACCTCCTGACGATACCAGGTGGCTCTCAACCAGCCCTGGCGACGTAGCACTGCCGACCCTGCTAAGGCCCGAAACGCTGTGGACGCAATATCAATCGCACAGTCGATAACTTCAGAGGAGGATTTCTCTCCCTCCATCAGGACTCTCTTTGCCTCATCCCTTGTGGAGTCAGGTAGTTGTTCCACAAACGGTTGCATGTCGCACCACATCTGGCGGTCGTATCTGCCTAGAATGGCGAGAGCATTTGCCGCTCTAACAAGCAAGCTGGCCATGGAAGAGAACCTCTTCCCCACGTTATCCAGACGTCTACCGTCCTTGTCTGGAGGCGTAGTCAAAGGTGTTGACGGGTTTTTGAACTTGCTTTGGGCGGCCTGCGAGATCACTGAATCCGGCTTTGGCTGTCCAAGGAGACATGCTGGACTGCCCTCCGGGGCTTTATACTTCTTTTCCAGTCTTGGGAGAACTGGAATAACTGTAGCTGGATTTTGCATGATTTTCATACCTTCCTCCCACACATGTTCAATTATGGGAACGGACTTGACAGATCTTCTGTATTGTTCCTTGAAGTCATAAAGGAAACATTCCGACTCTTCCCTCGTAATCGGCAGTCCAAACCTCTTTGACGCCCTCTCCATCAGGTTATGGAACCCTCCTATATCAACTGGAGGGGAGATAGAAGTATCACGACCAGTGGCGTCTGGATCTTGTAGCCCACTGTCACCCTGATCCAAGTCCGGGTCTTGCAATGGATCAGTCAAGGGATCCACCTGTATCGCCTCTTCGTCCGAAGAGGTATCCTGCTGCATAGTAGTGGCTGGTTCGGGATCCGGTGTTCGTGAACGGATCATAGGTATCACCGGTGGAGGAATGGGCACTGGCAACGGAGGAAGACCGATAACTGGCTGTGCTTGTGACAACACCTGAGGTGGAGGTTGCGCAGACTGCAATGAAGCTTCCGAAGGAAACCTGTTTCGATAGTCCTGTAGCATCATTTGTAGATCAGAGATGAGAGAGGCGGGCATGGCCACCATGTCTTGCCTTACACCAGACGGACGTCGCTCTTCTGGAACATAGTGATGAAACTGCTGACCATCTGTATGTTCGTAATAGTCCTCCGTGTCCGTCTCCTGCAATTTTACATTCAAGTCTGAGGGACTATAGGCAGCCTCATAATGACCACTCTCATCCTCATCCTCCTCCGACTCATCATCCAAAAGCATTGTCGGTGGATGTGACGAAACTCGCCGAGGGGACGTCATCTCCGGTGTAATTTTCATTTTTTGCATAGGAAAATGCATTTTTTGACCCATCGACGGTCTCGTCGACGGAGACGTCGTCGACGGTTCAGCAGTTGTCGACGGTATTATCGATGGAATCGTCGACGGTACAGTAGCCTTCGTCAACGTAATTTTGGTCGTCGGCGGAATGATCGTCGACAGCTTCGTAGAGGAACCTCGTCGTCATCACCATCAGTGTCGACGTCGAAGTCGTCGTCGACGTAGTCTTAGTGGTCGACAGCGCCTTACCGGAGCTCATCGTCGTCGACGTGGAAGATGTCATCGTCGACGAACCTGGAACCTTGAAGGACGGCGAAGTCGTCGACGTGGAGATCGCTACCGCCGACGAGCCCGTCGACGGAGCTAAGGAAACAGCGTGAATTTTCACAGAGGTAATCGTCGTCGACGTACCTGGTGTTTTCATCGTCGACGGACGCTGTTTTTTCTCCGGCCCAGTTCCTGGAGTGACAGCAGAGTGTTTGTCACTGGATTTTTCCCTTTTGGACGGAGAAGTAATATTAACCTCCTTTTTGTCCTTTGAGGCTGTAATTAATCCAGCAGCCTGTCCCTGCCTCTCCTTTTCACTTCCGTGAGGAGATTGAAGGGGACCAGCCCTCTTAGACCTATCAGAGATCTTATGAGGGGCCTTAAGAGGGGGCTCAGCTGCAGAAGAACCAGGGGGAGACCTACCCCTCTTCCTTGATCTGTGAGAGGACGCAAAAGATGTGGAATCCTCTTCGTCCGATGAGAGCACCTCCTTCCGAGTCTTCATCTTTTGAAGCCAGGTCAGAAGCCAACCTTCTCTGTCACGAAGAGTCTTGGTAGAGAAGGTCCTACAAATCTTGCAGTCTGTGGTCTTGTGGTCAGGGTATAAGCAATAAATACAGTTTTCATGCTTATCTTCCACAAAAAGTCGTTTTTTCCCACAAGAGGCACAGGACCTGAATAAGGCCTTCTTCTCCTTGTCAGACATGTCTTGATTTCAGTAGAAAAACTTGAAGAAATAACTAGAAGGTTGAGAAAACTGAGCAGAGCTCAGTGGAGACTCCCTAGCACAACGTGCGGTAGAAAAATCTGAGGCTCTGAGCTCTCTCAGGAAGGTTCTAGAGGGTGAGGCTGCTCTGATTGGTCCTGGCAAAAGTTTGGTCTCTTTTTACAAAAAGAGGGTGATAGGATACAAAATGAGATGAGGCCTAGGCCTAGGTTTCTCTTTTGTTTCTATGGTTTTTATACTACCGAGGCTCCCATTCCGACGAAGGGGAATGATACAAAGCATGGGAATCTATGAAAGTTCCAATACTGGGGCAACGATGGATTTAACCCAGATCTTTTGACTTGGGGAGAATGTTTGCATTGTCAGCATTCCGTTCATCATTTGTTTGCTGTAACACTTCTTTTATTCTCAGCACATACTTCTAAATCACTGGCTAGCACTAGTACCACATTTTTATTGACTTTTGAAATGAAGATGCCCAGTGAGGGTTTTTATTGCGCATCAGTGGCGGCTGACACGATTTAGGGGTGGCAGGGCAGAGGTGGGGGGTAAAGAAGAAAAAAAACGTACCTTCTCCCACGTCTCTCCTCCGTAGTTTGGCGCTCAGCCAGTGACTAGAAACCTGTAGTACAGCCTGGGTCGAGATCATGCAAAGTGTTCGTGACTGTTTGGCCGGTCCAAGACAGCTGGCCAAACAGTAATGCGCAATTACAGAGTGCCTACCACTCCTCACCCTGCTTTGAGAGCAGAGCAGCCCCGCCTGCTAAACTGCTGCAGCAGGAAAAAATAAAATGATAATAACAAGGTATAATTTTATTTTTCCTTTATTTACACTGCTAAAAAGCAGTGGGGCGACGCTCCTCCACCGCCACTGTTGCACATGCTCAACTGGAGTGTATGAATGGCACGCAACTCAAGCAACCTCGTATCTATTAGCTTGAGAGGAATTTATGCAGTGCCCTGCTTACAGCTCGAGTGTAGCACCATCCTCAATGCATATCTTGGCACCCTACTACCTGGGGGTCAAAGGGTAAAATGGATTTGACAATCTAACACGTTATGTGACACAGGAAGGTGAACTCATGGGTGAAGAGCAAGGAAAATTTCAAATTGCCATTAAATAACTGGAAAAATACTTTGAAGGTGAAAATAATTTGGTGGTTTACATATACAAGCTCATCACTAGAGCTCAAGGTTGAAACAAATCAATTAAAACATTTATCACCGCGCCGAAGATTCTTCCCAAAGACTGAGAGTTTGAAGGCTTCATATCCCAACTGATTAAGGATCAACTTGTTGCATAAATATTCGCTCACCAGTTTGCCCAATCTAGCAAAATGCTTACCAGCCTAAGAATAACAAAACAAAACGTTAAAGCAAAATTCATCCTAAAGCGGTCCAGGCCTTCTTGTTTTAAATGTGGTCTTTTTTCACACAAGTCCAACTTTCACAATTTCCAGCCACTGGGCACATTTGTAAAAAAGCATTTGCAATGCAATCGGTCTCGCATTTACTAGAGTTATTGGTGGTGTAAATGTTTTTTGTTTGTGTGTTTTGGTGTGGAGTGTATGTATGTGGTGTGGAATGGAATTACGTGCGTGGGAGGAGTCAGACCCCACAAAGTACAGACAAAAGACTGTTTAGGCTCAACCAAAAATGGGTCACTACACTGCATGCTGGTACTGGAATATCACAAGGCAGTCAGGCATGTTGCAGGACAGAAGAGTTAACAGCAGAGCATAGGCATAAATAACACAGTATTTGTAAAACACAAACTAATCACCCATATGGGGGAGATTAAGTGCACTATTGCCCGGAATCACATGATGCTGAGCTGATCTTCCTCTGGTGTTGGAGATCGAACCATGAGCACCACGCTCCGGAGTCACTTCGGAGTCCCTGGCCGCTACACCACACCTCTCCTGGAGCATGTACTCTGGTATTTATTTAAAGTGATCAATATAAGTTTTTCTTTCTAACAGATTCAACTGGGAGCTGTTAAAGGGCAGGATTTCACTGGAGGCGCGTATATCTTCAAGTATAAAAGAAAAGGGAAGGAACACAGGCGTGATGACCACAGAATATGTAAATCAATTTAATTACGGATACACACAATACTACAATTCTAACATTTGACAGAAGTATACATTTATAAATTCTGTGAAACGTACAAGTTGCCTTCCCTTGTACTCCTCTGCGCTAGGAGAATAAATACGTGAAGCACACCCTAAGAGCACCAGATATTAAAAAAAGCTTCACGTGGCTCTCGCATTCCTCCAACAGGAAAGTGTGGGGTGGGTTGATTTATAAACGGAGGAAAACAGGAGGAGCCGGGCAATGGGTTTTAAAAGAACAGCAAGCTGGTGGGTTTAAAAAAAGGCAGAAATGCAGATGGTGGTGGGTGTGAAGGATAGGACATGAATTTTTTTTTAAAAAGAGTTCCTGCAGGAGTCTGCAGAGGAAGGACACTGGTCACTGCCCTCATCCTCCTGGACCTGTAAGCCGCCTTCGACACGGTCTGCCATCGCGCTCTAAAGACACGCCTCCTAAAAGCTGGAATCCAAGAGAAGGCTCTTGACTGGACCACGTCCTTCCTCTCCGGCAGAACCCAGAGCGTCCGCCTCCCACCCTTCCGATCCAAAGCCACCAACATCATCTGAGGCGTCCCCCAGGGCTCATCCCTCAGCCCAACGCTGTTCAATGTCTACATGGCCCCCCTCCCACAAGTGGCCTACCATCACGACTTCAACATCATCTCCTACGCTGACGACACCCAGCTCATCCTCTTCCTCAACAAGGACCCACACACCGCCAAAACCAACCTCCACGAGGGAATGAAGGCCATCACCGACTGGATAAGGAGCAGCCGTCTGAAGCTGAACTCGGACAAGACGGAGGTCCTCCTCCTCGGACCCACCCCCTCAGCCTGGGACAAATCCTGGTGGCCGACCACACTGGGAACAGCACCAACACCCACCGACCATGCACGCAATCTAGGATTCATCCTTAACTCCTCCCTCTCCAGGTCTAAGCAGGTCAACGCCGTCTCCTCCTCCTGCTACAACACCCTCCTCATGCTCTGCAGGATCTACAAGTGGATCCCGGCCGAAACAAGAAGAACGGTGACACAGGCCCTCGTCAGTAGCAGACTGGACTACGGCAACGCACTCTATGCAGGAATCCCAGCCAAACACCTACAACAACTACAACGCATCCAAAATGCCTCCGTCTGACTGATCGTCAACGTCCCCCGCCGCAGCCACATCACCCCCCACCTGAGAGACCTACACTGGCTCCCCGTCGACAAGAGGATCACCTTCAAGCTCCTCACCCACGCACACAAAGCACTCCACAGCGCCAGACCAGCCTACCTGAACAGCACTCAGCTTCCACACCCCCACCCGCCAGCTCCGCTCTACCAGCCTCACCCTCACCGCTGTCACCCGCATCCAATGAACGACCTCCGGCGGCAGATCCTTCTCCTACCTTGCCGCCAAGACCTGGAACACCCTCCCTACCCACATACGGCAGACCCAAGACCTACTCGCCTTCAGAAGACTCCTCAAGACCTGGCTCTTAGAGCAGTAGCAGCACCCCCCTCTCACCTCAGCGCCTTGGGACCCTCACGGGTAAGTAGCGCGCTTTACAAATACTTTGATTGATTGATTGATTGATTGACCGGTGGCAGTACTTGGCCCAGGCAAGGCGCCACTGCAGGACAAAAACTCAAAGACCAGGAGGAAGACAGAGGGGAGGACAAGGTGGTGACCAATTGGATTCAAGGAAAGGAGAGTGACATAGGAACCAGCCAATGGTAAATAAAGGTAAGTAATGGGTGGGCTTAAAGCCCCCTTTAAGATTGTTTGTTTGAATACAAGAGGTTTCACAAGCCTAAAACCCATCTATGCTCTCAGGATATGGAATAGTGACCCCCCTTATCCCTGTTGCCTACACCTGCACTGCTGCACATTAGGCAAGCGTTGGAGACACACCTCTTTAAAGAAATCTAAACAGGACAGATACAGGAATAGCAAACAGGGCATGCAGTAATTAGCTCACAGACAAGGGTGGGGAGAACTAGTTTTCCATGCAGCGTTAAGAAATTCATACAAGTGACAATAGAGACAGGTTATCAAGAGACACAACATGTTTACTAAATGCTACGCCAAATGGTGTGAACATTGACAGGGTGCACTTGCTGAGTGAGAGGCACCTGGAGGCATTGATAAAGTTTGGATGCTTAAAGAAACTGACATATACATGTTGCTATGAAGCATACTATGGCAAAATTTTAATGGAATTCCGAGAACATTCATAAGAATAAAATAAAGCGATTTCGCACACTAATGCTGATTGAACATCGTGGGTTCAATGATTCAAGATTAGAAGTTTTACATCGCACAAATGTGAGTCAACCTCAGAATGTAGAACACCACACTGCAATCCATTTATAAATGGCTGGTTCTAAGTGTACAACTTTCAGTATATTCGGTTTGTTGTCCGATTGGGGCATGGCTCGAGATTTCGTTGCAGGTGATAGAGCATTGAAATAAGAACATGCTACTTAGCCAGCTAAGAGTAAAATTACAACTAATCCAAATATGCTTGCTTCCAAATCATTTATGTTATCCATTGACATTTATTCTGTGATACAGGCCAGTTTTGACTTGTGCATAGAATAACCGGTTTTGAGTTTATCGTGACTCACAGCACAATAGGTCCAGGGCTGCAGTCGATTATTGTGTTACCCGCTCATTAGTAAGCCAACACCAATCATAATAAAGTATTACCCTACGAAGTAAAGAAAATGACGGAAATGAAACCAGAACTTCAGTCACAAGTCTAAGGTTAATAGATAGATCCATGGGTGTATGTATCTATGACGTGCTCAAAACCCCTCGTGAAGAGACTCCATGGTGAACATCAGTCTGGGAATAGTTAATGTGCATGAGGTGAAAGGATGTATATATTTCATTTGTTGTAACACAGAACCGAAAACAATTTGTGGCGCAACTCACACACCTATTAACAAAAGGGGGAGAGAGAGAATTATCTTAAATTGATTTGTTCTCTCTGAGTAAGTTTTATAAACAAAAGGAATCCATTTGGAGCCGGCATAAGGGGCAGCGAAGAGGGATTCTCCTCATAGACTCGTAGCAAGGAAGCACGAGCAACCCCAACGTTAATACGGTCTCATGGAGTAGTGAACTCCTGACAAAACAGTCAGCTAAATAGCGGTTGTTCAGTAGGTACATTATTTTACCTGCACTTGTAAATTTCACTTTTTTAGCATATAAAAATTCTAAGAAAGTAGAGAAACGTGAGTAAGGTGGGGATTTGTGTACCCCAGTCCTGAAGAAGGTGTTTTTACACCGAAATATGTTGACACACACATAGGAGGTGGCGCACATAGGTTACGCCAGGACCTCCTCACTCACCCCTTTTATTAGTACCAGCCCGGGGGCCAAATAAAGTTTTTTACCCCACAAGCCAGGCACTTTTTAAACTTCACTCACCATCGAACCCCACCACAGTACTCACTTATAAATTCCCTCACCAACACCACACTTAGTCACTACAAGTGCTCCCACGCAACCGTTGGTCGCAGCACGCCGCATACCGTAGAGGGGTGCGAGGACCCCAATGATGAAGCATGACACCAAGGGGCCTGTTGGTGTGTGAGGGGTACCCAAAAACAACCAGTGTGTTCCCAACCATCATAGGGACACCCCCTTCCTCCTTCCAAATGCAACTCACACACCAACATGTGCTTCCATAATATTGTGTGCAGGTGAAACCATGCGTACAAAGCCCATGGTGCTTGTGGAGACCGTAATCACATTTACAACATATTAATGCATTGTTATAGATGTATGTTGAAACAAGGAATGCTTAGGAAAGTAAAAAAATAGGTGATCTCAGGTATAATGCTCTCACGTGAATAAGTGGTTAGAAATGGAAGAAAAGCAAATGCAAGCACTTTCTTTACCTTGCAATTGTGGGTTCATAAACAAGTACGTACGTGTATATCGTAACCATGGGGTGCTCCTTAGTTTTAACTATAACAGTGCTGGCACGCACGACCTTCTCACGTGATAATGTGTTTAGGAAGGAACTTTTGATTGGATTCAGACCCCACAAAGTAAAGATAACTGATTGCCTGACAGCGCAAGCGCTGTAGGCTCGACCGAAAAATGGGGTGAAATGTGCAATTTTAGCACCATTTGCAGGAACGGTAAAAGAATGGAAGTAAATTGATGACGCCCTCCAAATTCTGGATCGCAATGAGTCCTGCCTCCTCATCCTTCTTGACCTCTCGTCTGCATTTGACACGGTCAAACATGAGAACTTGCAGGAGCTGCTAAGTACTAGAATGGGGCTATCGGGAACTGTTCTCAAGTGGTTTTCGTCCTTCCTTCACAACCGGTCTCAGAGGTTCAAGATCGACAATGTGCTATCTACACCTGTGCCTGCAGATCTAGGTGTTCCACAAGGATCCACCCTCTCCCCTACACTGTTCAACCTCGTTATGGAACCGCTCGCCACCTTGCTTCAAGCATCCAATGTTCAATTCCATATGTACGCCGATGACACACAACTCTATCTAAAGGTACAATCCCCGGAAGATATCAAACATCTGAATTCCACGCTTATTAACACCCAATCTTGGCTGGCCGATAATCACCTCAAACTAAATGCTCTGAAAACTGAGTTCCTACTCATCTCACCCCCGGCGAAAATCTCCACCACCCAAACCTGGCTCAACAACCTAACAGCACTCAATGTCCAACCTACCATCGTGGACTCGGCGAAATCCCTAGGCATCACACTCGACGCCAAGCTCAACATGCAGCAGCACGTCAGCAAAGCCACAAAAGCAGCTAATTTCCAAATTAACACGCTGAGGAAAATTAAACCCTTCCTCCCAGCCAAAGACTTCCAAACTGCTGTACAAGCTTTAGTCATCCCTCGAATAGACTACGGAATTGCGGCCCTCAGCGGTCTCCCGCTATCCACAACAGCACCCTTAAGAGCCTCCCTGAACGCTGCCGCGAGACTCATTACTGGCTCTAGAAAGCATTCGCACATATCCCCAGACCTAAAGTCTCTAAAATGGCTGCCTTTTGAAGCCAGAATACAGCTAAAAATTGCAGTTATGACACACGCGGCCGTGCACCACAAGTCACCCAACTACCTCGCTCAAAAGCTGTCTATATCAGGAGGCTCGAGATCCAATAGGAGCACAAAAAATCTTCTCCTGAAACCTCGTAGATTCCGGAAAGTGAAAACTTACAAGCGCTCCTTCTCAGGAATGACACCCAGGATCTGGAATGCGCTCCCTCCTGAAACCAGGCTGATCTCCTCCACTGCACTCTTCAAGAAAGAGGTGAAAACCATCCTTCTGGCCAAGATCTCCTGATCGTTATAGATGTTGGTTCAGAGACTCTGCACTGCTTTGTATCACTGCTCACCCTATCCCCTGGCACTATACTATACTTGTTGGGGGCACTACTACGCTACTCTCTTACTACCGACCAAGATATGATACACGTTGGTTTACTGATCCACCTGTACACCTCTGTAGTGGGATCAATGACTTGTGCTGTCCTATATTACTTCCTTACCTGATTGTATATGGATTGGTTTTATGTATGTTTTTATTATCCATGTTATTACCATGTTATTGACTATTATACTGTTCCCATTATCTCTGTTGACTCCTACTGCCCCTTCCCTGTCTTTGTGAAGCGCTCTGATATCTGTAAGGATCCTGTTCGCGCTATATAAAACTTTGAATAAATAAATAAATAAAATAAAATAAATAAGTTGTTTTTGTACAGGATGATTCCAATGGCAGCGATGCTGGTGTCAATAAATAAGAACATTTTGTTTTAGTCATTGTTACTGAGCACACCGGCATAGTGGAAGCTTCTCAAAAATCTACTCACCCCAAACCCAAAATTCTATTACTGGAATTCCCATTGAATTTTATTTGATTCAGGGCCTTAAATAACCATCATTTTCTTAGAGAATTACGAGGGTAGCAGGAGCAATAAGCCAGTGCTGCCTCCAGATGTCACCACTGTGGCTTTGGAAGGTAGCAAGATTGACCTCTTGAGTTATTTTTTTACCAATACTACTTTCAAAGACTGTTTGATCAAGGGTAAAGTGTATGTTGCAAAAAATGTTTGAACATCGTAGGGTGGTGGCACCTGGTAGACTTTCAAATGGTTTTGAGGCATAGTGATCCTTTTCCTGTGTTTGTGGTTCGTGATGATATTATCAAATCATGGCACAGGAAATTCAAGTGTTCAGTGATCGGTTGGGTGTTGTACAAAATTATAAACATGTTATCAAGATAAAAAAAGGGGAATCACATCAGTGCACATCATAAATAGTCTCTTTCATCCATGTGCAATTCGTACGCACAAACACGACTTCTTAATCCAAAGGAATCACGTAGTGTAGACAAATTCCAATTTTTATTTCTTTTTAAAACAAGGTTCTTCACAGCCGATGCGCGTTTCGCCCCCTATGGGCTTTCTCAAGGCCGAAATCCAATTTGTACAGCACTCTATCTACCAACGCTATTTTCATTTAGAATCCCTTGGAATATAGTCTATCCAGTATAGTTCTAAATCTGATTTCACACTATTAAAGGTGAACAGTAGTCCTCATTTGTTGCAATTATGGAGCCATGATAAGTTCCAGCATAAAGCCCAAAGCATGTCTCTGACCGATACGTAAGCGTGACCAGGTTCCAATAAGCCAGTGCTGCCTCCAGATGTCACCACTGTGGCTTTTGAAGGTAGCAAGATTGACCTCTTGAGTTATTTTCTTGCCAATACTACTTTCAAAGATTGTTTGATCAAGGGTAAAGTGTATGTTGCAAAAAATGTTTGAACATCGTAGGGTGGTGGCACCTGGTAGACTTTCAAATGGTTTTGAGGCATAGCGATCCTTTTCCTGTGTTTGTGGTTCGTGATGATATTATCAAATCATGATTCAGAAAGGGGGGTGACGATGGACAGAGCATCTGAATTAAACAGAACACTCATACCCAGTCAAAAGATCAGGGCTTGATCCATCACCGTTTTTTAGCTCACTACACCATCCCAGTTCAGAACCTGGCTATATGCAAATTAGTCTGACCCTGGCCCAGTGCATCATGGGAACAGGGCAGACCAAACTTCCAAGCCAATTCTTTACTGGAAAGGAAACAAGCGTCCGGGGACCGGTTTCTGGCATTACAGCCGTCTTCGGCCCGGCTTGCTTGAATCCTGATGGTGCAGTGAGCAAGGGACTCATGTCTGAGCATACCCTGCCACTCCTATAGTGGCCAAAATGATTCAGAAAGGGGGGTGGCGATGGACAGAGCATCTGAATTAAACAGAACACTCATACCCAGTCAAAAGATCAGGGCTTGATCCATCACCGTTTTTTAGCTCACTACACCATCCCAGTTCAGAACCTGGCTATATGCAAATTAGTCTGACCCTGGCCCAGTGCATCATGGGAACAGGGCAGACCAAACTACCAAGCCAATTCTTTACTGGAAAGGAAACAAGCGTCCGGGGACCGGTTTCTGGCATTACAGCCGTCTTCGGCCCGGCTTGCTTGAATCCTGATGGTGCAGTGAGCAAGGGACTCATGTCTGAGCATACCCTGCCACTCCTATAGTGGCCAAAATGATTCAGAAAGGGGGGTGGCGATGGACAGAGCATCTGAATTAAACAGAACACTCATACCCAGTCCAGTAAAGAATTGGCTTGGTAGTTTGGTCTGCCCTGTTCCCATGATGCACTGGGCCAGGGTCAGACTAATTTGCATGTAGCCAGGTTCTGAGCTGGGATGGTGCAGTGAGCTAAAAAACGGTGATGGATCAAGCCCTGATCTTTTGACTGGGTAGGAGTGTTCTGCTTAATTCAGATACTCTGTCCATCACCACCCCCTTTATGAATCATTATCAAATCATGGCACAGGAAATTCAAGTGTTCAGTGATCGGTTGGGTGTTGTACAAAATTATAAACATGTTATCAAGGTAAGGAAGGACTGCACTTCAGTCAAGTACAGGTTATGCAATTTTCCCCAAAGTGTGCATGAAGATCTCCAGAAACATAATCAATCCAAGTTAGACAATGGTATCATTGATCGTGTTGATGCCACACTCTGGTTGACTCCTTTGGTCTTAATATGCAAGAGGAGAGCTGCATGTCTGTGTTGACCGTAGAAAGCTTAATGAAGCTTTGTGGGTTAAATCTTTCATGCTTCCCAGGACTGAAGACTTTTTAGCATGAGTTGACCTCTCCAAATGGTTTACAAAGTTAGACCTAAGGCCTGCTTATCACAAGATCCTGTTGGAGTCAGGTTCCAGACATTACACAGAACTTATTACACCCACAGGCACTTAGCAATTTTGCTGCTTACTTTTTGATTAGTCTCAGTGGTGTCTGCTTTTCAGAAGGTTATATCAAATATATTGCTTGAAATTCCCAATGTAGTGTCTTTCCAGGATGATATCCTGATTTCTTGAAAAGATGTATCTAAACATGATACGATTGTTCACCATGATTTGGAGTCTTTACAGCAACAAGGTATAACTTTACACAGTAACAAGTGTGTGCTAAGAACCTCTGAAATCAAATATCTGAGACATGTTCTAACTTGTGACAGTCTTAAACCTAAACCAGGTTTAGTTGACAAATACTTAACAGACCTTTCCCCAGGGATTATGATCAACTCATCTCCTTTCTTGGAATATGTGAATTGTATTCTAAGGTTATGAAGGGGTTTGCTGGCATGATTGTCTATTTTAGACCCTTGCTCAACAAAGGAGCTGATTGTGTGTAGTAAATCTGATATAACATTTTGTAACATTAAGAAGTTAATATTTGAAGCTCCTGTTCAACAACAATTTACTGATGGTAGCGTTTGTCATACAACAGTGGGTACCTGTGCATACAGACTAGATGCTGTACTTGCAAGTTACTGTTGAGTAACATTGCATCACGGATTTTGCATCCAATAGCCTGCATTTGATAGAACGCAGATATTCTGTGATCAAGTAAGAAATATTGTCGTGCGTGTGGGGTGTGGAGAAATGTCCTCCTTATGTTTGGGGGTGACAGTTAAGTCTGATCGTAAGCCTCTTGTAGATATATTGTCAGTTACTAAAGCTAAAAAAAATACTGTACGAAAAGCCAGATGGCCACCAAACTGTTGGAGTACAATTTCAGTATTGAGTACATCAACAGCAGGCTGACGGTTTAACTAGGCTTCAAGTTGATTTGGAACACTTTGCCCCTTGCATTGCGTAGTACCCCGAGCCTGCTGGCTTTCAGGAAGGGCCTGAAAACCTGGCTCTTTGCTCTTTAGATTCCCTGCTTTTAACAGTTCCTGCTTTTTTTCGTGGTTGTGTTTGTCTTTTTTGGGGTGTTAATAAAGCGCCGGGACACTCTTTTGAGTAGCCGTGCGCTATAAAAGACAACAAATAACATAACATAACATAACATAATGATATAGGTGATTATACTGCTGGCTCCACAGGGTTCATCATTGGCGATGGTGAGGTAAATGCTATGATTTGTGAAAATGTAGAACAGTGGGTGTGTGAATTATGGCAGCAGCCTCAACAGTGTGTACTGACCTACCCTATCCCTGCTGGGAATGCCAGGGTGGAGGTGCACCATACTGTAGCAGTGGCTGCAGGCAGGAAATGAGAAATTCGGCAACCCCGATTACTTCAGATCCCCCCAGGAGGCAGACTGCTCAGCACAGAGGTGAGATAAGAGGAGTTAGCCTTAAATACAACTGAGGGGCCCAAAGGCAATTACAGATCACATTTAGGAAAGGAGAGAAGCATCAGATCAGTGGAAAACTAATGATTGTGAGAGCCAGTTGGCACTTCTATGTGGGATTAAACTCTATTCCTCTGCATCAGCTGCGTCAACATCATTCCTCTGAGGAGGGATGTGGTGGAGAGGATGGTCTATGCAGGGAAGTCCACCAGTGGCCAGCTCATATGCAACCACGCGTTCACAGAGTCAAATTGGATTACATGAGTGGCTTCTTTGACCAAGGGGAGGAAATGACAAGCACTAATCAACCCATAACCAGCTTAAAAAAACAAGCACTGCTCTCACCAAAAAAGGATTTGATAATGTGTCAGATGGACCTAAAAGTAGACCACGAGAACTGCCTAACTAAAAAACATGGCCAAACGGATTTAAATAGTGGGAATGGCATTAAAGAGATCCAGTCCAAAATACAGAACATAAACTTGAGAGCTGAGCCGCTGAAAATCCAACAATAGATACTGTCAGAGGTAGACCAGAGCACCACCAATGCAATATTTCATCTAAAATATCACACTAAAATCCTCAGGGTGAAATGCAAGGACTTTAAAAAAAGCTCCAGAGGAGACAACACTAGCATTCACAGCCTACGGAAGGGGACAGAAGGGTAATGTGCACCTTTAATGTTTTGAAATATCTTGAACAAGACTCAAGAAACTCAGTAAGGTATTTAAGGAGCTCACAACACTGGAGAAAAGCAACCAGACCAACGAGGAAGAGGAAGGGACGCAGTGATCAAGATGTAGGGCTCCCCTCCCCCTTCCCCAAGGAGCATAAAATGCAGCAAAAGAGATAGGAGAAAGCAATACCATTCAGGGATAGTGATGAACTCCTCTTCCAGGGTTTTTCCACTGCCATGGTGGCAAGGAGAAAGGCATTTAGCCCATAGGCTTCAGTTCAGAGGCACATGGACGTTCCCCAGAGGGATGCAGGAGTACAGACAGGAGACCAATGACACTTTAATGCAGAGGACTGGCCCTCCTGATGAGATGGAAGAAACCCGAAGACAGCAAAGGGGCAGTGAGGCAGGTCCACAAGAAGGAAATTAAGGGGAGGAGGGAGATTTCTCCAAATTGTTCCATATGACTTGCAACCGGAAGGGCCAACACAGGCCCATGTTTCGAGGGAAGTGGTCCACCTTGCAGACTTGGAGGAAGCAAAGGAAGAGTAATCCTGCAATGTGAATTGTCTAAAACAATTCAGGCATACTTTAAAGAAAATGACTCCACCTACACAACAGTAGACAATCACTGTGATGCTTTCAAAGCAAATGTTAGAGAGACAATATTAGCAACAGCAGCACGGAAAAACAGGGAGAAGAGGATCTCAGACAGGCTGAATAGTTGCACAAGAACAATCTCTAAGGGTATAGGAAAGTAGCCGAGCTGCGGGGCTAGCCACAGGAATTTAACACTAACATGGCAAACCGGACCCTCCTACGGCTGAGTGAAACCTTTTATCAGCATGGCAATGAGACTAGAAGATTGCTAGACATGAGACTGTGGGTCCAATGGGGAAAGTGTATGTCAAGCAATTAAGTACTACTGAAGGGGGAGATGATAAAGGATGAAGAGTTAACTTTTTCTTAAATGCTATCATTAAAAGGAGGAAGGCGACTAGCCACAGAATAGTGATTAACTGGGGGAGTGGGATGAGAATCTTTATAAACAGAGTGAGCATCAAGAGATCTTGCAGGCAATAAGGGGCCTAAAGCCAAGCAAGGTCCCAGGCTCAGTCATCTTCAATGTGTCATTCTATGATATATTCAACTCAAACAAGTGGGCCAACGGATCACTTGCCCTCGATGAACGAGGTGTAAATCACCCTAATCACTAAACAAGTAATGCACATAGCCTACTAAACTCACAGAGCTGATTCACAAACGTAAACATACTCTTTTTCGCAATTTACAAACAAATGATTTAATACTGAGTTTATGACTTTGGAGAACCTGCAGTCAGGGCGGAGAACTCTGCGCATAATAAGATAGGCTTATCTTTTGTTACTCGGGCCCTGCGATACCAATATTCTCAGCTCAATTCTTACAAACAGCTGAGCTGTTCCTAGAGCTGCAGAAGCTATTTTATGATACGCAGCATATTAATATCCGACTCAGAGCCCTACATCTCTTTGAATACAACAAGGCCAGGTTTGAGACATTCTTGAGGATTGGTGGCAGGGAATAGGTGCCTCTCATTTCCTACTGACAGATTTAAAGTGGAAATATGGGGCAGCCACAAGCAGAAGATGGTTATGGAAGGGAAGCCTTGCGTTTATGGAAGGGAAGCCTTGCGTTTTTGTCGTTCATTTTTTATTATACTTACATGATGTACGGACCATGTCAGATTTATCAACATAACAAACAATAACCACATGTCTATACTTAAAACTTATAATAAAATGTTGATATGACGTTACTTTTATTCACGGTTGGGCCACAATACCGCTGCTGTTGGGGAAACAGACCGCTGCAGGGCCACATCATTTCCGCTGCCGGGGACTACATCCCCCATCATCCTTCGCAGCGCGCACACCGCGTCTGAAGCGCCAGGAGGCGTTCAAAAAGGGGCTTTTCATTCACGGTTGGGCCACAATACTGCTGCTGTTGGGGAAACTTAGACCGCTGCTGGGCCACATCATCACCGCTGCCAGGGACTACATCATTCTTCGTGGCACGCACGGCGCGCACCGCGTCTGAAGCGGCAGGAGGCCTTCAAGAAGGGGCCAGGGCTCCCGCAGCGCGGGAGCCCGTTACTTTCATTCGCAGTTGAGCCACGATACCGCTGCTGTTGGAGAAACTTGGATTTCTGCTGGGCCACAGCATCGCCACTGCTGGGGACTACACCCCTCATCATACTTTGCGGCGTGCACGCTGTGCATTGAGTCTGAAGCGCCAGGAGGCATTCAAGAAGGGGCCAGGGCTCCCGCAGCGCGGGAGGCCGTTACTTTCATTTGCAGTTGGGCCATGATACCGCTGCTGTTGGGGAAACTTAGATCGCTGCTGGGCCACATCATCGCCACTGCCGGGGACTACACCCCCATCATACTTCGCGGCGCACATGCTGCGCACCGCTTCTGAAGCGCCAGGAGGCATTCAAGAAGGGGCCAGTTACTTTCATTCGCGGTTGGGCCACGATACCGCTGCTGTTGGGGAAACGTAGACCGCTGCTGGGTCACATCATCGCCGCTGCCGGGGACTACATCCCCCATCATCCTTCGTGGCACGCACGCAGATGCCTGTCCGAGCCCGTCAGAGACTGGAAGAGGCTGGGCTGGGTCACCCCTCTAACATCAACTATGGTTAAGTGGAAACAACTATGCAGCCAAGACCAGGGGGGTCTAAAAGCATAAATCCCAAGAAAGTCTGCGTCCATTATCTCATATTTAACCTTGGCGGTGGAAGTATTAAACAAGCATTTACAATGCATTGGTCACAGCATTATTAAAGGTAGAGCTATTGGCATTGCTCATGACATTTTTTCTTTTTTTTAAAAACATAAGTAAATGGTATTGTCATTTACAATGGCAATAGGTGAGCATTAGAGAGTAGTAGAGAGTATTCGCGGACACAGAACCACACACATACACAGACAGAGCCGCGCACACACACACAGACAGAGCCGTGCGCACACACACACACAGACAGAGCCACGCACACACAGACAGAGCCACGCACACACACACAGACAGAGCCACGCACACACAGATAGAGACACGCACACACACAGAGCCACGCACACACAGAGCCACACATACACACACAGACAGAGCCACGCGCACACACACACACACACAGACAGAGCCACGCACACACACAGACAGAGCCACGCAGTTTCCTTCCGCCCCTTTTTACAGCACCGACTGTCATACATTAACTTTGGCATCTTTGGAAGGTAACAAAGTATGTAAATAACACTATTTACAGTTTGGCGAAGCCAGACCTATTTCCGAACAATAAATAGATTTAGGAGTACGGGAAATGAAAAGTAAATGATAAACTAGATATTAAAATATCAGCAAGTTTCCTCGGCAAGAAATTTACTATATCAATAATTTAAACAGTTGAATAACAGTACAGGCCATTTTTTGCTTTCCAAAAGTGCTATATGAAAATTTGGTGCAGCTGAATAAATATTTGACTAAATCATTACTTATAAGATATTCCAAATAAGTTATCTATAAGGAGAGTTTCAAGACTATATGTACTGCAGCCCGAGTCGGCGTTTACTACTAGTGACCTTGACTGGACTAAGTGAAATGGAATTTTACCTTTTGGAATATGCACCAAGAGATGTGGAGGTATACACTGTAGGCTTCACATTCATTTGAATGTTGGTACTTACAGGAAAGTTTAAGTTCTAAATGAAGGGCAGATTTGTAAACTCTGTAATTAAGACCCACAAATTATGAGCCATATTCTATTGTATGTCCAGCCCCGGTGGAAATAAAAAGGATATAATCCTGAGCTATGGTTTAAAAAAAAAAAAAAGAAATTGGCCACTTCTCAATTATAGTATAATACTGGTATGGGCAATATTTATTTATTTTGTAAATGCTTAAGACCTTTTAATGCTTTAATGTAAATGGTAACCTTTTGTAAAATGTTTAGCAAATAGGCTTGCTTTGAAGCCATCACTTCCTATAAAGAAAGAAAGCGAGAAAGAAAAAAAGAAGGAAAGAGAAAGAAAGAAGACAAAAAGAAGGAAACACTGAGTTACACCTTCAAAACTTTTTCACAGTGGGAAGGTTAGAACCATGTGTTTGTTAATAAACTCTTGTCTACATAGAACAGGGAGCTGAACCCAGGGAATTTTGGGAAATTACAGGACTGTAGCTGTAGCATTTTCTGTAATTGAACTCACAAAGTTGACCTGCAAAGATTGCTATAGAATTAAATTACTCTACGCCTCTTTTTTGTTTTCAGATATTTTTCTAAAAGATTGGCATGTTCTAAAAACATAAAAATCAAGATGATAAATCTATTAACTGAAACTCAAATATTTCATAATTCCAGCGGCCCTGTATACATAACATAATTAAATAGAAAAACATTTACCCATCATACATAACCTAATCATACATTCATCAACTATTCAATTTACAAATTGTTCCAATTCATGCAGCCACTTCATCATTGGCTGGTGGTATTATCTATTACTTCACATAAACTTGATAGTACATAGAGGTATAGGCAATAATTGGATTAATTGAAACAATAAACACCCGGTTAAACCTACACTCGGTTCAGAAAATTAATTCTCGCTCGTCTTTTGTGAATAGTTAACATGTACAACAAGCACTGTTATTGCCACCAGGTTTCGGTTGGATAAGACCATTTTTTCATAGGCCTTCTTCACACATAGTTTACATGAAACAGTGTACATGAGATTAGTTTCACCATGGTGAGGATGCCACAAATTCCTACCCTCATTTTCTTAGCTGTACGTATGTCTCATGATACAGCCTGTGTGTCTGAAACCAACTCACCATGGTAAGTCTGAGAGCCCCTGGATTTTAAGAGCTACTTCTCTTTTCAAGATACACTAGTGTGTTATACACCTTTTCATTTATCACTGAGGTGCTTCAAGATGTATGTAATGTAACTAAGCAAAGATGGAACTGAAGGCTGCGTAGTTTCTAACGGCAATACTCGCCTCTGTGTATTTACGTAGCCATATCTCTCAGCTTTTGCTGTCCATCAACTTGCCCCCCTCTATAACCAGAGCCACTGGAATTATGCGGCAGTTAAAGACCAATTTATGTGGCAGGCGAGATTAAACTATGTGGCAAGAAACACCTATTTTGTGGCATATTACAGCACGTCCCGCTGCCGTATTATTTCACTGCTGTCATATTAACACATTATTAACATCTGAGCAAACCTTTCACCTCTGTTACCAATTTCATAACTGAGCACATCAATTGACCACTTAAAGGTGACCAGTTAACCAGGGTCTCCATCTGACTGGCACCAAATGTGGCAACGAGGGGGGTGGGGAGCTCACGCACGCACAAGCGACGAGGGGGGGGAGGGGGTGAGGAGCTCACGCACATACGAGGGAGGGAGGGGGTGAGGAGCTCACGCACATATAACGAGGGGGGGAGGGGGGTGAGGAGCTCCCGCACGCACATGCAACGAAGCGGGAGGGGGTGAGGAGCTTACGCACCAACGAGGGGGGAGGGGTGAGGAGCTCACACACGTACATACAATGAGGGCGGAGGGGGTGAGGAGCTCACGCACGCACATACAATGAGGGGGAGGGGTGAGGAGCTCACGCACATATAACGAGGGGGGTGAGGAGCTCACGCACGTATAACGAGGGGGGTGAGGAGCTCACGCACGCACATGCAACGAAGGGGGAGGGGGTGAAGAGCTTACGCACCAACGAGGGGGGAGGGGGTGAGGAGCTCACGCACGCACATACAATGAGGGGGGAGGAGCTCACGCACATACAACGAGGGAGGTGAGGAGCTGACGCACGCACTTGCAACGAGGGGGGAGGGGGGTGAGGAGCTCACGCACGCACATGCAACGAGGGGGGTGAGGAGCTCACGCACGCAGAAGCAACGAGGGGGGTGAGGAGCTCACGCACGCACAAGCAACGAGGGGGGTGAGGAGCTCACGCACGCACATACAAGGGGGCGAGGGGGGTGAGGACCTCATGCACCAACGAGGGGGTGAGGAGCTCACGCACGCACATACAAAGAGGGGGGTGAGTAGCTCACGCACGCACATGCAACGAGGGGGGTGAGGAGCTCACGCACGCACATCCAACGAGGGGGGTGTGGAGCTCACGCACGCAGAAGCAACGAGGGAGGAGGGGGGTGAGGAGCTCACGCACGCACAAGCAACGAGGGGGGTGAGGAGCTCACGCACGCACATGCAACGAGGGGGGTGAGGAGCTCACGCACATACGAGGGGGGTGAGTAGCTCACGCACGCACATGCAACGAGGAATGGGGAGGGGGAGAAGCTCACGCGCGCACATGCAACGAGGGGGGTTAGGAGCTCACGCACGCAGAAGCAACGAGGGGGGTGAGGAGCTCACGCACGCACAAGCAACGAGGGGGGGTGGTGAGGAGCTCACGCACGCACATGCAACGAGGGGGGTGAGGAGCTCACGCACGCACGCACATACAACTAGGGGGGAGGGCGTGAGGAGCTCACGCACGCACATGCAATGAGGGGGTGAGGAGTTACGCACGCACATGCAACGAGGGGGGGAGGGGGTGAGGAGCTCACGCACTCAGAAGCAATGAGGGGAGTAGGGGCGTGAGGAGCTCACGCACGCACATGCAACGAGGGGGGCGAGGAGCTCACGCACCAATGAGGGGGGGTGGAGAGGAGCTCACGCACCAACGAGGGGGGGAGGGGGTGAGGAGCTCACGCAAGCAACAGCAACGAGGGAGGAGAGGGGGGAGATCACGCAAGCAACAGGGGGGAGGGGGGAGATCACCCATGCAACAGCAACGAGGGTGGGGGAGGGGGGAGATCACACTGGCAACAGCAACGAGGGGGGAGGGGGTTAACAAAACAAGTATTTAAAAAAAATGGCTGCAAGCAGGGAACACGGGCGGAGACGCCAAGAAAGGCACAGGGAGGTAACGAGACGGCAGGGAAGGAAAAGCCCGATTGCCATCCAGCTGGCTTGCCGCCAAGGAGCGGATTGCTTCAGCAGATGAGTGTTTCTGATGTAGCGTGGGAAGGCGCGCCGCGAGTAAGATGTCCTTACTACAACGAGGTGTGTCCTTTTGTTTTCTCTTGTTTTATGAATGAGAGCGAAGCAGTTATGCGAACATCCACATGTCTGTTTTTGACAGTCTTGAAGACGCTTGCATGGTTTCTGGAACGTAAGGCGCACATGTTATAACAAGCAGCACGGCCATCTTTCTCCGAGGCGAGGCAGAAATGCCTCGGAGAAACACACGGTCATTTTAGGATTCGGGGGCGTGTTTTTAGGTTTGAGTGACGGATGACGTCACAGGTAGAAAGAAGCTAAAAAACACACGCCTGAATCCGAAAGAGACGGGGCTTAAAGGGAGTGACACCCCTCTCCTCCAATGGCTGGCCTCCGTTTAGGAAGCCAGCCAATGGAGAAGAGGGGCGAATTCAAGCCCCCTAACTAAAAAACATAAAATCTTCGGACTCCGCCCACTACTACGCAGTGCGACGATCTTCGACCTAAAAAGGAGATAGCTAATGCAGAAAAAGAACTGGGTTTGGGCACGAGCCAAGACTCTGGGGAGAGAATCGTTGTAACTGAGTCCTTGACTATATTTCCTGTACCTCTGGAGCCAAGGGTGATGATAAATACCCAGATAGCAAGGAGTGAAGTTGCTCTGACTGGGGGCGCGGATGGCGTAACAATAGAAACTCCGGTAGACCTGGAAAGGGTATCAAAAGGACCGACTATGGGGTATTTCGGGAAAAAGAGGTCCACTAGAAAAGTTATTAAATGGGTCAAAGGCCCAAAAACGAGTAACTCTATGCTGGGGAATTTTGTGGATAAGAATATTCAATTAACACTGCGGAACATGGTGAAGGAATTATTTAGCTTGTGGTTGGAATTGATACTTACAAGCACTGCTAAAGACATAATTGACACTTTGAACACCTGTGTTGCGGGCATCTTGAATAAATGTGAATGTATTGATTCCTTCCTAAGGGAACAGAGAATTCCGCATGACACCCCAGCCTAATTAGGTTACCCTGGGCTCAATCTGAATCTAGGCCTCATAATGGTGAGAATTACCCTGGTATTCAACCCCAATTGCAATCACGGTTCAGGACAAAATCTAGATCCTTAGATAGAACAGTGGTAGCCCAGGGCCCCCATGTTGGAGGGGGGGATACCCTCCCATGGTGTTCAGACCCCTTTAAACTTGCCACTTAATGGCATGACTCTGGCGACTAGTAGGACCCCTGCCCCACAAGAGAGGAACATAAGACCGAATTGCTGTAAACGTAATCTTTCCCCTGAAGCTACCCCTTTGGTAGCGGTACTTGTAGGGGTACCTCCACTTGGAGACCATGATAATGAATCCATCCTGGCCCTGCTATGAAAAACCAAACATTTGTGTGATCAACGATGTAATGGCAATGCCGAGATTTCAACTCACATTATAATGGCTAGACGGGTGGGGTGGGTCGAAAATTTTCCCAAACAAGTTGACGGTGATTGCATCATTTTTAATTTTAATAAACGTGATATAGCTGGCAGGCTGTTCTGGGATGCTCCTGAGCTGGAGAGGAGGGGGTATTAGGGTTTGCCACTGGGTTTTTTCTATCCCTCAGTAAGTAGATTAAAAGCACCGGCTAGACCTCATATTGAAGCATACTCTAAGAGGTCCCATCAGAGTATTATTCACCCCTCTCGACTGAAAGAGCCTGAGTCCCACCCAGAAAGGTCTTGCTGGAAAGATGCAACAGCCCCACATCTATTATCCTTGCCAACAGGGCCGGAAGAAGGTGGTTTAGTTCTTACAAATAGATTTTCCCCATTGTCTCAGCTTGATGTGAATGATTGACTGGAGGCGTCCCTTGATTGTTCACCTGAACCCAGCCAAGACGCTCAGGCCCTAGATGCAGAAATTGCCCCTAATTGTAAGATCATCAGCTGGAACATAGCGGGTCTTATAACCAAAAGAGACGTTCCAAGTTGGCTGAATTTTATAAAACAATATGACATAATTGGTCTCCAGGAAACTTGGGATAGGGGGGACAACTTTTGGTTGGATGGGTTCAAATCTTATTGCTTACCGGCATGCCCTGCCTTCGCAGGTAGAGCTAAGCGGGGCCTTGTGCTCCTCTTTTCACTAAAGCTTAAAGGGTCTCCAAAGAGGTTGGAAGCGGGTTCCCATAACTGTTTGATAGTAGGGCTAACTACTCCTACTTACCCCAAAACATTATTTGTTCATTTCTATCATTCTGGGGAAAGTGATTTAATGAATCAACATTTATGCTATTTGAAATGTTTATGTTTTTTAGAAGACTATAGGCTGTAGCAATCAATTTTTTATTATATTATACTTATGTGGCGATTTTAAAATTAATTTGTGTGATTCAAATTGTTATGTTGATGATCACTTAGGGCCTGCCCACTCAGTTACACCCCTCTTTGAGCACATGCAACAGGGGGAGGCTTTGGAGGACCTCTTGGCTGGAGCTGATCTCTTCGAACCTAGCTTTAATGATCGAACTGATCGGGTCCCCACGTTTAAAGCCAAGGTGAGGGACACTGTCATTGACTATATATTCGTGTCCCTCCGATGTTAGATAGGGTAGTGTTTTACGACGCTAGGTTGTCGCCCTTCAGTAATCACAACCCAGTAATCTTAGTGCTAGATAAAGATTGTGGTCTTCTGGGAACAGTGGGAAAGAAAGTGGGAGCCAACTGTGTGGTAACAAGTGCTCAGGGGAGGAGGTTCAAATGGTCCAAGGTAATCATTGAATTCTTCCTTGCTGATCTCTGCGAGAAGGCCAAAGAAAACATTGAAAAATGTGTAGATTATACGACCCCAAGGGTTAAGGTTCTTAGAGCCTTTGAAGGTATTTGTGGCCAGATAGCATCCGATTTGACTGTAATATCCAAACCCAGAATAAAAATGGGCGAAAGGTGGTTTGATAACAACTGCTCACGGGCCCACCGAAATCTAGCTCAAGCCCTAAAAAATACTCCTCGAACCAGGGAACAGATAGCCACTGTAAGGAGGCAGTATAAGTCTGCGGTCCATACACAGAAAAACAAGATTAAAGAGGAGGCCTGGAATGCAATGTTATATGCTGAAGTCCTAAAGGATAGTTTGAGATTCTGGGCTATTGTTAATGCACCTTTTTTTCCGGCATAGAGAATGACGCTCTGGAAAGTACATTACAGAGGTGCAGTGGCTCTCTCATTTTGAGGCAATCTATGGTTCTAATGTGACCCTGGACCCTTTCCGTAGCTTAGAAAATGAAAGGGTTTTACCTCGGTTGGTCTTTAAGGAGGAGGGTACTGAAAGGGCAATAATAGAGACATCTAGTAATAAAGCACCTGGCCCTGATTGTGTCCCTGCAGATCTGTATAAATGTGACCCTAAATTCTGGGCTAAGATATTAACAAACGTTTTTAATGCTTCAGGTGGTCAGGGGTTTTCTGTATCTTGGTCCCTGTCGACAATTATACCAGTTTTTCAAAAGGGACAGAGAGGGGATCCACGGTGTTACAGACCAATATCATTGATCGATTCTGCAGTCAAAATCTTAGGCAAAGTGATCCTAGCTAAAGTCATGGACTGGGCGAACGACAATGAGGTTTTATCCAATCTACAATACAGTTTTAGACAAGGTAGAAGCACTATGGATCAGTTACTTAATCTATATTTATTAATAAGCAAATATACCATAGCCAAAGAAGGTTCCCTGCAGATGGCTTTCATGGACCTCTCCTCAGCGTTCGATCTGGTTAACAGAATGAAGCTGTGGACTATATTGCTTAATATAGGCATTGATCCTTGCCTAGTTTATTTTCTGGCAGATCTACACCAGGATCCCTCAGCAACAGTTAGGTTCACTCAGGATGGTAAATGCACAAGGCATTTTAAACCAGGTAGAGGCATCCGACAGGGGTGTATATTGCACCACTACGTTTTACCCCTTATATTAATGCACTAGATAAAACCTTACATCAGGCAAGCTTGGACATTCCGCGTGTAGGAGAAAGGACTATTCAGGTTCTTCTATAAGTGGACGACGCTGTGTTATTAGCTCGTACAGCTATAGGCCTCCAGAGGCTTCTGGATGCCTTTGGGCCTATATGAAGTCCTTGGACTTGATAGTGAACATCTTGAAATCATATGTCATGTCAATGGGTCAACAGAAAAGCAAAATTGGTTTTCTGTAATGTAGCATAGGTGTCCATGGTGACCTCCTTCACTTTTTAGGGGTTCTTATTTGATGATAGATGTTCCTGGGTCCACCAACAGAAAGCTAAAAAAACAAGCATTGGAAATGCAATAGGTCTCGCATTAGGAAAGTTTGACTTTTTATTTATGTGTTGGTTTTGAAAATAGCAAAATTAATACCTTTGTCAGTTACAATGTCAATAGTTTTAACTTTCGCAAATGTGACACCTATAGCATTTGTAATGCAATGTGTGTTGTATTTACGTGACTTAGATGTATTGATATTACAAATAACAATGGCTTTTAATTTTGTAAATAATTATTACTTAAATAAAATTTATTGTAATTTATAATGGCAATAGCTTAAACGTTTGTAAATAACTTTTGTGAAGATTATGTTCAGTGTATTTTATTGTGACGAAAATCCAAGAACATTGCATTTGCACCTACACACACACAGAGCCACACACACACACACACACACATATATAGATGTGGTGGTGGTGGATCTGGGGGATATGGTGGTGGTGGTGGTGGTGGTGGTGGTGGTGGTGGTGATGGTGGATGTGGTGGTGGTGGATGATGTGGTGGTGGATGTGGTGGTGGATGTGGTGGTGGAAGTGATGGTGGTGGGTGTGGTGGATGCGGTGGTGGTGGATGCGGTGGTGGTGGTGGATGCGGTGGTGGTGGATGCGGTGGTGGTGGATGCGGTGGTGGTGGATGCGGTGGTGGTGGATGCGGTGGTGGTGGATGTGGTGGTGGTGGATGTGGTGGTGGATGTGGTGGTGGATGTGGTGGATGCGGTGGATGTGGTGGTGGACGTGGTGGTCGGTGTGGTGGTGGATTTTGTAGGTGTGGTGGATGTGGTGGTGGATGCAGTGGTGGTGGATGTGGTGGATGTGGTGGTGGTGGATGTGGTGGTGGTGGATGTGGTGGTGGTGGATGCAGTGGTGGTGGATGCAGTGGTGGTGGATGCAGTGGTGGTGGATGCAGTGGTGGTGGATGCAGTGGTGGTGGATGCAGTGGTGGTGAATGTGGTGGATGTGGTGGTGGATGCAGTGGTGGTGGATGTGATGGATGTGGTGGTGGTGGATGTGGTGGTGGTGGATGTGGTGGTGGTGGATGTGGCGGTGATGGATGTGGCGGTGGTGGATGTCATGGTGGATGTCGAGGCGATGGTGGATGTGGTGGTGGATGTGGTGGATGCGTTGGATGTGGTGGATGTGGATGTGGTGGATGTGGTGGTGGTGGATGTGGTGGTGGTTGCGGTGGTGGTGGAAGTGGTGTTGGATGTGGTGGTGGGTGTGGTGGATGTGGTGGTGGTGGATGCGGTGGTGGTGGTGGATGCGGTGGTGGTGGATGTGGTGGATGTGGTGGTGGATGTGGTGGATGTGGTAGGTGTGGTGGTGGATGCAGTGGTGGTGGATGCAGTGGTGGTGCATGTGGTGGATGTGGTGGTGGTGGATGTGGTGGTGGTGGATGTGGTGGTGGTGGATGTGGTGGTGGATGTGGTGGTGGATGTGGTGGATGTGGTGGTGGATGTGGCGGTGGATGTCATGGTGGATGTCGAGGCGATGGTGGATGTGGTAGTGGATGTGGTGATGGATGATGTGGTGGATGTGGTGGATGTAATCAGCCCAAACAATACTAATGTAATTTGCAATCCACATCCAATAAAAAAGCATCTTGAAAAGTAAGTTCCAATGCTGTGGAAGTTGTCAACAAAATACATGTTTTAGCAGTGATAATCTTAACAGTTGTGCTAATGTCATCTTTTATATAGTGTACCTATCGCCTGGTACCAAACTGCAAAGTATACAATGTTGTCTCCGGACTGCAGACTCCTTGTCGCATCCTTCTCGCTTTGAATAAATGTAAGGTGTAAGCACATTACAAAGTGATTGCTTGAGAAAAATAGTCTTAAGGCTTTAAAATACAGAATTGACCCCATAAGCAACTTTAGAAATTGCCTAAGAGTAAATTTGCAAAGGAGGAAGCCTGTGGTGGTGGGACACGGAATAATAGTGTGTAGCTGTGCTAAGCTGTAAAGATGGTTATAATCTTTCTAACCAGCATATGTTTTGTATTGCCACATTTGTCTGTAAAGGTTCTCAACCGCAAACGCATGCCAAGGGACAGTGGAAGGGGGTGGGGGTGTAAGAGGGAAGGAAATGACAACGTTGATAGAGTTTTCTATAATTAATGTAATTTAAACCTTTTGAGTTTTGATGAAGGTTACATCGCAAAGAATAAATAAACCAGCCAGGCGTGTTTTCTGGTGTAGCTGCAATGAAGCAACTCCACGGAGAGGGGAGAGGGCCAGAGAGAGAACAGAAGTAGCCTACAAGGAATTTACCTTGCACTTTATTCAAATAGTTCTAGTAAATCAGCCCTTTAAAAAATGCTTAAAGCACAGCTTTAACTCTTTGTTTCTGGGAAATGCAACAGAAACGGAAGCACCACTTAAAGTAAGGCACAGCAGATCTCAAACATTTATTTCAACTAGGGGCAATGCTGGCTGCCTTCAACTTGTTACAGCTACGTTCACACAAATGCAATCAGCAGGAGGGAAGGCACGGTGATTAGAAGAGGCGAGACGGCTCCCCGGAATTCCAGGTCAGACGAGCAGCTCTTTAAGGGAGTTAGAAAGATACAAGCGTTTTAAGTTCTAAACAATTAAGATTACAGCAGAAATCGCACACACATGCATAGAAGGGGAGAGCAGTGGGAGAATTAACAAGTCAAATAAGGAGACACGGCCGGCCAAGCGGATGTAAACTGAAAGCACGGCCGGCCGGCCGTGAAAGCCAAGCAAAACAAGTCAAATAAGGAGACACGGCAGGGACAGTGGAAGGGGGTGGGGGTGTAAGAGGGAAGGAAATGACAACGTTGATAGAGTTTTCTATAATTAATGTAATTTAAACCTTTTGAGTTTTGATGAAGGTTACAGCGCAAAGAATAAATAAACCAGCCAGGCGTGTTTTCTGGTGTAGCTGCAATGAAGCAACTCCACGGAGAGGGGAGAGGGGAGGGGGGGGGGGCCGAGAGAGAACAGAAGTAGCCTACAAGGAATTTACCTTGCACTTTATTCAAATAGTTCTAGTAAATCAGCCCTTTAAAAAATGCTTAAAGCACAGCTTTAACTCTTTGTTTCTGGGAAACGCAACCGAAACCGAAGCACCACTTAAAGTAAGGCACAGCAGATCTCAAACATTTATTTCAACTAGGGGCAATGCTGGCTGCCTTCAACTTGTTACAGCTACGTTCACACAAATGCAATCAGCAGGAGGGCAGGCACGGTGATTAGAAGAGGCGAGACGGCTCCCCGGAATTCCAGGTCAGACGAGCAGCTCTTTAAGGGAGTTAGAAAGATACAAGCGTTTTAAGTTCTAAACAATTAAGATTACAGCAGAAATCGCACACACAGGCATAGAAGGGGAGAGCAGTGGGAGAATTAACAAGTCAAATAAGGAGACACGGCCGGCCAAGCGGATGTAAACTGAAAGCACGGCCGGCCGGCCGTGAAAGCCAAGCAAAACAAGTCAAATAAGGAGACACGGCCGGCCAAGCGGATGTAAACTGAAAGCACGGCCGGCCGGCCGTGAAAGCCTTTGATCCGGCAGGGGGTGGAGCGGCACCAAGCTGGGCAACAGATGGCTGGCGATTTGATGCTGTGCACGCGCATTTTAGGTCTATGCGCTTGCGCATTGACCTAAAAGCGCACGGGCACAGCACCAAATCGCCAGTTAGTTAAACTTTGTTTAAAGCCCTATAGTCTCGCTTCTCTCAATGCGCATGCGCATTGATAGGTCACGAGACCTAAAAACGTAGTAGTTAGATCAACAACAGCTTTACTAGGATTTGCACAGCGTTTGGGGGCTAGGCCTCTTGAAGTCATGCTTAACATATATAGATCCAAATGCCTGACTATTGCTATGTATGGCTCTGCCATTAGGGGGTTATAAACAGCTGGAAGGGGTGCAGACAGCAGAACATAGATGTTTACGTACTCTTCTGTCCGTACCTCAATCAACCCCAACTTTTGTTATCCATCAGGAACTGGGGCTGGGTTATGTGTCTGATTTGTTGGGATTAGCCCGCTGGTCTGCTGGCTTAAAACCTGTCTTAACCCAGATTTAACTCTGAACCATCAGATCATGTGGGACTGTGTTACCTTGGATAAAGTCAGTAGTATTTCGTGGTTGTCCTACGTTAAGTCTATGTTTCTTAAACTGGGGCGCCCTGAACTTGTTATTGCCCTGGACAGGATCAAAAAGGAAGACGTGAAGTGGGTTAAATCTCAATTTTTTAACATTTCGATGATTTATTTATTTATTTATTTTCACATTTGTAGAGCGCTCTGTTACCCGGAGGTGTCCTGGCGCTGGCTGCTAGTGCTAAGATGAGTGTGTGCGCTTAGTGGGTGAAAAGCCAGGTTTTGAGCTCTCTCCTGAACAGCATCAGGTCCTGAGATTGTCTAAGCCTGAGCGGGAGATTATTCCAGGCCTCGGCAGCCCCAAGGGAGAAGCTTCTGCCTCCCCAGCGAGCTCTTTTAGTTCTGGGGACCGTGACCAGGGCCTGTTCCCCTGATCTCAGCGTTCTTGTCGGTGTATGCCATCGGAAAAGCAGTTTCATATATCTGGGGCCCATTTCATGTAGGGCTTTGAAAACTATGCATAATGCCTTAAAAACATAAGATTTTTGAAAGCGAAGAGCTGGAGTTTCTAACGGCAATACTCGCCTCTGTGTATTTACGTAGCCATATCTCTCAGCTTTTGCTGTCCATCAACTTGCCCCCCTCTATAACCAGAGCCACTGGAATTATGCGGCAGTTAAAGACCAATTTATGTGGCAGGCGAGATTAAACTATGTGGCAAGAAACACCTATTTTGTGGCATATTACAGCACGTCCCGCTGCCGTATTATTTCACTGCTGTCATATTAACACATTATTAACATCTGAGCAAACCTTTCACCTCTGTTACCAATTTCATAACTGAGCACATCAATTGGCGACTTAAAGGTGACCAGTTAACCAGGGTCTCCATCTGACTGGCACCAAATATGGCAACGAGGGGGGTGGGGAGGTCACGCACGCACAAGCGACGAGGGGGGGAGGGGGCGAGGAGCTCCCGCACGCACATACGAGGGAGGGAGGGGATGAGGAGCTCACGCACATATAACGAGGGGGGCGAGGGGGGTGAGGAGCTCACGCACGCACATGCAACGAAGCGGGAGGGGGTGAGGAGCTTACGCACCAATGAGGGGGGAGGGGTGAGGAGCTCACACACGCACATACAATGAGGGCGGAGGGGAGTGAGGAGCTCACGCACGCACATACAATGAGGGGGGAGGGGTGAGGAGCTCACGCACATATAACGAGGGGGTGAGGATCTCACGCATGCACGCACATGCAACGAAGGGGGAGGGGGTGAAGAGCTTACGCACCAACGAGGGGGTGAGGAGCTCACGCACATACAACCAGGGGGGAGGAGCTCACGCACATACAATGAGGAGGGTGAGGAGCTGACGCACGCACTTGCAACGAGGGGGGTGAGGAGCTCACGCACGCACATGCAACGAGGGTGGTGAGGAGCTCACGCATGCAAAAGCAACGAGGGGGGTGAGGAGCTCACGCACGCACAAGCAACGAGGGGGGTGAGGAACGCACGCACATGCAACGAGGGGGGTGAGGAGCTCACGCACGCACATACAAGGGGGTGACGGGGGTGAGGACCTCATGCACCAACGAGGGGGTGAGGAGCTCACGCACACACATACGAGGGGGAGAGGGGTGAGGAGCTCACGCACGCACATGCAACGAGGGGGGTGAGGAGCTCACGCACGCACATCCAACGAGGGGGGTGAGGAGGTCACGCACGCAGGAGCAACGAGGGAGGAGGGGGTGAGGAGCTCACGCATGCACAAGCAACGAGGGGGGTGAGGAGCTCACGCACGCACATGCAACGAGGGGGGTGAGTAGCTCACGCACGCATATGCAACGAGGAATGGGGAGGGGGAGGAGCTCACGCACGCACATGCAACGAGGGGGGTTAGGAGCTCACGCACGCAGAAGCAACGAGGGGGTTGAGGAGCTCACGCACGCGCAAGCAATGAGGGGGGGTGGTGAGGAGCTCACGCACGCACATGCAACGAGGGGGGTGAGGAGCTCATGCACGCACATACAACTAGGGGGGGAGGGGGTGAGGAGCTCACGCACATACAATGAGGGGGGAGAGGAGCTCACGCACGCACATGCAACGAGGGGGGAGGGAGGTGAGGAGCTCACGCACGCAGAAGAAATGAGGGGGGAGAGGGGTGAGGAGCTCACGCACGCACATGCAACGAGGGGAGAGGGGGAGAGGAGCTCACGCACCAACGAGGGGGTGAGGGGGTGAGGAACTCACGCACGCACATGCAACGAGGGGGGTGAGGAGGTCACACACGCACAAGTAACGACGGGGGTGAGGAGCTCACGCACGCACATGCAACGTGGGGTTGAGGAGCTCACGCACATATAACGAGGGGGACGCGGAGCTCACGCACGCACATGCAACGAAGCGGGAGGGGGTGAGGAGCTTACGCACCAACGAGGGGGTGAGGAGCTCACACACGCACATACAATGAGGGCGGAGGGGGGTGAGGAGCTCATGAAAAAAGAGAGTACTCCCAAATATTTTGAGGCCCAGAGGGGGGAGACAAACCATGCAACAAGGAGACAGAACCTCTTGAAGGGCCTATATTTCTTTCAACATTGAATATATCCTAAATGTTTAGTCAAAAGATGCCAAAAAAAGATCTTTGAAATGTTATTCAAACATGGAAAAATTTTATTAGACTATTTTGTCATTTTTTTTATAATAAAAATGTTTTTTAAAGACTCATATATAAAAAATACATTGCATTATCATTTCACAAATCAACATTTTACATACATTTGGTGATGGTCCTATCATACCAAAAATGCCCTCTAGTAGCAATTGATCCTATTGATCAGAGACACAAAAACACACATTTGTCACACAATATCAAAATATAATAATGAACATACCTAACAAATACAGCTAAACAAAATTATACAAGACATTGACTAACATAAGTGGTAGCTCTAAGGTGTATTTGAGAGGGTACGTATAGGAACCTAGATGGAGTGGTTCTGTTGGTTATGATGTACTTGACCAAAGCGTATCCAAGACAGGGGTGTTGGGCCGACGTACGTTTCGGTGGAAAGCCACCTTCCTCAGGGCCAAAGACAAAAGACTAACAGGCAAGTGACACAAAATCTTTAAAATATGAGGGCAACATACAAAATTCTATGTTTTGAAGAGGCTGCATATATAAATGTTTAAGATTCTTGCTGGACTTTTTTGAAGTGTGTGCTCAGAATGAGAGGCCCATGCCTCAAGATTTCCTTAATTTTTTGGAGCCACCCGGGGCGTTTTCTCAGGGCAGTGAGGTAGTTTCTGTTAGGAAGTACACGATGTATTGTCAGTAAAACTTTAGGGAGCTTCGTTTAGGGCGCCATGATCTGATTAGTAACGTTGTGTTTCTTGCATGCAGCGCTTCCAAGGGTTCAGTTCTTCAATAGGTGGATGACCGTGTCTTCTTCTAAACGAGCTACTGCCACGACCGGGGGTTCTGTGGAAAAAGTTCCGCTGACTTTTTCCACAGAACCCCCGGTCGTGGCAGTAGCTCGTTTAGAAGAAGACACGGTCATCCACCTATTGAAGAACTGAACCCTTGGAAGCGCTGCATGCAAGAAACACAACGTTACTAATCAGATCATGGCGCCCTAAACGAAGCTCCCTAAAGTTTTACTGACAATACATCGTGTACTTCCTAACAGAAACTACCTCACTGCCCTGAGAAAACGCCCCGGGTGGCTCCAAAAAATTAAGGAAATCTTGAGGCATGGGCCTCTCATTCTGAGCACACACTTCAAAAAAGTCCAGCAAGAATCTTAAACATTTATATATGCAGCCTCTTCAAAACATAGAATTTTGTATGTTGCCCTCATATTTTAAAGATTTTGTGTCACTTGCCTGTTAGTCTTTTGTCTTTGGCCCTGAGGAAGGTGGCTTTCCACCGAAACGTACGTCGGCCCAACACCCCTGTCTTGGATACGCTTTGGTCAAGTACATCATAACCAACAGAACCACTCCATCTAGGTTCCTATACGTACCCTCTCAAATACACCTTAGAGCTACCACTTATGTTAGTCAATGTCTTGTATAATTTTGTTTAGCTGTATTTGTTAGGTATGTTCATTATTATATTTTGATATTGTGTGACAAATGTGTGTTTTTGTGTCTCTGATCAATAGGATCAATTGCTACTAGAGGGCATTTTTGGTATGATAGGACCATCACCAAATGTATGTAAAATGTTGATTTGTGAAATGATAATGCAATGTATTTTTTATATATGAGTCTTTAAAAAAAAATTTTATTATAAAAAAAATGACAAAATAGTCTAATAAAAATTTTCCATGTTTGAATAACATTTCAAAGATCTTTTTTTGGCATCTTTTGACTAAACATTTAGGATATATTCAATGTTGAAAGAAATATAGGCCCTTCAAGAGGTTCTGTCTCCTTGTTGCAGGGGGTGAGGAGCTCACGCACGCACATACAATGAGGGGGGAGGGGTGAGGAGCTCACGCACATATAACGAGGGGGGTGAGGATCTCACGCACGCACATGCAACGAAGGGGGAGGGGGTGAAGAGCTTACGCACCAACGAGGGGGGAGGGGGTGAGGAGCTCACGCACGCACATACAACGAGGGGGGAGGAGCTCACGCACATACAACGAGGGGGGTGAGGAGCTGGCGCACGCACTTGCAACGAGGGGGTGAGGAGCTCACGCACGCACATGCAACGAGGGGGGTGAGGAGCTCACGCACGCAGAAGCAACGAGGGGGGTGAGGAGCTCACGCACGCACAAGCAACGAGGGGGGTGAGGAACGCACGCACATGCAACGAGGGGGGTGAGGAGCTCACGCACGCACATACAAGGGGGCGAGGGGGGTGAGGACCTCATGCACCAACGAGGGGGTGAGGAGCTCACGCACGCACATACAACGAGGGGGAATGGGGGTGAGGAGCTCACGCACGCACATGCAACGAGGGGGGTGAGGAGCTCACCGCGCACATCCAACGAGGGGGGTGAGGAGCTCACGCACGCAGAAGCAACGAGGGAGGAGGGGGGTGAGGAGCTCACGCACGCACAAGCAACGAGGGGGAGAGGGGGTGAGGAGCTCACGCACGCACATGCAACAAGGGGGGTGAGGAGCTCACGCACATACAACGAGGGGGGTGAGTAGCTCACGCACATACAATGAGGGGGGTTAGGAGCTCACGCACGCACATGCAACGAGGGGGGAGGGAGGTGAGGAGCTCACGCACGCAGAAGAAATGAGGGATGAGGGGGGAGAGGGGTGAGGAGCTCACGCACGCACATGCAACGAGGGGGGAGGGGGAGAGGAGCTCACGCACCAACGAGGGGGGGTGGGGGTGAGGAACTCACGCACGCACATGCAACGAGGGGGGTGAGGAGCTCACACACGCACAAGTAACAACGGGGGTGAGGAGCTCACGCACGCACATGCAACGTGGGGGGTGAGGAGCTCACGCACATATAACGAGGGGGGCGCGGAGCTCACGCACGCACATGCAACGAAGTGGGAGGGGGTGAGGAGCTTACGCACCGAGGGGGGAGGGGGTGAGGAGCTCACACACGCACATACAATGAGGGCGGAGGGGGGTGAGAAGCTCACGCACGCACATACAATGAGGGGGGAGGGGTGAGGAGCTCACGCACATATAACGAGGGGGGTGAGGATCTCACGCACGCACATGCAACGAAGGGGGAGGGGGTGAAGAGCTTACGCACCAACGAGGGGGGAGGGGGTGAGGAGCTCACGCACGCACATACAACGAGGGGGGAGGAGCTCACGCACATACAACGAGGGGGGTGAGGAGCTGACGCACGCACTTGCAACGAGGGGGGTGAGGAGCTCACACACGCACATGCAACGAGGGGGGTGAGGAGCTCACGCACGCAGAAGCAACGAGGGGGGTGAGGAGCTCACGCACGCACAAGCAACGAGGGGGGTGAGGAACGCACGCACATGCAACGAGGGGGGTGAGGAGCTCACGCACGCACATACAAGGGGGCGAGGGGGGTGAGGACCTCATGCACCAACGAGGGGGTGAGGAGCTCACGCACGCACATACAACGAGGGGGAATGGGGGTGAGGAGCTCACGCACGCACATGCAACGAGGGGGGTGAGGAGCTCACCGCGCACATCCAACGAGGGGGGTGAGGAGCTCACGCACGCAGAAGCAACGAGGAAGGAGGGGGGTGAGGAGCTCACGCATGCACAAGCAACGAGGGGGAGAGGGGGTGAGGAGCTCACGCACGCACATGCAACAAGGGGGGTGAGGAGCTCACGCACATACAACGAAGGGGGTGAGTAGCTCACGCACATACAATGAGGGGGGTTAGGAGCTCACGCACGCAGAAGCAACGAGGGGGGTGAGGAGCTCACGCACGCACAAGCAACGAGGGGGGTGGTGAGGAGCTCACGCACGCACATGCAACGAGGGGGGTGAGGAGCTCACGCACGCACATACAACTAGGGGGGAGGGGGGAGGAGCTCACGCACATACGAGGGGGGTGAGGAGTTACGCACGCACATGCAACGAGGGGGGAGGGAGGTGAGGAGCTCACGCACGCAGAAGCAATGAGGGGGTAGAGGGGTGAGGAGCTCACGCACGCACATGCAACGAGGGGGGAGGGGGAGAGGAGCTCACGCACCAACGAGGGGCCAGGAGCTCATGCACCAATGAGGGGGGAGGGGTGAGGAGCTCACGCACGCACATGCAACGAGGGGGGTGAGGAGCTCACGCACGCAGAAGCAAGAATGGGGGTGATGAGCTCACACACGCACAAGTAACGACGGGGGTGAGGAGCTCACGCACGAACATGCAACGTGGGGGGTGAGGAGCTCACGCACATACGAGGGGGGGAGGGGGCGAGGAGCTCATGCACCAAGGAGGGGGTGAGGAGCTCACGCACGCACATACAACGAGGGGGGAGGGGGGTGAGGAGCTCACGCACTCAGAAGCAATGAGGGGGGTAGGGGCGTGAGGAGCTCACGCACGTACATGCAACGAGTGGGGGCGTGGAGCTCATGCACCAATGAGGGGGGGTGAGGAGCTCATGCACCAACGAGGGGGGGAGGAGCTCACGCAAGCAACAGCAACGAGGGAGGAGAGGGGGGAGATCACGCAAGCAACAGCAACGAGGGGGGAGGGGGTTAACAAAACAAGTATTTAAAAAAAAAATGGCTGCAAGCAGGGAACACAGACGGAGACGCCAAGAAAGGCACAGGGAGGTAACGAGACGGCAGGGAAGGAAAAGCCCCGATTGCCATCCAGCTGGCTTGCCGCCAAGGAGCGGATTGCTTCAGCAGATGAGTGTTTCTGAGGTAGCGTGGGAAGGCGCGCCGCGAGTAAGATGTCTTTACTACAACGAGGTGTGTCCTTTTGTTTTCTCTTGTTTTATGAATGAGAGCGAAGCAGTTATGCGAACATCCACATGTCTGTTTTTGACAGTCTTGAAGACGCTTGCATGGTTTCTGGAACGTAAGGCGCACATGTTATAACAAGCAGCACGGCCATCTTTCTCCGAGGCGAGGCAGAAATGCCTCGGAGAAACACACGGTCATTTTAGGATTCGGGGGCGTGTTTTTAGGTTTAAGTGACGGATGACGTCACAGGTAGAAAGAAGCTAAAAAACACACCCCTGAATCCGAAAGAGACGGGGCTTAAAGGGAGTGACGCCCCTCTCCTCCCCTTTCACTGGTCCGTAGCCTTGCCACCTCTGACCGTGCTGGTCTCTCCCCTGCTCCTTCACAATCTTTCTGTCATTCTCTGAATGACTATTTCATCAATAAAATAATCACCATTAAGGCCAACATCCCGATCGTGCCCCATCTTGACGTGCCGGATCATTCCCCCCTCTCCCCCTCTGTTTTGGACCACTTCAAACCCATTACACCAGAGCTCTTTCTTGACCTTTTGGCTAAGGTCAAGTCTGGCTCCCCGGCAGACTGTGCTCCTGCCCGTATTCATAGAACCCTTTACACTAGTTGCCCTACCCCCCCCCTAACCTTTCTCAATTCTTGTTTGGCTTTGGGTTCTGTCCCTTCTTCTTTTAAGTCTGCCATCGTGCTTCCTATCCTGAAGAAAGCTGGCCTGGATCCCTCCCTTCCATCGAATTTTAGGCCGATCTCCCTTCTTCCCTATCTAGGGAAAATTCTTGAGAGCTACGTGACATCTTGTCTCTCATCCTACATAGAGGAGAATAACATCCTGGCCTCTCATCAGGCTGGCTTTCGTCCCGGCCACTCAACTGAGGGTGTGGTCCTTGCGGTCCTGGACGAACTGAAGGGCAAGGCCGATAGTAATCTTCCCCAGGCCTTAGTCCTTTTGGATTTGTCCGCTGCGTTTGACACGGTCGATCATGCCATCCTTCTTGACCGTGTCAGCGCAGCGGGCATCCAGGGCTCTGCCCTTTCCTGGATCGCGTCCTTCCTTCAGGGACGATCGCAGGCTGTTCACCTCTCTGACTTCTCTGCACCCCCCCTCCCTGTCACATGTGGGGTACCCCAAGGCTCTTCTCTTTCCCCTCTTCTTTTTAATCTCTATATCCGCCCTCTTATCACCTCGCTTCTTGAGCTGGGGGTCTCGGTGTATAACTACGCAGATGACCTCCAGCTCGTCTTTGATCTATCTTCCCCCACTTACTCCCTTCCTAAGCTCAGCTCTACTCTTGTCTTTATTTCCCAGTGGATGAGCTTCAATCACTTGAAGCTCAACCCGGACAAGACAGAGCTCGTTCTCACTGATGGCCCCTCTAATCCTTGGTCTTCAGCCCATTGGCCCCTTTCTTTTGGTTCCCTTCCTGCCCCTGTCCCCTCTGTCCGGACCTTGGGCATCAAGATCAGCAATGATCTTTCTATGCATGCGCACATCAGTTCTGTTGTATCCTCTTGTTTCCTTTCCCTCCGCCTCATCCGCAAAATTTCCCGGTTTTTTTCTGTTGATGCCCTCAAAGTCATCATCACTGCCCTCATCACATCCCGCCTGGATTATGGTAATGGCCTGTATGTAGGCATTCCTGCCTACGAGACTCGTCGTCTCCAGGCCATCCAGAACCAGGCGGCCCGTCTTGTTCTTCGTCTTCCTAAGTTTTCCCATATCACCCCTGCCCTCAAAACCCTTCACTGGCTCCCCGTTCATTTCAGGTCCCAGTTCAAACTTGCTTGTTTGGCCTTTCGGGCGCACGCCCGCTCCGCTCCTCTTTTCATTAATTCGCTGATCTCCTCTCACGCCCCTAGTCGCTCTCTCCGGTCTTCTTCCCTCTCTCTTCTTCACGTCCCCCGCTTCCGCAAATCCCGCACTGGTGGCACCCGCTTCTCTGTGCGGGCTCCTCAGATTTGGAACACTCTCCCTCTTTCTATTCGCTCCATCCCCTTTTTTTCTCACTTTCGCAAAGCTCTTAAAACTTTCTTCTTTCTTCAGGCTTTTCCTGGCTAAATTCCCTTCCGTGTCCTCTTGGTAGATATGGATGTGATCCTCAGCGCCAGGAAGCCGCTTGGCCGCAGTGCGCTCTATAAGTTATTTTTTCATTTCATTTCATTTCATTTCAATGGCTGGCCTCCGTTTAGGAAGCCAGCCAATGGAGAAGAGGGGCGAGTTCAAGCCCCCTAACTAAAAAACATAAAATCTTCGGACTCCGCCCACTGCTACGCAGTGCGACGATCCTCGACCTAAAAAGGAGATAGCTAATGCAGAAAAAGAACTGGGTTTGGGCACGAGCCAAGACTCTGGGGAGAGAATCGTTGTAACTGGGCCCTTGACTAAATTTCCTGTACCTCTGGAGCCAAGGGTGATGATAAATACCCAGATAGCAAGGAGTGAAGTTGCTCTGACTGGGGGCGCGGATGGCGTAACAATAGAAACTCCGGTAGACCTGGAAAGGGTATCAAAAGGACCGACTATGGGGCATTTCGGGAAAAAGAGGTCCACTAGAAAAGTTATTAAATGGGTCAAAGGCCCAAAAACGAGAAACTCTATGCTGGGGAATTTTGTGGATAAGAATATTCAATTAACACTGCGGAACATGGTGAAGGAATTATTTAGCTTGTGGCTGGAATTGATACTTACAAGCACTGCTAAAGACATAATTGACACTTTGAACACCTGTGTTGCGGGCATCTTGAATAAATGTGAATGTATTGATTCCTTCCTAAGGGAACAGAGAATTCCGCATGACACCCCCAGCCTAATTAGGTTACCCTAGGCTCAATCTGAGTCTAGGCCTCATAATGGTGAGAATTACCCTGGTATTCAACCCCAATTGCAATCACGGTTCAGGACAAAATCTAGATCCTTAGATAGAACAGTGGTAGCCCAGGGCCCCAATGTTGGGGGGGGGGATACCCTCCCATGGTGTTCAGACCCCTTTAAACTTGCCACTTAATGGCATGACTCTGGCGACTAGTAGGACCCCTGCCCCACAAGAGAGGAACATAAGACCGAATTGCTGTAAACGTAATCTTTCCCCTGAAGCTACCCCTTTGGTAGCGGTACTTGTAGGGGTACCGCCACTTGGAGACCATGATAATGAATCCATCCTGGCCCTGCTATGAAAAACCAAACATTTGTGTGATCAACGATGTAATGGCAATGCCGAGATTTCAACTCACATTATAATGGCTAGACGGGTGGGGTGGGGTGGGTCGGAAATTGTCCCAAACAAGTTGACGGTGATTGCATCATTTTTAATTTTAATAAACGTGATATAGCTGGCAGGCTGTTCTGGGATGCTCCTGAGCTGGAGAGGAGGGGGTATTAGGGCTTTGCCACTGGGTTTTTTCTATCCCTCAGTAAGTAGATTAAAAGCACCGGCTAGACCTCATATTGAAGCATACTCTAAGATGTCCCATCAGAGTATTATTCACCCCTCTCGACTTAAAGAGCCTGAGTCCCACCCAGAAAGGTCTTGCTGGAGAGATGCAACAGCCCCACATCTATTATCCTTGCCAACAGGGCAGGAAGCAGGTGGTTTAGTTCTTACAAATAGATTTTCCCCATTGTCCCAGCTTGATGTGAATGATTGACTGGAGGCGTCCCTTGATTGTTCACCTGAACCCAGCCAAGACGCTCAGGCCCTAGATGCAGAAATTGCCCCTAATTGTAAGATCATCAGCTGGAACATAGCGGGTCTTATAACCAAAAGAGACGATCCAAGTTGGCTGAATTTTATAAAACAATATGACATAATTGGTCTCCAGGAAACTTGGGATAGGGGGGACAACTTTTGGTTGGATGGGTTCAAATCTTATTGCTTACCGGCACGCCCTGCCCTCGCAGGTAGAGCTAAGCGGGGCCTTGTGCTCCTCTTTTTACTAAAGCTTAAAGGGTCTCCAAAGAGGTTGGAAGCGGGTTCCCATAACTGTTTGATAGTAGGGCTAACTACTCCTACTTACCCCAAAACATTATTTGTTAATTTCTATCATTCTGGGGAAAGTGATTTAATGAATCAACATTTATGCTATTTGAAATGTTTATGTTTTTTAGAAGACTATAGGCTGTAGCAATCCACTTTTTATTATATTATACTTATGTGGCGATTTTAAAATTAATTTGTGTGATTCGAATTGTTATGTTGATGATCACTTAGGGCCTGCCCACTCAGTTACACCCCACTTTGAGCACATGCAACAGGGGGAGGCTTTGGAGGACCTCTTGGCTGGAGCTGATCTCTTCGAACCTAGCTTTAATGATCGAACTGATCAGGTCCCCACGTTTAAAGCCAAGGTGAGGAACACTGTCATTGACTATATATTTGTGTCCCTCCGATGTTAGATAGGGTAGTGTTTTACGACGCTAGGTTGTCGCCCTTCAGTAATCACAACCCAGTAATCTTAGTGCTAGATAAAGATTGTGGTCTTCTGGGAACAGTGGGAAAGAAAGTGGGAGCCAACTGTGTGGTAACAAGTGCTCAGGGGAGGAGGTTCAAATGGTCCAAGGTAATCATTGAATTCTTCCTTGCTGATCTCTGCGAGAAGGCCAAAGAAAACATTGAAAAATGTGTAGATTATACGACCCCAAGGGTTAAGGTTCTTAGAGCCTTTGAAGGTATTTGTGGCCAGATAGCATCCGATTTGACTGTGATATCCAAACCCAGAATAAAAATGGGCGAAAGGTGGTTTGATAACAACTGCTCACGGGCCCACCGAAATCTAGCTCAAGCCCTAAAAAATACTCCTTGAACCAGGGAACAGATAGCCACTGTAAGGAGGCAGTATAAGTCTGCGGTCCATACACGGAAAAACAAGATTAAAGAAGAGGCCTGGAATGCAATGTTATATGTTGAAGTCCTAAAGGATAGTTTGAGATTCTGGGCTATTGTTAATACACCTTTTTTTTCGGCATAGAGAATGACGCTCTGGAAAGTACATTACAGAGGTGCAGTGGCTCTCTCATTTTGAGGCAATCTATGGTTCTAATGTGACCCTGGACCCTTTCCGTAGCTTAGAAAATGAAAGGGTTTTACCTCGGTTGGTCTTTAAGGAGGAGGATACTGAAAGGGCAATAATAGAGACATCTAGTAATAAAGCACCTGGCCCTGATTGTGTCCCTGCAGATCTGTATAAATGTGACCCTAAATTCTGGGCTAAGATATTAACAAACGTTTTTAATGCTTCAGGTGGTCAGGGGTTTTCTGCATCTTGGTCCCTGTCGACAATTATACCAGTTTTTCAAAAGGGCCAGAGAGGGGATCCACGGTGTTACAGACCAATATCATTGATCGATTCTGCAGTCAAAATCTTAGGCAAAGTGATCCTAGCTAAAGTCATGGACTGGGTGAACGACAATGAGGTTTTATCCAATCTACAATACAGTTTTAGACAAGGTAGAAGCACTATGGATCAGTTACTTAATCTATATTTATTAATAAGCAAATATACCGTAGCCAAAGAAGGTTCCTTGCAGATGGCTTTCATGGACCTCTCCTCAGCGTTCGATCTGGTTAACAGAATGAAGCTGTGGACTATTTTGCTTAATATAGGCATTGATCCTTGCCTAGTTTATTTTCTGGCAGATCTACACCGGGATCCCTCAGCAACAGTTAGGTTTACTCAGGATGGTAAATGCACAAGGCATTTTAAAGCAGGTAGAGGCATCCGACAGGGGTGTATATTGCGCCACTACTTTTTACCCCTTATATTAATGCACTAGATAAAACCTTACATCAGGCAAGCTTGGACATTCCGCGTGTAGGAGAAAGGACTATTCAGGTTCTTCTATAAGTGGACGACGCTGTGTTATTAGCTCGTACAGCTATAGGCCTCCAGAGGCTTCTGGATGCCTTTGGGCCTATATGAAGTCCTTGGACTTGATAGTGAATATCTTGAAATCACATGTCATGTCAATGGGTCAAAGAAACAGAAAAGCAAAATTGTTTTTCTGTAATGGAGCATAGGTGTCCATGGTGACCTCCTTCACATATTTGGGGGTCTTATTTGATGATAGATTTTCCTGGGTCCACCAACAGAAAGCTAAAAAAAAACGCAGTAGTTAGATCAACAACAGCTTTACTAGGATTTGCACAGCGTTTGGGGGCTAGGCCTCTTGAAGTCATGCTTAACATATATAGATACAAATGCCTGACTATTGCTATGTATGGCTCTGCCATTTGGGGTTATAAACAGCTGGAAGGGGTGCAGACAGCAGAACATAGATGTTTACGTACTCTTCTGTCCATACCTCAATCAACCCCAACTTTTGTTATCCATCAGGAACTGGGGCTGGGTTATGTGTCTGATTTGTTGGGATTAGCCCGCTGGTCTGCAGGCTTAAAACCTGGCTTAACCCAGATTTAACTCTGAACCATCAGATCATGTGGGACTGTGTTACCTTGGATAAAGTCAGTAGTATTTCGTGGTTGTCCTACGTTAAGTCTATGTTTCTTAAACTGGGGCGCCCTGAACTTGTTATTGCCCTGGAAAGGACCAAAAAGGAAGACGTGAAGTGGGTTAAATCTCAATTTTTTAACATTTCGATGATGGAACGCGAAGAGCTGGAGTTAAAAAAATCTTGTGTTAGGGCTCATTATTTGATAAAATCGTCTCCATTAATTGAGACATATCAGAGGATAGTGACTAAGCCCTTCCATCACTGGCTCCTGATCAGGTTTCGTTTGAAGTTAATTCACTTCTCGCTTAGTAACTTTCCGGGGTGGTGTAAACCAGAGGATATAAGCCTGTGTCAGTGCGATAACTTCTCACCACAGGACACACTGCACTTTATGATGTTTTGTGATTATTACAATGAAATTCGCAGGAGGTTTTTAGTCCCGCTACTGAGGGGAAAGGTTTTTTTTTACAGGTTAGACCAGCATTAATTTATCTTCAAATGCTTGATAATACATGGGATATTTTTTAATATTGCTAGTTTTCTAGTCGCAGCTGTACGCCTTAAGAAACGAAGATATCCTTCGTTAAATCATGTATGAAATCTCATATTTTGTATTTCTTTTTATCATCGCTCATACGTATTTATTGATATTTTGTGTATTGTACTTTTATGATTTTAAATAATCGAATAAAGTGGTTTGTCTGTCTGTCTGACATTTAAAAATAACTTCCTCCAAACCATCAGTATCTAGAGTACATAAGTGATAGTAACATGTCTGGGAGATGGCTCTTCTTAAAAACATCAATCAACAGGCAAATGTTGACCAGTTACATTTTGCAATGTCAGGAGCTGCATTGAATTCCATGTGCCACATTCTTACTAATGTTTAATACTTCTGAGTTGAAAACATTTCTGTTGGCAGAATAAAACACGTACCACAAATATTTAGCAAATGTAGGAAGCCCACAAGAACGGATTTACTATGGATGTGAAATAACAGAATTTCTGCAGTCTAATCCTCGACCAACTAAGTTTCACTTTACACCATCTTTAAAACAAGACATGTCTCTAGTTCCCACTGCAGCACTCTTCAAAGCCAGCTTCCTTGACCATACCTTTAAAGTCCACCTCTTTAGTTATTTTGCTGAAAAACAGATACTCACATAAGCAGGCCCACTCCCACTCAGCCCGGTCACTGCATCTATTAGATCCTCCTCTACTTCAGTGCAGAAACCCACACTGGCCATGAGCTGCTCCAGGAGACGGCCATCTTCCACCTCTGCATGTGTCCCTGTGGCATAGACGGTCGCACCCTCACGGACAATTACCGGAGTGTTCGTCATGCATCGGACCACCTTCGGGGCTGGGTGAAATATGCTAAGTTTCTGAAAGACAAGACAGAGAAAGATTCACGTTCCCTAGAGAGATTCCAAGTGATGCCAACAGAAATGTGGGGGATCCTACTACGCAGCAATTCATCGACCACCCCAGTTTAGAAGGCAACAAAGACCTCCAACAGCAAACTTACTGCCTCTTCGTAGTGCTCTCAGTAGACAACTGACACAGCAGTATTAGAAATACTTCATCTGGCGCCTCAGCCATTCTGCCTCTTAATACATCATCACACAAACCAGGGCTAATCCAGGTCATTCACAGTTTCAAATAGCCCACCACGAATCGCTGCTCTTGCCCTGCGCATTACTAAGGACACACATCCCATAATTCTCACCACTTCAAACCATACATGTCTGCTTCCAGCAGTATAAAACCACACATTTTACTGCCCCATATCTTATGAATTTGGCAGATCTAATAATGTCGGAATTTGAAACACCCTACTTCCAAAGATCTACTCTCAGCTCCAATACATGTGCGAAAATCCTATGGTGCCCCTTGGAATTACAGAGCCCCTTAGGCTTCCACCAGACATGCATCTGGTAGTTCAATAGGAGTCAAGTTGCACATCATTGATGATACTCAATATAACTAAAAACTGTTCGGGGTTGCTTGTTTTCCTATTCAGGGGTGGGCCTTAAAATATAAATAAATGCAGGAAGACCTGATCTAGAACATACAATTATTTACTGCACCTAATTGTAAGATGAATAATCCATTATCAGCAAACAATATACATTTGTTTTATTCAGTACAAAAACAACGTGGCCCGATGGAGGTCAGATTTAAACATATTTACTGTTATGACTCTAAATTACATTTTTGCATACACTAGCAGTTCTTTATTGGCCACCACCCGCCGTCGTAAAAACGTAACATGGCATGTTCTTAGGTCCATTCGGAGAAGGGCGTTCTTCAAAGCACAATTATCAGTTCTTAGACTGTGCAAACAAGTGAGCAGAGCTGTGGCAGTACTTTGTGCACTTTGCTTGCTTCTCAGACGCATGCACGGAAAGGAGAAGTCGAGAGGAATGTCATAATAGGACGGATGGGTGTGATGTTAGACACCCCCAGCGTATTCCATATGGGAAGACTCTGATTCTATTTCTTGGGTTTTGCACTTGTTCAGAATGATAATTATTTTTGGAACTATATTCTTCTTCCTCAACTTTATTTTCCACTGCACTTGAAACATGGTTCAGTACCTTTTTTCCTCTTGAATAATAATTCAATCAAGACTCTTTCTGTTTGGATTTGTCTTATGGACTAAGTTCCTACGCTATTGTTTTGAAGAATATATCTTAAATTACACATATATTGTATCAAGCTTTTGAATGATTTTATTCTACACTGATGTCATCTCTGCTTGAGGTCCACATAGACCAGAGGTATCCAGCACCTGAAGCCTGGTTGAACTATATATCAGGTGAGTGATAAAGACCAATGGCAAGGGTGGTTGGTTACTCTGAGAACCACCTTAGATACTCACATAATCTCCTACGTCTTGTCAGCTTACCTTTGGTAGCCTCGTCTAGTGAAGTACTCGTCAGAACTCATCCCAGAACTGGATATCATATTCGTGTTGACCTCCTACACACTGCTGTGCTTTGGGGATGTTTGTTATGTTTCATCTTGTAGACTTATATTTGTGAACATCAGTACATCATTTATTGAAAAGAAAGAGTAAATCAGTTCTGGAAAGATCTCTTGCCCTAGTTTTCAGTCAGCCCAAGGCATTTCAAGTACGTCCAGGATTCGCCAAACTGACCTGCTGACTTTGTGTCATCAGGACATAACCTTTCCCCTCCTGTGCTTTCCTTTGAAAATTCAGAGTGTTCAAACGTTTTAGTCCAATAGACTCAGCCGAACTAAAATAGGGAGAAAATGCCCAGAATGCACCGGTTTCTTAACTGACAGTCCAGAATTGGAAAAGATGTGTCCTATGGCATCAAACCGTCTGTCAACCCTACTCCTTATAACTTTAAAAGGTTGAGTAAGGCTGCCACTATATTTCATGTCAGAACTGAAGCATTCTGACACTTGAACCTATATTTGCTTCAGTTAAACCAACTAGAAAGAGCTGCCCTCAAAAGACTAGAAGTGCACACACGGTGTTCTGACAAATTGCGTCACTTGTCAACCTTAAGGATGAGAACTACAAGCGACTATTTATGGGCAGGTCAGTTATGAAAAAGGAAGATTGTTTGGTATCCGACGGACAGTATGTCATTTACGTGGACGTTTAATTTTCCAAACTTTTGGAAATGGTGAACCGAGTTCATTTAATATCTGCATTCCTTGCTTACTAACAAAACAAATGACATACTGTTGCGTGACTGAAGTTCCCCTTTGTAGCCAGATGTTTAGGACAAGCAGGGATGTGCACTCTCAGCCTAGGGATGTAGACTACCACATATGAGAGCTGGCAGTCCTGGGATGTGCAATGGAAGACTTGTGATGGACCCAGGGAGCACTGGGATGAGCACTAAGTGTCATTGAAATTGCAATGTCAGGCCAGGGACGTAGACTAGAAGCCCTGTTTTGGGCACTAGGGGCCCTAGGTGTGTACTGTCAGCTCAGGGACATGTCTGGAACTCTGGGGTGTGCAATGGAAGCCCCGTAAGGGGCATAGGGAGCCCTGTGAATTGCATTTTTAGGTCATGGGAAGCCCTGTTATAGGCACTAGAAGCCCTGGGATGCGCACAATCAGCCTTGGAACGTGCACTGGGAGCCATATTATGGGTGCTGGAAGTCTTGGGATGTGGGTTGCAGCCCTGAGATGTGCACTGGAAGCCCTGCTATATGTGTTGGTATTCTTAAATTGTACAAAGCCAGCCCTGAGGTGTGCACAGGCAGCCATATGATATGTACTAGTCGATGACCTGATGGGCACAGTCCGGTTCACCATCCCTTTGGTGTACACTGGCATCCCTGGGCTGTGCACAGGGTGCCCTGTGCTAGCTTAGCACTGGAAAATTCAGTGTTTTGAGTAGGGTGCGTTCCTGTCATGCTCTCTGTGCATCACACTGCCAAATTTACTATACTACGATTATAGTTGCTATTTCCATTCCGCTGCATCTGGTTCTTGCACAGTTGGCACAATGTTACCCTCTTCCAGGCTGCATATGGCGTGGGGAGAGGAGATAGAGTTGGTGGGATAGCTCACTGGGTTAGTACGCCTCCTTCAGAGAACTACTTCAGACTTAACAGTTACAATTTCAGTAAGTAACTTAGTGGAATGATGTACGAGATGCAGAGATCTGTGCGTGACACCTGCAGGTCACAGGCCACGACTACTTCAGTAACAAAGAGACTGCTCAGCAAGTAAGGCGCCAGCTGCATAGGTGAAGGGATAAACTAGAGGGAACATTTTTAATCCTAGTAAGCAGAGAGACCAAATGATTAATGGGTCTACAGCAGAGATACAGAAATCAGAAAATTATAAATGTAATAGAAGAAAGATATCTTCATGGATAAAGACACCTTCGGCAACGACCCATGGACATCTCCCCTTGTCAACATTTGAGCGATTGAGCGTCAAGTACTCGCATCCTTGTGTGGATCTGTGATTTGTGATCTTTGCTGACAGCCTATGAAAACAAAGAACATTAGCGTGGGGGGGTGAAACCTAAAAAGGAAAGGTTATTACTACTGAATTTTGGATTAAACTCTGTGATCGATATAAGAAAAGGGATTGCGCTATGTGATGATGAACCGGGTAGGAGGGAGTTTGTGGTAACAAAGCAAGACTGCCTAATTAGTAGTATCCCAGCAACCTTGTGATATGCCAGAGCACGGAACTCTATTATGTCACCTGGAGTGGAGTGGCGTGCTCAGGTGAGAGAATGTGTGTTTGTTTGAAAAGATATAGCAGTTGCCAGAGGAAGCAAGGTGAGGCTCTATGCAACAATCTCCATTGGAATGATTGCAGTGACGCAGTAGTTAATAGCCTCAAAAATTTCCTTAACGCTTCTGACCTCACTCAAATTTGCAACACCCCGACACATGACAAAGGCTCTATCCTCGACCTGGTCATCTCCAAAGAAGGCACCACTCAACTTGACTCAATCCAACCTTGTGACTGGTCAGACCACCATATTATCACATTCCTTATCAAGGAAAAAGTAAAACTCATCCCGGTGCAATACTCCATGCCCAAAGTTTGGAAAAGAGACATGAGGAAACTCAATCCAAACTCTCTACCCCCTAACAGCTGCAATCTCCTACTCCCCCCTACCAACGTTACTGACGTTCAGCACCTAACTGACCACTATCTCAACTCCATGGCCTCAATAATCAATGAGGCCGCTCCAATGTAACTGAAAAGAGTATCCACTAAGATATCCAACCCCTGGTACAACGGGAGTCTTAATGAAGAGAGACGGGCTATGCGAACGGCAGAGCGCACCTGGAGATCAGTTCCTTCGACATTGCATCTTAATACTCTGAGGAAAAAGAGAAATGCATACTTCAGGAAAATAAAACGCTCGAAGTCAAGAGTTCTTCAGACTCCAGCTAGACCAAGCAAAAAACCGTCCAAGTAAATTGTTCGAGCTAATCCGATCTCAATCCAAGGAACAACCCCCAGCTGTCGACATTATGAGCACCACTCCTTCCTGTGAAGATTTTGCAGCTTTCTTTAACAAAAAAACTGACAATATAAAGAGCGACCTCCTCAATGAGGCAAGCCTTTACTCAATACCTAACTGCATAACACCCAATAAACTAAAAAACAATGCGACATGGTCATCCTTTGACACCTACTCTGAAGAAGAAATTGACAGAATACTCAGCACCCTGAAACCATCCAATCACCTCACTGACCCTCTTCCTGCTAATGCCGTAAAAGACTTCATCCCTTTGCTACTCCCACTCTGGACTAAAATTATCAATAGCTCACTACAACAAGGAACCATCCCGGACTCCCTTAAAGTTGGACAAGTTACACCGTTACTGAAGAAACCAACAGCCGACCCCACTGATCTAAGCAACTACCGTCCAATTACCAACATTCCCACTCTTGCCAAACTGTTAGAAAAATGCGTCCAACTACAAATGACAAAGCACATAGAACAGTTTGATCTCCTCAACCCACACCAATCAGGCTTCCGAGCAGGGCACAGCACCGAAACAGCTATGACTCACATAATTGACGACGCCATCCAAATCTTAGATCAAAATAATACCTGCCTCCTCATCCTTCTTGATCTCTCTTCAGCATTCGACACAGTGAAACATGAGAACTTACTCGAACTCCTAAAGACTCAAATGGGCTTCTCTGGGACTGTGCTTAGCTGGTTCACTTCCTTTCTACACAACAGGTCTCAAAAATTCAAGAGCAAAAACCTGATGTCTTCACCAGTACCGGTATCGTTAGGTGTCCCTCAAGGATCCTGCCTATCCCCTACTTTGTTCAACCTAGTTATGGAACCTCTCACCACCCTGCTACAAGCATCCAATGTACACTTTCACATTTACGCCGATGACACTCAAATATATCTCAAGTTACAATCCCCCAAAGACATCCTGAGTCTGAATTCAACTATCAGAAGCACCCAATCTTGGCTGGCCGATAACCACCTCAAACTCAATGCTATGAAGACTGAGTTCCTCCTTATCTCACCTCCCACGAAAATATCTTCCGCACAAACATGGCTTAAGCACCTAACAGCACTCAATGTCCAACCGACCATCGTGGACTCAGCAAAATCCTTAGGCATAACACTTGACACCAACCTCAACATGCAGCAGCATATCAGCAAGGCTACTAAGGGGGCGAACTCCCAAATAAATACCTTGAGGAAACTGAAACCCTTCCTCCCAGCAAAAGACTTCCAAACAGCAGTACAAGCACTAGTCTTCCCTCGCATAGACTACGGCAGCGTGGCCCTCTGCGGCCTCTCCCTTACGACAACTGCACCCCTCAGAGCGTCACTAAATGCGGCAGCAAGACTCATCACTGGATCAAAAAAACATTTGCATATCTCCCCTGACTTCAAAGCCTTGAACTGGCTGCCCCTTGAAGCCAGAATACAGCTGAAAATTGCCTGCATGACGCACAAGGCTATACACCTGAAATCACCCAGCTACCTCACTCATAAGTTAACAATTTCCGGTGGGTCCAGAACTACCAGGAGAACAAACAATCTTCTGCTGAAACCGCGAAGATTCCGGAAGGAAAAAACTTACAAACGCTCCTTCTCTGGTATGGCGCCCAGGATCTGGAACGCACTTCCTCCTCAAACGAGGCTCATCTCCTCCTCCCTTCTTTTTAAGAAAGAAGTCAAAAATATCCTTATGGCTAAATACACTTGAACAATTCGTTTGATTGACATTGCGTCGAACAGTATTACCAGTATTTTATTATGATATAGCCTTTATATTCCTATGCACGTGTGTTTTGACTTATATTTCTGTATTATTTACATCGTTCTGATGACCTACGCTCCAACTATGCCATGCTACCTCATACCTGTACTATACGTAATATTTTTGCTATGTACATGAACTTGATGATCTACCTCCCTACTATGCCCTCTTGTTCCCCTACCCCCCCACTTGCCTGTGTAAAGCGCTCTGTTATCTGCAAAGATCTTGTTCGCGCTATATAAAACTTTCAAAATAAAATAAAATAAATAAATAAATGCAGCTCCTTGGAGAGAAAGGAAGAGGCTGGGTCGGTCTAACACCCTAACCCTATGGTGGAGACAAGGTGTCTTCCAATTTGGGAAATGGGGCCCTCACAAACCAGGCTGGGTGTCATGCTTCATCTCTATGAGGGGCTCTTTATCAGAGGTCTTTTTGTCCCAAGCCGTCGGGTGCAGCGTGGGTATAGGGCCTTGTGGTGTAGATGTGAGTGAAAGGTGTGAGGAAATTCAGCAGGAAGAGCTAAAATGAGGCTCAGTGCTGTTCCAAATCCAATTTAATCAGTGAGCCCACTGGTCCCAATTAAAAACAGCAGAGGTGTGCCACCGTTGTGATAATGAACAGTGGTAGCTACGGAGTTGCCAGAGGAAGCTGCCTGCTGCAGGATGGATGGGATCTTCTCTCCTGAATAAAGGAACTTGGATTGACAAACTAGCTGTGTCCTGGTTCATCCTTACACACCTTCCTTCAACTGTCACAGGGTTGCTGTGTGAAGTAACATGACAGGCATGAGGAGGTTCCAGTAGTAAAATAAATGGGTCCAGATTGGAGACCAAGAACACTTTTCAGAGTACATCACAATATTGGCCACAGATTCTGCCACAATCCCCTACAAGTAAAAGATATACTAAATATGAAAAAACGTTCAATATAGACCATCTACGTGAAATAGCTGACAAAGCTTCATGACGTGTCACTCTGTCATTTTCTGTGCTTGACTTGGGAGTTTAATAATGTACCCACACATTTAAGTAGGTATGATTGCAGCTGTAGTCCTTTCTTTTATTCACACATAATCTGATTAAGAGGGAAAAGCATATCCTCCAGGAAAATCCATCACTAAGAAGAGTGTTATAGAAGCAATCAATGGAGATCATGTCCAATACTTAATGCTCAGCAACTCTTCTGTGGCACACTTCTTTGTCGATAGTCTACTGCACTGCAGCACGTTATCGATACATCCATTTCCAAATGGTCCCTCGACCCACAAACCCCTCCTTTAGATCTGTCACTGTGCTTTCTCATAAATTGAAATGCATTGCCTCATTGTACCTTTTCAATGGAGCCAATCGTCACTCCGGCTGCACATGACACCACCATATGCCGATCTTCAATATCTGGCCCAATCTCATCCAGCACGAAAGGTATTATGTGAGGTTTCACAGCCAGAAAGAGCACGTCGCTGTTCTTCACTGTGTCCTTGTTGCTTGTGGTGAAGTTTATACCGATTTTCTGACATTAATCAGGAAAGAATGGAAAAAGCAGTATTAAAAAATACTGATGAAAAGCATTCCATACAAAGTCAAACAGCCACACCTCTCACTCCAGTACCAGCCTATCGTTCATCTTTTGACCCTATGGTTCATCTTTCTACTCGGATACAAATCTCATGCCTTGATGTCCATCTCATGCCAAACTGCGCCTGCTCATCACACTGCTCCATTTCACTTGTAGTCACATCTGCCCCAGTGACTAACCAAGCATTAGATGATAACTGTCTTACCCTCAGCAAAGCCACAGTGGGAAGGTCTGTGTCCGGAGAACTTGCCAAGATCTTGTGTGATGCCAGGACCCCTGGAACAAGAAAAAATGGATGAAGTAAATCCCACCCATGCTCCAATCCACCAGACTCACTCAGTGTTTTCACCCACCTGACTGCTCTGCAATGAAAGTCACACACCATTATCCAACCTATTGCAGATCACCCTGTGTTGGGTACTTTGCAGAGTAGTGCAACCTTGAGGCAGTGCAGAGAAGGTGCACATAATATGTACATTTCACAAACTTTATATCCACTCAACTTCTCTTGAGTTTCTAGATATGCTCAGTTTAAACAACCTATTGGATCCTTTGTCTTGATTCATTCCCCCCCTTTTTCTCCACACAGTTGTTCCTTGAACTTAGATCCCAAGGAAGCCCTGTGTACAAAATAGTATTGTAAAGATGAAGGTGTACATCACTTGTTTACACTGCTTTCACACGCAAGGAATGAACCTGCAAAACAGGAGAGTAAAAAGGGCTAATCTATGCAGATGATTCTAAGAGGAGAACCACAGCCATACAAAAGATCAAATGATAAGCACCCAATAACTGCTTGTAAGAGAACTCAGGAGCACAATGAAATGAGATGCACAGATGGGTGCGTCTATTGAGTCACATCTATAACGCATGGCTCCTTAGAGCCGGGAGGTCGAGTGGAAGATGGTATCCCCTACACTATTTTGTGAGTATAACTCTCACATGTGCAGACTTGGAGTACACACACTGAAAGCTAGTAGGAAATAAGGAACCAGGTCCACACAAGCTTATCCTAGAGGTTCCCACTTTCTTTGAGACACAAGTAGGAAGACGTAGGCTGAGACTGATGTCAGGTATGAAATAAAATGAGGAATTTATAAAGCGTTACACTGACCCGAGGGCATCTGGGCGCTAGTTAGACAGGTGGACAGGACGGCCAAGGGGGTCCAATTACCTGGTAGGTTGATAGAGCCAGGTTTTCAAGCGCTTCCTGAATTGCAACAAATTGGGTTCATTTTTGAGAGGAGTAGGCAAGGAGTTCCAAAGTTTGGTGGTGGAGTCAGCAAAACTTTTTCTTCCCCATTTTACTTTGTGTACCCTAGGAATGGACAGGTGCCACTGTCTGACGATCTACGTAATCTGGCCGGAATGTATGGTTTGAAAAGTTGCAACAGTCGCAGCGGACCGTTGCCGCGTGTAGCCTTAAATGCAATGCATAGGGCTTTGAAATGAATGTTTTTTCTGACAGGCAGTCAATGGAGCTCAGGGAGGGCTTTGGAACAAGAGTCAAAGCGAGTGAGCCCAAGCAGGACTCTAGCGGCGGCATTCTGCGTCATCTGGAGTTTATGTATATTACGCTTGCTTGCACTTGTGAGAAAAGCGTTGCAGTAGTCCAGCCTAGACCCGATTAAAGCTGTGACCACTGTTTTTCTTCGCTCGAAAGGAATGAAAGGAAGTACTTTTTAAAGAATTTTGAGGATGAAGAAACAAGCTGATGTAGTGCAGTTAATCTGTGGTTCAAAGGAAAGTTTGGAGTCAAAGAGAACTCAAAGGATTTTCACCTTACTGGCTGATATGGGTGGAGGGCCCATGTCGCTTGGCCACCAGCTACCATACCAAATGATTGGCGAGATGCCAAAAAGCATGACTTCCGTTTTAGATGTGTTCATTTTAAACAATTAACCTGCATCCACTTCCCTATATGGCTCATACAGTCTTGAAATTGAGATGCAGTATCTGTGAATGGACTGTTGATGGACAAAATGATCTGAGTGTCGTCAGCGTATGACACCAGCGTGAAGCCGAAGCTTGGCCAAAGGGGTGACGTTTAAGTTAAAAAGAGTGGGGGTCAATGAGGAGCCCTGTGGGACTCCACAGGGAATTGAAAAGTCGGGGAAACGAATACGTCATGATCCACTGATTGGTATGACTGGTAGTAAGCAGGCACTAGGGCCACACTGGCAGGTGTTCTGTTATAAATAAATATCTGGTAAGTAAATATCCCTCTCTCTCAATAGTGGCCTGCTAGCACTACTCTGCGAAGCAGGAGAACTGGTCCGAGGCTCTAAAAGAGCAGCAATGATTTAGACATTTCTAAAATCTGTTGCAATTTTCTGGAGACTGCAGTTCATTTGTAAGACTGTTCCAAAGCACTGCAGCAAAGACAGACACGTTAGGCCTACCCAGAAAATATTATTCAATTTCAGTGTCACACCAAGAAATTTAGAAGTTGTGCAAAAGGATGTCATTTGAATGCCATAAGGGAATTTCTTCATGAGGAATTACAGCCCTAAGCAGTAAACGTATGATGAACCCTGCAATTGACAATGAATGACAATCTCTTACAATGGACATCTAATGCAGTGAGTAGAGTCGAGTCTCATTTATTAAAAAGATAAACAGATGCATTGTAAAGTCTCTGTAGATGATACAAGTCTCTGTAGATGATACAAGAGAATCAATCAGACTTCACTGCCTATAAAGTGAATGACTGTATCTCAAAGGCAAGAACTCCGATTTAGTGAGGTTTAGCTTGACAATGTTTAAGGACATTCAGATGTTTCTACGTCCACAAAAATATAGAGATTCAGATAGATTAACCTGAAAAGACTCAATATTTCAGCCCCATTACTAGGTCACACAACTTGAAGACATATATTTGATGGCTACATGATTCATGGCCTATAGCCAAATGGTGAGACTGTCAACAATGTTTCAAACTAATAAGAATCATTATATCTGATACAGTAGAGACACGTGGCATAAAATATAACAATCACAAGTCATCACAAATTGATTGCCTATAAATAAACCAGACTTTTTGATGTCTCACTCATAACCATAGTAGACCACTATAAAAAGCATGCAGGCATTTCTGCCTACTTTTACTATCATGCACTGGGCAGTTTAAAACTATGAACTATGCTTCTCTAAACTGATTTTGATTGCTACCTGACAGATGCCAACATGAAAATCCATTGGTTTGCTTTCACAAGATCTGTCTTACACTCATTTGCAGTGGTGGTGTTGGGATTGGAATGCTTTGTGTTGATAATCGTGCAGAACAGGGAGAAGGAAAACATGGGGATGGTGTACAAATACTATTAACATTTGGTATTATTTGTCCAGGCAAAGTTAACAGATGTCCATTGAAGTAGACTGCACTTACTCAATGATTCTTATCTGTGTCTGGTTCCCCACAAACTGGGTATATTGTATTTATGTAGCGCTTACTACCCCATATGAGGCGTCGTAGCTCTTTTTGGCAAGTAGCACACTACTCCCGAACCCATAAAGGATTAGTGGTGAATTAGTATAGTGAAAATATGAAAGTAATTTGAGTGGTGGATATGTTAGTTATTTGGGTTGAGAAGGATAGTGGAGGGATAGAAGCGGTAAAAAGGTTTGCATTTATATAGAGCTTGCTACCCTTAATGAGGTGTTGGAGGCGCTTTTTCGGCTAGTAGCACGCTACTTCGGAACACATATAGGATTAGTATATAAACACCATGAGTTATGTTTCCTGGCATTTGTCTCTGCAGCGCCCTTTAAACCTAGCTTGCAGTTGCTACAATATTGAATGAAAATTAAAAACATTACAAAGACAATGGTTTCTTTTTGTGATTCTCTTTTACAGATGGCTCAGGAGCCATATCTGATTTATTTCTGCTCTTCACATTTGAGTTTCCATTGATGATATTTGCTTGGAATCTAACAGGTCTTTTCTCCTGGTTCTGAGTACATTTTGTTTATCAATGGTGTCAGGGAGCCTTTTTATTGCTCCAAAATGCCAAAGGCTCCTATTGCTTACTTATTTATTTTTTATTTTATAAAGTTTGGCTCTCTTAGGCAGTGTAATAGAGCAGAGTTAGAGCAGTCCAAGAAATCTCCATAGTAGCTATTGGTTACAAGCTCAGAGACAGTGTGACACAATAACAAAAAAAAAACACAGGTCAATGTCGAGGTATAGTCATAGGACCTGATTTACATTTTAGTGGAGACAGAGTACCCTCTTCACCAAACTGAAGTACTTCAGTATGTTATAGATGGAGACTGCTCTGTCGCTGACATACACCTCCAACAGCCCATATCCAGTCGGATTGGCCATGGTGACAGCTTGCTCAATATAGGTTGGAAGGGCAAATGTGCAGTTTAAGGGCTGTAAGGGGCAGTGACAACTGCTAAAGGACCCCTGCACCATGGAAGACACCTCCCAAGGTGTGGGGTCATTAGTTTTTTTCCCTTTCCAATAACAAAAGCCTACTTTGGAGTATTCATCTTTGAAAAAAAAAAAAACTGGTTAAAAGGTTGATGCTTGGTACCGTCGTGTTGAAGGAGGCATCCATCAAACGTTTACTACATTGACAGGAACTACAGTGACAGTGGAGCCTGCCAATGTAAGAGATGTCTGCTGGGCCGGAGGACATCCCTAGATTCAGAGGACAGGTATTTCTTCTAGGGTGACATAGACTTTCACTATGTTGCCCTGACAAAGTAAAGCACATCCTCCACGGTCTATATCAGGCCCTCACTTTGGAAAACATAAATATTTGTATTTAAAAAATAGATTAATAGTAAAGTAAACATTAGGCTTATTAAAGTCATTTTGAAGGTACTGGAACCTTACTGGGGTGAGACATGAACCCAATGTTATGGCTTTCCCTCCTCTGAGTGCTACACTTAACTAAGGAAAATGCTGGTAGTACTGCCATATGTTTAACGCAATAGTCGCTTATTCACAGCATTTCACTCAACACGAAGGAGTTTCCAACATCTGTGCAGGTCACATGAAATAAATAAGTCTTAACAAACCTGGCTTCACGTGTGATATGAATAACAGTGAATATCGTGTAGAGTTCCCGGTCAAACCACCGAGGGCCAGATGTAGGTCACCAAATACCGGTCGGTAACGGCTGATTTCGGCCGTTACCGACCGGTATTTGGTGATTGAGATGTAGGGGGCCTATATTGTACAGAATCGGTAAATTTACCGATTCGGTAAATTTACCGATTCTGTAAAATACGGAATCGGTAAATTTACCCAATTGGTAAATCTATATGTAGGTGGCACTGGAAACAGTGCCACAGGCGCCTAAGAATTTGTTATTTACCATGTAATACTATTGCATGGTAAATAACGAATTCCTGTGTACATGCACATCTGTGCATGTACACCTGTGCCATGTGGCACACATACATGCATGGCACACAAGCTTGAATCAGGGGTGCAACAGGGTGTCAAAGTGACACCCTGTCCCCCTTGTAAATTCGGTAATTTTACCGAATCTGTATTTACCGACTCAGTAATTGACATTGGTTCCTATGGGCCTCAAGGCCCATAGGAATCAATGGCAATTACCGAACCGGTAAATACCGATTCGGTAATTACCGAATGTTACAGATTCGGTAAAAAAATCGGTAAATATACCTACATAGCATTTACCGATTTGTAAATACCGAATCGGTAAAATTCGGTATTTACGAAATCGGTAAATGCAATTTACCTACATCGGGCCCCAAGTCTATTGTGTCAAGGAATGACGAGACCCACTTCCGTTAAGTTTGATATGGGGTGATGGGTATTTGCAACAAACCTAATCTTAAATCAAATGTCAGGACACAATTTAGCGCCTCTGCAATCCGAACTAAAGAAGTGAAACCCCATGATGCTTAGGTAAAGTGTAATAAGGGGTTACCCTAAAGATGTTGTGGGATACATTATAGATTAAGCGTACCATGAGCGCATGACATCTAAAGACGTCTGATCCGCCAGGGCTCCATGGAGTGGAGGTTCAGGATATAATCCTGCCACTTCCAATCCATGCTTGATCACCACTGGGGCACCAAGTTAGGATTGCACCAAGCAGATTTACAAGTGAGCATCATCCTATGGTCGCTCCTATGTAGGCCTCTCTTTTAATTATTAGTATTCTTGCCTTTTGATTGCACCATACCAGATAAAAGACTGCCCCATTTTCTTGAGTAAGCTCTTTCTCTTTAAGCAGGTCTTCATGGCAGATCTTTATCAGCAGGGCCACTCGTTTTCTTCTACACATTAGGGGGAATTCCTCTGCAGTGAGGGTAGGCCACCTCCTCTCCATCACCGTAACGTAGGTCAACTGGACCCTTTGTACAGCCTATTACTGGCTGTGAGGGTCTTGAAAGTGGGGTCCATATCCTCACTGCAAGCTGAGATTTCATCTTCAGAAGTCAGATAGGAAGTAAAGCACTTTCACAAGGATGCTAGCATTCATCATAAGGTTGAAGGTACTGGAGGGAAAAACAGTACCGAATTACAGGGCTGCCTATCATTTCAAAGGTCATCCCACGCAGTATGAAACAGGGAGAAGAGAGGGTTGAGCTGGAGGGACTTAACATCCTACTGGTCCTAGCCACTGGCTTCAGGGATTTAGACATTCTCAGCACTTAGTATGACCGCAACCTGTTCATGTTGAACAACGTAGAGTTCGAAACCGACACTCTAGAGAACCTAAGTTGTGCTGACTGTCTCCACCACCAATATGGAAGAGGGAGGCATTATGTGCCCAAAGAATACCTAAAATGGGTAAAAGACTGACCCCTACATCATACTTTTTTACCGGTTCTTGAAAGGGATGTAGATTGGTGGCAGATGGAAATCAATTCTAGTGGTATCAGTCTTTTCCGCAATATCCCTCATTGATGAGACAAGTTGTCACAGTAAAGGCTGATCAGTTTCTCCTGGTGAATCTTGTATGTTCTATGAGTTGTGGGTGTATGTGCAGTGTAGGTTGCATTAACAGAATATGTGGTATCTTTTAAGTAAGGCAATGGGAGAGCTGTGTAGTCTGAAAGCTGGCTTCCACTTTTTCTTCGGATGTGCAATATTGTCAGCAGAGTGATTTGAAAGGGTGCAAATAAATCAGAAAATCCCAATGCTAGGTGAATCTTTAAGGCACAGTAGAGTGACACTACTTAATTACAGGTTGCGTTTACATGGCATTCCGCCATACTGAACAGCAGGGGGGCTGCTATTCAACATGGCTAAAAGACATTGGCATTGGCAGCACCATTAGCTCGCGGATTGCTGAGACCAATTTGCTTTGCCCATGCTTGTGATATCTGGGCAGCAGAGCAGCAGACAAGACTAAAACCACTGGATGCACTCTTACATTGTCACTGAGATGTGACAGAATAGGGCAAATCATCTTATTTGAGGCATCCACTATACTATATGACTGATTATAGACAGGGCTCCAAAGTAGAGGTAATTTGCAGTGGAACTCCTTAAGTCAGTTAAAGCAGACTGAAACTAAGCAGTTCAATCACACTTTTTCGGCTACTTCCTCCATGTTAATCGAGTAAATATAGTCCCACAGTTATTCAAAGGCATTTTTGGGAAAACCACTGAGGTCATTTGAGACCAGAAAGGCTCTCATCGGAATTCAGGTAATGGGACTCCCCAGTCCGGCACTGCCTGGACTTTGACATCAAAAGGTAGGATCTTCCCATACTCCACGTGTCGCTAAAGGGAAACTACTATGATCCGTCAACGTGGCACATATTTGCATTTATGGCCTGTGTGGCTCTTTGCAAAGCCTGCATCACTATCCCGAAGAACCAACGGGATTTTTATCCAACTGGAAATGAAGACTATATTATCTAGTTGGGTGACACAGAAATTCTCTAGTTCAGCTGAGACACTATGTCATACCTTCTAGGAAGTGCAGGGGCATTATTTAACCCAAAGGTCAGTATCCAGAATTCACACAATCTAACTGATGTGGTGAACACCAACCGGGGTAAGGTCATTCTGCCAGCACACATCTGTCAAAGGACTCTTGATCTCCTAATATTTCCAACAACTCATCTGTTTCAGTGGGCGTGGGCAATGGTTTTTGTTACACGATTCAAGTCACAATAGTATACATAAGCATACAAATCATCAGTCCCTATAGGGCCTCATCCATGGATTAAGTGACAATTTTAGAGGATTAGGTGGTGAAGAATTGTTATGGCCAGGGATGGAGTGGAGTTTAGGATGGTGATTGGTTTTAAGGATTCAGAAATTGGTGGAGATTAGATGTAGAGGTTTTTTAGGGTTCACGGATGATGATTTAGGATGATGAGGAGTTTTAATGGGTCATGGATAGGTGGTGCGGGTTTCTTAGGGTTCAGAAATGGTTGGAGTTTGGGTGTGCAGAGGTGTTTTAAGGGGTATTTAATGGGTGCAGTTTAGGCGTAGAACGGGGTTTTAGGGTTCAGGAATGGATGGAGTAGGGATAGTAAGTGATTTTATGGTTCAGGTATGGTAGATTTTTGAGGTATAAAGAGCATTTATTTAGGCTTTAGGGATGAGTGTAGTTTAAGTATGGTGAAGTGTTTTAGGGGGCAGGGATTGATGGTGTTTAGGGGCGGTGATGGGATAGAGAATTAAAGCATCCAGAGTAACTGTAATACAATGGAAAAGATATAAATATGAAATAATGTCCCCTGAAGTAAAGCACTGAAATAAATTTCTCCGACCAAACTGTTTCTGAAAGTAAGCCCTACAACCATTACATTTACAATTAAAGAATAAGCATTCAAAAGACAATTTCAACGAAACAGACATTCTATGAAAGGTAAATGCCATTCACTCTGAAAAGTTCCATAAGCAGTTTAGATAAAATGGCTTCTCAGTAATGGTATTCCATTACATTGTTTTTCAATTAAATCACATACAACCGTTTGAGGCATACAGTGTAATATGTGTAGGACATATGAACTGTGTTGTGTGACAAGTAAAACTTACATGGAAAAATGTGAAAGCAGTGCGCTACTTACTGACAGATGGATGGGTAACAATATGAGCAGTTTGCATTGCAATAAATTACTTTAGACTCCGGTACATAAATCCATCACCTGTAAGAATCACTAATGCTCAAGTATCGTGATATTTACATCAGTGTTACTGACAGTATTTGTAAGTTCAATTCTGTACAATGTATTTATTAGCTGGTATTAGAACTATAGGAAGAAATGTAAAACAAGTCTGCAGGCCTGGCTCCAACTATGAGGCATTGTGTTACTCTTTTATGACCACTGAGGAGACTTTGCCCCAGGAAAGCTGATGCCCTGCTGAATCTTAAATGTTCAATTATTCTAATGCCCCCAATGCAAAAATTACAATAATTCTTTAGTGATTGATGAACAGAGCTTGTAAATCCTTGGGTGTAACTGGTGCTCTACAAATCCCTTAATAAGAAACACAAATACCTGCAGCAGTGAAACCCCTCACCAGGGCATAGGTTAGCTGGCCCGCTCCAATGAAGCCGACGCTCATGGTTACCACGTGCTACGACCAGGTGCAACAAGTTGAATGGGAAGGACAACCAGCACTGCAAAGGGGGAAAAAGCAATATGTGAATCAGGGTATCTTTTGCTCATCAGGTGATCGTCATGGTCAACACAAAAAGGGTGTGTTCTCTACTCATTATTCACATTTGAAAAATAGCCTTCCTGTTTTCCAAGATCATGGGTCCTGACACTGTCACGTTAGCCATATCTCCTGATGCCTGTTGCCTCAAGGGTTTTGAGCTGGGTACTGTTTTGCCCAAATGGTGTCTGTTTTTTTTAACAACTTTACTTTTGGGGTTTACAATGGTTTGCAAGGTGCGCAGAAGAATGAGCACTCTGTCACATTTATCAGTTACATCGGGATATCTTCAAGACAATGACATTGCTAGATATACATTCTTACTATGACATAATTACACAGTGGCTAAGTCATGCATGTATGTGGGGAACAGTACAGGTTGTGGTCAGCGGACTTCATTGTCTTCTTGATGGTCATTATCTGGGTGAGACACCTTACAGATGCCTGAGTCATGCAATATCTGAGGCATGACCACTGTGGCCCCCCCCCCTCCCCCGGTGTTGACAATTAAGTGCTGGTGCCGAGCACCGGAAAAGCCCAGCTCAAATTAGGCACTGGATAAGGGACATCTCTGCCTTGTTTTCGTTGGCCTGACGATTTTTAATGAAGCATGCCTGATAAGGAGAAACTAGGTGGAGCCAAATATGATAAAGGTGTTGTCCCAATATAGGGGACATATTTTCACATCGCAATTTAGGAGGGCTATCGGTCTACACAATGTGCAGGCCATTGGGTCTTTACTTGGTTTTAGGAAGGAGGAGAAGGTGGGATCCCATCATCGTATGCATTACCCTCCCTGTCGCCAGAAAATATTTCAATACTTTTGCGAGGTGTGTTGGCAAAAGTGAGGCGTTTCCTTTATAAAAGGTGACCGTAAAGCCGTCAGGTCCGGGGATTTCCTTGGGGATAAGCTTTCTATTGTTTTGTGTACATAGTCTGCCAAGATATCATCTTTCGGGACTGTAGATTGTCTGCGTTGACTGGGGGATGAAAATCTCCAAGCTATTTGTCTTGGGATTGTGCGTCTAGCTCCTGTCTGTGGTATAATATTGAGTAATAGCAATGAAAGATAGTTTGAATTTCTGCGGTCTCCCCCCCCGTACGACCATCTTCATATTTCAGTACTTTTATGTGATTCCGAGTAACGACCTGTAGGAGTTTGTAGGCCAGTAGAGTGTCTGCCTTTTTCGTAATAGATTTGATACATATAGGAGCTTCTTTCTTGCCTCATTCATTTGAAGGTGGTTCAATTCACCCCTAAGTTTATGCAATTCTATCAGAGTTCTGGTGAATTCCCCTTGCTTATGCCTCTGTTCAGCTTAATAGACCTGCTGTTCCAAATCTGCTAGTACATCCCACATGGTAGAGAGGCTAATCTCTCCTGGGTAATTTTCTGCAAAGTTATTTTCTATTGTGTCCTTATTGCGGTCCCTGAAATATGGGAATCGCAAGGCTATTTTATTTATTATACAGGGTCTTCGGAAAGGTTTCCATGGTGTAAGGGTGTTTATCCTAAGCCAGATGGGTGCATGATCGGACAGAGAATTGATATCGATAGACGAGTCCACCAGGTTGGGAATATAGGATTGAGATGTTAAGAAGTAATCGATACAGCAGTAGGTTTTCTGTACGTGAGTAAAATGTGAAATCTTTCTCAACAGGATGGTGGTGGCACCCTTGGCTAAAAATCTAAGTTCAGTGATATCCTGAAGTAGTGAGTGTGGTGTTTGAGTGTCTACATGCCTAGTGTAGGATCGGTCTTATAGAGGATCCAGTGTGGTATTGTTATCGCCTCCTATCAACATTTTGCCAGTGAGGATGTGAGCAATTCTAGGGACAAGATTTCTATAAAAATTCTCTATGTCTTTATCTGGATCATATTAGGAAATAATAGCATGCCAGATCAACTTGAAAGATCCCAAATGCTCATCAGCGGCCAACGTGGTCCATATAAGTGTTTTGGACCTGGAAGGTGAGATCACATCGAATGAGTATGGCTACCCTAACTGGTTTTAGTGTGTAGACTAAATGGAATTGTGTGTAATACCAATAGGATCGCAGACATCCGAAGTTCGTCCTTAGTGGAGGGGTTTCTTATAATAGTGCCACGTCAACCTCTTTAACTTTAAGCAATTGGTGCAATGCCCAGAGCTTTATTGGGGAGTTTATTCCATCTATGTCAGTGACACAATTGACAAGGATGGCATGATGTTGTTATTGAGGTACCTAACGTGGAGAGATTCCAACTAGTCTGGGCTGAGTTTAGTGGTGGTGGCGGCCAACATTGGATGCTTGCGGGGGCAAGGCCCGTGTGGTACATTTTCAGTGGTGGTCATATGTCTCGATAGAGTATAAGAAGCGTTTAGCCATTCTTATGAAGCGAACCAGGTCATCTGGGAAGGATACGATTGGGAAACCTGTGGAAAAGGGATAGAACAAATTGGGGACTCAGGTGGGGCTGTAGACTGTGGGTACAACATATAAAACTGTAAAATTGAAGTTAACATAATGACTATCAAGGAAAATAGGGCTAGCTACACAGGTGGTGTCAAAAGTTATTCCCCCTATTCGTGGAATACTTGGAAAAAGGTTGCCAGCATGTCGCGTCGCCCATGTGTGTTCAAGCAATGTTCTTGGTACCAAAAGACTCCAGTCTCCCTACCTCACGACAAATTCTTTTCTCCTGAGGATGATGGGCAGTGCTCCTTGTCTTTTTGGTGGCGTTGCTTTTGGGCAGCCTTCCTTCTTAGGCAAGAAGATTGGAAGCGACATCCCCCTCCTTGGTCCGTCAGATTTGTGGAAACTTGGCCCTGGTCCTAGGATGATGGCAATAGGGTGGGGAGCCCCAGGATCGCTTGCGCCTCCTGCAGAGTCCTCGCCACATGGCACTTTTCTAAGTGAAAAGAAGCAGGAATGGAAAACCCCAGCTATAAGGTATTTTTTTTTGAAGATGCTGCATGATTTCTCATAACTCCTTGCACCTCACCAGTATTGTAGCCAATAAGTCGTTGAAGAGGCGTTGCCCCTGAAGGTTAAAGATTTGGGCTGGTATGCAGCCTTTAATATTTTCTCCTTAGTTTGATAGTAGTGGACTTGAGTGAGCATGCTGGAGGCCAAGTTCTGCTGCTGGAAGGCAGAATATACTCTATGAGTACGGTCAAGGAGGATAGGTGCATCATTTGCGAGCTGGAGCAGGTGCCCTTCCTTCAGGACCGCAGCAAAGACTGATGCTGCTATACCACAAATTCAGATGTTATTGTGGCGCAAGCAAGTGTTCAAGTTGTTGAGCTTGTCCTGCAGGAAGCTTTGTCACCGTTCTTACGCTTCTAACCGTGATGTGCGTTCGTTGAGTTCTTGCACTTGGTCTGTTACGGCAGCCTCCACATAGTCTAAATACGACTCCATGTGGTGCTGGGATTGGTCAAGGTCGGTTAGGGCTCTGCTGAAGTCTTGTCTGAGAGAAACAATGTCCTTTCAGAACACCACCAATAGTGTTTGAAAATCCTCTTTGGTGGTCGCCCCTGGGTGTCGGGGGCAATGTTTGTCTTGGATGTCAAATATGCCTCACGGTGGACACGGTGGTGGTGGACGTAGTGGTGGTGGATGTGGATGTAGTGGATGTGGTTTTTAAATATTTAATACTTAAATAAAAGCTATTGTAATTTATAATGGCAATAGCTTAAACTTTTGTGAATAACTTTTGTGAAGATTATGTTCAGTGTATTTTATTGTGACAAAAATCCAAGAACAGAAGTGAAATATTAACATATTTTTGTGACTTTTGTAATAAAGCTTGAAACATTTAGAGAACATATTTGAACCAGTTGTTGTTGAATGGTTGCACAGATTGATGCTGTGGTGGCGTTGAGTGATGTTGTGGTGGCGACGAGTTATGCTGTGTCGTTCAGTGATGCTGAGGTAGCGCATAGAGATGTTGTGATGTCCCTGAGTGGTGCTGAGTGATGCTGTGGTGATGCGATAGAGTGAGTGCGATAGATAGAGGGAGGGTGATAAGAGGGAGGGCGATAGATAGAGGGAGGGAGAGCGATAGATAGATAGATAGAGGGAGGGCGATAGATAGATAGAGGGAGGGCCATAGATAGATAAAGGCAGAGTGATAGATAGATAGAGGGAGGGCGATAGATAGAGGGAGGGCGATAGATAGATAGAGGGAGGGCGATAGAGTGAGGGCGATAGATAGATAGAGTGAGGGCGATAGATGAAGTGCGACAGATAGATAGAGTGAGGGCGATAGATAGAGTGAGGGCGATAGGTAGATAGAGTGAGGGCGATAGATAGAGTGAGGGCGATAGACAGATAGATAAAGTGAAGGAGATAGATTGATAGAGTGAGGGCGATAGATAGATAGCTAGAGTGAGGGCGATAGATAGAGTGAGGGCGATAGATAGATAGAGGGAGATAGATAGAGTGCGGGCGATAGTTAGATAAAGGGCGCTAGATAGATAGATAGACATATAGATAGAGTGAGGGCGATAGATGGATAGATAGAGTGAGGGCGATAGATAGAGTGAGGGCGATAGATAAATAGAATGCGGGCGATAGAGTGAGGGCGATAGATAGATAGATAGAGTGAGGGCAATAGATAGAGGGGCAATAGATAGATCGAGGGCGATAGAAAGATAGAGTGAGGGCGATAGATGGATAGATAAAGTGAGGGCGATAGATAGAGTGAGGGCAATAGATAGATAGAGTGAGGTCAATAGATATATAGATAGATAAATAGAGTGAGGGCGATAGATAGAGTGAGGATGATAGAAAGAGTGAGGGCGACGAATAGAGTGAGGGCGACAGATAGATAGAGTGAGGGCGACAGACAGATAGAGTGAGGGCGACAGATAGATAGAGTGAGGGCGATAGATAGAGTGAGGTCGCCTCGTGGTGGTGGCCGTGGTGGTGGACATGGTGGCGATGGACGTGGTGGCGATGGACGTGGTGGTGATGGACCTGGTGGTGGTGGACCTGGTGGTGGTGGACCTGGTGGTGGTGGACCTGGTGGTGGACGTGGACGTGGTGGTGGTGGACGTGGTGGTGATGGACGTGGTGGTGATGGGCGTGGTGGTGACTGACGTGGTGGTGGTGGACGTGGTGGTGGTGGACGTGGTGGTGGTAGACATGGTGGACATGGTAGTGGTGGACGTGGTGGTGGTGGTGGACGTAGTGGGGGTGGACATGGTGGTGGTGGACGTAGTGGTGGTGGACAAGGTAGTAGTGGACATGGTGGTGGATTTTGTGGTGGTGGTCGTGGACGTGGTGGATGTGGTGGTGGTGGATGTGGTGGTGGTGGGTGGTGGTGGTGGACATGGTGGTGGTGGATGTAATGGTGGTAGTGGTGGAGGTGGTGATTGTGGACGTGGTGGACGTGGTAGTGGACATGGGTGTGGTGGTGGACATGGTGGTGGTGGACTTGGTGGTGGTGGTGGTAGTGGATGTGGTGGTGGTGGTAGACGTGGTGGTGGTGGTAGACATGGTAGTGGCCTCGTGGTGGTGGACATGGTGGTGGTGGACGTGGTGGAGGACATGGTGGTGGTGGACTTGGTGGTGGACATGGTGGTGGTGGAAATGGTGGTGGTAGTAGTGGTGGTGGACGTGGTGGACATGGTGGTGGTGGACAGGGTGGTGGTAGTAGTGGTGGTGGAGGTAGGTGTGGTGGTGGACATGGTGGTGGTGGACGTAGTAGTGGTGGATGTGGTGGTGGTGGGTGTGGTGGACATGGTGGTTGTGGACATGGTGGTGATGGACGTGGTGGATGTGGTGGTGGTCGTGGACATGGTGGTGGATGTGGTGGTGGTGGTAGTGGTGGTGGACATGGTGGTGGGCGAGGTGGATGTGGTGGTGGTGAAGGTGGTGGTCCTAGACGTGGTGGTGGTGGACGTGGTGGTGGGGGAGGTGGGTGTGGTGGTGGTGGACGTGGTAGTGATGTACATGGTGGTGGTGGACACGGTGGTGGTGGACGTAGTGGTGGTGGATGTGGATGTAGTGGATGTGGTGATTGTGGACGTGGTGGTGGACGTGGTGAAAGCAGGAGTGGTGGATGCGGTGGTGGTGGATGTGGTGGTGCCCAATGTTCAGAGGGGACTGGCCCCTTCACGCTACAATAGTTGTGTTTACACAACAGAGCTGCCGGTTTCTCCGTCAGTTGTTGTCAAGGATTGTTTGGGGTTAGAAACCGGTTCTGCATTGGCATAGCCACTAGGTCTTGCTTTTGGGACTTTATAAGTATTTAGTTATGCAGCACAATATCCTTGGTGCAACATCAACTGTTGCATGGCTAAACACTTATAAGGTCCCAAAGGCGAGACGTATTGGCTATGCCAATGCTTGTTGTGGCTTGAAATAGCTTGGATGCAGTGCGTCCTGCTGCACCCAGAGAGCTGGGCAGGGATACACCCTGCACTGGCTTGGGTGCTGTGCGTCCTGGTGCTAAAGAGAAACGCAGGGAATATTTATGCCCATACTGTAAATGTGGTAGCATGTGTGTGTGTTGACCTGCGTTTTGGTGCCGTTCTGTGTGTGTTTGTGTGTGCCTGAGTCTTGTATGCGTGATTGTGAGTCCGTATAGGTAAGTGTTCTGGCATAATTGTGTTTATTGTATATATAAATATATTGCGTACCATTGTGTGCCTGTGTATCCTTGGTGCTTGGGTATGTATGGTGTTTGTGTGTTTCCTATACTTGTTTCTGAGTGGTTTTATATGTGCGAGTGTTTGTGCTTTCTGTGTGTTACTAAGTATGTGTTAATCTGCGTGTCTGTGTTTGGTTACGTTCCTCACATATGTTAACTCCAGCTGTGGTGGACAAGGAAACCCCCTTTTTAGGCAAAAATGTAGAAACATATTTTTTTTTTACTTTCTCAAGCTAAAACAGCCCCATCAGTAGATAGGTTAATATTATTATTTCTGCAACTTCATATTTCTGAAACGTGCCGATAACTAGCACTACACCACAAACACTTAGTGTACCTTTGCACATAATAGTTAGGACTCCGTTTACCAGCATTGGAAGGATGAAAGGTTGGTCTACCCATTGGTAGCTAGTAAAATAGTATGGAAAAATAAGTCCTACGACTGTACAGAGTGGTATGTAAATAGGTTCATGTCATAGATGGACGAAATTGAAACAAGTTTTCAGATGTATAAACAGCCCGGAGAAATGGGGTGGTGGGGGCTTGGAGGAGAGAAGATGACAGCATATGCTAACGAGGGTGTGGACTTGAAGAGACGGGAAGATCCTGAGGACTGACTATGTGTCAATGATAGGGAAGGCGAGAGAGCAGAGTAGGAGAGGAAACGGACAGAGAAATGAAGCAAGGAATTGTGGAGTGGGAGAAAAAGAGAACAGAGAAAAGTACAGAGAAGGGAGGCAGAGATGCGAGGAAAGAGACGGAAGATAGAATAGAGAGGTGAAAAGAAATAACAGATTGAGAGAAAAATATAGAGAGGAATTTGCATTTGCACCAATTCTGCAAGCAGCCACAGGTTAGTAAGAAGGATGCATAGCTTGAAAGAGGTGGCAATGCCTGTTAGTCCGGTAATCGCAATCTATTTATTTAAAGATTTCTAAAGCGCGTAGTCACCCAGGGGGTATCCCAGCGCTGAACCTATTACCACCAGTGGAAGATAGTCGGGAGTGGGAGGGATGGCTCAGGGAAAAAGTAGGGTTTTGAGGGCCTTCCTAAACCTTAGAAGGTTTGGTTCTGATCTGAGGCTCAGGGGGAGTGTGTTCCATTTTTTTCCCGTATTGACCGAAAAGCGACGGCCACCGAACCGGGCCTTCCTCACCTTGGGGATCGTGATGAAGTTCCCATGTTCGGAACGGAGCGCTCTTGTGGGTCTGTAAGGTGTGATCCAGTTCCCAAGGATCGGAGGGCCAGCATTGTGCAGTACCTTGTGGGCCAGACAGAGGGCCTTGAAGGTTACTCTTTCCCTAATAGGGAGCCAATGCAGCGTCCTCAGTGCGGGCTTGGCAGATGTTCTTGCCGGGGTGTTAGTCAGGAGTCGGGCTGCGGCATTTTGGGCTTTTTGAAGAGTTTGGAGCGTGGCTTCTGGAGATCCTAGGTATATGGCGTTACAGTAATCCAGCCTCGATAAAATTAGGCCTTGGATCAGCAGGAGACGCGATTGGAAAGGCAGTAGGGGAAGTACCTTCCTGCACGATTTCAATAGTCCGTAGCAGGTGCCGGCAGTCTTTCTTGCCTGTGTCCTAAAGGTGAGATCCGTCTCTAGCCATACTCCGAGACTCTTGACCTCAGTCTTGGGGGTGGGGGGTTCACCCATGCAGGCGGGCCAGATGTTCGGGGGGAGGCTCGTGATGTTATGCCCTAGGAGCAGGATCTCTGTTTTGGAGCCGTTTAGTTTCAAGGCAGAGTCACCCATCCACTGATGTACACTGGTTAGACAGTCGTGGAGATTGGAGGGCTCTAGCTTGGGATGGGAGAGCGTTACCACCAGCTGAGTGTCGTCAGCATAGCTAACTATAGATATTCCAAAGGGTGACACCAGTTCCTCCAGTGGGGCCATATACACGTTGAACAACGTGGGGCTCAGGGAAGAGCCCTGAGGCACGCCACACTGGAGGGGAATGGAGGGGGAGCGGCTTTCACCTTCCCATACTTGGAAGGAGCGTCGGGAGAGAAAGGATGAGAGCCATTTTAGTGCCCTGTCTTTCACCCCGATATTATCGAGACGGTGAATCAGGACCTGGTGACTGACCGTGTCAAAGGCCGCACTCAGGTCCAGGAGGACCACTGCCACTGATTCTCCTGTGTCGATAATTTCCCTGGCCTTTTCTACTGCTGCCAGGAGGGCGGTGTCCGTACCCTGACCTGGTCTAAAGCCCGTCTGGGAGTCATTGAGGAGATGGTTTGACTCCAGGAAGTGTGATAGTTTTTTATTTGCTAATTTTTCCGCCACCTTGCCTATCCAGGGGAGGAGTGAGATGGGTCTATAGTTGGATAGGTCGGCAGGATCTAGCGATGGTTTTTTGAGGAGTCCTTTGACGATAGCCTCTTTCCAGTTCGAGGGGACTTCTCCTAGTGCCAGTGAGGTGTTAATGAGGGCTGTCAATTGAGGGACTATGGCCTGAGGGATGGTTTTGACGAACCGTACGGGCACTGGGTCACTGGGGGCTCCACTCTTAGTTGAAATGAGTGCGGCCATCACTTCCTCTTCTGTGACTGGGCCGAGCGCCGCTAGATGCGGCTTATTGGGTGGCAACGATGACTCCTTGGATCTTATTGTGATGTCAGGTTTAGTGGCAGGAAGGGAGGTGATGATTCTTTTGATTTTTTCGTCAAAGAAGAAGGCCAGATTTACGCATTTTTCCTCCGCTGCTTTGGGGTCCATGGGTTTTTGTGGGGGGTCGGGGACATGGAGGAGCTCTTTAAGGATGGAGAAGGTCTCCTTAGCTGAGCAAGAGGAACCTTTTATTTTTTCCTCGTAAAAGGCACTCTTTGCGTCGCGAAGGGCTCGTTTGTATGCTTTCATGGATGATTGATACGCACTTTTCTCCAGCGTCGCCTTGTTTCTCCTCCAAGAACGTTCGGACTTTTTGCACTCCTTCTTGAGGGCGTTGAGAGCGGGTGTGTACCAGGGAGCGGGAGTGGTCCGTTTGACGTGTCTTAGGGTACTGGTGAGAGGAGCGAGACTGTCTAGGGGAAGGGCTAGCCAGTCGTTAAATTCTCTGTCAGCGGAGTTGGGGTCCAAATCAAACTATTGATAAACAGAGTGGAACCTTTACCCCCTTTACCCCCTTCTGAACGAGTCTTCCATCATGATCCATAAACCATCAATGGCAGGCACTCTGGGGTCACTTGTGCCTGGTAAAATGAATCAGTTTATCAGGGAAACTAATAAAGCTGTGAGAATTGCCACAAAACGACGTCTGCACTCAAGGGAGGACCGCGTCATCTGTCCATTCAGAACAACCGTCGTGTCAAGAATGTCCTGGCAGTATCAATGCAACCCTAACTGACTCTTTGATGCGAACGTGCCCCAGGGACGGAGACAATAAACAGGCAGCCGTGCGTTACCTACAATGACCCGGTACATGGACGTTATAGCTGTTTTATTACTTGCGCCGTGACACTAACAGAATGAAAACCACATACGTTAATATTGCATCTCTGCTAGCCTTGAGTCTGCCGAACTACCACTGCATGTGCCAATCAGTTATAATTAGAGAACATTAATTAGCTTGATGGACATCTCGCATCTCGGCATCTGCTGGGTATGAGGAACACACATATTCAACTTGAAACTGCTGCTGCCAGGGACAGGGTTTGGGCAAACAAGGGAATCCTAAGGGGAAGCTCCTCAGTAACGCCTACCTGACCAAGCTCACACACAGAACGGGGGCTGCAATAACAGAGCCAACTGGGTTGGGAGGTGGGGGAAGCGAAACCACAACAGCCACTACACACTGAGCAGGAGAGTGCAGGGATGCTAAGTGGCAGAAGGGACACACAGCTTAACAAGCACTGGCGTTGCCAATAGGTCTCGCAGTAGGAAAGTTGGAGCTATTGTTTTTGTAAATGACAAAGCCCATTATGTTTTTAAAATGAAAACAAAAATAAAAGGCATTGTTATTTGCAATTGTAATTTGCAATGCAATAGGTCTCGCATTAGGAAAGTTTGAGGTATTGGTATTGTAAATGACACAATTTTGATTTATGTTTTGGTTTTGAAAATTGCGAAATTAATAGCTTTATCATTTACAATGCCAATAGTTTTGACTTTTGCAAACGTGACACCTATAGCATTTGTACTGCAATATGTGTTGTATTTACATGACTTAGATGTATTAATATTACAAATAACAATGGCTTTTTTTAAAAATAATTAATACTTAAATAAAAGTTATTGTAATTTATAATGGCAATAGCTTCAACTTTTGTAAATAACTTTTGGGAAGATTATGTTCAGTGCATTTTATTGTGATGAAAATCCAAGAACAGAAATGAAATATTAACATCGTTTTGTGACATTTGTAACAAGATGGCAAGAGAGAGAAGGAAGGGGGGAGAGAGAGAGTGAGGAGAGGGAGGGAAGGGGGAGGGGGAGAGAGAGAAGGAAGGGCCGAGAGATGGAGGGAGGGAAGAGGGAGGGAAGAGGGAGCAAGAGAGAGAGAAGGAAGGGGCGAGAGAGGGTAGGTAAGAAGGAGGGGGAGAAAGAGAGAGAGAGAGAGGGGTTGGAGGGAGGGAAGAGGAGAGAGGGAGAGAAAGAAAGAGAGGGAAGGAAGAGAGCAAGAGAGTGAGGGAAGGAGGGGCGGGAAGAGGGAGTGGGAGAGGGAGAGAAAGAAGAGAGGGGGGGGTCTAAAAAAATGACTCTCTCTCTCCATCAGAAAATACTTAGAAGGTCCCAAAAGCGAAACCTATTGTCTATGCCAATGCTTGTTTTATTTTCAGTGGGAAGAGGCTCAGAGGAAGCAGCGATGGAGGAGCTGGGTGTTGGGGATGTAAACAAATGGGGGGGGGGGAAGCATTTGGTTGGAAGAGTAACATAGAGAGCGGGGGCAGGGATGTGAATGGGCAAGCAGCAGATGGCGAGGAAAGAGCAAAGCCAGAATTGCAGAGGAGCATACGAACTGTCCCTGAGGTGAAGCCGGGCACAGAACTCTACCATGTTTTGTCACAATCATCATCTAAGCTGGGTAGCAGTGGTTATTTATGGCGCTTAAATAGGGAGAGTCTTGCACCAGCGTTATATGTAAATACATTATTCTTTCTATAATGCTTGGTTACCGCCGGCTTCCTTTGTTAACACAGAGCACACTGTCTGCTCGTGTGCAATGGAATATTTACTAACTCATCTCATATAAACATAGCGTTAAATTCCCTTTCATCAACACATAGAAGCTGTTTCATAGGAAGCGCCTAGAAAGCAATTTTATCCATGCAAACTCTGTTTCAAACATACTGTATTTTAGATTGTCCTTGCTGCCTCTGGGCGCTAGCAGGCGAAAGGAGATAGCTGATCTCTCTACCTTCTCCCAACCTTCCTTATATCCATATGTTGACGAGTCGTAAAAAGCGCCTAAGGTTGTCTTTAAGGCGGTTTGGGGAAGAGCGCTTGTGTACAGCTCTTCCCACAAAGAGCAGCGGAATCTGGCATTGCTGTGGGGAGGGGGCGGCCGTGAAGTGTGAAACAGTGGGTGGGGAAGCAGATCCCTTTGAAGCTCTCGGAGGCAGGAGGGGGGGGGGGCAGGGATGTGAATCGGCAAGCAGCAGATGGCGAGGAAAGAGCAAAGCCAGAATTGCAGAGGAGCATACGAACGGTCCCTGAGGTGAAGCCGGGCATAGACACACCAGTCAGTGTGGGGGGTGTGGCGTACGTGTATTGAATTAAAGCGCTTCAAAGCCATGCCAGGGGTAGCGAGCGCTATATCAATGCAATTACAATACATGTACGTAGAATCAAATGCTGCTTTGTTTCAAGCATTTTAAACATGTACAATAACGTCGTACTGCAGGTGTGAATTATAAAAAAAGCCTGTAGGGTACAGGGTACTTACCTCCGGGTTGCAAGCCTCGCTTTGGCATTGCCCCTGTAAGGGCCTTTATGCTGTGGTGTAGCGCTCTACATATGCTCGCCTTGGAAGTTAGCCGCCCATTTAAATGGAGGTATAAAGTGAGGCCATTCATTCGATACTGGCGTGCTATTACCCACCTCGCGCCCACCGCCGTAGGCGCACAGTACAGTTGTGCTGGTGAGCTAATGGCCGGGGTCGATGTAATCACAGTATACGCTGACCTCTGGGGAGTGCAACGGGAGCCCCTCTAGGATTGTGCGTTGCTGACCCCAGTAATTACAGGAGGTCAGATCTCGGTAGCGGTGAGGAAAGAAGTTGAAGGCTGTGCTTAAAGTGAGCTAGCAGCTCGATCGGACCGACAAAAAAATATAAAATGTAAAGAAAAAAACTAGCGCTGCGCGCCTATGGATGCAGGGTCCCGAGGCACCCAGATTCCTTATGTTGCAGCACCACTGACCCATCCTAGACAATCCCTAGTGTGGGGTTGTCTTGCAGCTTGGTGAGCAGAGACCTCCTGTCTCTGTGTGTGTTGGGCTTTACCTCTGCCATGTGCAGTGCACTGCACGGCTCCGCTGTTGCGCCCGGTGCACACCGGATAACTTTATCTCTGCTAATAATTGTTGCCTTTTTATTGCGGCGCTTTCTATGACTTCCTGTTTCCTCCTCTCCCTGGGGCCCTGTCTGCAGGGCTTCTTTCAGTGACCCTGTCCAAGCAACAGATGGCGAGGAAAGAGCAAAGCCAGAATTGCAGAGGAGCATACGAACTGTCCCTGAGGTGAAGCCGGGCATAGACACACCAGTCAGTGTGGGGGGTGTGGCGTACGTGTATTGAATTAAAGCGCTTCAAAGCCATGCCAGGGGTAGCGAGCGCTATATCAATGCAATTACAATACATGTACGTAGAAAGGCTGTGTTTGCGGGGAGAGAGAGGGGAGGTGCTGGTTTGGGAGGGGGGAGGTGCTGGTGTGGGAGGAGTGCTGCTAGGGCAAGGCTGTGTTTGCGGGGAGAGAGAGGGGAGGTGCTGGTGTGGGAGGGGGGAGGTGCTGGTGTGGGAGGAGTGCTGCTAGGGCAAGGCTGTGTTTGCGGGGAGAGAGAGGGGAGGTGCTGGTGTGGGAGGGGGGAGGTGCTGGTGTGGGAGGAGTGCTGCTAGGGCAAGGCTGTGTTTGCGGGGAGAGAGAGGGGAGGTGCTGGTGTGGGAGGGGGGAGGTGCTGGTGTGGGAGGAGTGCTGCTACGGCCTGGGGGAAGCTGGCTGGGGAGGGGGGGGAGAAATGCAAGTTTATGGCCCAAAAGCGCGTGCCTGTGGCCACGTGAACTTCATGAAAACCGCAGCAAAAAGCTAGTGGTTTCATGAGGATTTTGAGCACTTGAATTCTCGATCCCTCAATGCGCTAGTGCGCATTGTAGGTCACGAGACCTAAAAAGAGTCACGGGCTGAACCGCCTTCGCTTCGACGTGCACACACTGCATGGGGGCTGTAATGGCAGAGCCAAGGGCAGGGCGCTGTAATTGGCAGAAGTGACACAGCAAGGGAGGAGCAGTGTAGCATGCACAAAAAGTCAGTGAGGGCGGGGCACATCTTTAGAAGTCGTGAAAAGTGCCCTTATAATAAATGGCAGCGCTTGTGAAAATCGCTTATAAAAAAATGCCAAAGTAGTCTCGAACTCTGCCAAAGTACTACGACGCCGTTGTCCACTTAAACACGGTGCCGTCTAGCAGAGCACGCTGCTTCTTGGATGCTCGCTTGCAACAAAGGGAGTAAAATTTTTATCAGACAGTGAGGCAGTGTAATGGTCACGCAACAACCTGCTGACAGAGGCTGGCGACAATTGGGTGCACCATCTCATGGTCCGTCGCGGGTCTCCACTTGTTCACACAGCCTTGTGGCAAAGATATGCACACACACCACTCTGCTTTAAGAGAAGGAAACTAAAAGAACAAGTCATTCAAGAGCGGTGTCTGCAGCGTCAGGGACTGGGGGTGAGCATCACGGCTCGGAACCCTGAGGGAGACAGTATAATAGCAGGCGGGGGAGGGGCTTCACGGAGAACAGCCGGTGGAGAGAATTCGGGATGGGGTGGGAGCAATAGTATCAGTAAAAGAGGGGAAGAGAAGGGGCAGAGTAAGCCTGATGTGACGAGGGGAGGGCACACGAGCCAGGTGGGGGAAGGGGAAGAGAGGTGAGCAGAAGGAGGGGGGACCGGAGGAGAGACATTGTGGGGTGAAGGAGAGATGGGACTGGTTGCAAAACGGTCTGAGACGGAAGAGAAGAGACAGAGAACGTAGGGGAAGAGTGGAATGGATTGGAAGAGGAGCGCGCAAACAGGGAGATGACACGAGTGGTGACAGAGAGGACAAAGTGATGAAAGGAGGTGGGGTGAAGAGCAAATTAAGAGGGAGGAGGGAGCAGGTAAAATGAGGGTGCGAAACGGGAGTCAGTGGTGAAGCTGGAGAAAACAAGCTCTCAGCATTGCGTGGCGTGGGGGGAGGGAGCGGATTCCTTTGAAGTCTGATGGGGGGGGGGTGGCGGGGGAGCGGATTCCTTTGAAGTCTGATGCCGAGGCTCAGACATATGATGTGCGATGTGGCTGGCGATGTGCACGCGCCTGGCTCACATGAACTGTACCTAATCCACAGTTTGGGCACATTTTTGAAAGCCTTACTATAATCTCGCCAAACAAGCATTGCTAAAGCAATGCCTGAGGCTCGACCTAAAAAAGAAAGGGAGAGCAGATTTAAAAGAATGCTTCAGAACAGAGTCCACAGATTTGTTGTGGGACTGAACAGAAAAAAAAGCCCAAAAAAGGGAACTAATTCATTTTGTGTGCATATCCAGGAATCTAGTCGAGCATTCCTTTAACTAACAGGGGTGAAGTAAAAGTTTGCCTCAAATCAAACAGAAAAGTTAACGGAGTGAACCAAAGAACAGGCATGATTATTCCAATGGAATTGAAAGTCATCAAAAAAAAAAATATATATATATATATATATATATATATATATATATATATAATGTGATGCAGCGAGATGAGCAGACTATCTACGAGAATAGCTTTGCAAAAGGAAAAATGTGAAAAGAGGGCATACAAGTTGGGGAAATGGACAAGTATTCAAGGGAATTAGAAGCGATTTAGCTAAAGAAAATGCATCTGATATATCAGGGCTACAGAAATTGCAAAGTCAAGCATGGCTGTTTATTTGGCTTTGAACTAAGTAACTGAAGCACAATGTAACATCAAAAAATATATAGAAACAATATCAGTTATAGCTACAGCCTCATGTATTGTTGGAGCAGACTGCTCGTCCAACTCTGTGGCTTGACATATTAGGGAGTGGACTATAGCAGTGTCTTCATAAGAAAACCTGACTCTTTTGCATACTTGGGCCGTTATTTTAATCAAGACCTACTGCCTTGCTTGAAAGTTGACAATGCAGTGCCCGTACAAATTAAGTATGTCTACTTGGAAACCTCTGACCACCGTCCTTCTGTCAAAATTGTTGTCTCATTTCGTAAATTATTTTTCTTCTTAGGCATTACTTGTAGTAGAGAAAGTTACCTGATGCCAAAAAGCTGAGGTAATGACTTCAATATCTACCAAAGAAGTAAAGCCCACTGTGAAAAATACTAGTCATAACAGGGTTCCAGACTAACACTATCTTTGGAGCCAATACTTATGAAAAAGTATTTGCTCTGTTGCTGACGTGCATTAGTTGCATTACTGTATTTGACCTACTCAAGTACCACTGACAAAGGCAAAGGAACATATGAGCATTTTCCTGAGCTACTACTGTGTCACTACATGAGCAGCATTACACATGGTTAGAAACAACTTGTTGGGTGCATTTGTGTAAACAGTTGTGTGAGAAATTGTCTTCAATTGTGTGCTAAGTATTAGAGCTAATGGGGTATCAAAGATTACTTATAAAGTTACATTAACAATATTAAATAAAATGTAAAATCATGCACATTCCTGCTATGGTATTTAGTTTCTATATATATATATAAACTCAAGCAGAAAGAAAAGCACTATGGCACAGATAATGGCAGGTTATAATTCTTCATTTAGTGCTTTGAGGACAACGAGGATCAAACAAGAGAAGATACAAGGTTTATAATTATAAAAGATGATGAGTCTTAAGCCTTACTATTTTATTTCATTTTCAGACAATCAGCAACTTCTAATTTTACATAGTGAGAATACAGTGGGAGAAAAGAAAATGGGTGAATGGAGATCATGTGAGTTGAGACAGTACAACAGTGGATGGGTTGGGAAAGCTGATGTGGAAGCACGCGCAGGTACAGGGTGGCTATGGATCAGAAGGGAAATAGTGAAGACTGAGTGAAAAATGTGTAAAAACATTAAATGTATATAAGGACTAAAAGTAAAATTAGAGAGTGAAGCTGGTGTTGATAGAGTGAACACAGAAAAGAGGGAGGAAGCAAGTTTATCAGTGGGGAGAGAAGAAAGGGCAGTGGTGAGACGTTGAGATCCAGGGGGTTAGACAGTGATTTACAACTTTTCTCAGCAAAATGCGCAAAAATTAGCATAGGACTTATTTGTCTTGTTTTTATTATATAAAAATGAGTTTGCCAGTTCTGGTGACTTAGTGGACTAATACATCCACTGCAGGGGCCTGTGTTAGACCTCATGGTCATAGGTTCAAATCCTGGCGGGTCCACTCAGCCTCATCCATTTGAGGTCGATAAAATGAGTACCATTGAGTTGGGTAACAATAAACATCTGTTATTCAGCGCCAGGACACCTTCAGGTAATCGTGCGCTTTACAAATACACCTGTTATGTTAAATGTGTGCATTAACTTTGAAGCTTTCACTCAACTGAAATTAGTAACCCCCCACAGTTAGGTTTTGTACCTAAATATTCTGGCTTGGGTGCTACTGGCTCCTGTACCACATTTAAGTCTGGAAACCTGCATTTGTGGCCTCCAGTATAATGTAAAAATAAACAAGAATGACACTTCCTAGATCACCTGGAGAGGAAGGTATCAAGTAAGCCTGATCTATCTGCACGTGGGACTACGGAAAAATGTGAGGTGATTCATTAAAACAGGTTTCTCCAACGAGTAGTACTAGAGCTACTAGTAGCCCTCCAGCTATGTGTAAGTAGCTCTCCTGTGTGCAGCCCACCCTACTAAAGTGGAAACTTTTGTTTGGTTGAATTAATATAGGTATACCAAAATTGAGAGTATGTATTAAGAGATTAAAATTAGTTTATTTTCATAACTCAAAGCAAAATGGCTGAATTTCCAAAATATATTTAAAGCTAATATTTGAGTGATAAATCATGTGGTACTGAGGTGACTTTTTTGCAAATGTTATTACCTTGGTACCACAGGCATTGCTGCTATGACTGTTATGTATTACCCATGTAGAGGCATTCCAAATTGACAATGCCTTTTTTAATTACATTGCTGCTGGCAACCACACCTGATCGCTTGTAGTAATCTTTCAAATGATGGCCACTGATGTAACATTGTCTGATGTGGACACTGTTACAATACTAATAACATTGGTAGCTTCCGAAGAGTTTCATTGAACGTAAATAGCTTGCATACAGCATTAAACCATTCCTTAGGATAAAGTGTTGGGCACATAATAATCCGTTTCTTTTTATTTCTTAGGGGACTATGACGTTCTCCCCAGCCAAATGTATCATCTGAGACCCAGGAATGAGTTTTTTGTACCAGGATATCAAGGACATGGTAACTTATCGGGCAGTCACCATCTTCCATCCTACTGATAAATGAAGTGCAACTGAGGAGGAAGAAGCAATGATAGAGTGAATTAGAACTAATGGAGCTTGTTACCTCAACCGCTACGAAGGAGGCCAGGTGCTGGACAGAGAACATAATCCGGGAAGGACATTTTGCATGTCTAAGGCTGAGACCTTCCACAAGAAGACAATAGTCATTGTTTGGAGAAATTATCACAAGCAACCTGTATTGAAGGTAAGCAATCCACAAGATCATGAAGAAGTGAATTAATCATGGAAAGTCTAACTCGGAACCAAAGTCAACAACACAACTGTAGCAGACAGTAGCCCTTATGCTCTCCATTAACAGGGAGGGAGGCAAGTTCCTAGATGCAAACAGGATAATGAGAAGAAAAGTGGGCCTTGTTTAAACAATGGAAATGGTAGCACCTGCTGATTAGCAGGCAAGCAATCCAAGCATTATAACTGAAAGAGGCACTCAGTAGAGTTTTAGGCTTCACCCCAGAACATCAGTGAAGCTCAAGGATTTCGCCACATCGACAGTCCCCCCAAAAACTGCACATTTAGCAGTTGGATGTGTTCTTTTTTTGCTGCTTAGAGAGAACTGTTGTGTACTGAACACTGTAATAGCAGTTCCTTAAGAACAGCCACACGCAGCTCAACAGTCAGTGTAGATGAGACTATCTGGGCAGGGGCAAGCATTCTTGACGCCCAGTGTTGCAATGTGTGAAGTTCTTGCTAAGCTGTCACCTGTAAGTTTGCAATGATCGATCACTTGGCCTGGGGCTCCCAATCAAACGACCAGATACAAACGATTTCGACTGTCTTGAATTTGTGGCAGACAACCAACTGTTCCAGAGAAAAATCCACTTGATAGTTCTTGTGTTCGGGGGTGTTAAGTAAGGGAGTAAGTTTCAGAAGGAGAGCTAATAATTTTCCTTTTGGAATTTCAAGCGGGGACTGCTGTCTACGTAAAAATACAACGTCACATGTGCGTCCTTTAATATCTTCATTTATTATAAAGTGACAAATTCGATTAACTACGCTGTTCTTGCTTGCACTGCTAAAACAATGTAAAGTAATGTGAACTCCGGAGGCCAAGAATGTAGTAAACGCACCCCATTTTTAATTATATATTTTTATTAGAACACACACGATCTATATATTAGTCACGACAGCAAAGTATAGCATCGACGTCCTTGTTTTAATTTTAAATATGTTTGCGTTCCACTATCCTATTTCTTTCCAAGCCTTTTCCGATAATACACATGCAATAATAAAAAGGTCACGAACGAGGAAGCTCAGAAACTTGGCAGAAAGAACACTGTTTCAGCGAGGCTTACATACAATACCTAAATGGAGTTCGAACAGCATGTGGATAGTAAATACATTATTTCCATAGTCCTCACAAGATTATGTGTACCAATCATATGGAGAGACAGAGCATGCTTTAAAAAAAAGTTGGATTTTAAGTCCTGCTATTATTATCTTTTGATTACAGTTTCTACTTTTGTCTATTTTTTGGAACCACGTACACACAAAGGACGGTGCTGTGTGTGTGGACTTAGTTACTGTAATACATTTGCTAGGGAGTGATAACTAGGTGGCCACAGAGCCCACACATGAGATAAAAGTAGTGTACACTCTCAAACCAGGTATCCCAAAGTCCCCGTAGCAATTATGCCACGTATCCTGCTTGACACTGTACCAAGGCTCATGATTTTATATCCAAATACACCCTCTACAAACACCATATAGGGATTGCCCCCCACGTGTTCCACTGTGCCCCGCTCCTTGTCACATGCCAACTTTCCTGACATAAAACATTTTTTAAAAATTCGATTACCTCTCTGCTTTCCACTCGCACCAGCTGCAAGTGAAGGCAACGAGAGACAATCGGAAATCTGGTCAACTCTGATTGGCACGCTGAGGCACCGTGCTATAGGAAGAGCTCGATGAACATGCAACATGAATGCTGCCATTGGTTACAAAATAGCCCACCCCGGCAAGATGACACGCCTTGTTCAGAAAAACGTCCCTCGTCTGTCGACGCGGAAGTGATGGCCCAGCTGCTAGGGGGCCGATACTTTAGTTACATCATTCGCTGGCGGTTGCTTGCACCTGCCACGCGCTTGAACCGAAGCTTTGGAGCAGGCTGGTTGGGGAGCAACGCCATCTGCTGGAGGAAGACGAAAGAGAAGAGCAACCGAGTGTGAGACGTAGCAGAGCATTCGGGCTCTCAGTCCACAATTTTGTGAGGGTTTAAATAGTTCGAACTAAAAATGTATATAACAACGTTGCCAAAAAACGGAAGCCAATAATTGGGTAAGGAGACCGTAGCAATCTGTTTTTTTTTACCTTCACACTGACATAATCGTAAAGGTTGTCTTATTTAAGTAACAATGTCCCTTTTTGAGCAAAATATGCTTTTATTTTGGGGTTCTCTTTATTAAAAATGTCGTCCTAAGCATAGCTGCCAAGTTTTCATTGTACGTATGTCTGACATGTCTAGGTTTTCAGTGTGGTTATGTGTCATGTCAGTGGCTTATGTGTGACAGTTTGAGTGGCAATTTATCACGAGTAGCCCAAATAAGTCATAATTACGTAAGTATCTGAAGTTCACAAGGGAGGGTGAAGTGAATACGATGGAAACAGGATCATTTGTAGAGTAGCTTCTTTATTATGACAACCCCGAGCGCGGCCCAGGCAAGCACAGCCAATCTACAGCAACCAGCGTCTGCCCCAACATTCTACCATAACACAATAAATACAAGGAACACTCTGGATTGTTCTGATTCTTAATTCCTAAAACTGAGAACAATTCCAACAAGGCATAAGTACAAATCATTAAGAAGAAACCCGAATACTGCAGAGGGACCCCTCTTTGTGCACTGGAATACACTGTGAACGGGCATAAAATAGTTGCAAGACCGCTGCAACCTACTTCACTTTTCTAATCCCAACAGGATTATAGCGAGAACTTTTATTGTACCAGAATAAACAATTTGTAAGTACTTACAGCAGTGGGAAAAGTGAGGTGTGAGTTCACAGTTCGAGAACAGCATGTCAATAAAGCTTTTTTGAATGTTATTGTATTATCGTATTACCCTGCAGGCTGCACTGTAATGTTGCTAGTTGCCACTAATAAGGACTCAGGAGCCAGGTTACATTAACTGCTTTTTATTTGTAGTCACACTCCTAAAGAGCGCCGAGCCTCGCTGGTTGCCGGCTCTGCTCTCCTGTTCGCGCTCTTTGCGCCACTCGCACGCATCTGCGCGCGCAGCCAATGATGGCCGCCCACACGTCACGTCGCCGACGTGACGTGCATAAACTAGACCGTCACTACATATCTCCCTTTTTTTCCACACAAACGTTTGTAACTTACAGTCCGTCGCTCAGATCATAGTCTCTGAACCTCGTGGGCTTCATCACCACTCTGCCACTCCGAGTCTGTCTTACTGGGGTGGTGTGGTTCTCTTCCTCACTGTTCCTTCTGCTTCCTCTTGCCTCTTCCTGTCCATTCCTGTCACTGCCATTCTCATCAGCTCTCATCTCCTTCTCGATGCTCCTCGCTTCCACTTGTCGCTGTTCTTCTCCTCTCAGGGCAAGTTCATTCTCCTGATGTTCTTGTTGCCCGAGCTCGTTCTCTCCTTCTTCTCCACCTACTCTTCCGTAGTCCCAAGTTAGAATCTTATTGCATCTAGCCATGCGGTCCTGTGACCATATGTTACCGTCACTCAATCTGGCCGCTCTACCCTTGATTTCCTTCACCTGCATGGGCTTGCTGTATTTGCTCTCTCCCTTCCTTTGTAGTGTAGGCAACTTTACTCTCACCCATTCTCCTTCTTTGAGTTCTGTGTCTCGCACATTCCTCCGCTCGTTGTAATGTCTAGTGTATACTGCCTGAGCTTTCTCTATGTTGGCACGCACCACTGCAGGGGACCATTCGCTTACTACCGTCTTTTCTTTCCACACCCGATTGTCCTGGGTGAATGGTTCCCGGCCACGCAATAATTGAAAGGGGCTATAGCCAGTGCCTGTGGGAGTGATCCTGTATGCCCACAACATGTGCCATATGTCCTTCTCCCAATCTTTGTTGTCCGAGATGGCTGCTTGGATTGATCCCATCACTACCCTGTTGAAGCGTTCCACTTGGCCATTCCCCGCCGGGTGGTAAATGGATGTGTGGTTCGCCAGGATGCCATTTCTTTGCATGAAGTTGTCCCATTTTTCCGATCTGAACTGGGGCCCATTGTCGCTGAGGTTGGACTTCGGGATGCCCTCCCTCACAAAGGTGTCTACCAAAAATTTTACTATTGTTTCAGCGTCCATGGTTTCCTTTATCTTCACTTCTGGCCACTTCGAGAATTTGTCGACTAGGACCACACATACTTCTGGACTCCTTGTGTGTCTAGGATCGGGCCTAGGATATCAACTGACAGCTCTTCCCACGGATTTCTTGGCGTTTCGAATGTACCCAATGCTGGGCGTAGTGGTTTGAGTGTCTTGTCTGCACCTTGGCACCTCGCACACTCCCTTACATGCCGTTCTGCTCTTATATCCATTCCTGGCCACCAATAGTCTTGCTTGGACCGCAGTTTGAGTTTTTCGATGCCCAGGTGCCCTTCGTGTAGCATGTCCAGCAGTCTGGGGATGATGCTTGTCGGGGGAACAACCTTCTCACCTCTATACACGAATATTCCTTGGTTGTCCAAGGACAGTTCTTCCCTTACTTCGAAGTATGGGTTGAGTTCTCCCCGGGTGTGTCTCTTATCAGGCCATCCTTGGGTGATGTATACCTTCACCTCTTCCAATGTCTGGTCTTCCTCATACGCCTGTGTCCATTCTTGAAGGCTGATGACTCTTTCGTGGTCCTCCATTAGTGCCACCCATTCTTCTGTACCGGCCTTATCTTCCTCACTTGGTTCCATGGCCGCCGCTCGGCTCAAGTAGTCTGCGACCTTGTTTTTGCTGCCTGCTATATGTTCCACATCGTACCTGAATTCAAGAAGTTTTAGTGTCATTTTCGATATGCGGGGCGTGGCATCTGCGTGTCCACTCGATGTTAGCACTCTCAGTAACGGTTTGTGATCAGTCCGCAACTGGAACCTGGTGCCCCACAGGAATTGTCTGAATCTCGTGGTGGCCCACACCACCGCCAGCATCTCTTTCTCTATCACGCTGTATTTCTTTTCTGTTTCGCTCAGTGTGCGTGAGGCGAAGCTAATAGTTTCCAACTGTCCCTGCCCTCGATCTTGCATGAGAACAGCACCCAATCCTTTATCGCTGGCGTCGGTGGTCAATACGGTTTTGCCTTGAGGGTCAAATCCTTGGAGAGGTATAGCTCCTGCCACTTCCTTTTTGATGACCTCAAATTCCCTTTGTGTGTCCTCTGACCAGCAGAATTCCGTGTTTTCTTTTGTCAGCTGTCTCATGTGATGAGTCTTTGAGGCAAAGTGCTGCACAAATTTCCCATAGTACTCTGCCATTCCCAGGAATGACCTGACCTCTTCCTTGTTGGTGGGGGATGGTGCTTCACAGATCGCCCTGACGTTTTCTGCTTTAGGAGTCACTCCATGCACTCCTATCTCATGCCCTAGGTAGGTCACCGAGTTCATTCCTATTCGGCACTTGGACCATTCAGCCGTGAGTCCTTTCCTTTCTAGGATCTTCAATACTTTTCCCAGCTTCACGTCATGGTCTGGTATGTCTCTTCCCATCACCAAGATGTCGTCCTGGAAGTATTGGACGTCGGTGATGTCCTTGAATAATTGATGCATCATCTTCTGAAACACCGCCGCTGCTGAGGCTAGACCAAATGGCATCTGGCGGAACTGATAGCACCCAAACGGGGTGATGAAAGATGTTAGTTTCCGGCTGTCCGGGTGCAGAGCTATTTGATGGTACGCGGAGGTCAAATCTATGGTGGAGTACCACTTAATCCCCCTGGTGCTAGCCAGCATCTCCTCTATTCTGGGCAAGGGGAACCTTTCCACCACAATGTTTTTATTCAGTTCTCTCAAGTCGACGCACAGCCGGACCTTTCCATTGGGTTTCTTAACTACAACAAGGGGCGCCAGCCACTCAGCACACGTGATGGGTTCGATGATCCCCTTCTTTTCCAAGTCTTGGAGTTCTTCCCTCACTGCTTCTCTTACCGCTAACGGGACATTTCTTGCTTTGTGGGCCACCGGTACGGCGTCTTCCTTCAGAATGATTTTGTGGGCGAACTTTTCCAGCTTCCCTACTGTGCCTCCAAACACTTTGGGGTATTCACTCCTCCATTTGTCCAGACCGGGCAATGCCTCCTGGTCGGTCAATAGTATTTGTTCCTTGCCTCCCGGATCCAGCTTGATGCCCAGGTCGCCTTGATCCAGCCATCCTAAGACCGACGTGCCTCTCTCCGATACATAGAGCTTGCAGCGTGCTGACCGGCCTCGAAATTCGAAGGTCAAAGGTCTGAACCCCGCCATTGGTATGCGGTCTCCGTTGTACGTGACTGGGCGGATGTCTAGTTTTTCTAGCTCTGAGCCTAGACGTGGTGCGAATTTCTCCTCCCACACTGCTCTCTGGATGATGGTGAAGGGCGATCCTGTGTCTGCCACCACGTTGATCTTGACATTCCAAGACTGGTTTCATCGTTCGTCTTCCGTCTCTGTCCAGGACCTTGTCATCCGTGCTCAGCACCTGGTCTTCAATGTAGATCACCGTGACCACTTCTTCTGTATCGTCGTCTAGGTCTTCGTTACTTTGACCCACACATCTCACGGTGCTCTTGGAGGCCTTCTTCCTGCAGACCTTCTCGTAGTGGCCAATTATTCCGCAGTACATGCACTTGGCGCGAAATGCAGGGCACTTCCTGTCGTGCGCCTCGTGCGACCAGCTCCCGCACCTGTAGCATGGCTTTTTGTTGCTCCCTGCTTGTTTCCCTGCTGTGCTTGCGTTGCTTTGCCACTTGTTGGGCCCTCTCTCCGTTGGTTTCCTGTTCTGATACTCTCTACGAGGTCCTTCATCGTCTACCTTGTTCACCATAGTGCTGGACGCCGTCTCTTTCCTCGTCACTTCAGCACATCGACGTGCTAATTCAGCCCTTTTGACGATGACTAACACCTCTTTTAGTGTGGTGTCTCCGCTGGCCCATAACTTGTCCTGCACGGTCGTGCACGTGGTGTGCATCACCACCTGGTCTTTGATGAACTCTTCTTCCCAGTTGGCGTACTTGCACGTGGCTGCCAACCGCTTCAGTGCCGCCACATACTCCTCCACTGTTTCTCCTTGCCGCTGCTTCCTCTGTTGGAAATTGAACCTATCCACCGACACGCACACTGCCGGTCTGAAATGTTCGTTAAGGTCGTCGAGTGCATGTGCGTATACATCGTCGTCCGTGGCTGTCCTCTGTTTCGGGACTAAGGTCTTGTAAATCCGGAGACCTTCCGGGCCTAGGTTCAGTAGCAAGATGCGCTTCTTTCTCTGTGGTTTGAACACTTCTTCGTTCTCGTCTTCCAGGACACCTATGAAATTGTCTATGTATTCTCTCCAGTCCTCCCACTTCATGAGGGGTTCTCCTGGACGAGGTAAAAACTGTACCGGCGCCATCGCGTATCCTGTTTGCGCGCTCATCTTCTCTCTCTTTACCGTGGGTAGCGTTCCTCCTCGGCTTCGGGGACTCCCTGGTGCGTCGTCCTGCTCTTCTTCACTTGCTTGGGCTCGGGGACTATCTGTGTCAGCCCCCTCAGTTCCCAGTGAGTTATCCAGCGCGTGTTCCCTGGTTCTGCGGGTCGCGGTGTGGATTGGTGCCCTTCCTTCTTGTCCCTGGGGTCTGTCCCCCCTTCTCTCGCTCCTCTGCGCCACCCCCTCGGGTGTTCCTGGGCTCTGCCACGCTCTTTAGGGTACCTGTTGTCCTGCACAAGGGTGTTCTTGCTCTCCTGTCCCTTGTATGGTGGTCCTGGTGCCACTGGTGCTCTACTTGCTGTCCTGTGGTCGGTTTGGTGTTCTGCCTTGCTGGGGGGTCTTCATCCCACCCTCGTCGCCATTGTAGCATGCTAGTTGTGCTCAACTCTCTGGATATTTCATAGTGAAAAGTGAAACCTCGAATAATACAGCCCTCTTGGGAAGAAGACACATGAGAACAATTATGGCAATGGTATAATTGGGAAATTCCACCTTCTCGCCCAGCTATGGCAAGCTTCCTAGGCCAATGTATGTCTATCTCCTGCAGTCTATTTTTTAATTTAATTCTTGCAAAATGTTGGAAAGGCACTTTCTAATTTCTCCGAGCAGAATGGGATTCTCGATAGAACCCAATTCGGCTTTAGGCAATCACATAGCATGGAATCTGCTCCGTTGGTGGCAACAGAGGAGATTCGTTGAATCCCTGGATAGCGGGGGAAAGGCTGCAGTGGTCCTTTTGGACCTATCTGCGGCCTTTGACACCGTGGATCATCGGTCCATGATCCAACGATTAAGGGAGATCGGTATTAAAGGACCTGCCCGTAGGCTTCGGACATCTTTTCTTAGTAACAGAATACAGTAAGTCACTTTTGAAGATTTCACTTCTAGCCCCTTTTTTTGCCATGTGTGGTCTCGCAAAGGTCTTCATTAAGCCCAACACTGTTCAATATCTATGTAGCCCCTTTAGCTGCACTAATAAGATCTTTTGGCTTCAATTTCACTAAATTGGTAACAGTTATACTGGAGCGCACAGCGTGTATAAGTAAACGTAAATGCAAAGTAAAGTTCAATTGGTGCTCAAAGTGGAGAGAGTAGGTTACCACTACTCAGTTCAGCGTCAAAATTGACTAAACATTAACAGTTATCCACCAAGCACTCGTCTTCAGATTAAGTCAATCAGAATCAATGTTCATATGTCTTTTATTCCATCAATTCGTCATCAGATTTCTTCATCCAATGTGTAACAGAATACCAGCCAACACGTGTTTCGTCTGGTCAGTCTATGACATACAGACTTCTTCAGGGCTGTAATTGATACAGTAACCAAAGTTACAAAACATAATCTTATGCTTAATATTCACAGTTCAATACACCGAATAAGTGTATCCAGAAAAAGTACAACAAGGAAGTCCCAGTCACCAAGAGTAAAGCGAGAAATACCCAAAGTGTAACACTAATGCGTTTAATGCCCAAGAAAGAGCACCCATTCACACTAGATTGAAGTATCAGGGGAAGAGTAACGTACCTAACTTCAATCCAAATGTTGCGAAAATTAATAATGGCAATTAACCCGAAAAACCAAATGGGACCCAGTCACCAACTATACCAGCAGATAGGTCATCTTAGTATGTACGAATTTGACCATAAAGACTCACCCATAGTATAAGGGCGAAATCATGTAGTACGTAATCTTCAATATTCAATTGATCTCCTCAGTCCAATCCAAACAAATTTCTAATCAGAAAATAAAACTTATGTCACTTCGCATAAGCTCTCTCTTGTCTAAAGAGTTATCATTAATTCTATATACATTTTATTCTTAAGGAAAAAGCTAAACCACATTTGGCATATGCCACCACACAATTCTATGCTCAATTTGAGCTAACACGTAGCACATATATAGTGTATAAGTACTCACAGTGCATATGTTTAATCACTAAGTCCCTAGCTGAATGTACAATCCCTATACAGTTCACACCATAATCAATCCTCAATTGTTTAATTTACAAATAAGTACCTGTGAACAATAGTTCGTGATCCTGTTAATAGCTCCCAAGTATTTGTCAATTTGAAGTTGCAAATCAGCAAAATTCCAAGTCCAAAACCATCGTAAATATATTTTAACGTCTCGTTAGTCTCATATCAGTAGGCTGCAATCAAATTAAAATAGTATTATAGCAAGCGCCCCATAGTTCAACTCAATTATATACTATAGCTACTATTATAACACCCAGCTCACCGCATATCAGCTCCCTCAGTGTTCAAAACGGTCGCGTACTACACGCGCGCCATCTTTGAATGGCAATATATAGCCAAAACCGCGGGCGCCATCTTAGAGTGGTGATTCTCCGTTTTATTCGCCACTGTCTTCAAACAGTATATCATCTGAGTTATATCTACTGTAAAGCCGCTATTAGCCGCCCGCACCCATAAAGAGGTAAAATATATATAATAAAGCTATTTACATTTAATGCATTTACAAAAAGTAACCAAATTGGCGGGCGCTATTTTGAGGTAGCAAACCTATATTAAAAATTATCTAAACTCATCCATTCCGTTAGTAATTTTCAACATCAAGTAAATAGTGAAAATATTAACGCAATCCGCTGCGTCATTGAGGGTCATGTAAATATGATCAGTATATCAATTGTATGATTGCACACCAACCTTAAAGTATTCAGAACCATATCGAGTAGTGGTTTAACCAGCCTTCATGTATATTCAAAGCAATAGTTACTATATGGGCCTTTGCACCATAATTCTACAATTCTACAATTGCAACAGACCTACATTTCACATTGTATGTGAATCTGAGGATCTAAATCATAGTAGTAGTAAACTGCCACATAATAAAGTAACCCGACCTACATCTGACGATATACGTCAGCAAACGGGGTCCAGATGGTCTTTTCATTCTGCATAAGTATAAGCAGAATAATCTACCCGCACATTCAGGAGACAGGGGGAAATGGAAAGGAGGACAGGGTGAAAAGATACAGTTACATCAGATGAAGTAATGTAATTCTATCTCATAAATCCTTCGTAGCATAATTATATAGAAACAGATGTTATAGTATGTTGTTATACAGTACATCAATTGAGTGACATCAGAGCAAAACCAAACTATATACAGCATCATCAGGTTATTCTTGCCCTAAGTAGTATTCATATTCGTGGTCGATATTCAAACCGCGTTCAACTGCCTTTAGTTTCAATAGCCACATCACTTCTCTGCGCCTTAACTGTAATTGTCTATTCCCACCTCTAACGTCACGTTTAATATGATCAATTCCATGATATTTAAACGTATGTTTCTCTTTTTCATGAAAGTTTCTGACAATGTGGGAGGCAGTGGGATAACGAGTATCCCCTGTTTTCAGTGCTCTAAAGTGCTCTACCATTCTCTCCTTCAGTTTTCTGATAGTACTACCAACATAAATCTGTTTACAAGAACAAACTATAACATAAACAACAAAAGTAGTATCACAGTTAATAAACATGTTAATTAAATGTTCTCCTGTATTGTTATAGTTAAAAGTCTTGATTTTATTCACCGCCCATCTACAGGAGCTACATCTTCCACACTTGTGGAAGCCTGTAGATCGCCCAGTGAGCCAGTCAGGAACAGTAATCTTCAGGGGGTAACTTGGACTGACGAAATTAGAGAGGGTGCGACCCCTTCTAAAAGTGAGTCCTGGTTTATCTCCAATAAAGGGTGTCAGATCTTTGTCCATTTGTAATAAGTGCCAGTGTCTTTTCAGGATTTTAAACAGTTGGGCACTATCAGTACCGTAATTTGTTACTAAACGAATCTTGTCTTCTTTAAGTTCAACAGATTTGTCTTTGAGAGTACTTGACCTTTTAAGTTTCTTAGCTCTTGTTACTGCATTTTCAACCACTTTACTCTGATATCCACGTTTCAGAAATCTCTTTGTAAGATCAGTAAGATTGTGCTCAAAGTCATTATCTATCGAACAATTCCGTCTCGCCCTTACCATCTCACCATAAGGGATCGCATTTATTTGGCTAGTAGGGTGACAACTTCGAGCATGCAAAACAGCATTACAGCTGGTAGGTTTGCGAAACATGCGACTGCAAATTTTGTCATCTTTAATGAACAGTTCAATGTCTAGAAAATTGATATTATTTTTATCATAGTGGGTAGTAAATGACAGGTTCAGTGTATTATCATTCAGATAATCAAAAAAGCCTTTAAGTTCATCAACTGAACCTGTCCAAATGAGAAGGCAATCATCTATGTATCGCCCCCAATAGTGTATATATTGTATCCATTTTCTACCGGATGGGCCCCAGATTCTCTCCGCCTCAAAGAACCCCATAAAGAGGTTCGCAAAGGACGGAGCAAATCTAGAACCCATCGCGGTACCAAGGCGTTGTCTATACCAGTTACCATCAAAAAGAAATACATTATTTTGAAGCACCAGTCTTGTCATCTTCAAAATCATCTGATTATGATCAAAGTATTCCGCACTCCTATTGCCTAGAAAGAAATCAATAGCATGTATACCTAATTCATGGTCGATGTTGGTATAGAGAGATACCACATCGAGTGTAACCAATATCATTCTCTCATCCCATACCAGATCATTCATCAGATTGAGTACGTGTTTTGAATCCTCAATAAAAGAAGGTACATTTTTGACATAAATCTGTAAAAAGGTGTCAACGTATTGGGAAAGGCGCTCTGTTGGCCCCCCAATACCGGAAATTATTGGCCTGCCTGGTGGTTTTACCATAGATTTATGAATTTTAGGTTGAGTATACATGCATGGTGCACGCGGTGTAGTAACTTGTAAATAGAGGAATTCATCACGATCAATGAGAGTTTCTTCATACCAAATTTTCAATTGGTCATTAATAATTTTGGACAGATTAATCTTTTGGCTTCAGTTCAATATCTTATGCTGATGAAACATGCGGTCTCCATCCATTCACATGTAGATGAGGTAGCCAGTAGATTTAATAACTGTATGGTGGCTATTGTCAATTGGATGAAAAGCCAATGTTTGAAATTGAACTCCGTTCTGTAACTCTTTTTGGTGGCCCTCTATGTTGGGTCCTCTACCCTCACCAGTCACCAAAGTTAAACATCTTGGTGTGATTTTTTTAAAATTCCAAATTAACATTTAAAGATCAGATAAATCAACTGAATTCTTCTTATTTCTATCGTCTGAAAACGTTGAAGAAAGTTTTATCATTCATTTTTACGGACCTTCAGACAACAGTGGTGGTCTCTTTTGTTATTCTCTCGGAAGACTTATGTAACGCTGTCTGTCTGGCTATTCAACAAGGACTATTGAAATAGCTTCTGAGGCTGTAGTTTGCTGCAGTCTGGCTCCTGAAAAATCGTAGAAAATACGAATCTGCCAGCAAAAGGTTCAAAGAGCTTCATTGTTTGCAGATTAAAGCAGAGTTGCTTTTAAAGCGCTCTGCCTGGCTCATAAAGGCCTGCATGCAATAGGCCCAGATTATCTAAACTATAAAATGTTATGGTATACTCCCAGTAGATGTCTGCGATCAGCTTCTGCTAAGACCATGCTAGTACCCAAGATTCGAAAAGCTTCTTGGGGTGGCAGAAGCTTCGTACATGCTACTGCCTTGTTATGGAATCAAATGCCTTTGCATCATAGGTCCCAGCCAAACCTGACGAGTTTTAGAAAACAACTAAAAACATGGCTATTCTCATGCTGAAGCCTTGCTTTGTGTTTGCTCTCATTTATATCGTACTATAGCCACTAGCTCCAAGACACCATCGGGCATACGTTGCAGTTTATAAATATTTGTCTAATCTAATCTTGTTTATCTCATGATAAAACCAGGATGTTGAAGATGGATACCAAATAATCCAGGCAGATGGGTAAAATGCAATCTTCTTTATAAAGTGGCCAAGATGTAGAGCCCATCGACCAGCGTCCTTCGAGCTCTGCCGTACCCACTTAACTGCCTATCAGACGACTGTCGTCCAAGGCAGGAACACAGAACCTGGAATCACACTTGGAATATGCACTCGCAAGAACATCACCAATAAGGTTACAGAATACGGAATGCATAAGCATACATAATAAGGTTATAACACAGTCCAGAATGCAAAGAAAAAATACGACTAAGAGTTGGAGAATAAGGAATATAGAGCGCTTAAGCATATATTATAAGGATGTAACATGTCCCCTCTTTATAATGAAACAAAAAAATATATAATCCAGAAAAAGAAAAAAAACAGGCAAGCAATAAAAATAGCAATTGCATATCAAAGTCTTGCAAGTAGCCAGGTTTTTAGAGTGCCTACCACTTCTAGTGCTCAACTCAAAATAAGAAGCACACTTATTATTTAATAGCTCCTTATTAGTTCAGAAATCAGAACTAATTACATTGGTGCCATGCATATAATCATTGTTGGTAACACTTCCTTCTGACTGGATTACATCATTAATAACCAAGGTTTGTAACTGGGAGGCACATGGAGAACCCTTCCCTCTCAAAATCCTGTCACCAAGGGGTAGTAACAAATTCCCTGGAAGTTGTATCTTATTCCTTAACACAGTGCTTTGAAAGTAACTCAACAAAATAAAATTCCTCTTAGCCCACCAACGTTCATCTTTCAATTTTACTGATGAATGTGCTTCTTTTGATACCCTGAATGGGCCAAGAAATTGTAACTCGACTTTAGACCTTCTACAGCTCATGTCTTTTAGCATGACCCAGGCACCTACACTTACTTCTGCACAAAAACACTCTTCTTAGAATCATGGTACTTATTCATTTAGCCTGAGAAGCCATCACATTCGATTTAACTTTGTTTAGATCCACCTGTTTCTGAGCCCTGCTGTCAGATTTGTCCGTTAACCATGTAGGACATAATCCAGTAAGAGATTGTCTACCTCTCAATAGGCAAAATGGTGAAACCCCAGTAACACTACGAGTGGTGTTGTGATAAGCTCACTATTTTCGCTGTATACATTCTTTCCACAAGTTGAATCTGTCTGGACTCTTCTTTCACTTAGCGGCAGCAAGTGTTGTCGCATTTTTTTGTAAATTCTGAACTGTTTGAGCTTGGGAAAAAAAATATATTTTTGGTTTAAATCTGCAGATTATGCGGTAGATGATGGTATATGTGGCAAATGCGGCAAATCTGTAATTATGGAAAATCGCCGCACACTTGCATAATTTTGGTAGCCCTGGCTTTAACAGCCCTGATCCACTCAGCTGCATTGGCGGGTTCAATGATCTTATCCTTAACCACTTGGCTGCTAAGGGGTGTGTGCGAGGTCCATTGACTTTCCATTGAAATCAATGGAAAGTCCATGACGAGTTACCCTTGTCATTAGCGCTGAAGGGGTTAAACAACTGGTCCAGATGTTCCTTAAATCCTGTTATACAGATAAAGGAACATCTCATACTTTGTGCTTTACTGGAGCAGCATCTTGCTTTAAAATAATTTCATGCTCGAACCCCTGAACCATGCCAAAAAAACTGTAGGACACTTTGACATAATCTGATATATGCCCTCGTCCCTGGCCTCAATTAACATGGCAGGAACAGTAGTACCTGGTCTCAACTCAGTGCCTAGACTTCCATGACCGACTTAGCTCATAATGTCCGTGCCATTTGGTAAAGAGCTCCCTGCTTGAGAATTGTAACCCATCCTCAAAGAATCCAACTGTTTCAATTTCTGATTCTCCACAAGTAAAAGCCTTTCAGTCTGGTTTCTTGAGTAAGCTGTTGCACCAGTATAGCTTGATAACATGGTAACTGGTGAACCCTAGTCCACCATCACCCTTATACCAACTTCCCCTATTTTAAAATTACAAAATGGACCATTCCTTCTGGCAACCATCCCATCATCACGATCAATTTCCGGTATACATACACTCATCTGTTCCTTTGCATCCTCCTTACTAGTACCTACAATTAAAATTGTCATATTATTAATTCCATCATCCAATTGCATGCAATGCTGTTACACATCCAGAACACAATTTACCTTAACTGTGGTACCATTCCTGCATACTTTAATGAAATGACTAACTCTGGGGGGGCGGAGCTAGCCAGCGTCGATGGTGGACGCATAAGCGAGAGGCTCCGCACCATCACCCTGAAAATATCCGCCACTTGATCCTTCTACCGACGAGACCGAGCACCACAACAGCGGGGACCCCTTCGATTCCCCCCGCTTTCACTCCGGTGTGAATTCCGGCGCGGGGCGACCCTAGGAACCGTCGGAAGCAAGCTCCTTCTGCGGGCGTTGGCCCGGGCCGCAGGCACCGGTCTTTTCTGCCTAGCAACCCGCCCTGCGTCACCCTACGTGCGGGCGGTGCTGAGACCGGCTCCCGGAGACTATCGGAGGTCCGGTGAGGGTGAACCCGATCGCCCATCTGGAGACTGCTGCGGGGTTTGGAGGGCAGGCGGAGAGCCCCGCAGCCTAAAGGGAGCCCGTCAGCGCCGGTGCATGCTACCGGAAGACCCGAAGAGTGGACGAGGGCACGGAGACTACAGGAGACTCGTGGTCGGTAATGGCGGAGGCATCCTCCCAGTGAGCCACACCCGTTGGGAGCTCCGATATGTCCAGGGGCGGAGGAAGCGCAATGGGGAGCACCTGAGAGACGATCCAGAGTTGGGCGCAATCCCCGGGGCGGGGGTGCTAATTCTGTAACGGCAGCGGCCTACCTTACAAGTGGCATCCGTGCTGGACTGGCTTCTGAACACACGCAACACCGCGCAAAAACAACGCGGAGGCGGCGGAGAGACGGCTCATCTCACGTAGACCCGTGGAAGACCTACTTTGGGGACTGTATTTGAAAGGTACCAGCAAACCCCCCCCACCCACTCCCCCCCGGCCTACTTCCCCCCTCCCCTTCCTTCTTCTTCCTGGGGGTGCCTGCGGCACGGGAACCTGCCCGCAGTTCTACGCGGCCTGCAACGGAGGGACTGGAGACATAAGCCGAGGAACTTGTGCCCGGAGTGGGGGCCTAGTGACGCACCGGGTTCCGACCAAGGCACAGAGGGAAGTGAATCTCGCAGCATCCACCTGCGGTGAGGGCCGCCTCTGGCAATCCCGGGGCACAGGCGCCCCCTATCCACGCGGAGCAGACATGGGGAAAGGTGATAGAACCCAAACCAAACTATCCTTTGACCAACGCCGGCAGAAGGAGCCAGAGCCAAGAACTGAGACCACACCACCACCAGGCGGAGAGCCTGGGGGCTCGCTTTGTGCGGAGATCAAGGACATGCTGACGACTATGGAAAAGGGGTTGCAAGAAGGCATGTCGGCGATTGGCACCAAAATAGACGCGCTCTCATATCGAATGGACCGCATGTCCGATGAATAGACAAGCACGACGAACGACTGGATATGACTGAGAGGCGCCTAACTGAAGCTGAGGAGGCGCAGACGACGTGGGACAGCGACCGCAAACAGTTCAGCAGACTGCTGCAGGTCATCCAGGACAAGTCAGAAGACTTGGAAGCGCGCTCTCGAAGATCGAACATACGCATTACCGGAGTGGCAGAGACGACCCAGACGGGCAAGATGGAGCTTTTTGTCGAAAAACTTCTGGTCTCTCTCCTGGGAGAGGGCATCTTCTCTCCAATGTTTATTGTGGAACGAGCGCACCGAACACTGGGACCACGACCACCCCCGGGAGCCAACCCCAGGCCGATCATCGCTAAATTGCTAAATTACAGGGACAGGGATGCGGCACTCAGAGCGGCCAGAGAGAAGGGGAAGTTACAGTTTGAGGGAATGGACATATCCCTGTACCCAGACTTTACGGCGAAAGTTCAGGAAGAGAGAAGGCACTTTGCGCCATATAAGCCTCAGCTCCGGGAACTTGGACTGGATTATGCGATGCTCTACCCAGCGAAGCTACGCATCAACAGGCAGGGGCGCTCGCACTTCTTCACCGACCCTAAGGAACTGCAAAAATCGTTGAAGGTGTGGGCCAAGGAACGTCGCAGTAGCCCTCGGGGCCAGAATGGGGACCAGGAAGGACACAACGACCCCGAAGAGCAGGACGGAATGGGAGGGGCGGAGGAATGAAGGCCTGCAGCGGCCTCCAACCTCGTAATCTGAACTGCAGCCCCCCCGGAGTGCGGGCGGACCCCCCATGGTGGCCCCGTGCAAATTGGAGGGGACAACGATTGCAGCCACACCGGGTGAGATCCTTGCATGCTGGGGGTGCGCTACTAGCAAGGCGTAATCTATTTGACTATTGTGCGAACTGAGGACAGCAAGATGTATGATACCCTCTAGACAGTAGTCGACTAATGCGAAGCTCCTCTGCGGGGTGGGACGAGTGGGATTGCCACTAATTAGTCGTATGGGGTTTGAATTGGCTGATGTCGGCACACACTAGTAGGGTGATGGTGTAGGGGCAGAACTGTGAAGCTCGCCTGAAGGGCCAAACTGGAGGAACAGGACGAGGGGATGTGTTTGGTGACCTCTGCCCTAGCGCTGTTAGCATTTCTAGCCCACATTGGGCCCAGTTTGGGGATTAGTTTGGAGTGTTGGTTGGGGAGCAGGGAGGGGGGTGGTAGGGGTGCCGGTCTGACCAGGTTGGGGTTGGTAGACTGTGGGAGGTGGGGGGGGCTGGGAGTCTTGTTGTGGTTCTGGAATGGTGGGTGGTTTCTAGGTGAATTGGAGATGGGTGTGATGTTGTTGATGGGGTTACTCCGATTGCATGCTCACAGAGTCCCGTGTGCTGGGATGCGGATCCCCAACTCGTGGGTATGGACACACGTGATCTCGCCCGCGGACGCTCTGGGCATGTCTGATGCTGTATACAAAACGACTCTTGGCTCTCATGTCTGCGCCTTAACTAGGGGGCTCCCATGTGTTGTGGGGGCTCGGAGCAAGAGACTGCGAGCTCATGTGATAGAACACTTGAATGGTAATGACTGAGGCGCACACAGGGGAAACGGTGGGAGAAACCGAGTCCTTCAAAGCAATGACCTGGAATGTTAGGGGGCTCAACGACTACCGAAAACTACGCAAAGTCTTACACTATTTGCGGAGGCACCAGATAGATTTGGCGTTACTGCAGGAAACGCATCTGCCCAATACCAGCAAGATGCTTTCATACAGGGGGCTCCTGGGGAATATCACACATGCGGGCTTTACGACCCACGCGAGGGGGGTACTCACCTGGGTTAATCCTAAGTCAAAATTGCTCCTCTCGCTACTGAGCGCTGATCCGGAGGGGAGGTTTGTGCTGTCCAGGTGTGTGGGTAAAGGACATGATTTTGTGGTAATGAATGTGTACGGCCCCAATTACGACTCTCACGACTTTTATGCGGCTGCGGCACAGCACTGCGGGGGGCGGGGGCCCACTGGAATGCTCTGGGGGGGGGATTTTAACTTGGTATTTAATTCGGAACTAGACAGATCTGCAGGCCCCCCTAGACGCCCGGCGGCTGCCGCTATACAAATGCAGGCCGAAATGGTGCACTTAGAACTCGTGGACGTTTGGAGGGAGAGACATCAGGATAGAGGGGGCTACACTCATTACTCTGCTCACCACAACATACACACCAGGATAGATTACTGGCTGGCCACGCATTCCCTGCTCGGACTAGTGCGAAAGTGTGAAATTTTGCCGCGCACGCTTTCGGACCACTCCCCGTTACTGCTGATACTTGACACTCCTAAGCGCAGAATCCCCCCATTCACATGGCGTTTTCCCCCTTACTCACTGATGGACGAGGGGTTCAGGGGCGAGCTAGGCGAAGAGATTGAGTCGTTCTTTGAAAAAAACATAGGGTCAGTCGACAGTTTCAGAACTGTGTGGGAAGCATTTAAAGTCTGCATCAGGGGAGTGGCGATGGCCAAACACTCCAGTGTGCTGAAAGCCATTAGACAGAGATTGGCACAACTGGAGAGACAGATTGCGGACTTGGAGAAGCGACAGCTAGAGGGTATAGTCGAGGTGGAGTCGGGGGAACTGCGGGAGCTACTTAATGAGTTTAATGAGGAGGCGGACAGGGAAATCCGGCACATGGGCAAATACGCGACGGCCCGGGCATATGGTGAGGGAGAGCGCCCTGGCTCGCTACTGGCCAAAATAATGAAAGGCACCAGGAGACGACAAGTAGTACCGGAGCTGGAGTCGGAGGTGGGAGGGTTGCTCACTGAGGAGGGGGAGATACTAGCCGAATTCAAAAACTTTTACGCAAATTTATATGCTACCAAGCTGTCCGGAGTTGAAGAACAGATTGATGACTATCTGAGTTACATCAAGATGCCGTTCCTCGAAAACTGGCAAAGAGACTTCCTAATGTCCCCCATTCAACGGGAAGAGATCTCGGATGCGCTAGATAGTATGAAGACCGACAGTGCCCTGGGAGTGGATGGCCTGACGGTAGGCTTTTACAAAGCATTTAAGGACAGGCTTCTGCCACATTTATCCATGCTCTTCGATGATGTCTGCGAGGAAGGTACCATGCCTCCCTCCATGAGAGAGGCACTACTCGTTACGGTACTTAAACCAGGTAAATCCCCTACACAAGCAAGTTCATACCGACCACTATCCCTCTTGAACGTGGACGCCAAACTGTATGCGAAGGTACTAGCTGCCCGATTGGCGCTGGTTGCTCCAGACCTGGTAGCCCCGGAACAAGCGGGATTTATCCCCACGCGTAACCTCACCTATAATATACGCACGGTGATGGGGACTATCCAGCATACGCGACAGGACACCAAGGCGATAGCGGTGTTCCTGGATATGGAGAAAGCGTTCGATTCGGTAGAGTGGCCATTCCTGAGTAGAGTCCTAAGAAAACTGGGCCTGGGAGAGCTGTTCCTCCAAATGCTGGGCGCCCTCTACCACAGACCCACGGCGCGAGTTCGACTGGGCGACAGGGTTTCGGAGTCGTTCGACATCAGCAGGGGTACCAGGCAGGGATGTCCTCTCTCCCCACTCCTCTACGCCCTGGTGGCGGAGCCCTTGGCCTGTGCGATCAGAGAATACCATGCGTACGAGGCCATTAGCTATCCAACATACAAGATAGGAATATCCACCTATGCTGATGACACCCTCCTCTACGTCAGGGACCCGGCTACTAACCTGTCCGCAGTACTGAGAGAAGTGGTGCACTTTGGTGCACTCTCCGGACTCAAGGTGAATTGGTCCAAGTCGGTAGCGCTCCCTCTCACCCCTGTCACTAAACCCTTTGACATGGAATACCCGCTCCAATGGACTACGGATCCGATTCGATACTTGGGTATCAAGCTGCCCACCGACCCTGAGGTCATAACAAGAGAGAACTACGGAGTCGCCTATAGCAAACTGGCAGATGACGTAGAGATCTGGTCCAAGCTTCCACTATCGCTAATGGGGCGAATAGCTATAATGAAAATGGTGGTACTCCCGAGGTTTCTATTCCTCTTCAACAATATCCCGATCGTGTTGTCCAAGGCATTTTTTGCTACACTGACCAAACTACTAATTCGGCTGGCCAGGGGCGGCAAACAACCCAGAGTGAAATGGGATGTCCTGATGCTACCGTATGAGCAGGGGGGCCTTGGAGCTCCGGATATGGAAAGGTACTACAGGGTTGCACAGGCAGCCCATCTTCACACATGGATCCATGGCGGTCCCGATATTCCGCACGTGATCATGGAAAAACTGTTCGCGGACCCTGTGCCCCTCCCGGCTACGGTCTGCGGTCCTGTGGATCGTAGAGTGGGGACACTGGACTCCATTCTGACAACCAACCACGCTTGGCACTCCCTACTGCGAAGACAGAACAAAGAATTGCTGTACTCCCCGCACATGCCCATACAATGGGTGCTATGGCTTCCCACTCTAGCGGAACCAGGTGTCTGCGGAGCCCTCCGTACGATGGGTGTACACACGATGGGGGACCTGTTTGAACAGGGAAAGGTGAAGACATGGGAACAGGTCACGCGGGGGGGGACACAGCTCACACAGCTGCAGCGATTTCAATTCCATAGGGTACGCAGTGCATGTCTGGAGCTGCTGGGCCCAGACCTGGAGGAGCCGCCCGAAGTCCCGGAGCTGACATGTGTCATCAACACACCTGGGCCCCAAAAGCTCGTAACGAAGCTTTACAGAATAGGCCATGAACACACAGCGTTGCGATACACTAAGGCGCGCTTAGCCTGGCAAAGTGACTTACATATCCAAATAGACGATACGATGTGGACATACTGCTGCGCGAACTCTAGGAGAATTTCACTGAACGGGCGGCATCGCCTAGTCCACTTCAAATATCTGCAGCGGGTGTATTACACGCCTGAGAGACTGCACAGATATGGGCTGCGCGAATCCCGGGAGTGCGAGAGGTGCCGTGCACCGGTAGCGGACTTTTTACACATGGCTTGGGCTTGTCCGGGGGTACGGAAGTTCTGGCATGCGGTATTTGCGGAACTGAGCGCCGTTGTGGAATTGGAGCTAGACATGGACCCTGCTCTTGCCCTGCTTGGATACTCGAAAGGGGTGCCTGTGGCAGTGAGAAAGTTGGTGGGCATGGGCATGCTGCTTGCGAAAAGAGTTGTGGCAATGTGTTGGATGAGGGGACCCTTCCCTACCGTGAAGCGATGGTCCAGTGACATGCTGTATTGTAACACACAATCAGAACTGTATGGTGAATTGCTCCCCCCCAGGAGCCGGCCCAGGAATTTCTGGGGACTGTACCAGACCTACGTGACTTCGAAAGATACTGTAGAGGAGTCCCCAGTGCGGAATAGGGAGGGGCAGCCAGACCCGCACACAACAGGCTCACAAGCAGTGCAGAAGTAGCAAGGGGATACTAGTCACTCGATAGAGAAGGTAACTGGGGGAATAGCCAACAAGGTGGAATAGAGACTGACGACTAAATCAGGGGGAGAGAGAATGGAGCAGGTGGCGGAGAGCCCCTGGGCATGCCCCGAGGGCGATCGGGGAGCCCGCTCAACAGAGCTAAATAATACATTCACCATAACTCCACAGCCAGGTGTCCGGAGCCACAAGGGGGGAGGTGGGGTGTTGGGACAGGGTGTTCGGGGGGGAGGGGGGGGGTGAAAAAGTTCAAATGTTATGCTCTTAGCTGTCACTCTTAGGGAGGAGCACAGACGTCCGTTCGTGACACTTGATTGAGATTATATGCCTAGAATGCTGTTAGCAACCTTGTGATGTGATTTCCAGACCTGTTTCACTGTACGGCCGGCCTGAGATGGGTTGTAGGCGGACAGTTTTGTATGTTTTGCATCCTGTCAATAAATAAATTTTAAAAAAAATGAAATTACTAACTCTGTTACACGTAGTACATCTTTTAACATGAGCTGGGCAAATGGGATTATTGCCCAAATAATTATGAGAACCCCATCTATAACATACACCAGACCTGATTATTCTATTAGGTTTGTGAATATTCTGTAGTTTTTTAACCACATTCACACTCATATTCTTTGACCCACCAGAAAATACTTTTACTGACTCTAATAAACGCTCCGTACCCATATTGATTTCTACAGTTTCGTCAACAGTGGGATTTGTGCAACTTTGAAGATGCTCCTGCACTTTCTTAGAATGACAGTTAAAGACGATCTGGGCTCTAAGATATTGACCTTTGGCAGTCTCAAATTTACAACTGCTAGCCAAAATTCTAAGAGCAGCCACGTATTGATGAATATTCTCACCAGCTATCAACAACAAAAAGGGGGAGAGAGAGAAAATCGATAATTGATTCGTTCTCCCTAAACATATGTAAATGAACAAACAGAATCCACTCTTCGTGTATTGGGTGTATCCTCCACAGTTGGGGAACACCTTCCTTGTTTTTAGGTCCCCTCACACACCAACAGGCCCCTTGGTGTCATGCTTCATCATCGGGGTCATCGTACCCCTCTACGGGGTACGGCGTGCTGCGACCTATGGATACGCGGGAGCACTTGGTAGACTATGTGTGGTGCGGATGAGGGGTTTTAATTTATGTGAGTGTGTGGTGGGGTTTAGAACTAAGTGAAGTTTAAAAAGGACCTGGCTCGTGGGGTGACTAAAAATATTTAATAAGCCCCCGGGCTGGTGCTGTTAAAATTAAAGTGTGGGAGGTTACCACGCAGACAATGTGCATTACCTCCTCTCGGTGTGCGTCGACATGTTTCGGTGTAAAGACACCTTCTTCAGGACGGGGTGCACAAATCCCCACCGTACTCACGTTTCTCTAACTTGTATCAGAATCTCCAATAAAAAGTGAGAATTACAGTGCAGGTAAAACAATGTACCTAACAAAACGTTGTTTTTTAGTCAACCTGTAAAAGAAAAGAAGACACATTTTTTTTTCTGGTAGTCTACTTCTCCACATCCATAGGTAAAGTGACCAGTGGTTACAGGTGACAAACTTGCGGTCAGAACTATTACTACAGGTGCCAATTGTGCCTATAGTGGAATAAAAATACAAGGACAAACTAGACTCACTGACATAAAAACATAAAACACACACTTGTTTTGTAGTTATGGTGTTTAGCGTAGTTTCAGAGCGTAACACCATTCGTGGTAAAACTGTTTGTGCAAGGTTGTATTGTGCCCCTGTAAAGAAAAGAGATGCTTCATGCTTGTAAGTATTCACAACATACTGTTTAGATGGGGTTGAAAAGCTTCATGAGCCAAACGTCAGGGTCTGGTATGCTATTTAGCACCTGTTTGGAGAAAAACGATATTCAAATCCCTATTCTACTTACATTAGCGTCGTGGAGACAGTAGCTGCTCTTTACCCCCTGCTACTCACGATTTCAGCAAGGAAATCCTCCCGATCGACCCCTCCGTGGCTCCGGTGATTATGCCAAGTGGAGTCCAAGGTACGGGTTTTTATATCCTTGCCCGAGGTAGAGTTAATTGGCCGATTTGGTTAATTGGTGTTTCCTTTATGCTCATATAAGGATTTATGCCGGTTCTGCGCGCGACTCTCTAAGTAAGCGCGTTCGGCTCGTGCATGCGCACGTTTACTCCCTTGTTTCAGTTTGATGCGCGCATGCATTTTCATCCGGTAGGATCGCTTTATCGCTTGCCGCATGGAAGGGCAGTGTTACGAAATGACGCATGCGTTTCTAAACGTCCCTATTAAAATCCTGCTGCAGTTATGCTGGCTGTATGCGCTCGAAAGAGGAACGGTTGAGCAAAAAAAGGATGTTGTGTGCTCTGCTGTTATTCACACATTAGATCAGCTGTCTCCTCTTGGTGAAAAAATATGTTGGCTGCGGGATTGTCGCAGTGGCTGGGCTAGTTCATGGCTCCGGAGGGAAGAGGTGTTGGTCCTGGACGCGGCCTGTAGGACCAGCCCCCCAGTGTACCTGGGGGCTGAACGAGACTGAAGAAGTCAGGCGAAACCATTGCGGCCGAGAACTGGCGTCGCTGGTGAGTCCAGAGGTGCTGCCTTGGCTACCTCTCCTGCGTGTCTAGACTGAAGGGCTCCCACAGAGTTGCGGTGCTTGGGGGCCACCCTTTCCCCTGCCCCGGGGAGGCCTACGGGACAGGCCGTGCAGCCCTAAGGGAATAGACGTGGGTCGTGAGCGGGCCTGTACAGCCAGGTCGTGTACTGCCTGAGGCCTGGAATGGGTGGCAGGGTGTGGCAGCCCCTGAGAAAGCGCGAAGTCTCTGTGGCCCGAACAAAATAATTGGACTATCCTCGCCCATATGTACTTAAAACACGCTTAACTTCAACATAAGCAGAGGAAATAAGCTTAAATAAAGGCGCAACCCTACTTTTACATTATGTGAGCGCATTAAAATGTAAATGATTAAATAAATACCCCTATATACAGCATGGCGACGGACAGCTGGCGAAGGTGCACTTAATATATTAGAGCAGCTCGAGCTCAGATAACGTGAACAAACAGTGTCATCCAGTCCTCCACTCCAATACCCACGGCTAGTCAGGAGTAACCTACTGCGCGCTGTGCTGCATCTGCAGGAAAGCTGTGAACTACTTATACCTCTATACTCGGTGTTTGGGCGTTAGAGACATGGGGAAAAACTACGCTAAGCAAGCTAAACTGTTATTCGACAAGCGACCCACCTTACATGCAGACAGTGGCCACAAGGTGGACCCTGTAATGGGACAAAGGAGATATGGAGGGAAACTGTTCGTAGGAGGGTGACATACGCACCATGCTGAAAGAGGTCAAGGCCAGCTTGCAAGCAATAGACTCCAAACTAGATGACCTCACAACTCGCCTAGATCACGTCAAGCAGTGAGTAGAAAACCATGAAATGCGTATTGATGTCCATGAGAACAGAGTGTCCGACGTAGAAGACCTCCAGAGTCAAAAAAGCAGATGTTACAAATGTACAAAGTACTGCAGTTAATTAAAGCCAAGAAAGAAAATTTAGAGGCCAGATTCAGACGCAGCAATATCAGGATCATAGCAATACCGGAAACGACCAACATAACTAATATGGAGAACTTTGTGGAAAAAAATGTTACATGAGCTCTTCGACAATGATCTCTCCACTGTGTTCCTAGTGGAGCGAGCTCACCACATGTGAGTTTGGCTCTATACAATACCAGGGCAACGCGGTCTCATGTTACCCGGACTTCACACCACTTGTCCTCGCTGCCCGTAAGGAATTCCTACCAGCTAAAAAGCTATTTAAAAAAGCAGGGAAAAAATACTCCTATGTTATACCCGGCAAAACTGTGTGTCACTCTTGAAGGCAAGACTCACTTCTTCACAGATGCAAAAGTCGCTCTAAAATTTTCCAGCAGGCCGGTGGCTCCAAGAAGTCCACATCGCCAGAAGGCAGAACCCCGGCGGAGTCCCATTCCAACAACAATGACCAAGTGCACTGTTCTTTATCTCTTATCATTGTTAAAGAGTACCACTTGTAAGCGAAAAATTTTAAAGCATGCGTTATATTATGTATTCTGTAATTTCAGGTTGTTCACACGGAAGCCCTTGATATGGCAACTCCACAGCAATATGTCTGTACCACCTCATCTAATAAGTTAAGCTGCAAATATAAACCAAAATACTTATGACTTGGCCACCCAGTCGTAATTGGCAGGGTCGTTCGCCAGCGAACCTACCTTCCCCCATGATAATTCCCTTGTTGGCTTAGGGCTCATTACTGTCATTGATTGGTTCTGGGTAATGGGTGGGCTTTTACTACAACCTAATTGGTGGGGGGGGTTGGAATGGGAGGAAAGGGAAATTGTTGTTATTTCACACCGTAAAATGTCTCGATATACACGAAAACACAGCACAGCTACCTCATAGCATAAGAAATGCAGTAATGTATTAAGGCTGCCCTCACAACTGCCATGCACACCTCTGCTCAACTTGCCCCCAATGTATGCAATTGGTTAACCGACCATGGGCCCATGTACGGTACCTCCTGCTTGCTTCTAGATTATTACCATGGTAACTTTAACCTGTATCGCCAGGAACATTATTGGTCTAAATGACCACAGAAAAGTGTGGCTTGTCCACTCATACCTAGCGAGGCACAAAGTGGATATTTGTCTCCTGCAAGAAACACATCTGAAAGAAACCCCCATGTCAAAACTAAAAGCTAGTAGATGGGGGGGGACATGTATGCATCTGCCTATTCTAATTATGCAAGACGGGGCGATACTAATCCGTAAGGATCTCCCATGGAAACTCAACCACAATATCATTGACCCAGACCGCAGATATATTCTGCTGAAGGGCTCACTATACGGGAAGCAGATCACAATTGCCAATATATCCTGTCCTAACAATCATGATCCAGACTTTTTTAGGCAAGTCTGGGCAGAGATACAGTCACTAGATAACTCTACCATCCTCTGGGGAGGGGACTTCAGCGTAACCCTGTCCGACCAGATGGATAGCGTAGGTACATCCAAAAGCCACCACTCGCAGGCGACAGCTACACTCCGTGCTTTACTAGAGGACAACCATTTAGTGGATACAAGGAGATCACTACACCCAGAAGACAGGGAGGGCACCTGCATAACAGATCAACATGGAGCCTGGTCCAGATTAGACTTCTGGTTGACATCCAGAGACATACACTCTTGGACCACTGCAGCTTCACATTTACCATGCACGCTGTCAGATCACGCGCCGGTGTTAATCACACTACAAATACCTTCGTTTCCCTCAAGAGCATTCACCTGGAGCCTTCCCCAACTGCGCTACTAGTGTCAAGGTCTCACCTATGTTTCCGCAGGACCGTCATGGACATGAAGGAAGGTCCACAACTTCACCAAATCCCCTATTGCACCCAACAAGGTCAAAGTGACCATGGTAACATGCACGCTGTCAGATCAGGCGCCGGTGTTAATCACACTACAAATTCCACAGTTTCTCGCACGAGCATTCACCTGGCGCCTTCCCCAACTGCTCTACTAGTGTCAAGGTCTCACCAATGTTTCCGCAGGACCATCATGGACATGAAGGAAGGTCCACAACTTCGCCAAATCACCTATTGCACCCAACAAGGTCAAAGTGACAATGCTAACATGGGGAAGAAGGGAAACAAAACAAGGAAGGATAAGGGTCATGCGTTGAACCCCAGGCTGCGATAGGACTAGGCAAAAACGAGGCACAACATCTGTAGACAAGAGAAAAGAACAGGTAAGTATGTAGTATGGTATCTCTGTCTCTAAATCTCTCTAATGCTTTGTTTAATACCTTAACGTTTCCCTTCTTTGTAGTATATTAAATGGCTGTGGTTGTCGAGCAGGTGTCTAGTTCTGGTAGGAAAAAAATAAATAGGGAACTATTATTTGGGGGAGACTAAAATAAGGGAATGGATAATTAAAAGCCCTTAGCTAGAACCCACCTTATTCACCAAACTCCTGTAGGAAAATATCCTTCACCAAAGTCCTGTAGGAAATGATCCTTCACAAAATAAAGTGTCTAATAGCAAAATTAAATAGGCCTTAATTTCCAGGCAATAATCTAATATCTCTTTCTTTCTTAATACTCAGGTTACAATAGGGAGAGAAGGAGCAAATGTCCACAGCACAAGAATCACCAGATCAGATAAGTATGCAGGGGAGAGATTAATTAGAGTAAATAGCAGCGCAAATCTCTGATACCGTCATGTGGCAGTAATTCAGTCTTCTGTTTTTCTTATCTTTCCTTCAGGAGTGTGCAGAAACGAGGAGGACAGATATCCGGAGGCAGATTTGGCGCACTGAAATCAGGAAGAGATCGCCAGGATGAAGAACAGCACCACACGGAAGCAGGATGCTGAGGGCGCTGAAATCAGGAACACCGAGGGGAAAGAGCGACCGGACGAAGAACAGCACCACTCGGAAGCAGGACGCAGAGGAATTCTAGACACCCCGGATGTGACGTGAAGACCCGGAAGGTAAGCCCCAAACTCCAAGGACTGGAACTCGAAGCGTTGCAGCGCTTGGATGGCTGCGCTTTGACCTGTCTGGTCTGCTTATGCGCATGCGTGCCCCCGTGCGGCGGCCATTTCTGTAGTTCACATGCTACCAGTCCAGCAGCTGTGACAACTAGATGCCTTATTTAAGGCTGACATACGAAGAAATATTATCAAATATTTTGAGCTAAACAAAAGTTCAGTGGATTCGGTTTGCACACTGTGGAAGGTGTTCAAGGTTGTGATACGGGGGCGTGTATAGCCACACAATCTGGGGTTCTCAGATATATTCACCACAGGCTAACGAAGCTAGAGGGCCATATTCGAGAATTGGAAAGCAAATATTTTCTAACCCAAAGCCCTGACCTGTTAGCCAAAATCAGGGGGAAACTGACAGCCTTTCAAGAGGAAGCCGAGAGAGAGAGACAAAATTCTTACAACAACATGCACAAGCTTGGCGATATGGAGAAGGTGATCAACCCGGCAAGACACTGGCGAACTTGCGGAGAACCTCCAGAGCCCCCACATACATCACAGAATTACAAACAGGTGACACGACCCCAGTCCACTCGCCGTTAGATATACTAGAAGTAATGAAAAGCTTCTATGCCCAGCTATGCAAAGAAGCGACTGCCCCTACAGACTCTGGGTTACTGGAGTACTTGGACACACTCGAGCTGCTTTGGCTCGACAGGGCTCACCGTGATTACCTAGATGAGCCATTCACTGCTGAGGTCATACAAGATGTAATACAAAGCCTACCAGGCGATAAAGCACCGGGGCTCGATGGGCTCACATCGGCCTTTTATGAAGAATATGCTACACTCCTGGCCCCCGCATATTAGTGGTGTTTCAAGAAGTGCTCCAAAAAGGAGTACTACCACCATCCATGAGGGAGGCTGCCATTATCACATTATTAAAGCCAGGCAAGGCTCCAACATCATGCGACTGGTACCGTCTGCTGTCAATAATAAATCTAGATAATACAATTTTTTGCTAAATTGCTGGCGAATAGGTTGCAACCACTGCTCCCACTAATCGTCCGTCCAGACCAGTCCGGCTTCATACCTGGCTGTTCAACATCTCATAACCTTCGCACCATCTTCGCATTAATGCACCACCTTGCCCACATGTCCAAGCAGTCGCTGCGCTTCTCAATGCTATGAAAGCATTTGATTCATTAGAATGGAAATTCTATTCACGCTTCTAGGAAGATTGGGGATAAGTCGTACGTTCATACAGCAAATCCAACAACTCTACATAATGCCAACTGCCAGGGAGAAGGTCAATGGACTAATATCTGATCAATAGAAATTACAAGTGGCACCCGCCAGGGATACCCTTTATCCCCCATGGTCTTCGCTATCGCAATGGAGCCCTAGGCTCTGCGGCAACACCATGCTAATAAGGACATAGGTTTCACCACCAAGGGGTTGATAGTGTCTATGTACGCTGACGATATCACACCCTATATAAGCAACCCGGGAGGGGCACCTGCGATGCACGAGCTTATTCGATATGGGGGCCTCTCAGAAGTTAATATAAACTGGGGCAAATCCATGCTACTTCCACTCACAGAGGAAACAACCAAATTTGACTACGAATTTCCGATAGCCCCAATCAGTGCTATATTTGTGCCAGTATCCAGCCGGATAGAGGCAATTTTTATGATGCAAAATAAATCAAATTTAGAACACAAAAATGCGAGTCAAATAACAGTGGGATACAAGCCTGTATCCATAGACCCACGTAGAACAGACAGACAAAGTAAAAGAGCTCAGGCAATTTGTGTTTTTTTCTGTAGGGTCATACATAAATTGTAAAACAACAGATACGAGAAAGCAACCTTTACAAAACATTCAAATATAGGAATCCATACGTATAAGGTTGACTATTGTGTCAACGGCGTTTCGATTCTTATCTGAGAGATATTGGATCATCATCAGGACTATTGATTAAAGTGCCTGAGAAACATTATGCCATGAATGACCAGTAGACTCCAAGGGGAAAATTAATGACTTGGAGCGGGAGCTGCATCTATAATACAACAGATGAGGCCGGTAGCGAGGTACCCTTTTAGTTTGACAAGTGGTTAATGGCAGCCTATATGCGGGCGAAATTACACGGGATGCTTGATAGCGGGTGGTGTACGAATCAGAGGTTCATCAGCCTCAATAGTGGCTTCGCAGATGGGCTTATCTGATCTGGTGATTCTTGTGCTGTGTATATTTGCTCCTTCTCTCTCTTTTGGATATTGTAACCTGAGTATTAAGAAAGAAAGAAATATTCAATTATTGCCTGGAAATTAAGGCCTATTTTATTTCGCTATTAGACACTTTACTTTGTGAAGGATAATTTCCTACAGGAGTTTGGTGAAGGATATTTTCCTATAGGAGTTTGGTGAATAAGGTGGGTTCTAGCTAAGGGCCTTTTATTATCAATTCCCTTATTTTAGTCTCCCCCCAACTAATAGTTCCCTATTTTTTTTCCCTACCAGAACCAGACACTTGCTCGATAACCATAGTCATTTAATATACTACAAAGAAGGGAAACCTTAAGGTATTAAACAAACCATTAGAGAGTTTTAGAGACAGAGATACCATACTACATATTTACCTGTTCTTTTCTCTTGTCTACAGATGTTGTGCCTTTTTTTGCCTGGTCCTATCGCAGCCTGAGGTCCGACGCATGACCCTTATCCTTCCTTGTTTTGTTACCCTTCTTCCTCATGTTACCATGGTCACTTTGACCTTGTTGGGTGCAATAGGTGATTTGGTGAAGTTGTGGACCTTCCTTCATGTCAATGACGGTCCTTCGGAAACATAGGTGAGACCTTGACACTAGTAGCGCAGTTGGGGAAGGCGCCAGGTGAATGCTCTTGCAGGAAACAAAGGTATTTGTAGGTTGATTAACACCGGCGCATGATCTGACTGCGTGCATGGTAAATGTGAAGCTGCTGTGGTCCAAGAGTGTATGTCTCTGGATGTCAACCAGAAGTCTAATCTGGATCAGGCTCGGTATTGATCTGTTATGCAGGTACCCTCCCTCTCTTCTGGGTGTAGTGATCTCCTTGTATTTACTAAATGGTTGTCCTCTAGTAAAGCACAGAGTGTAGCTGTCGCCTGCGGGTGGTGGCTTTTGGATGCACCTACGCTATCCATCTGGTCGGACAGGGTTACGCTGAAGTCCCCTCCCCAGAGGATGCTAGAGTTATCTAGTGACTATATCTCTGCCCAGACTTGCCTAAAAAAGTCGGGATCATCATTGTTAGGACAGTATATATTGGCAATTGTGATCTGCTTGCCGTATAGTGAGCCCTTCAGTAGAATATATCTGCGGTCTGGGTCAATGATATTGTGGTTGAGTTTCCATGGGAGATTCTTACCGATTAGTATCGCCACCCCCAGCGTAATTAGATTAGGCAGATGCATATATGTCCCCCCCATCTACCAGCTTTTAGTTTTGACATGGGGGTTTCTTTCAGATGTGTTTCTTGCAGGAGACAAAAATCCACTTTGTGCCTAGCTAGGTATGAGTGAACAAGCCACACTTTTCTGTGGTCATTTAGACCTCTAACGTTCCTGGTGATACAGGTTAAAGTTGCTGTGGTAATAATCTAGAAGCAAGCAGGAGGTACCGTACTTGGGCTCATGGTCTATTAGCCAATTGCATACATTGGGTGCAGGTTGAGCAGAGGTGTGCATGGCAGTTGTGAGGGCACCCGTAATACATTACTGCATTTCTTATGCTATGAGGTAGCTGTGCTGTGTTATCGTGTATATCGAGACATTTTGCGGTGTGAAATAACAACAACAATTTCCCTTTCCTCCCATTCCAACACCCCCAATTACGTTGTAGTAAAAGCCCACCCATTAACCTGAACCAATCGACAGTAATGAGCCCTAAGCCAACAAGGAAATTATCCCGGGGGGTAGCTAGGTTCGCTGGCGAATGACCCTGCCAATTACGACTGGGTGGCTGAGTCATAAGTATTTTGGTTTATATTTGCAGCTCAACTATAAAGATGAGGTGGTACAGACATTGTTGTGGAGTTGCCATATCAAGGGCTTCCGTGTGCCCAACTTGAAATTACAGAATACATAATATAACGCATGCTTTAGCCTTTCTCTCTTACAAAGTGGTACTCTTTAACAATGATAAGAGATAAAGAACAGTGCACTTGGTCATTGTCGTTGAGATGGGACTACGCCGGGGTTCTGCCTTCTGGCGATGTGCACTTCTTAGAGCCTCAGGCCTGCTTGGCAAATTTTAGAGTGACTTTTGCATCTGTGAAGAAGTGAGTCTTGCCTTCAAGAGTGGCGCGCAGTTTCGGCGGGTATAACATTTGAGTATTTTTTTTCCTGCTTTTTTGGCTTTTTAGCTGGTAGGAATTCCTTACGGGCAGCGAGGACAAGTGGGGTGAAGTCCGGGTAAAATGAGATCGCGTTGCCCTGGTATTGTATCGAGCCAAACTCATATGCCCATTTAAGAATGGAGTCACAGTAGTTTAGAAGGCGAGCAAGGATTTGACGTGGTGGAGCCCCCACCGGCAGCTTTGGATTCAGAGTGCGGTGAGCTAGCTCCACCAGGAACACAGTGGAGAGATCCTTGTTGAAGAGCTCATGTAGCATTTTTTCCCCAAAGTTCTTTGTTGGACTTGGCCCCTTTTCCCTAAAATTTTTCGCTTTTCACTCCCCCTAATTTAGGATGTCTCCCCCATGGTAGGAAAACTGTATAGGCCATGTGTGGTATGAGATGACCTGTTTACGATGACAATGTAATGCAATGGTGTGAGCACTTGTCAATTCCCCCATCAAGAAAATGTACCCTTGTCCTACATGGTGACCCCCCTCAGGTTCCGAGAGACTGCCCGATCCAAATAGCTGAAGAGGGCTTCACATACCTAGGGGTTTTTATCACCAAGGATCGGCCCCTAAGATATGAAAGGAACCTTTTGCAACCCCTACAGCGGCTCCAAAGAGACTCGGCCACGTGGAAAACCCTCCCTCGGTCCCTGTTGGGACAGGCAGCGCTGTTCAAAATGATGGCGCTGCCAAGGTTCCTCTATGCTCTCCAAAACTACCCGGACCTGATGCCCCAGAGGTACTTTGCCGCTATCGAGACAACTCAGAGGGATCTGCTCTGGAATGGCCTGCCCCGCATCCCCCTGCAAAAATTGACGCTGGGATGGTTTGACGTGGGAATAGCGCTCCCCGATATCCGGAAATACTGTTGGGCGGCGCACCTTTCAGCCATAAAACCAGGGCACATATTGTGCAGGAAATGCCCCGGGATATGAGATGGATCGGTGGCTCCTACCGGGGGGCAATTATGAAGTGGCCCTTTACTCGCGCCCAGGTAGATATCATCTAACGGGACCTACCAAACACTTGGTCCAGCTATGGCATATCGTACAGAAGAAATTGGGGTGGCGGGGAAACTTACCCTAGCAACCCCACTCTGGGCCTTGAGACCAGCTCGGCTCTCTTAGACGAACCAAAGGATTTCGAAACTGGGACCTGATTGGGATATCACAAGTCAAAGACCTATGGGGCCCGACTGGGTTAGTATCATTTGACACACTACAACAGACCTTTGCCTTGGCCCAGACGGAACACTTCCGCTACTTGCAGGTCCGGCATGCACTCCAGACTAACATCCCCCCCAGGGACACAACCCCCAGAGTCCTCACCTCTTGAGGATAAGCTGCTGGATGGCCACCTCCCGGAGAAGGCCATCTAGCTAACATACAAGAAACTCATAAATCATACCCCAGACCCGCTGATGGCCCTATGGGGAAAATGGGAGGCAGATGGACTCGAAATTGATGACGAGGAATGGCGAGAGGCACTGACATCCCCTAGAGAGATAGCAATATCTGCCAAATTGCGCCTCATCCAACTGAAAATCCTGCACCAAGTTTACCTGTCTGGCACCAGGATGGTTCCTATGGGTTGTAGTGAGGATGGGCTCTGTCGCAGGGGGTGTGGAGAGATGGGCACCTTCCTGCACATATTATGGGATTGTCGAGAGATACAGGCCTACTGGTCCCGGGTGTTGCATTGTATGTATGAGGTGTGGGGAGTGGAGCTGCGACCTGAGGCAAAGAGGTGCCTACTCAATATATGGGAGCCCTCTGACCTTTCATCAAGGGGAAAATTGTGGGTCACACTAGGTCTAGCGATTGTGAAAATGAACATTGCGAGACTGTGGAGGGCGGCGGCACCACCTACTCTTAGCTCATGGTCCAGGAGAAGACGGTATATGTGGCTCGGAGGTGCCCGCGGAAATGGGTGGCGATATGGTCTAATTGGAATGAGTATAGGGGAAATATTTGTGAACCTCCATGTATTGCCCATGACGAAGAGCTGACCACTATATGATCAAAGTAAATAGCATCTATCCTGTACTTGATTACGATTTGACTGAAGCTGTAGTCCCTATGATTCTACTGTGTAACTATGTCCTGTCTGCATGCCTTGGAAGTGACACCCGTGTTTGTTTTAATTTCTGCAAATAAAAAGATAATAAAAAAAAGAAAAGAAAATGTACCCTGGTGAACTGCTGATTTTTAAAATGGATGCCATGGCTATGTGTTGTGCCACCTGACTGCAGTAGGTTAGCGGTCTAGATGTTTGGTACCCAGCAGTCCCAACATTTGGAGTGAAAGCCTGGCACCCAGGATGCTCTACTCCTCCCCCTGAGCCAGTTAGAACTAGTTCCCCAGAGGATTTCAGAAGCTTCTGGCACTGACTGGTAGGTGGGGTGAGGGCATATAAATAAGGGGGATGTGCCACCATGTGCTGAGACAGAGCAGGGACAGGAACGTGAGGGGAGCTGCTGCCAGGGGATACCGCCACTTGGGCCTGTGTGCTGGACCCTGCACCCATCTAGAACCCCTCTACTGTCCCCTGGGCTAGTGGAAACCCCACTTAAGGAGTTCAGGCTGCTGTGTAGGAGGAGGGCCACGCTACAGTGGAGGATGGTGAAAGCCTACCGCCCTGTTTTGATGAGTTCCCACTAACTGCTGACCTGACCCAGTAGTGCCTGCTGCTCTGTTCCCTGGCCCCTGAGGAAGGAGTGCCAACCTAGGTCCCTGAGGCTGTTGGGACCTTTCACCACGCAAGCGCTGCGCTTAAAAGCCCCTGAAGCAGAGGAGAGCGCTGTATTGGGACTGGGCCCCCCCCCCGAAGGTGAGGAGTGTTACCCGGGGCCCATGAGGCTTTCTGTTAGGACTGTCTGCCCTGAAGCCAGGAAGCGCTGTGCCTACTAAGCGCTGGGTGCTGGGAAGAGTTGCTGCCTAATGTGTGCCTGCCTAAGCGCTGTGATCCCTAAAGCGCTGTCCTGCTTTACCCCCCTGAGAAGCACTGTGACTCTAGAGATCATTGTTGCCCACAAAGCGCTATAGCCAGGACTGCTGCCGTGCCCCTTGGCGCTAGACTTGGCTGTGGCCGAATAGCGCTGCGGTCCCCCGATATCACCGCTGCAGCCTGGGGCTCTCCTGTGTGCCCGGGAGCGCTCTCTGCCCGAATCACCGCCGCGGACCCGGCGTCCCAAATCCCACTCAGGCTCTGGCCTGGAGTGCGCCTGTGGGCCGATATCACTGCCGCCGCCCGGTGACTGGAGTTCCCGTGGCAGCCCCCGGAGCTTGGGGAGGGCCGCCGCGATCTCAAGAAAGGCCGCGCTAGCCCTTAGAAGCCGGCAAGGGAGTCATCACGTGGGTGGGGGAGCCGGAGACGTCACCGGCCGCGCCCCCTGCCCACCGCGCTCCGATTGGGCCCTGTAACCGAGCCCCCGCAGGCTGCGCTGCCATTGGCGGCCGCGGGCGCACCCTGCCCCAGTCTCACCGGATTGGTCCTAGGCCCCGGAGGCCGAAGGAGGCCCGGACCGCGACCCCGAGAGAGGTGCGAGGGGCTGCCCAGGGTGGAAGACGTCCAAGGAAGCCTTCGGCACCGGCGAGGGGGCTCCTGTGGGAGTGCGAGCCCCCGCCTGTCGGAAACGCCCACCGCCAGCCTGCGGCGCGCCGCAAGGGCCCTGGGAGGGCCGAAGAAGGAGGTAATACCCCGGGTGGGCGGGCGGAGGGCCTGGGACCGCCCCTCCCCCCCGTGGGAGACTGTTGTTGGGCCCCGTTGACCCCTGTTGAACGACTGAAGGCCTAGAGCCAGGGACCAAGCACCAAGGCCCCTGAACTGGGAGTTAACAGCCCTATCAGACTGAGTGGTGCTCATAGGGACCCCTGGTTAGGGGAGTGTTTTCTGCCAACGTGTCCCTGTGCTGGAGGTGCCATACAAGTAAGGGTTCATGGGTTCCACTTACCCATCCCGAGCCTGGGTATAATGTAAGGTTCCATCTCAGAGAGACCCAGGAAGTACTGTATTAGTTGACTGCACCTGCTTAGGCCAAAGGATGCTAGGCCTTGTAGATCCGGCTTTTTGGAGACCCCCCCACTGGGAGAGTTAGAGCCAGTGGCGCAGGGAAACGCCTTGAATTTACAGGTCCTTCTTACATCAACCATACATTACCAAAGAGACCAGGACAACCAGCCGTGGAGTGAAGCAAGTAATTTATTAGCTTGAGCTAAGGACAGGGTCCCATAATAGTACACAGACAATTTTACGGAGACTGCTGCTTACTTCACAGCATGACACATATTTATAGCGCTAGCCACACCCATTTGCACAGTACAAGTTCCCTATTCAGACAAGTTCCTCATCTGACAAGTTCTTCATCAGTCTTGTGTGGTGCAATCGTGGCCAGGGGACATCTGTCTCTGATTGCGCAATGTACGTAGCCCCCTGCTTCCTTGCTCAACTGGTGTGGTCATGGGACACAGCCTTGTGCTTCCTCTATCAGTTGGTGTGGTCACAGGGCAGCTGGTGTGACAGGCTGAGTTACCAGCAATGGACAGGATGTGGCTGAGTCTCTGACACAGCTGTGGGGGTGAGGCACACAGGCAGCTTCTTGGAATTGGCTCAACCACAAGGAGCAGGGGGGGTTGGGCAAGTTTTGACAGGGACGTGAAAGGCAATTCTTTACCAAGTTGCCGAGAGCATAGCAACACAAAATGGAGTCATAAAGGGCATTTTAAAAAGCAGTCCAACCGCCTGCCTAATGAAATGTTGCCTGTTCCCCTACAAGAGTGCTTTTACTTCTGCCCAGGGAAATGTTAATTGAGTTCTCCCTGAATGACTCACTTCCCTATGCTTTTATGAGGAAATGTTGCCTGGGTTGTAAATGGAATGTTGTTGCCTATGCAAATGCCATGCCTACATAATGAAATGTTGCATGTGTTCTAAAGGAATGGTTTTATCTATGCTTCTACAATGCAATGGTGCCTAGAGGTTCTTCCCCTCATGTTATATTGCTAATGTTTCATGTCAATTGATAAGGCTTGTCTTTATTTCAGCCCTGGAACTAATGGACTTGCCTTTTTCTTCTTTTTCCCATTTTCCCTGTAAATAATCCCCCTGGTATTCATTGCCCTGGCGCCAGTTGGCGCCCCATCGTGATTACTGTGTTTTACGTTTGCATCTTTAGTACCATACTAAAGTTATTCTTTTTCATCCAAAGTGGTGTTGTGTCTCTTTTGTGGTGTGCCTGGTGTCGTCTGTGCATACTGCGTGGATGCTTCACACATGTCCTCAGGAGTTTGGCCAGCCCGCTCTGCACCATGCTACCCCCCGTAGAATTGGCTACCCCATTTCTAACATTCTCCATATTAGTGATGTTGGTCGTTTCCGGTATTGCTGTGATCCTGATATTATTGCATCTGAATCTGGCCTCTAAATCCTCATTCTTGGCTTTTTTATAGGGGTATTTTTTTTAATGATTTACGTTTTTATGCGCTCACATAATGTAAAAGTAGGGCTGCGCCTTTATTGAAGCTTATTTCTTCTGCTTAAGTTGAAGTTAAGCGTGGTTTAAGTACATATGAACGAGGATAGTCCAATTATTTTGCCCTCAGCTCGGGCCACAGAGACTTTGCGATTTCTCAGGGGCTGGCACACCCCGCCACCCATTCCAGGCCTCAGGCTGTACACGGCCTGGCTGTACGGGCCCACCCACGACCCACGTCTATTCCCGTAGGGCTGCACGGCGTGTTCCATAGGCCTCCCCGGGGCAGGGAAAAGGGTGGCCCCCACGCACCGAAGCTCTGTTGGAGCCCCTCAGTGTAGACGCGCAGGAGAGGTAGCCAAGGCCGCGTCTCTAGACTCACCGGCGACGCAAGTTCTCAGCCGCAATGGTATAGCCTGACATCTTCAGTTTCGTTCAGCCCCCAGGTACACGAGGTGGTCTGGTACCACAGGCCGCATCCAGGACCAACTCCTCTTCCCTCCGGAGCCACGAACTACCCCAGGCACCGCGACAATCCCACAGCCCGCGTAGGAGGTGCAGAACCGCTCATCGACGGGCCGCTTGACTGGATCGCTCCGTCATAGGCCGCTGTATGCCCGATTGAGCCCGGCTTAGCGGCAGCAGATGCGAGCACTCTCGGGCCCCAGGAACATCGCCAGATGCCTCCTGCTAGCAATCGATGAGTAAGCCGCATGTTGAGGTTTATTGTGCATCAGTGAGCTAACTGTTTAATGCATGATTTTGGACTCGGCCGGCAGAGCCCACTTAGAGCTGCCATCTTGCTGCTCGGCTAAGCCACGCCCCCTGGAATACAGGGTACTCTGGTTTGTCTTAGACCTTTCTAAACAAGCTGAGGATATCTTATTGACACAATAGTCATCCTTATACGTATTGATTCCTATATTTGAATGTTTTGTAAAGGTTGCTTTCTCGTATTATCTGTTGTTTCACAATTTATGTATGACCCTACGGAAACACCCACAAATTCCCTGAGCTCTTCTACTTTGTCTGTCTGTTCTACGTGGGTCTATGGATACAGGCTTGTATCCCACTGTTATTTGACTCGCATTTTTGTGTTCTAAATTTGATTTATTTTGCATATTAAAAATATCCTCTCTCCGGCTAGATACTGGCACAAATATAGCACGGATTGGGGCTATATTCATTTAATCCACATCTTTCGGTTTCTCAGGGACCACTGTCTCTTGCAAAAAGTTAGTTCCCAAGGTCCCTGACCGATCCTATTTGGGTCCCCTTGTTTTGTACGCCAACGAGATATCTAGGCATTTGGATAAGCAGAGATATGCAAGAAATCTGGAATGCAAATTACAGGTGAGTAATTACATGGATAGAGGAAAGAATCCCCATTTGGAGGAGGATGCCCATATCCCTTGTAGGGCGCATTGCTGTCATAAAAATAATAATTCTTCCTAAGTTGCTGTACCTCTTCGTCAATATCCCCATGCCACTCACTGCACACTTTCTGAAGCACATTAGATCAGCTATGATAGAGCTAGCATGTGCAAACAAGCAACCCAGAGTATCCTCACACTACTACTAGCACAGGGCATTCTGGGCGCCCCAGACTTCACATTATACAAATACCACGCGCAAGTCTAGTTCCTACATTTTTGGCAGTACCCAATGCCATTTCAGCAGCATGTGGACATTGAGATTGACAAGTTTGCTCCCTTACCACTATCCACGGCCTTATCTAAAGTCTATCAACACACTAGACAAGAAATAGACACAACAGAGGTGCTGAGATGGGCATGGGAGTGACTGCGGAAGCGGGCGAAACTGTGCAGATTATATGCACCATCCTTCCCACTAACCCACAATCCACAAATTCCCCCTATGATGGAGCCCGCAATGGTAGCACGAGCACATCAGCTGCACATCAGCACATTCTCAGATCTTTACCCAGAAGGCAAGTTTCTTACCCTACAACAACTAACCAAAACTCCACAGGCGACACCGCTGGACATACTATTATACCTCCAGCTGCGAGCCGCCTTTAGAGCGCGACACAACACATTCCATGATGCTCCACAACCACTACTGGCACTAAAGCACATGATCACAGAATCATCTGCACGGAAATTTATAACACACATCTACACTAGTACACAACAATCATCACCGATTATTACTACTAAATCACGTAGTTCCTCGGATGTGGATTTGGATCCCCCCCACACAAGATTCACAGTGGGCTTTTTGCTGTGGCCACCTTGAGCAGCTCTCCCCAAACTACGACTATGTTTAATACACTTTAAATTCCTGCATCATATTTACCGCACCCCAATACAACTCCACCACATGGGAGTGTGTGCGAACAACAGGTGCTGGCGCTGTGGGGTGCCCAAGGCAGCCTTTTTTTACATATGGCCTGGGACTGCCCGCGTGTCACCTGCTATTGGAGTAAAGTGTTAGATAAAATAGAAAACATAACTGGTCAGGAGAAAACGAGGTCCCCCCTGGCGGCACTTTTGGGTTATGTGCAGGACATCCCCTAGTCTAGCTGACGACTCACAGCAATGTTGCTCCGTCTGCAAAGCGTTGAGTGGCCATTCACTGGGGTGGTAGGTTCACACCTGATGTACAAACCTGGCTGAAAGATGTCGCATACTGCAAAGAACAGTTAACATGCGACTGGGAGCTTATGTCAATCAGTTCCAGACCTATAGATATATGGGCACCATTTGTTTGCTGACTTTGTTTTCTGAACACTGATACATCTGAACAATCGTAGCTTCACATGAGTTTAGACGAGCAAAACTCTCCCATGTTCACACAATGGCCAAATCTTCACTAGCATTGAGACACGATCACCAGAAACTCAGGCACTGTTTTCAGGCAAACACACATTAATATACAGAGCCCAGAGGGAGGAGTTGGGGCTTGATCTTGCTGCCGGACATCAAGGTATGTCTATTGTCAAGCAATGTTGTCATATGTAGAGGGAGGGTTATTGTGGGTCCAAAAGGACCATGGGTGCACGCAAATTGTAACACAGAAGAACATGTTGTGATGTGCTGGCTGCTGTAACTATTTATCATACTGTGTCTGATCATGCAGGACAAATGCGGTCGTTTTATATTTGGAAACTCAATAAAAACAAATATTTTTTATTTTGTTTTATTTATTCAATAACAGTAAAACAATGACAAAAATATATATGGCGCAAGAGCGTATATCTGGTCCAGAGATACATAAAATATCAAATAAATAATGAATACTCATGACGGGGAAGAGGAGGACAGGCGAGGAGCCCTCCATATTTACACATATATCATATTGTGCTTTATTTGCCTAACTGGGAGACTAATGCGCCTGTCTGCGTTGGTAAGGGCCGTGAGAACCTGTATAAAACAAGGGCCATTAGCACCTGTATAAAACAAGGTCAATGTGGACCATCATCAACAGGTGGAGACGTGTAAGGCGCTATGGCATCAAGATGTCAACTAGTACTGGAGATGTGCTGGGTATAGGATCTTCGGAAATTCGTTGATGTTCGGGAGATGGGGTCGGGGAGGAGTCCTGTATTAGTCGCAAGTAGCATCAATAGACATGCCATATGTCCTTGGGTCGAGAGGACGAGGGTTGTAGCGTGGCATATATTTCAGTCTGTAGATCGCAGTATGACATGCTGCGCATACAAGTTTTTTTGTGGGGTAATGCTTGGTTCCCCAGTGTAATGCTATTTCCCTCTTTGCCAGCATCAGCACTATGGCATCAAACCTAAGGTGGCACATTTTTATGTTGCTGACCATACCTAACAAGGCTGACTTCGGATATGGGATAAGGGGTGTGGCAGTTATATTGGCTATTGTCTGGAATACCACTACTCAGTAAGGTGTTGATTTGAGGACATGTCCAGGTCATGTGAGCCAAGTTGGCATCCGGCACTTTATATTTGGGACAAATGGGATGGTTTGGTGGGGTCATGTTAGGACAGTTGACGCGGAGTGATATATATCCTGTGTACGAATTTGAAATGAAGAAGTCACTCCCCTGTCTCGGACCTGCCTGAGCGTCATGCATGCAGGTTTCGTATAGGGTATACGAGCGTCAGGGTGAAACCAGTGATGGGCAAATTGAGCCTGTCCCACCAAGAAGTAAAGATGAAGATCTGGGACTGCGAACCCTCCCCGGTTTTTATGGTAGTGTCAAAGTGTCCCAAGCAATTTGCTGTCTACGTCCCACCCATATCAAACAAATAAGTAAACCCCGTAGTTGAGAAAAAAAGGTATTTGTGAGTGGGATAGGTATATTAACAAATAGATATAGGAATCGTGGCAAGACGTTCCTTTTGATCAGGGCGATACACCCAGCCATAGAAATAGGTAATTGAATCCACCTTTCAACTTGCACGGTGAGTTGCTCAATCGGGGGTCCATAGTTCAGGCGAATAACTTGTTCGTTGTCTCTGTGTAAATGTATACCAAGATACTTGGTGGTGTCGCCTGCCCATCTATGTGGGAGCTCCGCCTCAACTGCGGCGGGGGCGGCGTCAGCGTCAGTAATCGGGAACATCACCGTTTTGCCCCAGTTTATTCGTGGCCTGGACATGGCACAGAAGCGGCTAATCTCATCTATTAGAGGCTGTAAATTGGCTTTGGGATGTCTAACAAAAAGCAGCATGTCGTCCGCATACATGGACTTCAGCAGAGGCCCCTGAGTGAAACTGCAAGCCTCGAAACATATGCTTTTATTGTAAGTGGCAAACCAGAGGGTCCATGGCCACTATGAAAAGTAAGGGGGACAAAGGGCATCGGAATCAGGGAGGATAAGGAGCCATTTACTTGGAGCCGGGCAGTAGGTGATGAATAAAACAGCGCGATCAAATAAAAACAAATAAAATATATAAAAAAAAGAGTACCCTGTATTCCGCCAAGCCATCAAACCTCAGGGACTCTTCAACACCAAATGGTGAGGGAGTTGATCTGAACTGAGAATAAGATGAGGAAACGGGGAGTTGGATTAAAGAATCCTCAAAAAAGTTCCAGAAGAACTACTTGAGTCCTCCACAGCGGCATGATCACCACCACATCCGCTTGATGTCTCCAGATCTGGGCTGAAGCCTGAGTGATCATTGCGAATGTGGAAAAGGCACAACCCTTCTCTGAAGACCAATCTTGCGTGAAGGCATCCATCGCCGTTGCTTGTGGTTCTGGCCTCCAACTAAAGAACCTTGGTAGCTGGTGATCCAGCAGAGATGCACACAGGTCCACTGAAAATGGACCCCACTGTCTTGGAGGTCTGCGAACTCCTCCGGATGGAGCTTCCACAGACTGGAGTCCCGTAAATGATGAGCGTGCCAGTCCGCCACCTCATTCGCCAGGCCTGGAAGGTAATCCGCTGTCACCGAGACCTGGTGTTCCAGGCAGTACTGCCAAAAATTGGTTGCCATTTCAAAGAGGACCTTTGATCGCGTGCCTCCCAGATGACTGATGTATCGGACTGTCAAGACTTGCCTATCTCGAGAATAACACATTATTGAATCCTGTTCGTCCAATTGGACCGCAAATGAACCACGAGGGCTCCAAGCTATTGACATGCAAGGACTGCTCCTGAGGAGACCAAGAGCCTCCAGTGGAAAACTCACCACATTGTGCGCTCCATCTTGACCTGTTGGCGTCAGATTCTATTAATAGATTGGGCAGACCCAAAAATCACTCCCCCATTCCATGCTTCCATATGAAAAAGCCACCAGGAGTTTTCCTCACTTCGTCCATGAGGAATACCATCTGGGAATATGTGAGCCCCTTGCCCAGATGGGAGGCTTTGAGGTGCTGAAGGGCCCAGTAGTGTGGAGGACCCGGGAAGATGGTTTGGATGGGGCCCTTGACCTCGTCTACCCCCTGGAAATGGAATTGTCCTCTGCCTCATAGAAGTCGTCACCTCAGAGCAGGGCATCTAGGGGTCTTCATACATGACACCTAAACATTCTATAACAGAAGTTGTAGGGCGCAGGTAGGTAAAAAGGCAGGGAAATATGCATAGATCAGCACAAATAGTGCTACACGACCGTTGCAAAGGCAAATGTGGGCAGTCAGAAGCCTGCAGACGAGCAAGTAGAGAGGCAGTAAAGAGTTTGTTGTGGGCAGACCCCCACAGATATGGGTTCAAGCCCGGGGAACACTTACCCTGGTGCTAGTAAATCAATGGGGATTATTAGCCTGGGAGTGTGCTCCCTTTAAGAGGCCCGCAGGGCCACACAAGTTGATACAGACCCGTGGAGCGTATGGCATACACACAATAATGGCCCTATCAAGGGCGTCCGAGTATTTTTTTGGCAATTCTGTTTGTACAGACCCCAGTTCTTACAGGGGCGTCACTCTCCAGGCAAGGCTCCGAGGCTGACAGTTACTGGCATTCGATTCCTGCTACGACTGAGGAGAAAATGACAGGAATCGCGCATCGGTAGGCGAGTGCTGATCAGCTAAGAGCGCCACCTAGCAATCGGAGGACCACAGTATGGAGCTGCACTAAGACAGCGGCCGCAGAGGGACGTGAGATGCATTCCCATGGCTTTAAATACACACATGCTTCACACTCCTCTAAACAGCCTTCAAACACACTGTTAACATGTAAAATCAGAAAACGGCACTCGCACTACGATAATAAAGGCATGAGGAATGTGATTTATTTGTGGCTGCGAGCAGCGAAGAAAGAGGTGGTCACAACATGGAGAAGGGACTATAATCAACCTGGATAATCCTGAGTGGATATTGTTGGGACTAATGTGGTTTATGATTGGACTATTATTCTTGAACCTTTCCCAGAGGTTCATGGGGCTGGTAGGTTTTGGTTGTTTTTGCTATTACTGTTGGAAATGATAAAAAGTGATTAAATGGCTGCTATAATAGAAAAAAGCGAAGGTAGTAATGCATAATCCTCCCCTCCGATCCTGACTTAGAATTGTTAGAGGAACTGGTAAACTAGGTTAGGTGAACCTTTAATTCTAAAGCAAAGGCAGATAAAAATTACATTTATGGCTGTATACTACTAAAAGAAACCAATGTCTACCAAGGCCACGTACCTCTCAAAGCCTCCATATGGTAGAACCACTGAAAACACTGGCGTGAAAATGCAGGTGATGAAAATGATGAACTGATGTTTGTATGTTTATCTGAGGCTCGTTGTGGCGCACCTGCTGAAGTTAGAACCAGAGAACTGAGGCACTAAAAGTGTGGGAGAGGGGGGGGCGTGGCTTGGCCAGCAACAATGGCGGTCGTGCTTTAGGCGCGCTCCGACCAGCCTGAATTTATCCTGTTAAAATATCCTGCCCTGGGCGCCTGGACGTGTGATCTGTTTATCGGAGGTGTCGCTTCACAGCCGTGCGACCCTCCGGTAACGTTTGTGGCCCGTGAAGTGCGGCCTACTGGGTAACGGCGAGGGCGGCGCCGGGACCTCGCGTGGAGAGGTCTGCCGGCGGTGTGGTTCCCGCCAAGGGTGCTGTGGCGGTGGAGCGCGGTGCTCCCTGTATTCGAGCGCCGGGGGTAGCCCGCTTCCCTGCGGTGCCCTATGCCAAGAATTGTGCTGCACGATGCTGCTGGCGAGCCCTGAGACGGGCGGATTTGGCGCGGCCAGTCGGCGGGGACTCTGTCTTGAGTCGGGCGGCCCTTTGGAGAGCTGCGGCCATATTGGTGCCCTGGGCCGGCGTTGGTGCGACCTTCTTACCTGACATCAGAGGTGGCCTGCTCCTCCCCTCCGAGAGTGGCACAGGGGGAGTCGAGTGATGCCGCTGGAGGGCACAGAGTGAGGCGGCCGGCCGACTGAATCAGCCTGCGTGGGCCCGGAGGCCTTGAGTGACCCGGCGGCCGTTGGGCTCCAGCTTGCGCCGGATCGCGGTGGGTCCCTGTCGCTGGCCCCGGGGCCGGCCTACTCCTTCCCTGCCTCGGCGGAGCTGGGGGGGTGCAGAGCGACACCGCCTGGAGGCACACGGATGAGTGGATTGGAGGCGGCTGCCAGCTGAGACAATTTTCCTGGACTGGGTGCCCTGGGGGACGCAGAGGCGGTCTTCCTGGCCTGGGCACGCAGTGGTGAGTCCACTTAATCCTGATGTGGGGCTGTGGGCAGGGGGAGCCACGGTAGTGAAGGTGCCCTCCCCACCCCCTCCCTCCCTGGACAAGTTCTCTTGGGTGGCGGCGTTTTCGGATCTGGTGTGCTCGGCGGTCCTGTCGGGCCGCGGCGGAGGCGGGGGTCACAAGCATACAATCCGGGTGTCCCTACGCCTGGCCCTGGTGGTGTCCCCTGGATGGTGATTTTACAGCTGCACTAAGAAGGGCCACCTGTGCGAGTCGGTGGTCGGTGTGGGCCATGGAGTGGACAGGAGGGGTGTTGCCCCCCGGCTGTGAGGTGGGATTGCCCTTCCAGCAGTCTACGATCCTAGAGATAATTGCAGCCATCTCTGGGTCCACGAGGGGGACACAGCAGTTTTGTTAGACTTCATCACTGTCGTGCTGTGTACGAGCGACCCGCTGAACTGGTGACACCTGCACTAGTTGGAACGCGACTATTCAAGATGACCCGCGATAAGGGAGGTGGTGGTGGCGCCAAACAGGGCACCCTTGACAACTATACCGGTGCGGAAGCCGCTTCTGAGACTGCGGGATCACAGGGTCAGGTGCCTGACAACGCGGCGCTCATGGCGGCCATTACTCAATCCTGTGACATGCTTGATGCCAAGATTGGGGCTGTTGGGTCCGATGTTACCCTGCTGCGACAAGACCTGCGGAACGCTGTGGAGCGCATTACTAAAACAGAGATTCGGGTATCGGAGCTGGAGGACGACGTCTCGGCTCTGAAGAAGAAAGTTGCGGCTATGGAAAAAGTACAAAAGGGTCTGGCCCTGTGGGTTGAGGATGCTGAAGGGCGTTTTGTAGGATTTACGGAGGGATGTGAGGGTGACCGCGTGGATCGCTTTTCGACCCGTTGGCTGGAGGGATGGCTCCCATCTGATGTGCTCTTCCGTTGCTTTGTTGTAGAGCTGGCCCACCGCGCCCTCATGCAGAAGCCTCCGGCGGGTGCTGCCCAAGGCCAATAATAGCTAAGTTCCTTATTTATATGGATCGGGACACCATCCTACGACAGGCCAGAGCTAAGTCCTCCCTCACCCATGACAATGCCTCTATACTAATTTTTCCGGAAAACACTCGCATGGTGCAACAGCAGCGACAGTCTTTTCTGGCAGCCAAAGCGCGCCTTTGTGACCTTAAGCTCCTGATATGCGTAGCTGTACCCCGCCAGGCTGAGGGTCATTTATCGGTCCCGCACAATGTTCTTCGACTCCCCGGAGGAGGTTTTCAAATGGACCGACGAGACTGTGCAGATACGTCCCCTTACGCCACCGGGCATTGACTCGGAATCCTCATCCAGTGATGTGGCCCGTGGGGGGTCCCGGGGCCAGAGGGGCGGCAAAATAAGGTGTCGCTCCAGGTCCGGCTCTGTCCTCCGTCAGAAGGGTGCGTCGCCAGAGAAGCAGCAACTGGTGGAATGACTGGGATAATATTATCTAGGCGTTCAGATGGGCCTGTTTAGTTCGGGCTGGATACCACTCACGTAGTCGTGGACGGGACGGGGTGGGGTCTTCTGCCCTGACAGTTGTGGATGTTTCTTTGGGGCTCCATTGGAGGGGATGGTGTTTGTCCCCCTGTTGGGGACTAGACCTTGCTCCGACCGCGACAGGTACTTCCATGTTTGGGAGGTATGGGGTGGTGGGGGTTTTGGGGAGGTTTGGTGCTGGGGGGGTTTGTTTGATTTGCGTATTTGTGCTGTCCGTTCGTAACTTTCAGGTGCGCTGGGGCCGGGAAGGCACTGGCGGGAGGGACCGGTACTTCTTATTATGTCTGACACTGGGGGTGGAGGGCGGGTAGTCCCGAAATCCCTGCGCGTAGTAAGTTGGAATGTGCGAGGGGCGCTGGACAAAGTGAAGAGAGGGGCCATTCTGCGATTTGCTAATAGAGCCTGTGCTGATATTCTGTTGCTTCAGGAAACACACCTACTGGGTACTAAGGCTCTTTGTCTATAGCGGTTTGGATTTAATCAGGTCTACCAGTCCGAGTTCACAAGGGGCTCACGGGGTACTGCAATTTTGATTCATCGCAGGGTTTCCTACGCACATGAGAAGACATGGACAGATACCCAAGGCAGATATGTTGTTATCCAGGGCAAGGTTGGGGACGAACCTTTGATGATTAGCAGTGTGTATGCTCCGCCGCCACTACAGTGGTCTTTGGTGGAGCGGTTATTGTTGCTGTGCGGGACTATGCCGGATACCCTGTCCATAGTAGGTGGGGTTTGGAATGATGTGATGGTGCCTGGGCTTGATAGATGGAGGAGTGGGGGGATTCCCATAGAGGGAGGTTCTTCTACTAAACTTCAATCCATGGTGCTGGGGCTCGATTGGGTGGATGTGTGGCGCCATATGCACGGACCTGGTAGGGAGTACACTTATTTTTCCGCAGTGCACGAGTCCTTCTCTAGGCTGGACTATATCTTTGTTCCCTGGGGACTTGCGTATAGGGTAGTGTCGGCTACTATATTGCTTAGGGCCCTGTCCGATCACTCGCCTGTAGCGCTCATGCTCCAGTTAGGCCCGGGGCGGCAGCCGCTTCGGTGGAGTATGTCGGGGTGGCGCCTCCAGGGAGAGGAATACAGGGAGCACCTGACTAAGGCCATAGCGGACTATTTCATAGCTAATACGGGGTCTGTGGACTCTCCTGTAATTATTTGGGAGGCTTTGAAGCCGACGTTGCGGGGGTTGATATCTCTTGGTGCGAGGCGGGAGCGGCAGAGAGATTTGGTGCGGGGGAGGCCGACATTGAGGCGTTAGATCGTAGGGGTCGGGAGGCTGATGGAGGCTTGGCAAGGAGGCAGTTAATATCGGCCCAACAGCAGTACTCTGCGATTTTGATGGACGAGGCACGTCAGGCCCGGTTGGCTACACGTAGTCGAGTGTATCAATGGGGGTACAAATCCAGTAAGATGCTCCATCGCCTATGTCAGGGTTCCCTACATGCCCAGCCGCTGCCTCGGATTCAAGACCCAGAGGGGACACCTGTTGTTGAGACCTCGGCTATCGCTGCGAGCTTCGCGGCATATTATGAGAGTCTTTATGCACCCCGGGAGTATCTTCCGGAGGAGACTATTCAAAAGTTCATAGACTATCTTCCCCCTCGGGCGGTATCGAATGAGGTGCGGGAGAGGTTGGATCAGCCCCTGTCCGACGATGAATTAAATACGGCCTTGGGGGAGCTGCGCCCGGGGAAGGCGCCGGGTCCCAGCGGCTTCCCACGTGAATTCATTAAACGCTTTTCGGTGCAGTTGAGCCCATATTTTCGACCGGTAATTGAGGAGGCACAGGAGAGTGGCTTGCTCCCTTCAGATTGGAGGCATGCGGAGGTGGTGGTCTTTCTCAAGCCGGGGAGGCCTCCAGAGCGACATGAGTCCTATCACCCTATCTCCTTCCTAAATATTGAGGCCAAGGTGCTGGCCAAGGCTTTGGCCAATAGGCTCAAGCCATATATTACAGACCTGGTGGCTACCCGGCATAATATCAGACTAGCACATGTTGTAATCTCGATGTGGAGGTGGCTCGGAGGGCCAGCGGCTTTACTTTTAGCGGATATGGATAGGGCGTTTGATTCCCTGAGTTGGGTATACTTGTTTGTACTGTTGCGCCGTCTTAACTTGGGCCCACGCTTCTTGGCCTACCTGCGGTTGCTCTATACGGATCTTACAGCGTCGGTGCGGGTGGGGGGGGGGCGATATCCCGCTCCTTTAAGATCCAACAGGGCACGCGTCACGGGTGCCCCCTCTCCCCCTATCTGTTCGCGCTTGCCATGGAGCCGCTGGCGGTGTGGGTTCGTATCGATGCTCAGCTTAAGGGCTTCAGATGGGCCCCTGGTGTTGTTGATAAAATAACGCTATATGCCGACGACGTCCTCTTCTTCCTCACTGATATCGATAGGTCGGGACCACGCTTACTGCAAATCCTACAGATCTTTGGCGAGACCTCGGGACTCTATATGAACCCGGGCAAATCTACGCTATGGGTTCTAGACGATCACTATAGGGTGGGGAATTGGGCCTCCGACTTGCAGCCCGCATGTGGGGGACTGAAGTATCTAGGAGTATATCTTTCGGCTTCGCCAATTGTCTCTAGAGAACGGAACTTGGCTTTGGTGTGGGACCGTACGCGAGGCGATCTTAAGGTGTGGTCTTGCATGCCCCTCACAATCTAAGGTAGATCGTCTATTTTTAAAATGGTGGCGCTCCCTCGTCTACTATACCAACTTCAGAATCACCCCTATTTGATTTCACCGCGTTGGTTCCAGCAGGTAAACTCGGCCTTGGGCGGGTTTCTGTGGGAGGGGGTGAGGGGGGGGGGCAGTTTGCGTGGGTCTTCGCATGTGCTTCCTGTCTACATACACTGGTGGGCTGGCGATGTCTGCTGATGTCCTCTCCTACTATCAGGCGGCACACCTGTTGGTGCTTAATAAATGGTGATACGGAGATAGGGGAGATCTGGCGTATGCGGTGGAGCGATATTTGATGGGCTCTAGGTCATTACACACGCTGCTCTACTCGTCGCCTTTGAGACGGGGCCTCCCCTCGGCCACGCAGGTGGTATTTCATGTCTGGCGGAGGACGTTGCACAGGATGGGGTGGTGGAATGTATTGACCCGCGAGACGCCTTTGTGGAGTAATGGGCGGCTGCCTCAGCTGGGGATGCTGCGAGGTTTTCAGGGCTGGGACTCCATAGGGATCTCGTCCCTGGGCGACGTGATGACTGATCTGACACTTAAGTCCTTTCAGGAGCTCCGTGAAGAGAATGGAATACCGTGGTCTCAATTCTTTCAGTATTTACAGTTCAGGCACGCACTGTCACCCCATTTAGTGGGGTTAGAGTCCCTTCCTGAATTTAGCCCCAAAGAGGCGAAGGTGTTTATGGGTGAGTTGCCGGACAGGAAGATCTCACGCATATACCAGACTTTGGTGCATCACTGCTCTACTGATCTTCAGCGCCTCCGAATGGCATGGGTGGGGGATGTGGGTGACCTCGAAGAAGAAGACTTGGTGGAGGCCCTGGGGAGTCCGTGTGGGGCCGCAATTTCCACGTGCCTGCGTTTAGTACAATTTAAGTATCTACATCGTGTATATTTCACCAGACTGCGACTGTGGAGGGCGGGGATGATAGGCTCCCCTGAGTGTCTACGATGTGGGACGCATGAGGGCACACTTCTACACATGGTTTGGGACTGTCTAGTACTACTCAGATTCTGGAGGGGGGTATTCTCCTGTTTGTCGGAGATGTTAGCCTGGGAGCTTCCATACTCACCGAGACTGGCGTTGTTGCATGTGCTGGAGAGTATAGGGGGCAATAGATACAAGCGTCACCTACTACTACTGGGCCTTACACTGGCAAAGAGGGATATAACCAGGGCTTGGAAAGCGACTCGGGCTCCGCCGCTGGCTGCCTGGCGATCTGGGATGGACTTCTGCATGGGGCTTGAGCAGCCAATCTTTTTGGCTAGAGGGTGCCCCGTAAACATTTTCAAATTTGGAAAAGGTGGGCGGACTATAGGGGTCTGGAGCTTGACCCGCCGCCAGATGAGGCATCTATTGTACCGGTTTGATTGGGATGATGGCAGTGATTGGTAGGGTGCTGGACGGACTCAGTGCACTATATTGGTCATGTAATAAATTAGCTGGGATGGCCTATACGCAATCAGGGGGTGGTGGGGTTGGGGGTTGTTTGATGATATAAAAGTCTACGACATTATTGTAAATTCATTGATGTGTGCTGCAGTCTCCGGGTTACGGAGCTATGCGATATATGTGACCTGTGACAAATAAAATTTGTTTAAAAAAAAAAAGTGTGCGAGAGGGACAACACTGGATGCACACATTAACCCTAATGACAGTCCTCTGAGAGACACACAGATCTCTCCTGATTATTTTAATAAAATAGGTGTTGGAGTCCAGGATTTGTCTAATGTGTCCGCTGCCAAATGCAGCACTGTCAAATGCTGAAGTTTCCAAATACCATTTGAGCCTAATGTTGACTCTGCATCACTCCTCTTTGTTCTACCACAAACCTCTTTTCTCCTTATCTTATTCTTGAATATTCTTTTTCATCCCTGCTTTCTCCCTTTGTCATGGTTTTTCGATTTTTCTTTTCCCCTTTTTTCTGCCTTTCCCTCTCTTGTTCGGAAACAGTCTAATGATAAAACATAAGCCTTGGTCTCCAGAAATAAATGCCAGTGCCCGACACTTGCAACCACCGGTACAAACTAAGCTGCGACTGCCACATGTAACAGTAACAAAAACAAATTGGGTCTGCTCATCAAAGAACTGCAAGGAAATTGGACTGCTCCCGCCCTTCCCTCCTGAATATTCCCATTGTTTACAGAAAAAGTTTGTTGAGGGAGGAGGGGAATCTCTAGATAATAGTCTGCATGACGAGATTCAACCTACAATGTTTGACTTGTGCTCTCCTGCCACACAGAAAGCGATGTACCCAACCCTGAGACCTGCAGGAGGAGGGACATAATTGGAGTACAGTTTAGCATAATATCATCTCACCCATGCTTTTCAACATCTACATGAAGTCATTACCGGAACTGAACTGATCAATCAATTTCACCTCACGTGCTATAACTATGCAGGTGACACGCAAATACTCCTTCAACTGGAATGCCCCAAAAACATTGGAAAGTCACCAATGTTCAGTTGTCTCCGAGCCATGGATCAATGGATGACGTGGATCCATCTCAAACTGAATGCTTCCAAAACCGAAATACTACTCTAACATATAAAACCGCAAGACCACATCTCCCCTACCTTAAAAGCCCTGCATTGGTAAAGTTTGCCAGAAGATCCACGTTCAGCTGGTTTGTATCACCCACAAAGCGATACATGGAACAGGATCTCTCTTCATCAGGAATAAAATCACCAAACACATTCAACAAAGGAACCTCCACTGTAGAGTGGCACCTCTCCTCAAAATCCAGAAACATGGGTGGCACATTCTTCTCTGTTCAAGCAGCCAAACTATGGAACTCTTTACCCCCCCCCCCCCCCATCCCCATAAGATCCACGAATAAACCCTATCTTCAGAAAACTACTCGAGAATTGGGTCTTCCCACAGATAACCACCATACGCAAACAGAAATATACAACCTATTCCTCTGTATATAAGCATTTATTTGTACCATAGATATGTACCTATATATGTGTATTGCTTTGTATAAACATGTAGAATAATTGTGTTTTAAAAATATATATCCATTAGTTCTGCTTAACAAAAGTAGGTATTACTGATAGTTACATTATTCTGTTTTGTAACATCTATGTATGTGATTGCATAAATAAGTAAATAGTTTATCATAACTATTCATCTACAACTGCTTCACTATTGAATTATATGTATGAATACAATTATTTAAAGTACAAAAAAAGCTGGAGCTTATTTAATGCATCTTTAATCTATCCATACTGGTGAACAACCTTTACAACGAAAATATTACAACGCACTACCATTACAACGTGGTCATTACAACGCAAACCATTACAACGCATTGCGCTGGGGGGCGCTCTAGGATAGGGAATAAGTTTAATTTACTATCGAACACCTTCCCTAGTGTCCACGGGGACTGGAGTTGGAATAGTAAATTAAACTATTTACTATCCAGCACCCCAAAGCACTATGCGTTGTAATGGATTGCGATGTAAAAACCGCGTTGTAAAGGCAGGCGTTGTAATAGCCTGCGTTGTAACGTCATACATCCATATATACTACCTTCCTTTTTGCTTCTATATACCTTCCATGTATTTATGGATCTATATATTTATTACTTTTCTTCTAATTCATCATATCCAATGCAGTACCCTTTTTCTCACCCAATACTGCTCTCAATATAGCCTCTACCTTAACTCTCTGGCTCATCTCAAACCTCTTTCTACTACTCTTTCCAATGCGCTACCCTATTTCTCACCCTATACCTCTTATCAATATATCCTCTACCTCCACTCTCTCGTTCATCCCCAACCCCATACCACTACTATGATCCCCAAAATAACCCTTTCTAGACACTTCCCTACTCTACCCCTCCTTGTATCATCTCTTACCTCTTTTTTACTATTCTGACTAAGTGTTTCTGAACCCTTCCCCTGACTCTTCCTCCTCCACCTCTCTTTTACTCAACCCAAGCCTCCTCCTACTGCGATGAGCTCCAAAACAAAAAAAAAGATTTCTAAATCCTTCCCTCTCCTATCCTTTTTGATCCAAATAACATATCCACCGCTCAAATTACTTTCATATTTCACTATACTTTATTCGCCACTAATCCTTTATGGGTTCTGGAGTAGCATGCTACTTGCTGAAAAAGCGCTTCAATACCTCATCAGGGGTAGTAAGCGATATATAAATGCAATTACAATATATGTGTTGGAGATCCGGCAGGGCTGACAACAGGAAGAGAGATAACTGGGAAGTGAAGCGTAAGGAAAGATTGAAGGAATATGTCTTTCTATGTGCAAATGGAATAATAACAATCATTATCACAACCCACGAGCTGTCACTTATTTTATGATACGCAAACGGCAGAATTGGATAAAGAGCTGTTGCTTTAAATTCAGCAATGCAGTTAAGAGTGCTAACGTGTCTAGGGTAATTGAACCTTTAAAGTGCTTAGTGCTGATCCTGAATGCAGACATTAAATAAAAATTGACAACGAGTATTTTGAACTAAAGTGTAAAAAATGCAAGGTGCTATGCCAGAAAGCTTTATATCATTCTTTATACAGGCAGACTTCACGGCCAACTCATCAGAGAAGTACGCCCCACCCTCAACAATGGCGGCTCGTACCTGGCTTGCCGCTGGCTGGCTTTCCTGGTGATTCCTGGCGAGCAAAGTGGTCTCCGCGAGGGAAGGCAGGTCCTCGATTTTGATACCGGGACTGGATGTGGAGCGAGCTTTCCCAGAGTACTTTTGCTCCAGCTCCGGCGTTCGTGTCTGGGAGGTTCGGCGGCCATGGGGAGCTGATAACCTTCAGAGAGGGTGGCGGTACAGGCAGCGCCATCCTAGAAGGTGTGGTGGAGGCGGGCACTTCCCAAACGGCAGCCTGGATTCCTCCGCGGCTGCCTTCGTGTTCGCCGATTCCCTGAGAACGGGAACAGCTAGGTGAGCAGTTGCCGGCTCGTTTCTACCTGTAAAGTCCTCAATTGTTTTGCCAGAAATCTTGAAGCACGCTAATTTAAAGAGGCATTAGAAAGGAAAAGCCTCTCGAACATCACGGGGGAAAATAACAGAATAAATAGAGCGCTTTCTGGAGCATCCTGGAGAGGGATATAACTGACTAAGAGGAAGACCCAAGGGATAATCAGGTATCAGGAAGGCCTCTTGTGACGATGTGGGGAGCAGCGAATAAAGGCAAATAGAGACAAGGCAAGGCTGTGAAAGGACACAAAAAGACACAACACAGCCAGAGAAACAAAAGAAATAGGATAGGCTTCGCGCTGACACCAGAGGAGCAGTGGGGACAGGCGCGGTAGCGGGACTCCATCCCCCAGCAGACAGTGGGGATGCCAGCGGACCATCAGCCCCTCCCTCCACCATCGGCTTCATCAGCTTCACCATCGGCTTCATCTACTGCTCGCGCTTCCCGCAGGAAGCACTTCGCCCGTGACACCAGAGGAGCAGTGGATACAGGCGTCATCAAGCGGGTTTAACTGACTGTGATTCCCCACGACGCGGGAAGCCGGGCTGGGCCACCTCCATTGGCACTTCATCTAAGGACTACCGACCCCCTGTGAACAAAGTACTGTGCTAACCACTTAAAGCCTTGGGGACTTATTGATTTGTTACAAAGACTTCTTAGCGTGTTAAGCTAAGTTTCTATTTTCAAAATGAGTAAACGGAAGGGGGTAGCAGGTACACTGGCTGATTTTATTATAAGGGCCGAATTGGTGCTCATTCATGAGATTATCCCTAGATCTTGTCCCGTCCCAACCACGCCTGTCAGTTGGTGGTTCTCAGGACTCACCGTCTATAGACATAGATAATCAGAGACCTTCCCCTGTGCCTTTGAGCCCGGACATAGAAGTTATAAACATCTTACCTACCTTCTCTTCGACCATTCAGGACATACATTCCACAGCCAGTAACACACGAGGCAAGATAATTAGACGGCGGACACCTATAGCTTTATTACCTGGAGGAAAGAAAAATGTACTAAAGCCTAGTCTGGCAGAATTCAGGCGTAAATTATTAGATCCGAACATAGATTTCCCGAGTATCAATGAAGGAGGGAATGGCAACGGAGCAATGGAGGCAAGGTCGACTAACTTCATTTCCACTCAGACTGAAGACCTCCTGGTCAATGGTCCTAACCCAACTAATACAACTGATATGGGCATTGAAATTCTGGACACCTTAATGGAAGGCTTTGAATCCAGATTAAATGACTTAATGGGGATTTTTGTTAAGAAACTTGATGTCCTATGGAAAGAAACGTCCAATATAAATGATGTGGCAGTAAATCTAAATAAGGTTGGGGAAGGTATTATTGCTTTGCAACCCATGTTGACTGGCCGAATAACCTGTGGTAAGGACCTGCACTCTTGAAGTGCAGCTGATACCATGGTTCCACCCCAAGCCATGTCTGGTGATCTATGTGGGGATGGGGCGGGGGGCATTATCATCTTCGGAAAAAAGTGTCACTATTACTAACAGAAGTGGGAGGTTGTCGTCAGGGAATATAAGTAAAAGCATTTACAAGGGAGGCACTAACCAAAAAAGGCCATCTAAGCAGGACATAAGGCCGATTTAATGGTAGCAACGAAGCAAATAGCACGTTTAGCGAGTCTAGCCCTACTGGTAATCCAGACGTCTTACACCTCCCACCCGCCTCCGCCCCATATGTGCTGGTCTTAAGTGGTGTTCCAGCACTTAAAGAGGGACAGAGGGAGTCCTGGTCTGATTTGCAAAGCAAGTCAGTAGACTGGCTCCATAAACATAAAAATGTTGACCCACACAGAAGAGAGGATATAGTCATGGCAAGGTGAGTAGGGTGGGTTGGACCCTCACACAAATGTATACAGGGGGACTGCATCGTCCTAAATTTTAGAAGGCCCCAGCAGGTTCGTCATCTTTTATCTGTTACTGACGAAACATTTAACCCTCCTACTAACATCAGCACACTCCCTTTGGGCTATTTTTATAAGCCACCGCCTACCCCAAACAGAGGCACCAGAATAGCCATGCCCTTATCCAATAATTACCAAGTCCTTTCTAGTTTGGATCTGCTAGATTAACCACCAAAGACGCTAAACATTGTAGATGCTAGTGACACGCCAGTTCAAGACACACCAACTGGACCTGACCGCGCCCAAGGGAAGACCGATTCAGTAAAAAGTGATAATGGAGCCAGTTTGAGTGTACTGAGGTGGAACGTGGCAGGTCTTCAAACAAAACTTGATAACATAGATTGGGTGAATTCGATAAGGGAATACGATATTCTTATGTTCCAGGAAACATGGGCCACTGAAGAATTATATATTGAAGGTTTCCATTGTTTTAGTGTGCTATCTCAAACACCCAGGATGGGAAGACCATCGGGAGGACTGTTTATGGGGATTAGCGTGGCAGCTGGGGGGAGTTTCAAAGTAATCACAACTCATAGTTTAGATTATCAGGCTGTACTGTCCAAAAGAGGGATTTATCTTCATTTGATAAACTTTTATAATAACGATTTCAAGTCAGTTCCAAATAAGAGTTTTATAAACCTTTTTGATTTTATTTCAGATTTGGATAATTTATCCAATAACGGAGACCTTTTGGGTACATTAGTAGGGGGGGATTTTAATGCTATGATTTGGGCCCGAATAAGGGAACAGCTCACTTTACTCAATCTTCGACCAGTAGAGGCAGAGAACTCAGTTGACTAAATCGTATAACTTGTCCAACGTTATGGACCTGGTTGCAGGATCAACTACGACCAACCATCCAACTTACAGGGATAGGGGGTGTCGTTCTATAATTGACTATCTTTTTGTATGCCCTCTGATTGAAAAACAGTTGGTCTCTGCCGAAGTAGTACCCTCTGAGTTCGGAGACCACAACCCCATTAAGGTAACGATACACACAGCCCGACGGCGGATCTTTCAGACCGAATGCGGGGCTGCAAATTTAGTAGTATCAACTGACAATCTAAGATTGTGCTGGAAGGGGGCCGATAACTTGGAAAACTTCAAGAAATTGGTAAAGGGTGATATGCCACGTATTGACTCTTGCCTCTCATTAGAATCACCACCAGCGCAGATAATCGAGGATTTTGGGAAGATCTGCCAGACGATCAAAACTATCCTCTTTAAACCCCTCCTGAAGGTGGCACTCACCCCTAGATGGTTCAACTATGACTATTCTAGAGCGAATAGGAACTTACGCAGGGCATTAACCACCATCCCGAGGTGCTCCATAGGAGTTAAGCAGGCTAGAGAGGAATATAAGGAGGCTATTAAATACAGGAAGAACGAACTTTTGAGGGAACGATGGGACAAACTGTCCGAGGCAGCTAGTCTAAAAAATGGTAACATCTTCTGGTCGGCTATCAGGGAAGTCCGCTCTTTGGGCCACTCCCTGACGCCGATCAGCTGTAACATAGCTAGCGACGCATGGGTGGCTCACTTTTCAACTATCTATTCCACTCCATCTTCATGCAAATTGACCCTCACTCCAGGTAATCCAACACCCATAGATATCAGCATTTCAGAAGTAGTTGAAGCAATTAACCAGAGCTCCGGCAATAAAGCGCTGGGCCCAGACGGGCTACCCGTTGATCTAATCAAGTGGAACATGGCCTTCTGGGCCCCGCTGCTTTTGAATATCTTTAATAACCTGACGTTGGCAAGGATACCTGAGACTTGGGCTAGAAGTATAATAATTCCGATCTTCAAGAAGGGAGATAGATCTCTCCCGTGTAACTACCGACCTATCTCCCTAATCGACAATACCCTTAAAATTCTAGGCGGAGTCCTGTACAATAAAATTGTGAACTGGATAGAAACAAACGACATCCTAGATCCTTGTCAGTTGGGTTTTAGGGGCAAGGTAGGAACCAAGGAACAATCTAAACCTGATTATTGCTAAATATGCTACCGCAAAGAAGTCTCCCGTCTACATGGCTTTTATGGATTTGTCCACAGCCTTTGACCTAGTGAATAGGTCAAGGCTGTGGGCAATCCTTTTGGCCAGAGGTCTGGATGAAACCTTGGTAAATTTCCTGGCATATCTGCATAGAGACCTCAAGGCCCAAGTAAGGATTGGGGCGGGTGGAGAGGTTTCGAGGCCTATTGATATCGGCAGGGGGGTCAGACAAGGATGCGTGTTGGCCCCCCTGCTTTTTATTATATATATATCAACGGCCTCAATGCCTCCCTGAGACTGGCTACCTGAGACGTCCCATATATTAATAATGAACCCATCCCTGTGCTGCTCTACGCAGACGATGCAGTTCTTATAGGCCGCACCCCAAATTCATTGCATCTTCTTGTTTTAAATTTTAACAATTATATGAAAAAATTAGACCTGAGGGTAAATTTTAAGAAATCATTCCTAATGAGTAGTGGCCCGGGGAAGCGTGACATAGGTCCGATTACAATAGACAGCCAAAAACTGACCTGGGTAAGATCTTTTGTTTATCTAGGATTGGCCTTTGCTGCGAACGGCTCCTGGAGTGAGCATCTAGCTCACGCCAGGAGCAAGTTCTCAAAGGCCACCAACGCGATCTTAAGCTTACCTCGCCCTAAGACAATGGGTGCGCTTTTAGCTGTACAGAAAATTTATAAACTTCAGTGCACCCCGGTGGCTACATATGCCGCCGAGATCTGGGGAACGGCCAACTGCTCAGTAATACAGCAGGAAGAAAATAGGTTTTGCAGAAAATTATTGAACACCCCAATTTCTACCTCCCAATACATATGCCACAAAGAACTCAATATTAATTTTATAACTGATTTTATCTGGGCACGCCCAGTACTTATGTGGATTGCAGTGTGGAAGAACGAAGCAGCTTCCCTGACACAGCTGATTATCAAGGATTGTTTACGTTGTGATAAGGGCTTAGAAATCCCATGGCTGAGCGGTGTCCTAAGTAGTTTGCGCAGTATAAATAGGGAAAGTGTTTTCTGGGACCCCATATTAGCAGCTTCAGCTGCAAAAAAGGAAATGCAGAACATCTTGTACTCCCTATATAAGGATGAGCGGGAGACGGTAGAGGTCAGGAAAACAACTGTGCGCAACTACATGGCTATTGGAACGGTATAGTTATCCGCTTCATATGTATTTGTCTTTACCAATGAGCCGTTGGGAGATGAGCTTACTGCTCCGTTTAAGAGCTGGTACAATTCGATTCGCACTTTGCTTCCCACTTGGCCACAGCTCAAATTCGAATTTTAACTTGTGTTCTTGTGATGGAAGGAGTGAGCAAACTATTATGCACTTTATATTTTTCTGCAGATACTATATCAAATATTTTAAACAGTTTTTATGTCCCTATTTTAATAAAAGAAGACCAATTACTTTGGACGTAGCATATCGATTAATAGTAGAATTAGATGATGTTGAACTTATCTTTCGCACTAGCACTTTCTTAAAAACCGCAATAAGGGCACGGAAATCCATGATGGACCCTTGATACTGCTTAAACATAAACTGTGATGTGTTTCTTTTTTAACAATTACATATACTGATATGATGGACAGTTTTGCACAAGTCACTTTTTGAAACCTGTATATTGTATTTTAGTCCTGTGCATTAATTATTGTGATGTATTGTTTTGTGTGCTTTTATGGGTACTGTCGTATCCGAATAAAGTTGAACTGACTGACTGACTGACATTCTTTATACAAATAACCTAGTTAAGGGTCGATAATGGGTATTTTAAACTAAAGTATAAACATACAGGGTTCTATGCCTGCAGGCTTATATCATTATTTGTGCAAATAGGCTAGTTGAGGGTCATGAACAGACCCCACGAGTGGTCACTGTTTATTGAGACACAAGCAGCAGAATTGGTTAAAAGAATATTGCAACGTGTCAAGCCATGTATTTAAGGTGCTGACATGCCTATTGGAATTAGGCCTGTAATATTCGAACTGCCTATAATGAAGTCTTTCATCCAACATTCTTATTTTCTAAGTCTACTTTTCGGAGGAATTTCCTGATTTGTGTAAAATATTTTACGCCCGCAAAGACAGAATAATTAAAGAACCCTCCATCCAGCTAATCACGGCTTGTCTGCATGTTTAACTCATAAAAAATCAGTTTTAAAGAGTATCTACTTAAATCCTTGACAGCTGGACATACACACAACAAATGAGATAATGTTTTGTTAGGATAACCACATAATCGACAGTTCTCATCTTTATGATTACGTTTCCATGATGGCATTAAACCCTTCGAGTCATGAATTCCCAAATGGTGATAAATGAAGATCTTTTTTGTCTTCATGCTAAAATGGGCTGCTAGGTAGGCTTGAGGCTTTGTTTGAGTATAGGAGTTTATCACTATCCACGCATGGGGTTGTTTGGATAAAATAATTTTGTCTTCCAAGAACGATTTCTTCTTTGCAGACTCATTGCTGGCTTTATTAAATGTTGTCTTTTCTGCCATGCTCTTCCATACTGGTTGAATATCTAGTTCCACCAAAGATTTCCTCAAATAAGCTCCCCATGATATAGGTGTTTCTTGGGCCATTTGAGCTTTTATCTCTTCTTAGCATACATTGTTCAGTGAGCCGGGCTCTGATGATCAAAATTTATGGCACAGTTTCACAAAGGAATTCATGCTGCGGAATTTCTGATTTTGAAGGCCAAATTATAGCCGTACCTGTGCGGGGGATGCGGACTTAGGAAGATTAAAAACCGCTTTATATACCTTAGTCTGCAGCTTGTTCAGTAACTCGGCCTCCTTACCGCACCATGTTCCAAACCATAAGACAGAGTAGGTACACTTTGTGCTGCCATCACATTTAGAAGGTGATTGTAGGCCGGACAACTCAATTTTTTGTTCAACAATCGAAAGGCAAAGATTGATGATTGGGCTTTGGCGTTTAAATCCATTTTTTGGTCCTTATATGAAGTACCCCGTCCCCATGTTATGCCTAGGTATTTGTAAGAGGCTTGCTCTTCCACTTGGTTGCCCTTAACATACCATTTAAACGTATTTTTCTTGGAGTCCTCTAGGCGTACAACCTTCGTTTTCTTTTCATTCAGTTCTAGGTTTTCCCGGTTCAGGTAAATTGCTAAGTTGTTTATTGCTCTTTGCAGACCAATCGGACTTTGACATAACACAATGATGTAATCTGCATATTGTAAGATGTATAGGCTCTTTGGCCAACATTGGCGGATGACTCTTTGCTGATTGCATGTATTTGGTTATGTCTGCTAGGAAAAAATTGAATAGGTTCGGTGCCAGGACGCAGCCTTGTTTTAAGCCATGCTGAGTGTTTATTCTTGCGGATGCTCTACGTCCGTCGCCTAGTTTCACTCTCGCCCAGGTTTCCATGTGAAGGGTGATCATTGCATCCAGTAATTTGGTTGGTAGCCCCCAGGTTTTTAGTTCATTCCAAAGTCGGGTTCTGGTCACTCTATCGAACGCTGATTTCAGGTCGATGAAGCATGCAAATACTTTTATTTTCCTTTTTGCTGCTTTTTCTGTTAAAGTGCCAGGGTTGCCAGATTTGTAGTTGTTACCATTCTCGACCTAAAACCTGTTAGAAACTTTGGAATCATGCTCTTGTCGTTTATCCAATCTTGAAGGTGAATTAGGAGACATGATGCATATAGTTTGGCTTCTACATCAATCAGAGATATCAATCTATAATTTTCTGTCTTACTGTGGTTGCCATGTTTAAATATTGGATGGATTATATTCCCTCTCCAGGAATTTGGTACCATATTTTGTTTATAGATGTAGTTAAAGAAGTAGGGGTGTTCTTAAAAAGGGCGTTCGGGAGCTCGTTTGGTTCCTCTGCCCCCTCCGTTCTTAGTTTTTTTATTATTCCTCTTAGTTGTTTCGCATTGGTAAGATTTTCTGGCTCATTACTGCTTATCTCTGATTTTAATTGATAGCGGGCTTCATAAGGATGGAGACTGAAATTACTTTAACATGCTTATTATGATCTATATTGGTATACATGTTTTGGACCTGTTTAATCCATATATCTTCACCTATTCCTGCTTCTTGTTGGAATCTTGGTCCCTTAGTCAGGTTATTAATTATACCCCAAAACTCCCTGCGTGTTGACAATTTGCTTGCCCACAGTAATTTGTTCCAAATGGTTTCTTTTTACTCTATTTTTGCCTCCCTCAGTTTTTTCTTATATCCGCATTTCCCTAAGGTTGCCTTTATTAGGTCTCGCTGGTGTTAGCAGCGCATAGCGCTGATCCAGCGGAAGACCTATTGTTGTGGGTTTCCTGGGAATGGCTGAGAGCGGGTGGTTACGCGCATTACCTCGGCGATTTCACCTCGAGGACGCGCTTCTGCTGGCGGGCTGACTCTCCTGGGCGCTCGCGCTCACACACGCGCTCACACGCGCGCGCACACACACACACACACACACGCGCACACACGAACACCCCCCCCCCCACTCACCTGGCTCTTTTGTCGCGACTCCCCTGGTGTCTCCGCCGCATCACCTGGCCTGGATTGCATAATTCAAACGGACCCCAACAGCCATGCGCCGAGACCGAGCGGAAGTGGACGCCGTGTCCCCAGCGCACCCCTTGCCTGTAGCAGCCGCCTCTGCTGACCCGGAAACGCTCCAGCCGGCTCCCCGCCCCCGGTACCCGGATGTGGGAGGTAGCCATGGGTACGTCATTGTTCGAAGACGGGGACGCATTGTAATGGGGTGAACTGAATGGGGGCAAATCAAGGTAATAGCTGGGTTTTACTTGTTTTATATAGCAATTATTATTTAATATTTAGCACTTGCTTCAGCCTCTCGCCGAACCACTCTTGAATGCTTTTATTTATATTTTTCACATTTGTATATGTTTTTCAAGAGGTGATCATGTAATAATTCTTGGAAACGTGTTTGTGGCAAGAAGTAACTTTTGAAACTAGCCCCATGTGAAGGTTAAGCAAAGCGGTCTCCTAAATATGCCATCCTGTGCTTGAATAGACCTCAGTGAGCCGCACCCTTCTTATAATCAGCGCGGCTCACTACAGCTGACTCCTCTTCCTCCCCGTACGCTCCCTCTCTTCAGCTGCAATAGGAAGCAATGCAATAGGTCTCACATTTGCGAGAGATTAACCTATTGGCATTGACAATGCTTTTTATGTATCTGTTTTAAAAACAAACACATAAATAAAAAGCATTGTCAATTACATTGCTAATACCTTAAACTCTCGCAAATGCTTGTCTAATTTTGCGCCCGTTCTTGCTGCCGCCGCTTGAAGACGCACCTCTCTTGCAATGCTACTTTTTAAGCCTCGTAATTGAATATTAAACCATGACTCCTTCCTGGTTTCTATTTTCTTTTGTTTTCCAGGAATAACTGGGAATTTTCGAATGAGAACCTGCCCCAAAAGTTACTAATTTTTTAGTGCTACTTCTTCTTTCTGTGTCCCTAGTTGCTTCATGTAATCCTGGATTTTGTCCATTATAATATTTGTATCTGGTCCTCCCCACTTCAATTTCCTCAAATTGTATTTTTCTGGGTGTTGTCCAAGAGACTTTAATGTTCGTGCCTGGGTCTGTGTGATATTAATTTTCGTAATCTGCGGGAGAGGATCACTTTCTGGGCTTGGACAAATTTGAAAAGAATCTATCAGGAATGAGATTGTTACTGATGATGGTAAAATCTATGATTGATTGGCTTTTTCCACTCAGGTACGTGGTGGCCGCTGTTCTATCTCTGATTACATTACCTTTCAAGGTAGTCAGGCCTAGAACTTCCAACTCTCGAGTTATTAATTGAATTCCCAAGACATCCTTCCTCTTACATCTAGACTGTTTGCTAATAATGAGATTACTGTGAAAATCTCCCGAAATTATCAGATTTCTGTGATCGTGGGTCATTTGCAACGCCTTAATCAAATTCACCAACGTTAGGAATTTTTGCTTCTGCCGCTTTCTCTCTTGATGGATATATACGTTGATTAAAATGAGTTGCCAACTTAATTTGTTGGAGTGGTGTTTAACAATCAGTTTTAATGCTTGCAGTCAGTTTTCTCCAGCGTCTAATTCTTCTATTGACCAATCATATTTTGCTGTGGCGTAAATTAATAATCCTCCTGTAGGATGCCCAAAATGTGAAATATTTTCTGCCAGAATATGATATCCTGTATAACCCGGAATTGGGACTGATTTCATATTCCATGTTTTTTGGAGTAATATTAGGTCTTGATTTTGAAAAAATGACAAGGTTACGTGGTCTTGACCCATTTCTCTAAATCCGTGAACGTTCCAAGAGCAGATCTTAATTATTATCCGGGTACTTAACTCCTAACCCTTGGTTGATCCTTGATATATATTCTTTAATTCTTCCCCATTATTCCTGTCCAAGTGCTCCCCCATGGTGTTATCGGGATCTATCCATGGATTTTTTTTGTTGAAAGTCTGTTTTATTTTCAACTTTAGGGGGAATTTTTTTTTTTAAAAGGGGGGAACAGAACACAGGTTTAAATGTACACAGCGTTAAGCCTACAACCCTATACAGGGCCGGCCGCGTTTGCAGGTGATTCATTTGTTACACAAAAAAGCAACATAAGGGGCAAGTATTAACACAACATGTCGCCTACAACCCCTGTGGGGCCGGCCGTGTAGTGCATTATATTGTGCTATTTCGAGGTGGAGCAGGGATGGACATAACTTCTGAGGAACCAGAACTTGAATTCACGGGCAAGAGGCCCCAAAAAGACTCACAAAGATCAAGAGGCATTGGAGGGAGAGTAGGTAGGCGGGAAAAGAAGCAGGTAGGAGTCAGAAGAAAAGGAGTGGTATGTGCGGGCCGGAGGAGGGAATACAGTGGTACAGCCCCTTGCAGGCCCCGTTATCCATGAGGGGGGTTACGCTGCTAAGTGGTCTGCTTGCAAGAGCAATCTGTCAGGCTCTGTTGCGCAAAGGTATTTAATCAGAGGTTGCCAGACAGCTTTAAAACGAGTGTCTCGCATTTGCAGCAGCGCTGTAAAGAGTTCCATAACTAGAACATGCCATAAACGCACGTACCAGGCAGCAATTGGAGGGGCCTCTGCTTTCTTCCAGTATAGCGCTATAAGCTGCTTAGCAGCTCCGAGCATTTGAAGCTCTAGAATCTAATCGCTGCGGGTGAGTGCCTTTAGGTTGGCAGGTTTGATGCCCAAAAGAATTGTGCTTGTGGCTTCAGGCAGGGGGAATCCCAACACCCCTTTAATATGGTTGAGGACCTCCTTCCAGAAACGGGTCAATAGAGGACATGCCCACCAAATGTGTATGAAATCTCCAGACGCAGTTGAACACCTCCAACACAGGGGGGAAGCCGCAGGGAACATCTTATGTAAGCGGGTGGGCGTATAGTACCATTACGTCATGACTTTATAAGCATTCTCTCGCTGTGGGATGCTGCGATTAGACCTTGGGGATATCTCACCATAGGTGACTCCACTGTGGAGGCGTGATTTCCGTGGCGGACGTCAACTGCCATTGAAGTTGGTACAGGTGAGAATGTGTTTCCAGGGGGTGTTGCAGGATCTGATAGATCCGAGATACCAGACCCTTCGATTCATCAAAGGAGCGGACCAGCCGCTCAAAGGGAGTGAATGGGGGGGTAGCCGCCTGATGCATCTCTGTCGAGGAGACCCAATGCCGCAGCTGTGCGTACTGTAGTCCTGCTTCCACTGGAAGATGAAACTCTTTTCTACACTGAGCTAATGTTTTGAGAGTGCCTCCCTCATAGAGAACGCCAATCACTCTGCATCCCCCTTGCGCCCACTTGGCAAAGGCTCGCGTGCAATAGGCCGGAGGGAATAATGGATTCCCTTCAATGGGTGTATGCAGAGAGGGGAATGTTGTGAGACCTCTGCGCGCCGCCACCCTGTCCCAGATATCCAGGACTGTTTTAGTGGGCACCCCTAAATAGGCACTTGGGGAGCGTGACGCTCGGTGGAGCCATGCGAGGTCCCAGATGGTACGTCCAGTTACCGCTCTATCCATGTGTAGCCAGCCCTTTTCACTCTCAGTTGTTGTCCATTCCGTCGCAAAGCGGAGATGGGAAGCCCAGTAGTAATCCATGAGGTCCAGACAGGCCAGTCCCCCTCTGTCTCGCGGTAGCTTGAGAATCTTGTGAGAAAACCGCAGTCTACGCCCGCCCCATATGAATGTGGTAAGTTCGCGTTGAAGGTCCTGTAGCTGATGCTGGGGAATAGGAGTGGGAAGGCATTGGAATAAATATAACATTTGGGGGAGTACCGACATCTTAATGGCATTAAGTCTGCCCAGCCACGACATCGCCAAGGGCTTCCATCCCCTCAGTTCCTCGAGAACAGCCCTTCTACATTCTCTCCAATTCACCGGGGACCACGTGTCCAGGGAGGGAGTCAACTCCAGAAATTCTTTATTTCGGCCACATGGGCCATAAAAGATGCAATAAAAATACATATAGATAAACACAATATATACAATAAAAACCAACTGGACCTGCAATGTTAGAAAATACAAGGTGATATGAATTAACCAGACATTTTCTTCCTTATTAACCATGCTGCCATTAAGAATTTGGAAACCGCAAACACAATGTGGCCCAGGGTATTAGTTTTCATAACCCTGTAGGCCTGTAAATAGTTCCTGAAGCCCAGGTTCCGACATAGAGGAGCTAACCAGCGCCTCCTCGGGCTCCGATAGGCATGGCAACAGAACATTATGTGCAAATCGTCTTCATCATTAGCTTTACAGCATGAGCAGAGCTTGTCACCCCCTGGCGACCATTTATAGGTAAAAACTTTAGTAGGGAGCGTGCCAAACCTCCATTGCAGGAACAATTTTCTCGCCAAAAGAGGATAGATAAAATCCATAAAAGGTTCAAAAACATAAGAATTTTTGGATACTATAAAACGTCCCGTCAAGGTGCCACTATCATAAACATTGTCCATATCAACAAGGCTTTTGTTCTTGTAGAGCTGTGCGAGGGTTTTACGCGAGATCTTTCTACAGCCCTGAGCTGGGTGAGGGAGTCAACTGCAGACCCAGATACCGAATGTGACCAGTGGCCCATTGATAAGGGGCGAGTGCCTCCAAAAGTGGTATCTCATTCTGTGGAATTGTAAGATTGAGCACCCAGGATTTGTCATGATTAATTTTGAGGCCTGAGGCTCGCTCAAAAGTCTGCAACAAAGAGTGTGGGGCTGGGAGAGACACCCGAGGGCGTGAGAGCGTGAGGATGAGGTTGTCTGCAAAGAGCGCCACCTTGTTCTGCCGGCCCCCAAGAGAGATGTCATTTATATCTGTTGCCTGCCTGATTAGCTCTGCCAGGGGCTCCACCACTAGGGCGAATAGCAGAGGGGACAAGGGGCAACCCTGCCGGGTACCCCGATGTATAGTGAAAGGTTCCGTAAGATGCCCGTTCACTCTAATCCTCGCCTGTGGGGGGGCAAGATACGGTGCCATGATCATGGACACCATTTTCTGTCCTAACCCAACTCTCTGCAGCACCGCCCGGAGGAAGGGGCAATCCACCCGGTCGAATGCCTTTTCCACGTCAAGCGATAGGAGGCAGGCCGGTATGTTCCAGTGGTGTGCTTTCCCCACCAAGTGCGCGATTCTTCGTACATTACCTGCCCCCTGGCGATTGCGGATGAAGCCAACTTGGTCTGGATCTACCAGACCAGGCATGTGGGGATCGAAACGTTTCGCAAGTATTTTGGTATAAATTTTCAAGTCTGAATTTAACAGTGCTATGGGACAATAGGAGGCGCAGAGCAAGGGGTCCTTCCCCGTCTAAGGGATAAGAGCTATCTCTGCCATTCCCATAGAGGGCGTTGGCCCTTCCGTGTTGGAGAAGGAATTATACAGCCTCAAGAGATAAGGCTGAAGTTGTGCTTGAAACATGTGATAAAAGGTTGGGGGTAGGCCGTCCGGGCCCAGCGTCTTCGCAAGAGGGGCATCTTTTAGGGCTGCCGTTAATTCCTCAGCAGAGAGAGGGCCCTCCAGGGTTCTAGCATGGTAGGGGTGTATCGGGGTCCAGGTGCATCGGTCCAGTACTTCTGTTATGAGATCCGGCAACTGTTCCTCCGCAGTGTACAGGGCTGCATAATAGGCCCGGAAAGCTTCACATTTGGCCCGCTCCGTGGTAACCCTCGCACCATTCGATAACTGTATATTAGCTATATGGGCCTTTGCCATCCGCGCTCTCAAATGTCTCGCCAGTAGCCTGCCCACCTTATCTCCCCCTTCGAAGTACCTCTGTTTCAGTGCTAATAAGGAGGTTTCCACTTTATTAGTACGCAAGAGGTGGAGCGGTCCCCGGTGGTTCGCCAGCCTCCGCCGGGATGTATGCGATGGTTGCCCCTGATCCTATTTTTCAGCTAATTTTATGTCCTTGAAGAGAGTGTCTTTAAGATGTCGAGCCTCCCGCGCAATCGAGAGAGAGGTGATGTGCCTGCGTATCGTGGCCTTGAAGGCATCCCACACCACGGGAAAAGGCGTTTCCGTGTTATCATTACTTGCAAAGTAAGAGTCAATGGTGGCACGTATGCTTTCCATGTCCGATGGGTCCCGGAGGATACTCGGCAGCAAGCGCCACTGCGGGGTATGGGTGGGGCAGGCGGCTGGGTCCTGCAGGAGCAGCTCAACATGTGCATGGTCGAGCGATATGACCGACATCGACACCGCCAGCATGTCCCGCACCAGGGCATGGGATACAAACAGGTAGTTTATGCGCGAGTATGAACGGTGGACATGAGAGTAATACGAATAATCTCGCACCCCCGGGGAGTGATATTGCCATGTGTCTAGGAGGCCAAGATCTGTAATCTGTTTCCGAAGACTTGAGGACATGGCCCCTGCTCCATTCAAGGAAGCTTTGCTGCGATCTACTCCAGGGTCCCATACCAAGTTAAAATCATCCCCCCCCCCCGGATCACCGAGGGGTAATCCTGCGACACGTGCTCCCGCAAGAGCGTCCAGGGGTACGCGTCCTGCATCTGGTTGGGTGCAAACACATTACACAGTGTGAATAGGCGCCTCCCATTCCCAACACTCGTCCTTATGAAGCGTCCGCCGGAGCTCCGAAAGGGTTTAGCCTCCCCCGCCTGATGCCACTTATGCACAAAATCGCCACTCCCACCGTTTTGGTGTCTGCTGCAGCCCAGAATTGGAGGGGATATTTAGGGTGCGCCATGTGCGGCACGTCAGTGTTAAGTAGGTGAGTTTCTTAGAGGAAGATAATATCAGGATTGTATTGGAGAAGATATCGCCATGTTTGCAGCTGCTTATTAGGCGAGTTGAGACCCTTAACGTTAAGCAATATTACTTTTAAGGGTCTCAGGAGGATCCCAGTCATGTCCGAACTCAAGTTAGTCCTTCCTGCCACTGTAGAAGCGAGCTTGGGATATGGGTAAATGCGCAGAAAGGCCTACGTCGAACTGCTCGGGAGACGCGCTGCAGCTGCAATACCACCCGCCCGCCATACCTAGTAGTCCAGAGAAGATAGAGTAGCAAAGTGGGAATGAAAAGAAGAGAGAGAGAAAACTGAGAATAAACCAGCAATGGCCAACCGGGCCACTGTCTCCTGTTCCAGGGACGGGACATCCTAAACCCCAAGGTTTGGATAGTCCCAGAGATGTCACTCTCACAAGAACAGTTGGGGTAAGCCTGCAGCTGCGTTCAGATTTATCCAGGCAAGGATCTCTGGAACCACCTACGCTGCATTCAGGTGGCCAGAGCAATGTGTGGGCAGTAACCACATAACCCAGTCCTGGAACATGCAGCACGATCTGGCATGGGAGCGTGATGTCGTTGTCAAGGGGTTGATGAATGCTGAGTGGTTCCCCCTGCGTCCCCTTCCAGGGAGCTAATATGCTCTATGATGTCCTGTTTGGTGTGCGAGGATGAGCGCTCGTCTAGAGGAGGGGAGCGGTGGCGCACAGTGGACCATGACGGTTTAGCAGGTACCCGCGTCAAAAGCGGGGGACGGGTGGGGCTGGCAGATGAAGTAGTTGAGCACTTCTCTGTAGGACCGTAGCACCCTGTGCTTGGATTCCCACTACAAAATTAGAGCAAACGTGTGTCCCCATTGATAAGAGATATCCAGGGTTCGCAGCTTGTCCGCTACTGGCTTGAAGGCACGCCGTCTCCTCAGACTGTTAGGGGCCAGGTCTTGGACGATCTGGAACGTATGCCCGTCATATGTGAGGTCCTGCTTACTTCGCGCCGCCTTAAGATAGGCCTCTTTCGGTAAAGAAGTGCACTCTGGTGAGGATGTCCGGTAGCACTCCCGGCCTCCCTGAGGGTCCAGACACCCGATGTGCCCGGTCCAGGGTCGGCGGAGAGGCATTGTCATCACCCCACACCTCGTGTAGAAGTTGAGCCACATATGTCCGGATGTCCTTCCCCTCTGCTCCAAGATGAACCCCCCGGATTCGGAGGTTGTTCCGGCGGCTTCGGTTCTCCAGGTCCTCCTGCTTAAGTTGCAGTTCTATGTGCTGTTCTTCCAGGGTGGCCAAGCGCTGCCATAATTGCTCCTGATTCTCCGTGCAGGGCGTCGACCGTCTTCTCCAGTCAGTCCACACGGTCGTCCAGATCCGTCACTTCCTTTCGGAGTTCTCGGACACAGGAGTGCACCTCAGAACGCAGGGAGCCGATCTCCGTCTTTAACTTGGCCATAAAGGAGGCCATAAACGCCTGCGTCCCTGGTGGCGAGTCCCCTCCAGGCGTCAGGTCCGTCTCGGCCGGGGCAGACGCCCCCGCCCTGCACCACATTGCTGTGACGGTGTTCTCTTTGGGAATCGCCCCCGGAGTATCCTTGCTCCCTTTGGAGCACGTCATCGCGAAAGGAGAGGTACCCCTCGGCGTGCTGATGTCCTGAGGCTGCTGTAATTCTCACCAGTGCTCGCAGTGGTTTGCGGTGTCCAGGGAGTCTATCAAGCTTCTGATGCAGGAAGCACCAGGTAGTGTCGCTACGGCTTCAATGTCCGGTGCCCAGGCCCCCACCGGGGCGATATGCTTCCTGTAGACAAGGATCGCAGTGATCAGAGCAGGGGCGAACCACTCCACTCCTGCAGGAAAGCACAGCCCAGGCACAATGCCACAGTGAGAGGGGAGTGCGTTTAACAGATCTCCGCCACCTGCATACCAAGACGTCTTCCACCCTCTCCGCCTAGATCCCAGAGGGCGAGCAGGAATCTGCGCAGCGAGCTCCGACCCAGGCCCAGTACCTCCGCAGGAGTCCGCCTTCCGTGAGTGTCTCTATACTAATCCTGGGGCCCCCGGGGTCACAGATCTGCACTTTAAACACACTAGGGGCCAAGAGGACCGGCCACCCATGCTCAGGTCAGGAGGTCGATGGAAGGCGTTGTAAGGGGCTCGGGGTCCGGGCTGCACAGTGGTAGGGGCTTGCTATAGTTTCAAGTAGTCCCACCAAGCCAGGGGGGCTAGTAGGTCCAAGTCCAATGCTATGTTCCCTTAGGGCCACCCTGCAGCAGTTGGCAGGCGGGGAACTGGCAAGCAGAGCCCCCGCAATCCAACTCAGCCCCCCACACTCCCGCCGCAGGGCCCACCACTGAGGCAGTAAAAAACACAACAGCAGAATTCAATATGACAGGCACACTTCCAAAGTCTCTGGGCTCCCTCCCGCCAGTGCCGCCCCCACACTCCTACCAGGGTCGCCGTCTCAGTCTGTGCGCCAGCTCCACCATGCAGATTCAGCGTCTAGGCCGCGCAGTGGGAGTCTTCACATAGCCCCCAGGCAGGGCGGCAGCAGGCAGTCCTCGCCCCGGGGTCGTCCTCAAGGCCCCGCGGTCTCCGCACTGCCCTCTCACCCTCACCAGCAGCGTGCTACCTGGCCCCAAACTGAGGATGCCGGGCATCTATAAGGTCTTGCCGCTTCGTGACTCAAGCGGCCACAGGTAGCAAGATGGGGCCAGGATCCCGCAAATTATGGCACCCTCGTAGGATGCTGGGCGCCTCCCGGGCCGGTCTCAGGGCGTTGTGCGTCCAGTGGCCCCCTCTCACCCCTGTCAACAGCTCACCACCTCCCGCCAGACAGAAGGCGGAGGACAGCAGGAAGGTCCCGGCGCTCCAGGGCCCAGGCAGCCGTCCACCTTAAAATGGCGTCAGCTAGAGCGCTCTAATAGCCTGGTTTCTCTTAGGGCCGATGTCCGGGCGACTCGTGGTCAGTTTCCCCCTCTGACCACAACCAGCAGCTCTTCACTTGCCGCCAGTCAGAGGGCGCAGGGTATCCGGTATAAGCAGCCACTTCAGGACCCGGGCAGCCTCAAAATGGCGGCAAGGACTCCACAGTTCAAGGCACCCCCCGCAGTCAGGTTCAAGCTCAGGCCTAGGCAGCTTCCTATCAGGGATGGATGCAGAATGCAGCAGCCCCCGCAGTTACCTCCCAGCTACTCCGGCAGGCCGGCAATGTCCTCCAGGCCGAGGAGACAGAATGGTATACACGTCCGCCCGCACCCCACTGACAGCAGCTATAGTCCTTGAAATGGCGCCCAACGTCCCGCGGGGCAGGGTGCCCCTCCGCCACTCTCAGCTATCGGGTTCGGGCAGGATCTCACCCGGGATGCACGCAGAGCGCCGCAGCCCCTGCACCTTCACCCTGTCCGATGCGGCTGGCCGCCAGGCTCTTTCAGGTCGAAGGGGCAGAGGGACAGGCACGTCCACTCACACCCGACTTCCAGAGGCCTCAATTCTCAAGATGGCACCCAGCTCCCCGCGGGTCAGAGCGCCTCTTCATAGGGTCCGTTCTCGCCGTGTCTGGTTGGGGGGAAGGGTCTGCAGCCTACGGCTCTATCGTCCAGGCGTCACCAGCGCTCCGCAAATTCGTCCGAGGCCTCCACCGCTGCTATCTGGCTGCTGATATATGCTTATATTACTGGCGTCGGCCCGGAGCTCCTGCCGTGCACGTCCTACTCCATCGGCTGCTAGACCACGCCCCAACTATCCATGGATTTTTGTCAGGTACGATTTTTGCTGAAGGCCATTGGCACCCAGGGCCGGTCCTGACTGTTACCTGGCTGCTGTTCAAGGCTTATTGGGTTTGTTGTTTCATTTTTTTAAATTAGGTTGTTTTCTACAATGGGCGAGGAGTTTCTGGCGCCACGTAAGCAAGATTTTTGGCCTTTCCCAGGCGTCTGCCCGGTCTTGATGTCACTCAGCTGTTTAAGAGGGGGTAAGGATATTTTGCTCGTTTGTGGAGCCTTAAAGTAATTCCCCAGGCTTCGAATATTGCCCTTGTTGCATAAATCCTGTCCACTAGATCCTTAGAAGTCCAGGTGGTCAAGGACTCTTCTATGTCTGGGGAGGAAGCCGTTGGCTGGAATTCTACGGCTAAAAGGTCATGTCATGTTATCCCCTTTAAATCTGATATCTCATTAAACAACATTAACAACTTCCCTCGTTTCAGTATGTCTTGTCTTCCTTTAGTTGAATACTCTGGCACGAATATCAATTTTTCATGTGGTCTCTGTGATATTATTTAAAGGATTTGTAATGTCCTCATTAACCAATTGATTATCTTAACATTTTATTAAATTATTGTTCAGAAATCGATCAGTGTTTTTGCCTGTGAAGTTAAGGACAAGAATATAGGGTCCGAAAGGGACCTGTCTCAATGTCTGTATGTAATTACTACTGGGTTTGAGACCCAGAGGGAACTGGCCCACTTAAAAGCCTGCGTAGTCTGTTCCAGTACTTTAGTGTATTATGTATCAATTAGCTGGACTAGGGATGCAGAATCCTTTATGATTTCCTCCAGTGACTGCAAACATACACGTGATTACAGAGCCCCCAACTTTGGCCAGCAAAAAATATGTATCCGGGGTCACAGATCTGCACTTTAAACACACTAGGGGCCAAGAGGACCGGCCACCCATGCTCAGGTCAGGAGGTCGATGGAAGGCGTTGTGAGGGGCTCGGGGTCCGGGCTGCACAGTCGTAGGGGCTTGCTATAGTTTCAAGTAGTCCCACTAAGCCAGGGGGGCTAGTAGGTCCAAGTCCAATGCTATGTTCCCTTAGGGCCACCCTGCAGCAGTTGGCAGGCGGGGAACTGGCAAGCAGAGCCCCCGCAATCCAACTCAGCCCCCCACACCCCCGCCGCAGGGCCCACCACTGAGGCAGTAAAAAACACAACAGCAGAATTCAATATGACAGGCACACTTCCAAAGTCTCTGGGCTCCCTCCCGCCAGTGCCGCCCCCACACTCCTACCAGGGTCGCCATCTCAGTCTGTGCGCCAGCTCCACCATGCAGATTCAGCGTCTAGGCCGCGCAGTGGGAGTCTTCACATAGCCCCCAGGCAGGGCGGCAGCAGGCAGTCCTCGCCCCGGGGTCGTCCTCAAGTCCCCGCGGTCTCCGCACTGCCCTCTCACCCTCACCAGCAGCGTGCTACCTGGCCCCAAACTGAGGATGTCGGGCATCTATAAGGTCTTGCCGCTTCGTGACTCAAGCGGCCACAGGTAGCAAGATGGGGCCAGGATCCTGCAAATTATGGCACCCTCGTAGGATGTTGGGCGCCTCCCGGGCCGGTCTCAGGGCGTTGTGCGTCCAGTGGCCCCCTCTCACCCCTGTCAACAGCTCACCACCTCCCGCCAGACAGAAGGCGGAGGACAGCAGGAAGGTCCCGGCGCTCCAGGGCCCAGGCAGCCGTCCACCTTAAAATGGCGTCAGCTAGAGCGCTCTAGTAGCCTGGTTTCTCTTAGGGCCGATGTCCGGGCGACTCGTGGTCAGTTTCCCCCTCTGACCACAACCAGCAGCTCTGCACTTGCCGCCAGTCAGAGGGCGCAGGGTATCCGGTATAAGCAGCCACTTCAGGACCCGGGCAGCCTCAAAATGGCGGCAAGGACTCCACAGTTCAAGGCACCCCCCGCAGTCAGGTTCAAGCTCAGGCCTAGGCAGCTTCCTATCAGGGATGGATGCAGAATGCAGCAGCCCCCGCAGTTACGTTACCTCCCAGCTACTCCGGCAGGCCGGCAATGTCCTCCAGGCCGAGGAGACAGAATGGTATACACGTCCGCCCGCACCCCACTGACAGCAGCTATAGTCCTTGAAATGGCGCCCAACGTCCCGCGGGGCAGGGTGCCACTCTCAGCTATCGGGTTCGGGCAGGATCTCACCCGGGATGCACGCAGAGCGCCGCAGCCCCTGCACCTTCACCCTGTCCGATGCGGCTGGCCGCCATGCTCTTTCAGGTCGAAGGGGCAGAGGGACAGGCACGTCCACTCACACCCGACTGCCAGAGGCCTCAATTCTCAAGATTATTTACAACAAGGGGTGGTGAGGGACAGAGTCTCTGAATTAAGCAGAATACTCTCACCCAGTCAAGAGATCAGGGCTAGATCCAACACCGTTTTTTAGCTCACTGCACCATCCCAGTTTCAGAACCTGGCTGTATGCAAATTAGTCTGTTCCTGTCCCAGTGCATGATGGGAACAGGGCAAACCAAACTACAAAAGCCAATTCTTACACTGGGAAGGAAACAAGCTTCCGGGGACCGGTTTCTGGCATTACAGCCGTCTTCGGCCCGGCTTGCTTGAATCCTGATGGTGCAATGAGCAAGGGACTCATGTCTGAGTATACCCTTCCACGCTTAGGGTGGACAAAATTATTTACAACAAGGGGTGGTGAGGGACAGAGTCTCTGAATTAAGCAGAATACTCTCACCCAGTCAAGAGATCAGGGCTAGATCCAACACCGTTTTTTAGCTCACTGCACCATCCCAGTTTCAGAACCTGGCTGTATGCAAATTAGTCTGTTCCTGTCCCAGTGCATGATGGGAACAGGGCAAACCAAACTACAAAAGCCAATTCTTACACTGGGAAGGAAACAAGCTTCCGGGGACCGGTTTCTGGCATTACAGCCGTCTTCGGCCCGGCTTGCTTGAATCCTGATGGTGCAATGAGCAAGGGACTCATGTCTGAGTATACCCTTCCACGCTTAGGGTGGACAAAATTATTTACAACAAGGGGTGATGAGGGACAGAGTCTCTGAATTAAGCAGAATACTCTCACCCAGTCAAGAGATCAGGGCTAGATCCAACACCGTTTTTTAGCTCACTGCACCATCCCAGTTTCAGAACCTGGCTGTATGCAAATTAGTCTGTTCCTGTCCCAGTGCATGATGGGAACAGGGCAAACCAAACTACAAAAGCCAATTCTTACACTGGGAAGGAAACAAGCTTCCGGTTAAGAATTGGCTTTTGTAGTCTGGTCTGACCTGTTCCCATGATGCACTGGGCCAGGGACAGACTAATTTGCATACAGCCAGGTTCTGAAACTGGGATGGTGCAATGAGCTAAAAAACGGTGTTGGATCTAGCCCTGATCTCTTGACTGGGTGAGAGTATTCTGCTTAATTCAGAGACTCTGTCCATCACCACCCCTTGTTGTAAATATTTTTGTCCACCCTAAGCGTGGAAGGGTATACTCAGATGTGAGTCCCTTACTCATTGCACCATCAGGATTCAAGCAAGCCGGGCCGAAGACGGCTGAAATGCCAGAAACCGGTCCCCGGAAGCTTGTTTCCTTCCCAGTGTAAGAATTGGCTTTTGTAGTCTGGTCTGCCCTGTTCCCATGATGCACTGGGCCAGGGACAGACTAATTTGCATACAGCCAGGTTCTGAAACTGGGATGGTGCAATGAGCTAAAAAACGGTGTTGGATCTAGCCCTGATCTCTTGACTGGGTGAGAGTATTCTGCTTAATTCAGAGACTCTGTCCATCACCACCCCTTGTTGTAAATATTTTTGTCCACCCTAAGCGTGGAAGGGTCTACTCAGATGTGAGTCCCTTGCTCATTGCACCATCAGGATTCAAGCAAGCCGGGCCGAAGACGGCTGAAATGCCAGAAACCGGTCCCCGGAAGCTTGTTTCCTTCCCAGTGTAAGAATTGGCTTTTGTAGTCTGGTCTGCCCTGTTCCCATGATGCACTGGGCCAGGGACAGACTAATTTGCATACAGCCAGGTTCTGAAACTGGGATGGTGCAATGAGCTAAAAAACGGTGTTGGATCTAGCCCTGATCTCTTGACTGGGTGAGAGTATTCTGCTTAATTCAGAGACTCTGTCCATCACCACCCCTTGTTGTAAATATTTTTGTCCACCCTAAGCGTGGAAGGGTATACTCAGATGTGAGTCCCTTGCTCATTGCACCATCAGGATTCAAGCAAGCCGGGCCGAAGACGGCTGAAATGCCAGAAACCGGTCCCCGGAAGGTTGTTTCCTTCCCAGTGTAAGAATTGGCTTTTGTAGTCTGGTCTGCCCTGTTCCCATGATGCACTGGGCCAGGGACAGACTAATTTGCATACAGCCAGGTTCTGAAACTGGGATGGTGCAATGAGCTAAAAAACGGTGTTGAATCTAGCCCTGATCTCTTGACTGGGTGAGAGTATTCTGCTTAATTCAGAGACTCTGTCCATCACCACCCCTTGTTGTAAATATCAATTCTCAAGATGGCACCCAGCTCCCCGTGGGTCAGAGCGCCTTTCCATAGGGTCCGTTCTCGCCGTGTCTGGTTGGGGGGAAGGGTCTGCAGCCTACGGCTCTATCGTCCAGGCGTCACCAGCGCTCAGCAAATTCGTCCGAGGCCTCCACCGCTGCTATCTGGCTGCTGATATATGCTTATATTACTGGCGGCGGCTCGGAGCTCCTGCCGTGCACGTCCTACTCCATCGGCTGCTAGACCACGCCCCAACTATCCATGGATTTTTGTCAGGTACGATTTTTGCTGAAGGCCATTGGCACCCAGGACCGGTCCTGACTGTTACCTGGCTGCTGTTCAAGGTTTATTGGGTTTGTTGTTTCATCTTTTTAAATTAAGGTGTTTTCTACAATTGGCGAGGAGTTTCTGGCGCCACGTAAGCAAGATTTTTGTCCTTTCCCAGGCGTCTGCCCGGTCTTGATGTCACTCAGCTGTTTAAGAGGGGGTAAGGATATTTTGCTCGTTTGTGGAGCCTTAAAGTAATTCCCCAGGCTTCGAATATTGCCCTTGTTGCATAAATCCTGTCCACTAGATCCTTAGAAGTCCAGGTGGTCAAGGACTCTTCTATGTCTGGGGAGGAAGCCGTTGGCTGGAATTCTACGGCTAAAAGGTCATGTCATGTTATCCCCATTAAATCTGATATCTCATTAAACAACATTAACAACTTCCCTCGTTTCAGTATGTCTTGTCTTCCTTTAGTTGAATACTCTGGCACGAATATCAACTTTTCATGTGGTCTCTGTGATATTATTTAAAGGATTTGTAATGTCCTCATTAACCAATTGATTATCTTAACATTTTATTTAAATTATTGTTCAGAAATCGATCAGTGTTTTTGCCTGTGAAGTTAAGGACAAGAATATAGGGTCCGAAAGGGACCTGTCTCAATGTCTGTATGTAATTACTACTGGGTTTGAGACCTAGAGGGAACTGGCCCACTTAAAAGCCTGCGTAGTCTGTTCCAGTACTTTCGTGTATTATGTATCAATTAGCTGGACTAGGGATGCAGAATCCTTTATGATTTCCTCCAGTGACTGCAAACATACACGTGATTACAGAGCCCCCAACTTTGGCCAGCAAAAAATAAGTAACATTTTTGGAATGCCCTCAAACCCAGATGATTTTGAAACTGATTGCATTATGAAAAGTGACATAATGTTCGGTGATAATAAAGCAATAAAATGGATTAAAAGCCCATTAGAACTTCCAAAATTTCAAGATCATGATCTTCCCGGACTACTCTAAGGAGGTGCAGACACAGCGCCGGTCTTACGATGCGGTCAAGCAGAAACTCAGGGCTATGAACCTCTGATACGGGCTTCTCTTCCTGGCCTGCGTTAAGGTGTTTTTTCAAGACAAAACCTTTTTCTTCAACACTCCACAGGCGGCATGGACCTGGCTTACGGAGGAGTGGCCCCTTTTACCTGGCGCACCCCCCCCCCCTGCCGCGAAAGCGATGGACCGACCCGGCCCGGGGGTGCCCAGGGCACAGCGGCGCCACACTCGGTCCAGACGGCGGGGCAAACACTGGGGAGGGGGCTCACGGTTGCCGGGGGCGCGGTCCCGGCGCTCCCCGGTTCAGGCCTTAAGCCAGAGTACCTCCTCCCCTACCCAGGTGTCCTCCCTCATCGACATGGGTAGCGCCCCTCGGTCAGACGTTACCCGGCGGAGGGCTATGTCGGACGCAGACCTGTCGGGCAGTCCCATGATCCGTGGCTCTGGCGGGGAGGAGGGGGTGTGATCTGGGTTACAAGTTGTGTGCCTGCACTCTACCCTTCAGGACCAATCTGTGGCCCCACGACGGGGACTCTCCCTTGGCTCCGCTGAAAGATCCGGCCATGGTTTACCTTCTTCCTGCTATCCTGACTTCGAACCGTCTTGTGACTTTTGGTTATCCACTCCATGCTTATTCATTGTGGGCATGCATCCGCATATATGGAGGGGGTCCGACTCAGCCATGCTCCTGACTGATTGTTGCTAACCGTTTTAGAGTAGCAAATCACCTTTTGTGGTGCAGTTAGTAGTTGGGGTTTTGGGCGACAGATGCTTCTACTTCAGAAGTGTAGGGTGAGGGGAGTTGGGGGGGTTGGAAAGGACTGGGGGCCATTGTTCCTCGACAGTTTGTTTTGTTTAGCCGCTTACGGGCCGCTGGTTGCAGTTCTTCTTGATACCCATTTTTCTCTGACTGACCCACAGCTGACACGCAGACCACATCTTCCGTCAGTTTGTTATTTTTTGCCGCCCAAGGGCCTCCATCGGGGGCTCCCTTCGGGATGCTTGATTTCCACAGTTGACGAGCAGATCATCACCTTCCTCGGCCCCGCTTCTGAGCCCAGGTTTGGGTGGACGCTCCCCTCTGGGTGGGTAGGGTCCCAGGTAGCTATCCGCCCCTCCATGTTAATGGCCTTTTGGACCGAATTAAGCGCAAGGCTGTCCTCCGCGCTGCTACCGCCACGCGCCGGACATTCTATTCCTCCAAGACACCCACCTCATGGGTACACAATGCAACTTCCTAGCTCTCTGTGGCTTTGACAGGGTCTGGCACTCTGGTTTTACACGGGGTCCTGAGGGGTGGCTATTCTACATAGGAAAGGGCTTCCCTTTACCCTGGCTAAAGCCGAGACTGATGCGCAGGGCTGCTATGTGGCCATCTCAGGAACCATCGAAGGGCGCCCCTTGAGCCTCCTATGTCTTTACATTCCCCCCCCCACTCCTGCCTCCCACACTTCGCCACCTGACACACGTGATCTCCTCCTTCCCGCAGTGTCTTATGGTGGTAGGGGGGGACTTTAATGCCGTTCTGCAGCCCTTGCACGATACGACGGGGACCCTGTGCGGAGCCCGTGTCGCCTCCGCGAAGCTCCTTTCCAGCTGGTCCTCGGCCCTTGGTCTCTGTGATGTCTGGCGGGTTTGTAACTCCCGTGGGGAACAATACACCCATACGTCGGCAGCCCATCATACTCATTTCCGAATTGACCTTCTCCTGATGCCGGCCACCGAATGCCAGCAAGTTTCTGGGGCTGTGATACTACCCAGGGGGATCTCGGACCACTCTCCCCTCCCTCCGTCTTGGATTCCCTCGGTCGGGCCCCCGAGCGATTTGGCGGCTGATTGCCTGGTTCTTACAGGATTCTGCGATGGTGGAGTCACTTGAGGCCAGATGTAGGGCCAGATGAAGGTAGGCAAATACCTGTCGGTAACGGCCAAAAATACCGAATTTCGTCCGTTACCGACCGGAATTATCTTCTTGAGATGTAGGAGTCAAAAATAGACCGATTCGGTAAATACGAGTCGGTATTTTACCGACTCGGAATTTACTGAATTCTTAGTTACCGAATTTTTAAATACTGAATTCTTATTTACCGAATTCTTATTAACCGAATCGGTAAATAAGAAATGGTAAAGAATTACCATTGAGATGTAGGAAACCTAAAAAATACTGAATTTCACGAAATTCGGTATTAAGAGTCTGTATTTACCATGGAGTGAAAGCAGGTGGTAACCAGGTGCAGACTATAGAAAAGGCCCCAAAATGAAACAGTGTGACCAAAATGGCGGCATTCTACGTCATTGCAAGGCGGCTACAGCTACAGGCAGCAGGAGAGAGGGTCTGGAGAAGGGAGGAGCAAGTCTACAGGCAGAGGATTACGCTTTTCCAACTCACAGAGCCCGAGATATTGCAAAGGTAGAGGCTTGACCCCCAAACCATCCTGGACTTGATCAGGGACCTGCACCCACTCCTGGAGCACCCAATACCAAGGGCGCATGCCATCCCACCCCATGTGCAGGTGCTGTGTAGCCCGGGCGGCACAGCTTGAAGAAGCTCAACTCACTAGCGACGCAAGGGATTCCTCCTGCCAACTAGCCGTGGTTCGCGAGGAGATCCGTTGGATCTCGTTGGAATCTGCTAAGATGTTTTGGCGTTCCTCGGTTGCCCGTATTTATGGGTGGGGTGACAAGAATGGCAAGCTCCTCCACAACCTTGTGTCTTACCCCAAAGTCAACCATATTATTCCGGAGGTCCGGTCAAACACCGGGACCCTCCAGGTGACGTCCTCAGCCATCGCACAAACCTTTGCTGCTTACTATGCGACCCTCTACACCGCTCGTTCCCCGGGAGCTTCGCTGGCTGACTGGATGGAAGGGACTGGTACCCGACTGCCGTGTCTCTCTCCGGAGACTGCGGAAGCCTTGGACCTTCCCTTCACTCTGGAGGAAGTACAGGACGCCATCTCGCTCTTACACCCTGGTAAAACGCCAGGTCCCGATGGGTACCCCCAGGAGTACTATGCGGCTTTTCGGGATATCTTAGCCCCCATTCGGTGGATCTTTTCCGCCATGTGGCAGAGACAGGATCATTCCCGCCCGAGTCGGATGTCGCCACGATCATGGTTATTCCGAAGACGCAGCCGCCCTCCCTGAACTGTGCGGATTGCCGCCCGATCTCGCTGATCAAGACGGAGATCAAGATCTTCGCCACGGTCTTGGCTCAGAGACTACGGCCCCTCCTGCAGGACCTTGTCCACCCTGACCAAAGCGGGTTCATGCCTGCCAGGGGCACTCGCTAATGTATTCGTCGGCTCCACTTGGCGCTGGCCCACTGGGAGCGCCTAACCCCGTACTTGGCATTGCTCTTCTTAGACTTTGAGAAGGCCTTTGATACGGTGAATTGGGAGTATCTGCAAGATGTGCTGGACAGGATGGGTGTCAGACCCTCGTTCCGCCATCTGATCAGAGTTTTATACACTAACCCCAGAGCCCGAGTACTCATTAATGGGGAACTCTCGGAAGCATTCCTGATCCGACGAGGTACGCGTCAGTGGTGTCCGCTCTCGCCACTCTTATTTGCGCTGGCCATGGAACCCCTGGCGGCCCTTATCCGACAAGACCCACTTATTCGAGGCTAGACCTGGGACTCGAGCCAAGTAGATAAGATAGCCTTATATGCAGACGACGTTCTGCTTTACTTGGCAGACCAGGATAGCTCTGGCCCCAGATGCCTGGCGGCGCTGGTCGCTTTTGAGCGGGTCTCCGGACTTCACCTTAATCCGGCGAAGTCAACTTTGGTCCCCCTACAACCCTCCAGAGACTGCTATGACTGGCAGTCGGACATCCCCGTTAGAAGACACTCTGTCAAATGCCTTGGCGTCTGGATAGCTCTCCTGCCAGAACTTGAATGGGCTTTAAACGTCACGCCTTTGGTCGTCCGGATGAAGGCAGATCTTAAGAGGTGGCAGACCCTTCCCCTTAGCCCCCTGGGCAGGATTGCCCTCTTCAAAATGATGATCCTCCCCCGTTTTCTTTACATACTGCAAAACACTACTATCCACCTCCCGGGTAGTTGGTTCCGCGAGCTGGACGGTGTCCTCACCCGGTTTCTCGGGGGGGGGGGTCGAGACCACGTCTATCCTTGGCGCACTGTCGTATTCCCCCCTTTGATGGAGGTATGGGGGTCACCAATCTCCACCTCTATTACCTAGCCACGAAAATCATTGTCATCCATGACTGGTATGTGGGCGGCTGGTCGGACCCGGCATACAGCGTGGAACTCAGCACGTCGGACTTCCCGCGGATCCAGGTGTTTCTGTATGGTAGCCCAGTGCCACAGGCCCTGCCCTCGGTCACCAGGACGGTGTTTCTGGCCTGGCGTACGGCTCTTCGGCACGTGCGGTGGGACCGGAAACTCATTCGGCAGATCAAAAACAGATCAAAAACAGATCAGACAAAGAAACGGCTATTTCTAATTTTTGTTGTTTAAACTGCAGCTGTAAAGTTGGAGTGTGACCTGCCTCTCACCTTGGCTTCTTGCTCTGGTAAAAGGTCTTGTGCCACCACAAATCAGCTGTTATAATGAACTACAGTGGAGCTGCTACATCCTTTCATTATTACAGGGGACTTGAGACCTCATAATGCATCTGTAATATGGAAATTAGAGACAAGCTTTTATAGAGGGATTGGAGTCTACCACATATTATAAATTCTTTACTCTGCTTCTTAAAATTTTCCTTGGCAATACTTCAAACTAATGTAAAATATCACATAAATACCAAAAGCCAGATCTGATTGTGTGCTTTTACTGTATTTACAAACTTTGAAATAAACGTGAACACTACGCTTTTGAAATGAATGGTGCAGTTTCTTTGAAATATTTGATGAATCCGGTTTACAGCTGTACAGCGTTTGCTTGTTTTTCTATTTGAAGAAGGCTGTTTTCAAATACTGTTCATCTCCATCTCATCTTAGCCTCTCATCACCCCTAGTGATCCTCCTCACAGCCCATTGGCTGCTTTCACCTGGTTAACAGCACTTTTGACTTCAAATTTGCCATTTCTGTCTGGCTATCTTTCTGACATCCTCTGGCCTACAGATTGTTCTCTTCTACTCATACAGCACTCGCTTCCTCTGGTCCTAATACTCCACAACATAACACTCTGTCCCGGTTCTTCCTATCTCATTGCTTTCTGCTGCTCTGCAGCAATCTTCCCTACCTCTCCCTCGTCTACCCATTTTTTGTTCTTTCTCTCTACTACATGCTCTTCTTGGGGCAGGGCCACCTGCCATGCCCCGAGGACACGAGCGACTGAGCTCCCCTCCACCCATGATCTTTCTGGCCTCTTGAAGAAGTCACTGCTTCCCTGCTTCTTCGTGGGAAGTTCACAGGTGCTCCCAGGACCCCGAAGGTGCACCTGGGGTGCTTAGGGGGTGCGAGATCAGCTTGTGGGCTCGCCAAGTCTCTGCGGCTGCGATGCTGATGCCCTCATTAAAATGGCTGCTCTGCTTTGACTCGTAGAGGCCTCTTTGTTCAATTGCTGGGGCCCTCATGCTCTGGATACTTCATAGGGGCCTGCAGACCACGATTGCCCCTGTGGGATCCTGCTCAGTGGCTTCCGACAGCTGATATAGGAGTCCTTTGTTATAGGCTTATAGAAACCTTTGGCCCATCCCAGGCCATTGCAGCCACCTCTGGATGTCCCCATGGCTGTGGTGCTGTGTGTTTTTGTGGGACAGGTGATTCCCCAACATATTTGTACTAGTTGCTGACCTTTCCTTCTGGCCTGCTTTTTGTGCTTCCTCTGGCCCACACCCTATATTGGTGCCATTATAGAGTGCACTCAATTCTCTAAGGATGATGTGGCTCTGATTGCTCCCCTGCTGGGGATCAAGCAGGGCACTGACAGCAGAGACATATCTTATATGAATGACAAGTTTCTGGCCACAATTGATGCTTCTGGGGAATGGTTGGAGGGCATAGTCAACTTCCTTTCTATTGAGCTGGGACTTATCCGTGAGACACAGGGAAGGAACCTTTCTATTGAGCTGGGACTTATCCGTGAGACTCATGGAAGGTATCAGAGATGGTTTCTGCCCTAGAGACCACGGTGCAGACTCTAGCGCCAGAGGTTCAGTTAGTGGATCACTGCATCACAACTCTTGAGGCGCAGACTCAGCGCCTGGTCATCCATTTGGCTGACCAGAGGGTCGGGCTGGGTGTAATAATATCTACATTTTGGGGCTACCGGAGCATGCTGAGGGGGATTCCCTGTTGGCTTTCCTTGAGACCTGGCTCCAGGACGTTGTCACCCCTGAAGATCACTCCAACTTCTATTCTTTGGTATGTGCACACGGGGTGCCGGCGCAGGAGCCTCATCCTGGGGCTCTGCTGCTGCTTGTGGTAGCCTGCCTCCTGCATTTCAGGGACCGGGATCTTCTCCTACAGCAGGCGTGTGCCCACGGCCCCTTTGTGGTGTACAATGGTACTCTTCGCAAACCGACTGTACATCTCTTACAGTGATTGTTTTTTTGGGCATGGGAGGAATTAAATCAGGAAAGTGGCAATCTTTCAATCTAGCCACATCCTCCACCACTGTAACTCTAGGAGCACTTGATTGTTCCACTACAACAAGGCTGCCTATCACAGACTCCTGAAACTGAACAAAAGTCATCTTTGACGCAGGAGAACAAAAGCATTGAAAGTTGCTAAATTGAAGAGATGGATGGCCAACATCTTATACCAAATGTAAGCCTTACAAACAACAGTGTAAGGTTCCAACCTCTGACCTACTCTATCGACACCACCTGTGTGCTTATTGTAGTCTACAACGCACACAGGTATGTGCACTTCAGCAACCTGACCCCAAACGGTCACAGGTGAAGTACACTCATCATGGATGGTAGTCAGCATGTACACGTCCCTCCTGTCCACAAATTTCACAGCTAGCAGTTCCTCACTACGCAAGGCACTACACTGTCACCTCTGAAGCTTTTTGCAAACAACCTTTACGGTTAGAGTGGATTGTGCCACAAGCAAATGTGTCCACTTTGAACAATTCTTTAAACAATTGCACAGCAGTGTAGAAGTTATCAAGGTACAAATGGTGACCTCTGTTAAACAGTCCTCTAGCAAGATCCCACACAATTTTCTCTGAAACTCCAAAAGTGGACGGACAACAGGGGGGTCAATAGTGGAACCAGTGTACACCCGGAAATTATAGACATATCCTGTCCTACTCTCAGACAACATATACATCTTAATTCCGTAACGTGCCCTCTTGCTAGGAATGTACTGCCTAAAAACCAAACAGCCCTTGAACAGGACCAAAGACTCATCAACAGCTATTTCTTTCCCTGGTGTATAGATCTCTGAAAATCGATCTACAAAGTGACCAAGAACTGGCCAAATCCTAAAATGACGGTCACAGCCAGGGTGATCTTGTGGCAAAAGTTAATATGATCACGACCCATAATTGCAGGAAATATGGCTGTTGCCATCAATGGACTAGTGGACCAATATAAATCCAGGGACGGCTTCCCTATCAAGCCCATCAAAAAAGTTAAACCCAAAATCGTCTTCATCTCATCTAGATTTGTTGGAGTCTACCTGGTAGCTCTAGAGCGGGCCTAAGTCTGACACAGTTGTCTATCAAATACTGTTCAGCATACAAATTAGTCTGCTCAACAATCTCAGCCAAAAATACATCATCCATAAACAACTGAAAAAAGTGCATAGGCAAATCCATTTCACAATTCTCTCTACACCCTGCATCACCACTAAAGGCAGACAACACCTGCTTCACCATGTTTGGATCAACCCAGAGTCCAGTACTTCCAATGGGAAGAGTTAGCAGCCCCAAGCTGCAATCCAGATGCCTCTTGCTGCACCATTGACACATCAGTGTCCTCTAAAACAGGCACTTCATCCGCACTGTGAGTAGCTTCATCCACACTGGAAGTAGCTTCATCATCAGAGGATTCCTCATGGACAGAAAACTCACTTGCACTCCCTCCTCTCCCTCTGGCACACTGTCAGTCTCATAAACATTTTCAGAGAAAGATTCAAAAAGCATACCAACCACCTGCTGAGCAGTAATTCTGTGGCTAGCCATGACTTTTACTGATAAAGGTAACTTGTCAAACAAGTCAACAACAACAAACACTTTGTAAAAAAAGTAATAAACATAATGTGTCTTTATCACATACTTTATCACATAGACCCATATACTCCAAAACTATACCACTCATTTGCCAGAAGCAGCTAGACTCACCACCACCTATTCTACACAGACCCAGCAAGGACCAACAATATCCCACTAAAAAAGAAAAAGAAAAGAAAATTACACAAGACAACACAAAACACATTACAGAGAATTTTACACTCAAAACAATAACTAATTATGCTGCTATTATGACGCCACTTACAAAAAATTCATTCATGCATGACAATAATACTCATTTGGAGCAAACACAACAAAAATATTTTTTGTATCAAATAAATGCAACTACGCAAAACTGCAGATCAACCACTGCCAAAACTGCAAACAAGAATAAAAAGCTTTGCACTAGAATAAAAATGAGAAGTACAACATTACAATCACATATGCAAATAATGCACCAGTCCACACACAATCCACCAGCCAAGCTGAGGGGTAGGTAGGCCTAAAAGCATAAGGCTGATCTGCCCCCAAAGGGGAGCAGAAACTGCCAAAATATTCATCCCCGTAAAAGGGGAGCAACACTTGCCCAAGGGGCCACTCCCCAACATTTGAGAAACCCTTGGGTCTAGTGGCTTCTGCCCCCCTTGGGGATAGATGGGCTTAAAAAACATATGGCTGATCTGCCACCGGGGCAGAAACGGCCACAATAACCACCCCATAAAGGGTAGCAGCCCTTCACAAGGGGCCGCTCCCCAACAACACAAAAACAATCCCTGGTGTCTAATGGCTTCTGTCCCCCATGGCGGCAGATGGGCCTAAAAACATACGGTCGATCTGTCCCCAAGGTGGACAGAAACGGCCAAAAAAAATGCTCCCCAAAGGGGATCAACCCTTGCCTAAGGGGCCACTCCCCAAAAACATCTTTAAATTAAAAAAACCCTGATGGCCTAGTGGGCAGACAATTAAAGAATTTTCTGGGGGGGCGATCTGCCTGAAATGGCTAAACAAATTGATCCCCAAAGGAGCGACCCTTGCCCAAGGGGCTGCTCCCCGAAACACAAGCCATTTAAATAAAACAAAAAAAATCCCTAGGGTCTAGTGGGCATTCCTAATGCACGATCGCGTCGCATGCGCAACCGTACAGCAGGAATGGACCCTTTCCTGTCCTCCGATGCCTCTTTTTTAAATCCCCCGCCCCGAGGAGAAACTCACCTCTCCTCCTTGGACGCGCTGGAAGCAGATGGCTTCCAGCACGTTCGGTTGCATCTAATGACATCAGCGCTGATGTCATTAGACGACGTGGAGGGGGCGGGGTGGGGCAGCGGAAGGGCTTCGGCTGCCCTCTCCGGTGGGGACGGCATGAAGGGCGGCCCACTTGGGAGCGCCAGCGCTTCCCCCAAGGGTGGGTGCTAGGACGGATGGGAGGCGTATGACGCACACGCCTAGTGTGATGTCGGACGGCTCCCGGCCGTCTGATGCACGGAAAGGGTTAAAAGGTGGCGGTGTGACTCACAAGACACATGTGGATGTACCTTTAAATGATTACTTATTTTTTTAACAACAGATTTTATGGAATTTTCATCGTACCAGAAGGGCCGAGCCCAGCAAGCAAACTACAATTGAAATGCAGAATGACAGGTCCTCAGGTACTGTGGAACACCCACCCCAAAGGTCTGCAGAACATCAGACTGAGTGAAACACCGAGCCCCCCCCCCCCCAACGAGCATAAATGATTTCTTATTTGATAAAGTGCCTGCTGCACCCTCCTCAATTTTCTTCCCTCGCTCATTACGATTTACTTTTCTATTTTACCAAACCCTTGGTCTTAAGCAGCTTAGCTGAGAAATTACGACTTTATAACACTTAACTTAGAGACACATTTCATGTTACAACTTCGAGCCTTGGCCTGGTTGTTAAATAAAGAAAGGCGCGTCCCCTTAAGTCAGAGATAGCATCTGAATGATTTTATTTATATGACATGATGATTTTCGACTCATGGGGATGCGCTCCTTTCATTATTGTGTTTATTTTCATGCCATGCAAATGAATGGCGAGAGAATGAAGCAAGCAAGACTGGAGAACTGACTGCTATAGCGGAACAGGCACACATTGCCCGATAACTTGACTCTATCGAGTGTCCCCGCAACTTGACCCTCAACAAGCTAATATACTAATCCATTATAAAGAACTTAAAAAATTTATCTCATAACCCTGCGTTCCCGCCGGGCGCCGACCCTCGTGCTTTTCCACAATGGCGTGCCACGGCCTGCCGTTCAGCCGGTCACCTCTTCGATATGGAGGGATTTCTCCAACTCGCCGATATCACGCGTGACTATGAAATAACTAAACCCCGCATGTTCCAATACTTCCAAATCCGTCACTGGCTCATGCACCCGGACAATGCCCCCCTGGTCGGTCGGCAAATGACGCCATTCGAATGCTGGCTGGTGTCTAAGGACTCGGATAAACACCTCATCTCGGACCTTTACAAGATGTTATCCCCTGAGACTGCACCAGTTAAGACGGCAGGACAAAGACGCTGGGAATCGGAATTCGGCAGAACACTCTCGCCCAAAGAATGGGGTTTCATACACTATAGAGCAGCACACACCACCCGCAACACTAGTGCCAGGGAATCTGCGGTGAAACTGGCTATATATTGGCATCTTACTCCGGCGCGGCTCAACCAGGGTAATCCTCTTCGAAGTGCGCTATGTTGGAGGGGCTGTGGCGAAAAGGGCACCCTGACCCACCTCCTTTGGGACTGCCGAGCTCTGCAGGGGTATTGGAAAGCAGTTTTGGATGATATAGACTCCACATTTGACACCGAAATCCCACGCTTCCCAGCATACACAATTCTAGGGCTGCCCAACGCGCTCACATTCCCCCTGAGGTCACCCCGTGGCAAACAGATGGGCATTGCCATGCAAGCAGCGTCACAACACGTCTTGTCACTTTGGGGGTCGACCACCTTACCCACTCACACTGGATGGTTACACAAACTGTGGTTTACCTTAGGCATGGAACGTATACAGGCCACGCTCACACACACGACTGATTCATTCCAGAAGACCTGGCAACCACTTCTGTCACTCCTGTCTAGAGAATTCCACGAAATCACGTGTCCGAAATACCTCCGCATTCTGCGACTTACAGACCACCCACGAGGCTAAATACGATTCTATGAACCTTGATGCACATCAACCTGTACAAGCTATAATGGAGAATCTGGACAACTGGCATACTGGTCGGGGAGGTGGGTGGGGATGGGGGATGGGCGTTGGGGGGGTGGTTGGGTTTTTCGTATTGTTGTATTTGATCACAGATCTTACATTGCACCTTCACCGATTTCTGGGCAACGCATTTCGATATAGGCATGACCCGTTTATACTCCTGTCGATTTGTAGAGAAGAAATTTATGCCTGTCTCGCTCGCACTATATGCCGTTTGTATGTCTATCGCATTACCATGCCTGTTCTCTTTGCTCTTAAACTTAATAAAAACACTTTTGAAATTAAAATTAAACAATGTATCTCATGACTCATGGAACAATATTTGTTTTGATCATAAACTTGCCGATACTGGTCTTTTCCTTACAAGCTTTTTGCCCCAACTCTTAATTTATGTTAAACGTCAAACAGCTCATTTCCCCACTGATGCTGGAACAATTTGCTGCCATCAGTATTACTGAAGTCATAAGGATTGTGGAAAATCCAAGCGTCCCACAAAGAACAAATGTAGCAAATGAGCCACGAAATTACTTCAGCAGAGTGGTAATGATGCTGTAGGTAGCCAGGTCAGCATTTAGGAGCACATTGTTTCAAATGTATTACTAAAGCATGTTGTAGTAGCACCCTATCACTTACAGACAGCACAGTTTCCATTGAAATAGCCACTACATTTTGCACTGACATGTAGTTTTACTGATAAGACTGTATAGGGTACAAACAATAGATAATGTGGAAGTTTACGCAAATATCTATCATTTGTGCATCACCAAGTAAAGTTTCTTCATTTTTGGGGTCATATTAAAGTCTTTGCTTCCATCACACTTCATAATTACAAACAAATGTGATTCATTTGTGCCTTCCAAACTGGTAAACATTTGGAAATATTTGTACAGTTCATTTACAGGTATTTACATTTTGTTGTGTGTTAGAAACAAAACAGTATCCTATAGCCAGACTCATCCTAGACCTCTCTAAATGGACCCACATCACACCCCACCTCAAGAGGCTGCACTGGCTTCCCATTCAGAAGAGATGCCAGTTCAAGATGTTGATCCATACCTTCAAAGCCCTCCACGACCTGGGAACAGCGTACATCAACCACAGGCTGAACTTCCACCTTCCCCCCATACACCTGTGCTCCTCCTCCCTCTACCTCGCCCATATCTCCTGCATCCGCCACAGGAACAGTTGAGGACGCTCCTTCTCCTACCTCACTGCAAAGGCCTAAAACGGACCTCCTTATCGCTGCTGGAATTCAGAAAAACTCAAGACCTGCTTGTTCAACTGAGCCTCCCCCAAAGCAGCACACTCAGCGCCTGGAGACCTTCACGGGTAATTAGCCATGCTATATAAATCCTGATTGATAGCCTTTCAGTTCACACTCCCTGCATGCGAACAAGAATGTCACAAACTTCAGATAGTTCACTTTACAACATCTCCTCATTTTGCAGTCAGAGGAAGAACAGTAAACTTTAGTCTCCATGTTAATATAATAAGCAGCAGTTTGTCAGAAGACAGCCTGGCATTTGATCCTTCTTTGAATGCACAGCAAATGTGACAAGAGAAAGACATAATTAAAAGGCATCTTTATTGCTCATTCATCTTCTGAACTCCAGCATAGTTATTTTGGGGTTGTTGCATCACCCCTGCGCTCCTACTTCCAGTGCCTGTACCCGGATTCTTTTTTTTAATTTATTTTTTTAGTTCTGTTCCACCCTCCTCTGTTACCCTCTTCAACTGCTATATTACCTTACCTCTTTTCCTTTTGCTGTTGGCTGCCACCTTCGCCCTTTCTCTTCTTAGGTGTCACTTGAGACAGTGCATGGGCTGTTGCTTTGACAGATATTTCGTTTACATAAAGGGGCTTAGAGCCTTCCCATTCCCTATCATTTGTATGCTTCATTTCCAGTCTTCTTTGCTGGCTCCTATTTTGGCAACATATGCTGACTTCACTTTCAAGGCATGTGTTTCCACTGTCCCTTGAGCATGGCCCATGTGTAAAGACTGAAGAGGCGTAGCGGGTAAGTAAAAGCAATCATTATTGGAAAATGCCCTGACACTGGGAAGCGTGTCCTCTTAGTACAAGAATTCGTCTCAACTGTTCTCCCAACCACCACTCAGGTCCAAGGTTCCATTTAGAACAGAGGGATGTCATAGAACCTTGGGCAAGAGCTCGCAGCCAGGGAGCCAGCGCGAGGCTGGTCTCAAGACCAATACAGTATGCACCAGCCATAAACATAACACATCTCCTTTTCTTCAAAGAACAAGGTGGTGTACAACCTGGGGTAAGGGGAGTTGAGGGAAGGAAGGGGAGGGAGAAGGAACAAGAGAAAAGGGTATAGGGATCGAGAACCATGAAATATATAAGTGCATAACAGCTCACAACATAGCTGTAAACAATAGAGGTACAGATGAAAAGACAAAGTGGTTATTCACACACAAAGTCATGCAACCTCTCGGGTAGTCTGACTCCTCTACCGTTTCTGCTCACAACAGGTTCCCTTACAGCTACCCCTTTTCTGTGGGGATCATTGTGAAGGGGACAACCTCGTTCAGTAACAAAATCGTCATTATTTTGTAAATTGTCTTCTCTAATGGTGACAGGGTCAAGTGGTATCTCATCAACGGCCTCCTCAATGGGAGAATTACCTCTATGGTCAAATCAAATCAAAGATAGCTTTATTCAATTTTACGTTAAAATCATAAAAGCAGATAGAAAGATTACATACAATAAAATGATGACAATTGATTTAAAGGAAGCTGTATACAATGCATGATTCATGAGTAACAAATATCAAAACTTCCCTTACACCAGGGTGCAGAAATTGATCAGCAGTTAATAAAATTGCAATCATACCATAGTCAATCTGCATCTAATAACATATTTCAGGTATCTGGACACAGCAATAATAGTCGTTTCATCAACTAGGGTCATTAATTTAAATAACGCAGGTCTGCTTTGTCTTAAGTTCCAAGTTTTAAGAAGAGGTAGTAAATATCTTTTCCGCCCCCACTCATAAAATTTGCAAAATAGAACGAAATGAATGGTTGATTGAGTGGAATGATCGTCGCACGGACAAGTTGGTAATTGTGACGACCAGTCATTTTGGACAGGAAAAGTTATCATCCTAAAGAAACTTCCAATTATCAAACGTGCTAAAAGCATTCTGCTATAGCTAGTCTGATCAGGTGATAAATAAAGTGGTAGCCCAGTGTTTTGCAACGGAAAATGATGATGAATAACAGAGGTCTTCTTGCTCTCGAGGTACCAACGTTGATCTTCCAGATGGGCCAGGCAAAGTTCTTTCAATGCCCGTCTGGAGATCAAAGACAGTGTCTCAGGGGAATCATAAAACTCAGGGTGCCCGATACTTATAGAAAATTCCCGAACATAAGACAACCATTGTATCCTATTGGAACCTTCAAGTTTGGTGCAGTCAGCAACAATCGCCCTGTTAAAAACAGTTTCTACTGTAGTCCAGATCTTATGCCACAACAACATAGGACTAATTTTGATTAGATCAGAAATAAAAGACAACGCTAATTCTTTGTGGCAGACGTAGGTGGAGGTGGAGCGAGGAACAGCAAGCAGATAGCAGAGAAAACCATTTTCTTTTGTTTGGATTTCATGGCAATCTGCGACTCCACAGATGCCAGCTCCATATGTGGCCGTCGAGACACATTTCGCTTTATATATATCGATCAAAATGCGCACTGGCTTGTCCCCCAACTTATTTGCGAATTGCTTTAGAGCACCTAATGCCCGTGAGAAGGCTATATTTCTTGTAGTAATTGCAGATCTCCATGTACCCTTTTTATTAAAAACAATTCCTAAATAGGAAAAAGTGTCAGATAAGCCTATCTTGGATTTACCTAGATTAATATTACAAGTAGTATTTGCCCTTTTAGCAGAACACATAATAAAAGTCTTTCCTATATTGATCCTAAGGCCCCTATCACCCATGTATGTCGCAAAGCTAGTTAAGGCCTTTTGAAGGCCAATTTGTGTTCGGGCCATAATGACCGCGTCGTCGGCATACAGGAAGATAGGGACACTTTCTCCTTCTATTTGTGGGTAGTCCGCCTTTAGTTTTGATAAATGGTCTGCCACCCCATTTATATATAAATTAAAGAGAAAAGAGGCTAGGATGCATCCCTGGCGCACCCCTTTCTCAATCGGGAATTTGGATGTACATTCTCCCAGTTTTCCAAAATGGACCTTCGCCCCTACTCCTCTATAGAGCTCTTTTAAAAAATTAAGAATGTTAAGATCAATACCAAGATCTGCCAGGGTAGCCCACAGGATATCGTGGTTCAAGCAGTCGAAGGCCGAGCTGAGATCTACAAAGGTCATAAATAAATTGCCCCTCTTTGCTGCCGAATATTTACCTATTACTAGGGCCAGATTTAGGCCTTGTTCGACAGTACCGAGGCCTGACCTGAAGCCGTACTGAAATTTAGAAAGAACGGCATTCTCCTCGGCCCATAATTGAAGACGATTTAAAAGAACTCTACCCGCTACCTTCATTAGTGAATCAAGAAGAGAGATAGGCCTATAGCATTTGGGATCATTTCTATCCCCCTTCTTGAATATGGGGACAACAATAGCTTCCTGCCAAGTGGTTGGGAAACCTTTGGTATTGCAGCTGTTTAAAACGTTGGTCAGGAGTGGTGACCACAGGGCGACGTTATCCTTATAGATGTCAATTGGGATACCGTCTGGTCCCGGGGCTTTGCTGTTAGAACTCTCTGCCAATGCTGTTTCTACTTCATCTAAAGAGAAAACTACATTAAGGGGGAATAAATCTGAAACATTAGATTCTATGGGGATCATATCTTCCCTCACTAATGTTGTTAATCCAATGCAAGTCTCTTGTTTGTATAAATCGGTAAAATAATTTACCCAGAGGGTTTCTTCAATGACAATCTCTATCTGGTCAGCATTTCTCTCCACAAAAAAATGAGCATTAACTGCATTCCAAAATGCAGTAGTATCTTTTAATACACTCGCTTTGGTTAGAGCTTCCTATGCAGACTGCTTCAATTCCTTCCTCCGTTTTTTTAGAGCATCCTTATAGGAAGCTCTGGCTACTCTGATGTCCAGCTGATTTCTCGGGGCTTTTTTTAGGGTCTGAATCAAATGGCAGTGGGCTTTGGAACACTCATGATTGAACCATCCCTCTGCTCTGCTCTGGCCCCCCTTTCGTACTGAACCAGTTAGTTTATTGCTAATGTGGGCTTGAATCCTTTGAAATGCTGCAATGACCTTAGTGGGATTAGGATTCTCTTCTAAACAGATCATAAAATCATTTATCTGTTCCACTACCAAATTCTCTAAAAAGCTATTTGGGTTTACTTTGCACCATTTAATTGCATATCCATTGGTTCTGGCCAAAGAAATCCTATGTAAATAGATGTTTTCCGCTACATTGGTGGCTTTACTACATCTCTGCCCTATTTCATAGCTAGAACCAATTGGATAGTGGTCGCTAAGTGCGATGTGCTCTAGAGTAAACGAGAGCACACTGCGGTGGTAATTATTAGAGACCAATGTGAAGTCAATGATTGTACGGGACCCCCGCCTACAAAAAGTAGGTTCAAATTTAATAGGAGGAACACAGAGTTCATTTGCAAAGCCCAGGTCCCAGTCAAATACTAGATTGTTTAAAAGGTTTCCGAGTGCAGACTGCTCGAAATGTGTGCAAGGGTCACCCCTGAGGTTCACCATGCCACATATCTCCGTATCGCTATACATACATAGATGGCAATTAAAGTCCCCCGTCAAGATAATAAGATATTCTTTCTGGTCAGATCCCAGTCCACTGCGGATAGCATCATTTAATTTCTCTAGGACCCTTTGTAGGGCCTCCTTTGGGATGTTATTGTAAAAATTAATCAGGAGAATAGGGTGGTTTTCACCTGACCTTAACGTGAGAAGTTGATAATATTGAGCTCCCCCAGTGGGTAAGCAATTGCTGGTTATACTGCTTTTATTGGCTATGTAGGTACAAAGCCCCCCGGAACACCTCCCTTTAGTATTAGGTTGAGCTGCAAGGAAGTGTGTACGAAACCCCATTATATGTAACTCAGTCTTCTCCCAACATTCCTGCAGGCAGATCACTCCATACTTATCAATGAGTTCCACAAAAATGGGGTCCCTTAATTTATTTGAAAGGCCCGCTGTGTTCCAAGATAATAACTCCAACTTCATTTCAGAGTGTGGTTGGCCTGAGGGTGCTAGTTGGTCGGGTTCCTCTCTAGTGTTATCTATCACTTTTTGTGTTACTCTAGCTTTCTCAATGTTCTTCGTTTTTTTAGTTTTTTTCTTTGGAATTGCACCCTCCCGCGTTCCCTTGGATTGTCTACTATCATTAATTTCAGTAGATAAATTCAAGCAGAGGTCCGGGCTTTTTTCCAAGGCAAGACTTTGCTGGGAATCAGTTAGAACATGTGATTCCGATAAGTCTACCTCAGTCGGTACACTATGGATTTCAACCTGCACGGGGGCTCTGTCTTTCACTTTATCAGGCGTCTTTGCAGCTGAGATAAGACCCAGAGATGATCTTCCTGCAAATGCAAGACCTTGCGAAACTCTTCGTTGTAACTGAGTTATCTCCTGGTCAAAAAAGGAGTTTGCCTTTGTTATAAAGTTGTCAATTGGCCCAATCAGCTTTTCCCCACCCGCTGCAGTTTTACTCCTAGTGCCTCGAGTAGACATTGTGCCAATAGAACCCCAAAAGAAAATAGAAAGCTGCCTCTCTAGTAGTAATAAGTGAGAGGCACGTTAATATACTCAATAAATTACTTACAAGCACAATGGGTTTTCAGGGACCTGGCCCAGTCCAGTCTCTATCAGTCACTAACAGGCACAAACGGGCCCGCCCTTTGTCCGGGCTTAGTCCCGGGCTACGTCCCGCGCGCGCGTCCCACGGTCGCGCAATGTTTCCACCTTAAATACAAGGAAAGAAGGAAGGGGAGGAGTCACGGGAAGAGGCGGCAGGTGCGCGTGATGTAGAAAGCGCACTGCCCTGTGGGCCTCGCAGTCCCGGTCCCCAACAGTCCAGCAAAGTTCAGGGTCAACAGCCACAGTTCCAGGGTCCAAATATGGGCAAGTCTCCTCCAACACGGTGATATCCAACGGCACTGCAGAATCCGACTACGAGCGGCTCCCGCGGAGCGGGGGCCGAGAGCCGTGATTTAAAGTGCAAGAGGCTCTGCGGGGAGGAGTCACGGGAAGAGGCGGCCGGTGCGCGTGATGTAGAAAGCGCACTGCTCTGTGGGCCTCGCAGTCCCTGTCCCCAACAGTCCAGCAAAGTTCAGGGTCAACAGCCACAGTTCCAGGGTCCAAATACGGGCAAGTCTCCTCCAACACGGTGATATCCGACGGCACTGCAGAATCCGACTACGAGCGGCTCCCCTCTATGGTCATTCTGGAAGACGTCACCACTAGGAACACCCATTATACTTGAAGATCTGACTACAGTATCATCAAGGTTGTAATCCCTACTGGTGTCATCATCTAGAAGCCAATCGTAATTGAGGGAGGTAGAGGAACTGTCACACTCCGAAATTGCTTGCTGATGAGCTGTAGTCACTTCACCTCTGCACAAGGATAAGGACGAAAAATGCCATCCTTTCCGTCACTTAAAAGAGCCACATTGCAGAAGATTTTCTTGACTACAGGGGGCTGTGAAAAGTGACTTTGACCCTTTTTAACAAAACCACTTTTCTTTACCCTAACTTTGTCACATATGCAAATGCTGACCTGTTTATAGTCATGTCTAGAGTCGTAATACTTCTTGCTGGTACATTGAGAGTGTAACATTTTTTCCTTAACCCTTTCTGTGGACCAAGCTACTTTCTTGGGTACTAACGTCCCTACATTATCTTTGGTGATAGGGGTTCTACCTCTTAACAACATAAAGGGGCTTGAGCCAGTAGACTCACATGGTGTAACTCAGAAAGCCCATAGGTTGTGCACCAATTCTCTTCTCCAAGAAAGATCATTGTGATTGGCAAGTTGTATAATGCTTTTTTTGACTCAATTGAATCTCTCAACTGCACCATTACCAGCGGGGTGGTACAGAGAAGTGGTATTATGAGAAATACCATTGCCCATTACAATTTTTTTTAAATCATCAGAGACAAATTGGGCACCATTGTCTGCCACAATGCATTTGGGTAAACCTTGCATTTGGGTAAACCTTCTCTTGAGTAAACCTTCTCTTGAAAATAACTTCAGCAAGAAATTAATTACTGTTTTGGTATCAGCTTTGTGTACAACCTCTACTTCAGGCCATTTTGAAAAATGATCAACCAGTACCATGAGAAATACTTGTTCACTGTTCTCCCAGATGGGGCCACAAATGTCCATACCTAAACTAGTCCAAGGCATGCTGGGGCTGGAAAGGGGTTGTAAAGGTGGTCTAAAAGTACGTTGGGATTTGTCAGAGTTCTCACAAGCTGCGTAGTTTCTTACTTTTCTTTCAATTTTGAGGTCTAACCCAGGCCATCAGTAGGAATTTGTTACTCTACTTTTAGTTTTGCCAATGCCTAAATGTCCTTTATGGCAAATGTCAAGGAGTTTGGGCTGGAGGCAATTAGGAGGTATGACTTCCATTTCTTAGAATAAGGCCTCCTTCACAGGACAACTCATGTCTTAATTCTAAGAAAGTGCATAAATGGGTAGGAATGTCTTTTTTAATGGGCCAGCCATCTTTTATATGTCTTTTCACTTCGCATAAAATGGTATCATTCTCCTGGGCTAACAACCATTTGGACTGGGAGATGCAGGGTATTTCTCCTAGTATGTTTACTACACAGAATGATTCAATATCTGAGGTGAATTCACCCACACAAGGCAAACGACTAAGACATTCAGCAACAGTGTTCTTGACACCCGGAACATATTGTACTTCATAATTGACGTCCATCATTCTGACAGATATGCGTGCAAGGTGGGGTGGCACTTTGTAGTCCCTTGGTAGTGAGGACATTGACAAGGGTTTTATGATCACTTCTAAGTGTGACATGATACCCCCATATGTATTGCCTAAAGTGTTCCAAACCCCAAGCGCATGCCAGAGCCTCATGCTCCATCACGGAATACCTTTCTTCAGTGGGTGTAATAGAGCGTAAGGCAAATGCAATTATTCTTTTTTTGCCAATGTCATCGGTTTGGCTCAAAACAGCTCCAAGGCCTCTGCCACTGGCATCTGTGGTAATAATGCTATGTAAGGAAGGGTTAAACCCCTGTAAAGATGGAGCATCACAAATGTTCTTAATCCTAGTAAGGCTTCTTCATAAGCTCTAGACCATTCAAACGTATTCTTTTGTTTTTATAAGTCGACTTAGAAATAATGTAGGTTTTAGTGGAGAAATCTTCAACAAACTTAGCATAAAATTCAGAGAGGCCGAGGAAGGCTCTAACCTCGTCTTTATTTCTGGGAGAGGGGGCTTCTCTAATGGCGGATAGTAGTTCTTTTTTTGGTTTGATGCCCTCCCCACAAATTTCATGTCCTAAATATGTGACACTGCTGATATTCGTAAATGTAAATTTGCAGAAACGAGTAAGACCATAGTCTTCGAGGATTCTTAACACTTTAGCTAGTTTGGCATCATGTTCATCTCTGTTACCTCCCATGACCATTATGTCATCCTGAAAAATTAGATGATCTGGTTCATCTTTAAAAAGTATTTGCATTAATTTCTGGAGCATGGCCGGAGCGGAGGCCATTCCAAAGGGTACCCTTTTAAACCTAAACCAACCGAAGGGCATCACAAAAGTGGTGAAGCATCTATTGTCAGGGTGTAGTGCGACCTGATGGTATGCTGCAGTGAGGTTGATTGTGGAAAACCACTTGATGCCATTGGTATGTGACAACATCTTGCTGATCTTGGGTAAGGAGAACTGATCAATGAGGATGTTTTTATTGAGATCGCGGAGGTCCACATAAGCGGAGTTTACCGTTTTTTTTTTAGCAACGACTAAGGGTGCAACCCATTCAGCTGATTCGACTGGTTCAATTATGCCAGCTTTCTTTAATTTGAAAAGTACAGCTTCAACTTCGCTTTTGATGGAGAAAGGAATATTCCTGGACTTGTGAATACATGGAACCGCATTTTTTTAAAGTTTAATTTTGTAATGGAAACCTTTCAGTTTTCCGATGTTATCAGAGAACACTCTAGGATACCTTTTAGCAATAATTTTCTTGTACTTCTCTTCAGATTGTATGGTTCAGATTGTAAGGAAAGCACAGGATCCGGGCTATTTGGATCGAAAACTTTGCCCAATTTTACTTGGTCCATCCAGCCAACTACTGAAGGGCAGACAGCAGAGACATACAATTTACCTAGCATTTGTCTGTCTTTGAATTGGAAACACAGTTCTCTGTATCCTAAAACATTGATAGGTTCACCAGTGAACGTCTTGAGAGGGATGTCAGGATTGACTATGACAGGTACACATTTTCCTACTTAAACATTTTTATTAATAATGGTATACGGTGAACCAGAGTCTGCTACTATGGAGATTTCCACACCCCCAATATTTAAATCACACAAAGGTTTCTTACTTTTACCATTCACATTTAGCAGATGTTCATCAACTTGTAAAACAAAAGGATTCATGTCATCATCATCAGAAGAATATATATAATCTTAGTCTTCCGGTACAATACATTTTACATTTGTATTTCTTTTGTGTACTTTGATACATTTTGAAAAAATGTCCCATAATACCACTTTTTGAACAGTTTTGTTTAAGTGTGGAGAATTTTTTATCATTTTCCAGGTGAAACTTGCTACCACTCCTAAAACATTTCCTGTCCCCTTCTAATTTCGTCTTGGGACTAAAATCCTTCTTCTGAGAAGTGTCTGAATTGGATTTCTGAACCATGCTCTGCGACCGTTGGTTGTTCCTCCACACTGGTTTTGTTTTTATCTTCTGACAAATTCGCTTTGGCACATCTCCCTGTTAACTCTGCACTTTTGACAATGTTGATTTCTTTTTTTTTTTGATAATCAACTATATTAGGCATATAAAACAACAAGAAATTAATTAAGAGCAGCTCGCAAATCAATAAAGACAATGGTACATAGGCATCGACACATACAGATGGGATCAGTCCACTACAGTCCAATGATTCATCCTGTGCGACAGTGGTAGTGCACCGTAGGGCATTCGTTACTCCCGGGCCTATGGCGGGATCGCGTTGAACCATTTCCCCCATATTTTGAGGAACAACTCTGTACAGCCTCTGGATTCGAACAAGGCCTCCTCCTCGGTGCCACACCAGTCCACCCCCCTCCTCCACCCGCCCACCATGGGAGCGTCGGGTCAGGACCATTGGAGCGCTATATCACGTTTGGCCACAGCCACCGCCGTTCCCAGTAGACGTTTATCCATCCTCGTCCCATCTAGGCCGTCAAAGATCCCCAGCAGTAGGCGCAATGGGTCGTGGGGAACCTCCCAGCCCAGGGCCTGTGTGAGTTCCCGCTCCACCCCCCTCCAGAACATGTGGTAGAAGTCAGCAGGGGAGAAGCCACATCTCTGGCAGTCCGGGGAAGGGCGAAAGAGGCGCTCCGGGGTGAGGTAAGCCGCATGAAGGAAATATGTCTGGACTAGGCGCAGTTTGGAGGACGTGGTCAGAGTGCGTGGAGCCATCAGAGCATCCCTCCAATCTGCCTCTTCTAAGGGGCCCACCCATCCTTCCCTCCGGGTGTGGAGCTGGTCTAGGGACGCGGGGCCATTGTTTACAAGGAAGCGGTAGATATGGGAGACTCCCCCCCCTACCCATATTCCCCATCATCAGCTGCGCATCCAGCGGGCTAAACTCTGGGAGGGTGGTCGGTGAGGGGAGGTGCGCGTGGAGGGCGTGGCGCAACCTCAGGTATCGATAGTGTTGGGCATGGGGGAGGGCATGGCGTTGCAGGTCGGCAAAGGCACGGATATGGTCTCCAACCCAGACATCTCCAAGGACCGACACCCCAATGAGGTCCCAACGGCGAAACCCGGCCAAGGACGACACCTCTCGGAGCCAAGTGCCGTGCCAGAGTGGCGTCTGACGAGTGAGTTTACGGTCCCACCCCGTGTAACGCAGGGCGGCGCGCCAGGCCAGGAGGACCGCTTGTCAGGAACCATTCTGTAAGTGCAGTTAGGTGGGCAAAACCCTGTCATGCTGGCAAGAGACACCGAGTGATTGTAAAGCCTCACTTGGTGAGCTTCTGGCTTGATCTTCATTAATTCTGGACATTCTAAGATGGCCGCCGCTTTAGCCGAGGTATTCTGTTACTCTGGACATTTTAAGATGGCCGCCGCTTTAGCCGCGGTATTCCGTTAATTGCACATTCTAGTTTATAGGCTTTGTGGGAAGTGCGCGCGTTCTCACCTGCGCACTTAAACAAAGAATTCGTTATGAAGAGCAGCTTCTGTCACGCTCTCCGTGTTTCGGTGGAAAACGGAGTTTAAAGAAGTCCTGAACCCCGAGTTAGTTACTTTGGTGTTCCATTACTAATACACGGAGTTTGAAGACAGTTTACAGGGAGTTTGTGTCGGCAGCGTGAGTCCGTGACTCTGAGGGTAATTACGGACATTCTCCAGTTCAACCATCGTGGAGTCAGACAAGCAGGATTCTGCCTTTGATACTATCCTCCCTTCTAAGGTCGAAGAAGGTGTCGAAGTAGAAGGCAACTGACGGTGAAAATTACGACACATCTCTCAAGTAAGAACTCTCCGTCAATTGCGCATCAGAAATTCCCCCATTCCTTCCAAAGGATTAATTCCCCCATTGCGCTTACCCAATTCTTGCCTTCCCTATCTTCCCACCCTAGTTCCTTTTTGCGCGCACCTTTTGGATCTTCAGGGAATCTCCTGCGCAGCATCTACTTACATTGATAAGACAGTCATCCAATTCCTGAGTAAAGCGCTATTGGAGAAGGTAGAGATTCCTGTTAATGCATTTATAGTGAAAGACAATTTGTCAGTGCAGACTTTAACCTTGTCACCTTGTCTTCTAGATTTACATATCTCCAAATACACAAACGTGCTGTAACTACCCATAAGAGAGGGGCAATACTCCGAAGCTGGTAGGAATTGTCCTTAACTTTAATTGAAGGTAGAAGTACAGTTAGAAGGAAGTGTTTATGTTCTTTCCACCCTCCCCCCCCCCCTTGTGCATTAGGTACCAGACAGTGGTCCTGTGACAAACTAGAAGATTCTAGGAAGGTTCCCGGAGTGTCAGCTGTAGTTGGAGTGTCTCTCTATCCACTTCCCCTTTCCCCCCCAGTTGGTGATGTTGCTTATTAAGCGACTTTACCGGCGGGCGGGCATTGGGGTTCAGCGTCCATTCTGCTTCCGCGAAGACTGAAGGGGAACTTGACACCGCTCTAGTGATGGGCGCCATTGTTTATGGCACCGGGTTACCATAGAGGAACGCCTGGATCCGAGAGAAATCCACATCCTCCTCCAGTTTAACGCGGTACGCCGGGCCAGCCGCCCACGTACCATTCGTGTATAACTATCAGCTTGGTAGCGAGGTAGAAGAGATATAGATAAGTCACCCCCAGGCCTCCGTTGAGGGAGACCCGCGGCCGTCCGCCACCCCAAAGGAACCGGGATAGGGCCCTGTCGTGTTCGCGGAACCAGGAGCGGGAGAGGGGGTTGGAGACGTTTTGCATGATGTATAGGAAGCGGGGGAGGACCATCATTTTGAACAACGCGCTACGTCCCAGAGGGTTGAGGGGAAGGGTTTGCCATTTTTTAAGGTCTAACCTCATCCGAGTCACCAGGGGGTGATGTTCAGTGCCCATTTCAGCTCCGGCAGGAGGGCCACCCATATCCCCAGGTACTTCACCGAATGATGTCTGAGGGGGATGGTCGACTGCCAGTCATAACAGTCCCGGCAAGGATGCAACAGAAGCAGAGTGGCCTTGGCCACGTTGAGACGAAGGCCGGAGACCCTCTCGAATTCCATGAGGATGTGCAGGCATTGGGGCCCCGAGATCGCCGGGTCCGCTAGATATAGGAGCACATCCACAGCGTAGAGGGCTATTTTATCTACGTGACTTTCGTTCCAGGCCCAGCCCTGGACGAGGGGGTCCTGTCGAATGAGCGTCGCCAGGGGTTCTATTGCTAACGCGAATAGGAGTGGGGAGAGGGGACTCCCCTGGAGCGTACCTCTACAGATCGGGAACGCCTCCGAGAGCGCCCCGGGCCCTCGGGTTGGCATAGAGGACCCCAACATACCGGCAAAACAGCGGTCTGAAGCCCATCGCCTCCAGCACGTCCTGCAAGTATGCCCACCCCACCATGTCAAAGGCTTTCTTGAAATCGAGGAAGAGGAGGGCCAAATATGGGGTTTTTTTTTTTTTTTTGCAGAGTTTTATATAGCGCGAACTAGACCCGAACCGAATCAGGTATCAGAGCGCTTTACATATTTTTCCAGTTACGTTACATTTTACGTTTCCAGTTACTTTCATTTTAGGCACGGGGAGATTAAGTGATTTGCCCAGAATCACAGGAGGTTTTGGCGTCGTTACCGAGACTCGAACCCAGATCCCCAGGTCCGAGGTCGAGCGCCCTAGCCGTTAGGCCAACTCCTCTGGGCCAAGGTGAGGTGAAGGCGGCGGTTACAGTGGCAAGTGCCCCTAGCCGGCATAAAGCTGCATTGGTCCTGGAGGACCAGATCTTGTAGATGGGGTTTGAGCCTCTGGGCCAGCATCGTGGCGAAGAATTTGATTTCAGTATTGATAAGAAAAATGGAACGAAAGTCCGCACAGTTCGTGGAAGGCGGTTGGGTCTTGGGGATGACCACGATCGTGGCCAAATCCGATTCGGGGGGAAAGGAGCCAGCGCCCACCACCTTTCGAAACAGGCCCAGCAGTTGAGGAGCTAGGATATCCCGGAAGGTGGCGTAGTACTCCTGCGGAAACCCATCCGGGCCAGGTGTCTTACCAGAATGAAGGAGGGGGATAGCCTCCTGGACTTCGTCGAGGGTGAAGGGCTTTTCCAGGGCCTCTGAAGCTTCAGGAGCAAGAAAAGGGAGACGGACATCAGTACCACCCAAGAGGGTAGTTAAGAACGCATCAGCCGGTCGCCTTGCATAGAGGCGAGCGTAGAATGCTGCAAAGGTGTCGGCTATGGCCGTGGAGGTTACCTGAGGGGTGCCATCCGAGGCATGGATTTCCGGAATAATTCGGTAGATCTTGGGGTAGGAGACCAGGTTGTGGAGGAGCTTGCCATTTTTATCGCCCCATCCGTACACCCGCGCCACCGATGAGCGCCATAGCTTTTGGGCCGAGTCCAGTGAGATTTGGCGGATCTCCTCTCGAATCAACGGCAGGTGCCGATTGGGGTCCTCGCGGCCAGCGAGAGCCAGCTCAGCCTCTAGTTGGGCAGCTCGGGACTCCAACTCCACAAGCCGGGCCAGCCGGTCCGCCCGCTTGGCGTTGACAAGCCCCCTGGCCACCCCGCGAATGACAGCCTTGCCGGCCTCCCATAGGGTGCCAGGCGAGGAAACCAAGCCCTCGTTGGTGGCAAAGTAGTGGGTGAGCTCCTGCTCCAGCGTGTCCACCAGTGCAGGGTCCTGCAGGAACCATGCGTTGAGGAGCCAGATCGGTCGTGGGCCCGTCGGGGCGAAGCCAAGGTGGAGGGAGACGGGGGAATGGTCGGAGAGTCCCCTGGGCAGGATAGTCGCCCCGGAGACCAGATGGCAGTCGGTAGCCGGGAGGAGCAGAAGAATGATGCGGGAGTGGGTGTGGTGGGAGGCCGACGAATGGGTGTACTGCGACGTGCTGGGGTTCCAGACGCGCCACACATCGCAGAGCCGAAACCCAGGTCGCTAAGGCCGCTGCAGAGGAGGTTCGGGTCGCAGACGGGGTCCCAGTCGCGTCCCGCTGAGGCTGCAGGACGGCGTTGGAATCCCCGCCCACCACCGTGAGACCGTACGGGAAGGAGGAAATAATCTGTGTGAGGCACCGAAGCGTCGGGGACAGGAGGGCAGGCGGGACGTAGAGGTTCAGGACGTTCAGAGGGCATCTTTCTACCATGCCAGATATCGCCACATAGCGCCCTTGCGGGTCTGTAAATGCCTTAACCAGGGTAAAGGGGAGCCCTCTCCGGAGCAGAATCGCCACCCCTCGGGACCCGTGTTGAAACCCTGAATGCCAGACCATCGCAAATCCCTGCCGGGCCAGGAAGTTGCATTGCGTTCCCAGTAGGTGGGTCTCCTGGATAAGGAGAATGTGCGCACCGTGGCGATGAGCCGCCCGGAGAACGGCTGTGCGTTTAATACGGTCAAGGAGGCCATTGAAGTTCCAGGAGAGAATGTGTAAGGGTTTAATCAGTGTATATGCCATGAGGGGAGGGAGGTACGTGGGGGAGCGTGTGACCCACGGGGGGGGGAACACCCAGGGAAAGAAAGCCCATCACGCTGCCAAGGCGGAGGGGAGGCGGGGAGGCACAGCAATAAGGCATGGCCATCAGAGGTCCGGGCATTGAGCAGGGGGATGGGGGGGACCAACCGCAGCCACCCCTGCGGCAACCTGTGGGGGCCCAAGTCGGTGGGAACATGGGACGGTAGGGGGTAAGTGTCGGGAGTGGATCTACCCAACGTGACGTGTCATTAGAAGAAGGAGCTGCAACCTTCTGCCCGCGGGCGGTTCTAACAGAAGCCGAGGAGCGGCTGAACTGAGCTGAGCTAAAGAGCGGCCCCGTAGGCGGCTGAAAACAACAAACCTATGGGAGTCAACGGACTCTCCCCTCCCAGATACCCCCCAACTCCCCCCACTCTACACTTCGAAACGGGAAGCATCTGTCGCCTAAAAATTCACCCACTTAAGAAAACTCCCACTAGGGAAAAGGTCCTAAACTAAAACGGTTAGGCAGGGAAAGTAGCACCAGTTAAGAGTAGACTAAGGAGGACCCCCCTCCATTTGACGGATGAAAGCCAGCAGCATAAAAACATAGCATCAGCAAATGTAAATGCAGTGTAAAAAACAGTGGCAACAATCACATAAGGAACAAGAAGGATATCATATCAGGAAACCGGGAAAAGCAATGCAGGAGCCCAGAGCAGGCCCAAGGCATAGGTGACTCGGGATGCGTTCCCCCAGGAGACCTGTACAGGCACTCGGTCCCTTGGGCTTCGTGCAAGGCTCAGAGGTCGTGACGGGCAAGCCCGGCTGAGCAGGACCAAACATCATGAGCTAAATGACAAGTGACAAGGAACACCGGGTCAGGCCTCCGTTTCATGTGGAGTGTCTCGGATTACAGGGCTGCCGGATAGGTCCGAGTCCGACCTTGTCTTGCGGAGGCACCCACTTGACTCCGGGGGCCGGTCAATGATGACCGAGGAGGAAGAGGCAGCAGAGGGGGGAGCGCCCCGAGCCGGGGCCGGGGATGAAAACCGCCGGGTGCCTCCCTCGGGCGAGTGCGAGGCCTCTTGGCGACGGTGCGCTCGCCTGCGGGATCCAGTTTGGCGCCTTTTTGACCTGGGCCGCTCTTGAAGAGGACGGGACACAGGCCCTCGAACAGGAGATGGGACCCGCCCGGGCATTAGGGGGCGCTCCTCCGTGAGCCAGGTCCATGCAGCCTGTGGGTTGTCAAAGAAGAAGGACTTGCCCTGAAAGAGGACTTTGAAACGAGCCGGAAAGAGAAGTCCATATCGCAGCCCCAGCACCCTGAGCTTTTGCTTGACTTCCTCATAGGATCTGCGTTGGGTCTGGACCTCCCTGGAGTAGTCCGGGAAAATCATGATTTTAGAGCCCTGGAAGAGCAGTGGGCCCAGCTCTCTAGCGGCCACCAAGATGGCATCACGATCCCAGAAGTTGAAGATGCGGAGGATAAAGGGCCGGGCCGGGGCTCCAGGGGGGAGCCTGGGCGCCAGGGAGCGGTGCGCTCGTTCTATCGCGAACCAGGGGGAGAGTTTCTCTGCAGGCATCCAGGAGAGAAACCAGGTTTACAGGAAGACGGCAACGGGACCCGTCTCCACCCCCTCTGGAAATCCCAGGAGGCGCAGGTTGTTCCTACGAGCCCGGTTTTCAGCGTCCTCTGCCCTGTGATGGAGGTCCAACGTCATCGTCTGCAGCTTGGTCACCTGGGTCTTTAGGGTCTTTAGGGTGGCGAGGTCGTCTTCCGTCGCGGAGATGCGGGATTCGGCCTCAGTGATGCGTGCCGTGGCGTTCCGAAGGTCCTGCCGGATAAGGGCCACATCCACTCTCACCCCCCCAATTTTGCTCTCAACAGACGCCTGGGAAGCGCTGATCGCGTTGAGGATTGCGGACAAGTCTCCCCCCTCAGCCCCGGACGGGGGTGGGGGATCAGCGCAGGGGGCGCGGTCCGATTTGGTAAATTGGTCCATGCGCTTCTGAGATAGGGGGATCGGGGTCTGCGTGTTCCTCCCTCTGCCCATGGTTGCCAGGAGCCGGGCGTGGGTGCGTGGGAAACCCACAGTTGTGGGGGTCACACCAAAGGGCAGGTCCCCTGGCCCTCTGCAGGTTCCGACAACGTCACGGCAGGCCCACCGCTGGCCACGGCCCACCAGGCCTCCACAGCGACACAGTGCAGCGGTCCGGGGGTCCGGAGGATGAGGGGGGAGGGGCAGGGCGAGCGGTCAGTTCCCAGGCCGTCCAGATGGTCCACGTCGCGTGCAGCGGCAGGGCCAGTCAGAGTACTGTGAGACGGTTCAGGGCCCCCGCAGTGCACCGTCGGGCTTCCCCCCGCCACAGGTCCCCGCGCCGTTTCAGGCCCCGGAACCCGGGCTATGGTGGTAGCAGGGGGCAGCGAGAGACCGGCAAGGCTTTCCTGGGCCTCCAGGCCTGTTAGGGGCAGGCAGGGTAGACAGGTGTCCGGCGCGGTGTCACTGCAGCGAGGGACTGCGAATAAGGCCGACCCACAGTCAGCGAGCCACCGGCAGGTGCAGTTGGGCCGCCACCAGTGGAATCTGGGCGGCCCCCGGAGTGCCCCAGCGGGTCCAACAACCCGGGCAGTTCACCCACAGGGCCCCCGCGAACTCCGCCGTTCACAGGAGTCACAGTCACGGGCCGGCCAGGCGGTTCGGCGGCACTCGGGAGGCTCCGCAAGCAACAGGGCAGGGGTGAGGCGCCGCCGGCACCCGCCCGGTCTGCAGGGGGTTGATATTTTGCCTGGGAGTCGAAGAGCGGCCACCACCAGTCGTAGATCGGAGCCGCCGCGCCTTTCAACTGAGGGCCGCCATTTTGCCAGGCGCGCGGCCGGGAGGAATGAAGACAAGTGCAGGGGTGCCAAGGTTTTCAGCTGATGGTAGCTGCTACCGGCAGATGGAGGACGGATGACGGATGGGGGGTCGAGAGCACTCCTAGAGTGCGACCGCCATCTTGACGTCCTTGGCCATGCCCATGTTGATGACTTCTTGAAGAGAAGATTCACCTTTAGCCCACAATTTCTCTTGGATGTTGAGGTTAGCAGCTTGCATCACAATTTGATTGCTGATAAATTTGTCATGTAGAGTGCCAAAACGACAGGATAAACTACATTTTTTAGTGAAGCAACAAAATCCTCAACTGATTCTTCAGAACCTTGTTTGCGATGAAAGAATTGGAATCTATCAACAGATACACATACTGTGGGTTTAAAGTAGTTAGACAAATCTTGAAGTGCGTTGGTGTAAACATCACCTTGGCCCGCCGGTCTGGGTTTCTTTCGATGCGATTATACATTTTCATTCCTCTGCACCCAGACAGTGTAGTAATATTTTTTTCTTTCTTTCTGGCGTTAGAACTTCGTTGTCGAATGTAGAGATGTAATTCTCAAAATATTCACGCCATTCTTCCCATTTGAGAGAGAAATCACCTGACATGGAAATAAAATGTTGTGGGGGACAGAGGTTCCAAATATCACCAGAAGCCATAATAGGGAGAGAGATGGGAAGTGAGACTGAAGGAGAAGAATGAAAATGAGAGGAGTGAAATTTCAGAGGTTTTAGCAGGTCTTTTAAGCTGAAAATGAAGATAAGGAATATATAAGCTGTGTGCATCAGCGAGTAATGATGCACCAAATGGGTACCTGTGGGCTGGGGTAACCAAAACAAAGCTGTGCGTATCAGCGAGTATGAAAGGGGCTGTACTCTATGCTGGCAACCGCAGTTTGAGAATTGTATGATGAAATCAATGATAGTTTACGAAAAGTGTCACACAATTAGAGCTGGTAAGTGACGTTGAAGTGCTGCAGGAGGTGCATAGGCGCCGCAAGAGGGAAAAATATTGCTGAAAAATATTAGCAAAATGCTTTAGAAGAATTGTGGAATTAATAATTTTGAATAGATGCACTCTGCACTGCGTGCATCACTGAAGCAAACCCACACTTTGTTGGTAGTGCAGATTGTTGACTGAACTGCAAGGGGAGTGATTGCTGAATGTAGAGTAAATACACAAAGGCATCCTCCTCCAAGGAAAGAACGAACTTACAAAGCACTCTTATTGCGCTGTAGTCGCTTCTGAAATGTTCGTCAGGTTGAGACAAATTCAATCAACTTCATTGAGCAAGTGTATAGTTTTTAATGAATCGGGTTTCACATTCTTCATATGATGCCTCTCATATTCATGAATCCGATACTAATGTACATCTGATTACATTATGTTCAAATCAAGTAGCATAGACTCCCCAATGCATTTTGGGGCCAAACCCTTTGCCAGGGGGTAATTCCTGAGGGAAATGGAAAACATAACTTAATGGACTGAAATCCGAGACCTCACAAATGCAATACATGCTAAATACATGTGCACAACTGTTACCAAAATGTAAAGTGCCATGTGGAAGTAAAATAACTGCCTGATAGTATCAAAACGTGATTGTGGTGAAAAGAATGGAAAATGAAATGATGTACCTGGAGTGAACACAAAGAAAATATATAGGTGAATCATATTAGAAATGAAACGTGCCAAAGGACCATGAGTGATAAACCCGAAAAGTCACAATCGGATGTAGACGCCATATCCAACGTGAAACCCATGTTTAGACCACACATTCTTGATGTGATAAGTATTCCCAGAGTACACACAAAAAACACTTGAGACAATAGTGCTAAAAACAAAAGTGCGCCCAAAGAGAAATGCGTGATACAACCGAAGCGTCACCTGCGAATGTCAACGCCATATACATCGTAAGTCCATGCATAAACTATACATCCTGCCATGCCATGGCTAAAAGCGTACACCCGTCATCCATGACTCCTCAATATTCAAGCATGCTAACTGTCAAGAATGTAGAGTAACAAGGCGTGTTACGGTTAATATTCTTTTAACAATAGTAATAATAGGGTGTGCTTTAAAGTGTGCTCGTCACTGATGAAGAAGCCTATACTCGTTGGCAACACAAAGTGTTACTTAAGATGGCCGCCACGTTTTGGACGAGTAGCCTGATCCAAAATGGCTGACGCATGCCTTCTTTCCAGTGACGTTGTTTTTATGGATGCGCAGTAAGGCCTTTGAAAGAAACCTGAAGGAGGCGCCAACACAATGTTATGTGAGGTAAACTCCAAAAGTGGAGAACTAACCATGTGCGTGCGTGCAGCAGCAATTGTCAAAAATGCGAGGCGTAGGAAGCGCAGCAGGATGGCCGGCTGTTATGAGGCAGAGTAGCAGTGGAGAGGGTCGTGCTGAGGTAAAGCAGCCAATTGCGAGTTGCCTAAATCTCACCGCATTATATGAAGCAGAATCTCGAGACCTGGAAGAAATCACCACACCAACAGAGCAGCAATTCAGGTACCGCACAGGAAGTGTTGAGAGGATGCGGAAGCAGCAACAAGGTAAGTAGCAGTGCACAGGAGGGGCACCAGCGGGTCCGTCATGGTGCCAGGGCAATTCATCGCCAACATTGTAAAGACTGAAGAGGCATAGCAGGTAAGTAAAAGCAGTCTTTATTGGAAAATGCCCTGACACCGGGAAGCCTGTCCTCTCAGTACAAGAATTCGCCTCAATTATTCTCCCAACCGCCACTCATGCCCAAGGTGCCATTTAGAACAGACGGACGTCATAGAACCTTGGGCAAGAGCTCGTGGCTAGGGAGCCAGCTTGAGGCAGGTCACGAGACCAATACAGTATGCACGAGCCATAAACATAACACCATGTACTGCTTCTTTTTTGGGGGGGAAGTGTCTTTCTGCTTTCTGACCTGGCCCCGTTTTGTTATCTACTTGCAACATTTTGTAATAGTGTGTGTATCTTTAGGTTGTCTTGCTCCTGGCTTTGCCCTGCACTAGTACTTTCACCACTCATGTTCGTGTTTGTTAAACTTGACTTTTCATCCCCTCTCCTTCTACTCTTTGGTACAGCATAACAGCACCATAAGTCACAGATTGTTAGTGTCGCCTTTGTTCCCCAGATCTGTATTATACATTTTCCTATGGTAAAACACATACAACATTGGATATTGTAGTGTTCAACAGCATCATATTACTTGAGCATCATAGTTTTTTGACAACCATTCAACCAAGTTAACTTAAACTTATCCCAAGCCAATGAAGCCCTTCAAGCATGTGGGTGCTTATGGGTGCATTCTTGTAGAGTGCCAGGAAACCTATGACACTGTGGTTGAGAGAGAGGGGAAAGGAGGGCCCTCTTCCGTCCCATCCCGCATCTGTTAGCTTCCCAGTACTCCTCCCAATTCGTAGCTATCCCCGGAGTACTGTGCATGCAGGTTATCCCATCTCCCACAGTTTCAGAGCTGGCTACGACTTCCTACCAGGGATCAGCTAATAGCTTATTTCTAAGTGCCCTGTAATCCTCTAGGCGCAGTACTACCTCCTCCGCTCTTGCCCTGTTAGAGCCCTCTGCTCTTCACCAGCTATGTGGTGGTGCATTCGGAAATCAGCAGTGTCTTGCAGTGTCTCTGCAGACCACACCAAGCGTTAAGTCCAGGAATTTATTGTCCACTCCCAGTTCACTTTGTTGCATGTTAATTGAGAGCCCCAAAAGTCTATAGGTCCTCCCCTGTCTGCGGAGGGACCACTGGTTCATGTCGCAAAGATCCCAGTATGCTTTCCAAATCCGTTGAGCTAGGGTTTGACTTGGTCTGCTGCTCGCTGTCCATTCTGGTCTGCAGCACACATAAGGTGGACACCACGTCAAGAGCCACCTCTCTCTCCATCGCTTTCTTGAATGCAGAGGGCTGAGTCGGTGCTCCTGCCCTGACTTTTCTGTGTGATTTGCTCATCTGTGACAGTGACCTGGTCCATGAAGCGGATTCTGTCCCTGCTTTATACAGTTCTAGCCAGGTCCAAGCACTCTACAGATTGTTGAAGAACCACATTTTCTTCTCCACCATGATTTTCAGGCAAGCAGGGAAGAGCAATGTGGATTCTTGCATCCCCGAGGTCCTTCTTGATTGCCGTATAGGATGTCTGTTTCCTCTGTACTGCCATCACGTAGTCCAGGAAAAAGGCAACTTTGGTCCTGGCCACTTTGATGTCACCACGTGCGCGTGCCCTCTGTAGCACCAGATCTCTATCCCTGTGGCGCTCCTGGCGGTGGAGAGCGCTCCAGCACCCTGTGGGCTCATTCCAGCACAAAGAACTGCAAGAGTCCCTGTGGGACTACTTCCATCGTCCGCTGGTGTTCTAAGTGCATGACCCTGTCTGCTCCTTCTGTTCCCTCAGGTAGGCCAATGATCCGAATGATGTTGCACCGGAAGCGCCCCTCTTCGTCCTCCGCTCTCCGGTCCAAACGCTACTCTCGCCCGGAAAGGTGGCGAGGCTAATCTTGAAGCCCTTTTAACTGTGGACAGACCCCTCCCAAAGTATCCGCATTACGTTTAAGTCGGTCTGTCAGCTTTCGATGGTCATTCCGTAGAATGTCAGGTTGATAGCCACCGTGTCAACCGTGTCAATTTTGCCTTCCAACACCTGTCTAGAGGTGTGAACCGCGTTGAGCATCTGGTCCATTTCATCCAGAGGAACTGTGGTTTTGTGTGAATCTTGTTCATGGCAAAGTGGGCCCTCCCACAGCGGTAAGGTTCCCCTGGCCCATGTCGTTGTGGCCCGGGTGTGTCCGTGGCTGACCGAGACATACTCATTCAACCAAGACCAGAAAGTCAGCTAGGGTGCTATAGAACAAGCAGGGAGGGAGTTGTTCCCAGTCCGATAGTGCAATGTTTGACCTCTACAGTGGGAGCCAGGGGGGGGCACTACCACCTCACTTGTGACGTCTGTCTTTTCTGCTAACCATTGGGTAGTTCCCTAAGTGAAGACGCAGTCCATCAGTCACACTGTGGGGCAAATAGGACTCCTTTAGGGACAGCGATGTCCCAGTCCTTCTAACAAGGCCCCGCAAACCTTTGACAGGCCATACATACTATACAATGCCATGTGCAATACCATACTGTACAATGACAGGTGATAGACCTGTCAGCCTTCAAGTGGTCTTCCCCCAAGCCTTTTGCTTTCCTCCTTCATTTTTTGCTGATCTTGTTTTTGCTGGCCTTAGGACTCTGTGCTAATCAATTTCTAACGTGTGTTTGCTCAATCCTTAAAAAACATGGTAACATTGGCTTGTCCCCAGTTGGCATATTTAATTGGCTTATAAGTACCTAGTAAAGACGTACTGTATGTACCCAGGGCCTGTAAATTAAATGCTACTCGTGGGCCTACAGCACTTATTGTGCCACCCACTTAAGTAGCCCTTTAAGCATATGTCAGGCCTGTCATTGCAGCCTGTGTATGCAGTTTTAAACTGCCATTTTGACCTGGCAAAATAAACCTTTTGCCACTCCCAAACTTTCCTTATGAATACATAAAAGTCACCACTAGGGTAGCCCCTGAACAGCCCAGAGAGCAGGGTGCATTGTATCCAAAAAGTAGGAAATTTACTTTTAAGTTTGACATGTTCTGGAACTGAAAACCTCCTACATCAATTTTTCACTACTGCAAGGCCTACCTCTACCATAGAATAACATCGGAGTTACCGTATTACATTTAATGAGCCGTAACTTACAAATGGGAACAGGTAACGAGTTCATGTTTGGTGTCTTTGGAATTGAAATGAAAAATCCTCTTTTATGGTAAACTCCTATTTTAAATTACAATTTTGGAAACGCCAGTTTCACAAAGTTGGCATTTTCCTGCCTTGGCCATTTAGTTCCTGTAGCCTGTCTCAGGGTCACATAACTAGGTGTAGCTGCCAGTTGGGCTTTATGTATTCCTCCTACACAGCCACACACAATAGAGAGCTTGGGTGTGCCTGGATGAGCCATATGATATATATGATATGATATGAAAGGAATTTATAGAGCGCACGGCCACTCCAAGGAGCATCATGGCGCTTTGACTCCATATCTGAAAGGATGGTAGAATTTACTGTTCTCAGCGCTTTAAAAAGGGGGAATTAAACAAGTGTTTTGCAGACTGAATCCGATAGGCTATAAATCCAGGTTTTGAGGGATTTTCTGAAATTCTGTTCGGAGGTGATTGCTCGAAGTTGGTGAGGCAATTTGTTCCATGCCTTGGCACCTAGGACTGCCAAGGTTTTTCCTCCTTTTGTTGCCAGTCTAAATTTTGGGACCGTCATCAGATTGGCAGTTGCTGACCTGAGTTCTCGAGTGGGATGGTATCTATTGAATTTGTTGTACAGATATCATGGGCCCCGCTTGTGAAAGGCCCTAAAAGTAATAATAAGGACCTTAAACAGAATGCGTTTCTGGATGGGGAGCCAGTGGAGCGTATCTAGCGCAGCCGAGGCCGAAGATTTTCTTGGCCATCTGAGGACCAGTCTCGCTGCTGAGTTCTGTACCATCTGCAGTTTCTGTAGGGCAGACTTAGACGCCCCTGCATAGAGACTGTTGCAGTAATCTATTCTGGAATTAATCAGCGCAATCGCAACAGTGCGACGGGCTGATAGGGGCAGAAGATCGAAAAACTTCCTGAGGCCCTTTATGATATTAAAGCAAAGGCCGGCAACTTCTCTAGCCTGTTGTTTAAACGAGAGAGTCTCGTCGAATTTTATTCCTAGATTACGTGCTGCCACAATGGTGTTTGGCGGGGCTTCTGCTTCTTTTGGCCAACAGGTACGTGAGGAGAAAAAGTTGTTTTTACCAAACGGTAGGATTTCTGTTTTGGCAGAATTACATTTGAGGTGGTTATTGTTCATCCAGGCAAAGGTCGCCGTCAGACACTCTTTCAGATCCAGTTCTGCTTTTTCTAAGTCTTTATCCAAAACTAGAACTAATTGAGTGTCGTCGGCATACGCTACAGTGCTGATGTTAAAGGATGAAATAAGATCGATCAGGGGGGCCATGTACAGATTAAATAAGGTAGGGCTCAAACTTGAGCCCTGAGGCACCCCTGACTTAACCACCTTCTCTTCAGAACAGAAATGGCTAAGCATGGTGATCTGTCTTCTGTGCATCAGAAAGTTTTTAAACCATTTTAACACGGTGCCCGCTATGCCTGCATTGACCAGGCGATGTAATAAAATAGCATGGGACACCGTGTCAAACGCTGCAGATAGATCTAAGAGGATCATGACTGCCCTCTTACCCTGATCCAGTGCAGCTCTTATGGTCTCCGTGGTTGACAGAAGTGCAGATTCTGTAGAGTGATGAGCTCTGAAACCAGCTTGGTTTGGGTGAAGAATATTATTTTCCTCCAGATATGCTGAGAGCTGCTTGTTAACAGAGGCTTCAGCAAGTTTACATAGTGCTGGGAGTAAAGAGATGGGCCGTCGGTTAGATAGAACTGAGGGGTCCCGTAAGGCTTTTTTTCTGAAGTGGTCTAACCGTTGCGACTTTCCAGGATGCTGGAATCTCTCCTGTTTGGAGTGATGAATTAAGAATTTAATTTATCACCGGGTTGACCTCCTCTTTTATCGTTTTTAGCAGCGAAGGGGGACAGGGATCAAACGGTGAACCGGACTTGATTTTAGAAATAGCTTGGGAAGATTCTTCCAGACTAATCGTAGCAAAAGTATACCAGTCTACTGGCCAAGACACTTTGTTCTGAGTGCTCTCTTCATCCTCCTGAATGACTTGGGGGAAATCTTTAGTAAGATTTATTATTTTTTGTTCGAAGAACGTTGCTATTTCATCACTTGCAGGATAGGAGGGTGGAGCTGGACACATCCCTACTTAGACTTGAATAGGCTGTGTCCTGCCTCCACACAAAGGGCTCCATAACTCCTTTAGTTAGAATGGGGACAGGGCAGGGGAGGCGGAAAACCAGTACATCCTAAAGGGAAACCTGTACCAGCTTCTCCCACTTCTAAGTAGGCACCTAGTATAAATATTGGGCCTCAGACACCAACTCGTCAGTACACTTCAGAACCTGTGGATACTCTGCCAGCGGGAAGTGCTGATGTGCTGCTGAAAGGACTGCCACTCTGCTGGACTGCTACCCTACTATATACTACTGCCTTGATGTACTGCTGCCTTGTTGCATTGCTGCCCTCCTGCCTGAATCAGAGGTATTGGTCCTGCATCTGAAGCAGGATTCCCAGAGTGACTCCAGGGGCTAGTCTGCTGGACTTCTGTTCAGAGCCACAGGGACATAACAGACTCCCAACCTCCAGAACCAGCACCCAGATCCAGCTGGAGTAAGCACCTGGCCCCCAAGGTGATGCCTCTCATGTCCTGGGCTCTTGGTGTTGCTTCAGTGGAGTGCAATTTAAGTTTGTGGGCTCTTTATGACTGCAAATGGACCTGTTGGAGGCAGAACCTTGTTGCTTGCACAGCACGCAATGCGAAGTTCTGTCAACCCAACCCTTTGCGCTACAGCATCGATTGCTCACGGGGAGCGCTATTGCGAAGCACCAGCCCAATCGCCTGCAATGACAACAGGATCTTCATGCTACAGCGACGATCGTCTGCAATGCCAGTCCTGCTTTTCGGGCTACATTGATGACTGTCCGCGATGCTTCCCTGCTCCTCATGGCCCCCTCCACTATGAATGGAACTCTTTGTACTGGACTGAGAAGGTAACTTGTATCTTACCCGTGTTCCATCGTCGTTGGCCTGATCTTGTGACTTTCTTCTGGTCTCATATGACCAAATAGCGGCTAGTGGCGCTTTGGGCCTTATGGCTCTATTGTCACTTAAATCTTTAAAATTGAATATCTCCAGTTCTACTGATTAAAGTTTTGTTGTTTTGGTCTTGTTTTATTCATTAAAATCTACTCTATTTTTTAAAATTATTGTGGGTTCCTTTCTGTGTATTGTGTTCATATTATTATTGTTTGACGTGTTGCACAAATACTTTACACATTGCCTCTTAGTTAAGCTTGACTGCTCTGTGTCAATCTACCTGAAGGTTGAGCAAAGGTAAATTTATGATTTGCTTGTGACTTCATCATGACAAGGATTGTGGTTCACGCTTCAGTAGACTTTCATCCCCCTTAACTAGCAGCCCAATTGTGTTGAGTAGGCCATACCTTATCATACCATACCATACTATACAAGTTCAGATCGTTCTATACAGTGACAGGCCATTCAATGCTATACTATAGAGGGACAGGCCAAACTATACTATACAATGATATGCTATACAATGCCATACTATGCAATCATAGGCCCTACCATACTATACAATAATAGGTCATGCCATACCATACCATACAATGACAGGCCATACCACAACATAGTATACACCGACAGGCCATACCATAATGTACAGTAAAAAGCCATACAAACCTGTACAATGACAGACCCTACCATACAATGACAGGCAATACCATATCATGTCATTCAATGACAGGCCATACCATAGCATGCTATACTATACAATGACTGGCCATGACATACATTACAATGCTATTCAATGACAGACCATACCATAATATGCAATGACAGGCCAAACCATACTATACTATACAATGCTATACCATACCATACCATACAATAAAAAGCCATACAGTACTATGCAATGACAGGCAATACCATATCATACCATTCAATGACAGGCCATACCATAACATAACTTACTATACTATACAATGACTGGCCATGCCATACCTTTCCATAATATTCAATGACAGACCATACCATACTATGCAATGACAAGCCAAACCATACAATACTTTTCAATGACAGGTAATGCCATACCATATCGTACTATACAATGACTGACCATACAATACTATACAATGAAACACCATACCATACAATAACCGGCCATACCATATCATACCATGCTAGACAATGACATATTATACTATACAATGCCAGGCCATGCCATACCATACCACACCATACTATATAACAATTTTAAAATGACAGGCCATACCAAACCATATCATACTATACAATGACAGGCCATACCATAATCAATCAATCAATCAGTGACACTTATAAAGCGCGCTACATACCCGTAGGGTCTCAAGGCGCTGGGGGGGGGGGGGGGGGGTGCCGCTACTGCTCGAACAGCCAGGTCTTCAGCTTCTTCCTGAAGGAGAGGTGGTCTTGGGTCAGGCGCAGGTCGGGAGGGAGGGAGTTCCAGGTCTTGGCGGCCAGGTAGGAGAAGGACCTTCCTCCTGTAGTCGCTCTTCGGATGCGGGGGACGGCGGCGAGGGCGTGGTTGGCTGATCGGAGGTGGCGTTTGGGAGCGTAGAAGTTGACTCGGCTGTTGAGGTAGCTCGGGCCTTGGTCGTGTAGGGCTTTGTGTGCGTGGGTGAGGAGGCGGAAGGTGATTCTTTTGTTGACGGGGAGCCAGTGAAGGTCTCTCAGATGTCCGGAGATGTGGCTGGTTCGTGGGATGTCGAGGATGAGTCTGGCTGAGGCGTTCTGGATCCGCTGGAGTCTCTTCTGGAGCTTGGCGGTGGTGCCGGCGTAGAGGGCGTTGCCGTAGTCCAGCCGGCTGGTGACGAGGGCCTGGGTGACGGTCTTTCTGGTCTCGGTGGGGATCCACCAGAAGATCTTCCGTAGCATGCGTAGGATGTTGAAGCATGACGAGGAGACGGCGTTGACTTGTCTGGTCATGGATAGGGAGGAGTCCAGGATGACGCCCAGGTTTCGTGCATGGTCTGTCGGTTTGGGTGCGGTGCCCAGGGCGGGAGGCCACCAGGAGTCGTCCCAGGCGGAGGGTGAGGAGCCCAGGATGAGGACCTCCGTCTTGTCCGAGTTCAGCTTCAGGCGGCTGGTCGTCATCCACTCGGCTACCTCTTTCATCCCTTTGTGCAGGTTGGCTCTGGCGGCGGCGGGGTCGTTGGTCAGGGAGAGGATCAGCTGGGTGTCGTCGGCGTAGGAGATTATGCTGAGGTTGTGTTTGCGTACGATGGCCGCGAGGGGGCTCATGTAGACGTTGAAGAGGGTGGGGCTCAGAGATGATCCTTGGGGGACGCCGCAGATGACTTCGGAGGCCTCTGACTTGTACGGTGGTAGGCGGACTCTCTGTGTTCTTCCGTCGAGGAAGGAGGTGATCCATTCCAGCGCCTTGTCCTGGATGCCGATGTTGCTGAGGCGCCGTACCAGGGTGCGGTGGCAGACCGTGTCGAAAGCCGCGGAGAGGTCTAGGAGGATGAGGGCCGCTGTTTCTCCATTGTCCATCAGGGCTCGGATGTCATCGGTGGCGGCGATGAGGGCGGTCTCGGTGCTGTGGTTGGCTCGGAAGCCGGACTGTGAGGGGTCGAGGGATCCGTTCGTCTCGAGGAAGGCGGCCATCTGCTTGTTGACGGTCTTCTCGATGACTTTGGCTGGAAACGGGAGGAGCGAGATGGGGCGGTAATTCTTGAGTTCGGTGGGGTCCGCTGTGGGTTTCTTGAGTAGAGCGCTGAGTTCGGCGTGCTTCCAGCTCTCGGGGAAGGTGGCGGTGTCGAAGGATGTGTTGATGATGTCTCGCAGGTGGGGTGCGATGACAGCGTCGGCCTTGTTGAAGACGTGGTGAGGGCAGGGGTCGGTCGGTGATCCGGAGTGGATGGAGTTCATCGTGCGGATGGTGTCTTCGGTGCTGATCGGGGTCCAGGCGTGGAGGGTGGTGGTGGGGGGTGGTTGTTCGGTCGTGGTGTGCGTAGGTTGGTTGTTGAAGCTGTTGTGTATGTCCGCGATCTTGTTGTGGAAGTATGAAGCGAGGGAGTTGCAGAGGTCTTGCGATGGGATGATGTCGTTGTTTCCTGCGCTGGGGTTGGAAAGCTCTTTCACGATGTTGAAGAGTTCCTTGCAGTTGTGTGCGTTGTTGTCCAACCGGTCCTTGAAAGCTGTTTTCTTGGCGGCGCGGATCAGCTGGTGGTGTTTCCGGGTGGCAAGTTTGAAGGAGGTCCTGTTGTCCGGTGTCGGTTCCCTTCTCCAGACTTTCTCGAGGGCTCGGCAGTTCTTCTTGGAGCTCTTGAGTTCGTCGGTGAACCATGGGGCCTTCTTGCTGCCGGGTCTGCTAGGCGGGGTCCTCAGTGGGGCGAGTTCGTCCGCGCAGTTGCTGATCCACTTCGTGAGGTTGTCGGCGGCTTGGCTGGGGTTCGCTGAGCTGGCAGGAGGGTGCTGGCTCAGGGAGGTGGCGAGCTGGTCTGCTGTGATCTTGTTCCAGCTTCTGCGGGCGGTCTGTTTCTGGTGGTGGTGGGTCGTCGTTCTCTTGAAGGTGAAGTGGACGCAGCTGTGGTCCGTCCATTGAAGCTCAGTGGTGTGGCTGAAGTTGATGTCTGTGCTGGAAGAGAAGACTGCGTCGAGTGTGTGTCCGGCGAGGTGGGTGGGGGTGGACACCAGTTGCTTGAGTCCCAGGTTGGCGAGGTTGTCGAGCAGGGTGCTGGTGTTGCGGTCGTTGTTGTTCTCCAGATGGAAGTTGAGGTCTCCCAGGAGGATGTAGTCAGCGGAGGGGAGGGCATGCGGGCTGACGAAGTCGGCGATGTCCTCGCTGAATTGTGTGCGTGGTCCAGGGGGTCGGTAGATCAGGGTGCCTCTGAGGGTGGTGTTCGGGTTGGTGTGGATCTGGAAATGCAGGTGTTCGGCGCTGGTCAGGGTGTTGTCGGTGCTGGTCGTGAGACGGATGGTGTTCCTGTGGACGATGGCGATGCCTCCTCCCATCTGGTTGGCGTTTCGGTCCCTCCGGACGATCTTGTAGCCCTCTGGGATAGCGATGGCGATGTCGGGAGCTGAAGAGGCGTTCATCCAGGTCTCCGTGAGGAAGGCAACATCAGGGGCTGTGGCGTCTAGAAGGTTCCAGAGTTCGATGGCGTGTCTGTGGACGGAGCGGGTGTTGAGCAGGATGCACTTGAGGTGGGTGCTGCTGGTGGTCGACTTGGCGGGTGCTGGCGCGAGGCAGGTCCGGATGCAGGTGAACTTGCAGTCGTGGCAGCTGAAGGGACCGTGGGTGCGTCGTGGAGTGGCTTGGTGGCACTCTGGGCGTCGGCCGGTGTTGAGAGCGGTGAGAGAGGCGGCGGAGTACGTCAGGCGGGTCGGCCGGGGTCTTCGTGGGCCAGGGGTCCTGGTACTGGTCGCGATCCGGTCGCGGACGGGCGCAGACGGGCTTACCTTTGGCGCGCCTTCGGCGCACAATCGGCGCGCCCGCTGCGCGTCAACGCTGCGCGTTCGCACGGTCGCCATTTAAGGCGAAGTGCGCGGGTGGGCGGAGCAGGTGGGAGGCGGGAGCGGGGAGGGTTACAGAAGAGAAAAAGGGGCGGGGACAAGCGGCGGTGGCGGGAAGGGAGGGCGGGGGGCGGCGAGGTAGGCGGACAACAAGGAAGGAAGTCAAAACACGGGCCAAATGAAATTCGGCAACACAGGCACAAATAATCGACAAAACAAGGAAAGAAAAGAGGTTAAGCACAACAGGCACAAATGTTTGACAAAACAAGGCAAAAACAGTCCCCGCAGCGGAGGCAGCCGGCAACCGGCAAAACGAGGCGGCAGCGAGGCAGGAGGGCAGGCAAGGGGCACACGCAGCAGCTGGTGGCCGTGCGGCGCGGGGGTGTCCCACAAGTGGGTCACACTCACCTGCGTCGCACGGTCGCCATTTAAGGCCAAGTGCGCGGGTGGGCGGAGCAGCTGGGAGGCGGGAGCGGGGAGGGTTACAGAAGAGAAAAAGGGGCGGGGACAAGCGGCGGTGGCGGGAAGGGAGGGCGGGGGGCGGCGAGGTAGGCGGACAACAAGGAAGGAAGTCAAAACACGGGCCAAATGAAATTCGGCAACACAGGCACAAATAATCGACAAAACAAGGAAAGAAAAGAGGTTAAGCACAACAGGCACAAATGTTTGACAAAACAAGGCAAAAACAGTCCCCGCAGCGGAGGCAGCCGGCAACCGGCAAAACGAGGCGGCAGCGAGGCAGGAGGGCAGGCAAGGGGCACACGCAGCAGCTGGTGGCCGTGCGGCGCGGGGGTGTCCCACAAGTGGGTCACACTCACCTGCGTCGCACGGTCGCCATTTAAGGCCAAGTGCGCAGGTGGGCGGAGCAGCTGGGAGGCGGGAGCGGGGAGGGTTACAGAAGAGAAAAAGGGGCGGGGACAAGCGGCGGTGGCGGGAAGGGAGGGCGGGGGGCGGCGAGGTAGGCGGACAACAAGGAAGGAAGTCAAAACACGGGCCAAATGAAATTCGGCAACACAGGCACAAATAATCGACAAAACAAGGAAAGAAAAGAGGTTAAGCACAACAGGCACAAATGTTTGACAAAACAAGGCAAAAACAGTCCCCGCAGCGGAGGCAGCCGGCAACCGGCAAAACGAGGCGGCAGCGAGGCAGGAGGGCAGGCAAGGGGCACACGCAGCAGCTGGTGGCCGTGCGGCGCGGGGGTGTCCCACAAGTGGGTCACCATATCATACTATAAAATCCCAGGCCATACCATACCATATACTATACAATGACAGGCCATAGCTAATCATACCATACTATACAATTACAGGTCATACCATACCACACCATACATTAGATACCATACTATACGATGACAGGTCATACCATAATATACTGTACTATACAATGTTAGGCTATTTCATACTATACAGTGGTATACCATTCCATTCCATACAATGACAGGCCATACCATATCATACTTTACCACAGGCCATACAATACCATACTATACAATGGCAGGCCATACCATACTATACAATGACAGGCAATGCCAAACCATATAATATCAGGCCATAACATACCATATACTATAAAATCCCATGCCATACAATACCATTTCTATACAATGACAGGCTACACCATACTATACTATACAATTCAGGCCATACCATACCATATCATACTATACTATTACAGACCATACCAAATCATACTATGCAATGACAAACCATACTATACAGTGCAAGGCATGCCATACCATTTCATACTATACAATGACAGGCCATACTATACCATACTCTACCATGAAAGGCCACACAATACCATACTTTACAGTGACAGACCATACCAGTCTATACAATGGCAGGCTATACCATACTATACAATGACAAACCATACCATACTATGGACATTGATAGGCCATAACATACCTTACTGTACTATACTATAAAATGACAGACTATAGCATACTACACAAGGGCATACCATTCCATACTATATCATGACAGGCTATACCATAGCATATCATAGAATACAATGATAGGCTTTACCAAACCATACTATACAATGAAAGGCCATACAATACTACACAATCAGAGGCCATAGTATACCATTCCATACTATACAATGGCAGGCCATAATACTATACCATAGTATACAATGACACGCCATACCATACAATGAGAGGACGTACTACACCATTCCATACCATCCTATACAATGACGGACCATACAATGCCATAGAATGACATCCATACCATATTATACAATAACAGGCCCTACCACACCATACCATATTAAACAATGACAGGCCGTACCATACCAGACTATATAATGACAAGATATATCATACCATACTCAAAATGATGGGCCATATCTGTCATGTGGCGGTTTTCCGCAGTTTCGGGCGCCACAACACACATACGGGAATACTCACTTCCGGCCGGAAGTGGTGTCCCAGTCTAGTCCTCCGGCCAAAGCCATCACTTCCGGGGGACTACGCATAAAGGCAAGAAGAACCTCCGGATCGGTGCTTCTGATTCCGGATCGTGCACGGAGCCCAGCAGACGGCAGCGGATTGTTTCTGCCCTACTTGATCCCTGGAGGTTCCACGGCACGACGAGTCACGGTAACGCTTTCTCCAAGCCTACTTGTGTTACGTGACTTCTTTCTGGCCGCATGTTTCGAAACAGCGTGTGTTGCGCTGCCCTGTGCTTCTTCGAGCCCCCAGAGCTCAGACTACCTTGCGGGATTTTCATTACCGCTTGCACCGGTTGCTGAGCGCTAAGAGCGCTGTGTTCCTTTTTCCCATTGAGACAGGATTAACCCTTTCCCTGGCAGCCGCGCAGGAGCGCTGTTGTTTCTCTTTCCCTGAGTTGCTCTGTACATGGCAGTGGCGCAGGAGCGCTGCTGCATTCTCTGTTAGCAAGCGCAGGAGCGCTGTGACAGGCATTGCTTGTTTATTTCCTTGCTTTTGGCAGTTGCACAGGAGCGCTGCTACTAGTGACCTGACGCGTGAAGCGTAGGAACACTGCTGATCTATTGCATGTGCTGCAGGAGCGTTGCTCAAACATACACTGGGTCGCGCTATAGCGCTTACCCTGGAGTCCTAGTATTGGTCACTTACGCGCAGGAGCGCCTTCTGTTGTTTCTTTGTACTTGGTGGTTCTTGCGCAGGAGCGCTTTCTTTCATTTCTACTCCAAGGCACCAAGGCACCTGGACGCTACGTTGCTGACCTCTTCCTGGGTTCGGCACAAGTGTGTCTTGGTGAGTACCGGAGCCAGGGGCTCCTTCCTGCATGTGTGTTGTGGGGTGTTCTGCTGCAGGAATAGTACCTAGTCCTAATCTGGTCTTCTCTTGTTTCCCCAGCTGTGCCAAGACCCTACCCTACGTCCCATCCACCAAGGCCACTCCCATTGCTTTATTGGCCCCCATCCCTGGATCCATCCAATCCGTGACTGGTGTTATTCCCTGCGGGGGTTGCTTGGGAACAGGGGCGGTGGTTCCTGTTGTCTCTGCAGAATCGCTTCACAAGCCCAGGTGAGTCTTGTGGGGCACCTGACAATACCAAATTATACTATACAATGACATGCCATACCGTACTATACAATGTATGGCCATAGCATACCATGCAATGGCAAACCATACTGTACAATAGCACAATACCATACTGTACAAAAGTTATCATACAAACATATTAATTATATCAAATATGTGTTTGTGTGTGTGTATAAATATATATATATATATATATATATATATATATATATATATATATATATATATTATCACTGGAAAAAACAAAGGTTACAGGGACATTATAGTTAGGCTCACATTTAACTCGTACAAAGCCATCGAAATTTAGCAGTTATACTCACCTGAGCTAACTATAACTTACGCCTCCGCAATGCACTGCTTATGACCTCAAATAGTACATCAGTCATGACATGGTCAGGGATATCATTGATATCTCAAATGACATCACCCATGAGTTTTAAGTGTTTTGTAAACGTTTCTGAGACTTAAAGATATATACAAAGCTACAGCATAAGTTAAATTACTATTCTTTCTGCACTAGTAATTAGCTGTACTATTTCTAACATATCTCATCTGAGTAGCTGTGTGACCGTATCAGTGTGTGAGTAGATGTCGGAGTGGCTGTATTTGAGAGTGAGTGAGTATGTGAGTGACTGTATGGGTGACTGAGTGGCTGTGAGAGTGGTATATGAGTGAGGAAGTGGGTGTGTGAGTGGGTGTATGGATGAGTGAGTAGCTGTTTGAGTGTGTACAGGTAAGTGAGTGGCTGTATTGGAGAGTGAATGTTTGTGCCAGTGGCTGTAAGGGTGAGAGTGGGTGTGTGAGTGGTTGTATGGATGTGTGAATGGGTATTAAGTGGTTCTGTGGATGTGTGAGTGGTTGTACAGGTGAGTGGCTATGTCAGTGGCTGTATGAGTGAGTGGGTGTGTGAGTAGCTGTATTGGTGAGTAAGTGGCTGTGTAAGTTTCTGTACGGGTGATTGGTTGGGTGTGTGAGTGGCTGTAAGGGTATTTGAGTGAGTCTATAAGTGTCTGCATGTCTGTATAAGTAGATGTGTGAGTAGCTGTATTGGTGAGTGAGTGGGCACATGAGTGGCTATAAGGGTGAGTTAGTGGGTGTGTGAGTGTAAGTATGTGTGAGTGGATTTGTGAGTAGCTCTATGGATAAGTAACTGGTTGTATGAGTACTAGTAAGGGTGTGTGAATGGGTATATGAGTGGCTGTGTGTGTTTCTGTATGAGTGATTGATTGGCTGTGTGAGTGACTGTAAGGTTGTGTGAGTGGCTGTATGAGTGAGTGGAGGTGAGTGGCTCTATGGATGAGTGATTGGTTGTGTGAGTACTGGTATGCATCTGTGAATGGGTATGTGAGGGTTTGTGTGGGAGTGGGTATATGAGAGGTTCTATGGGGTGTGAGTGGTTCTGTGAATGATGTCATCAGTGATGTCCTTTGAGATGTCATGAGTGATGTCACTGACCATGTCATTAGTGATGTAATATGTGAGGTAATAAGCAATGCATTGCGGGCGTGTAAGTTATAATTAGCTCAGGTAACTATAACTGATTTTTGCATGAGTGAAATGTGAGCCTAACTATGACGTCCCTGTAACCTTTGTTTTTGTTCTGTGAATGTCTACTGTTTTTTAATTCTATTTCCTAACTATAACATCCCTATAACCTTTTGGTTTTTTCAATGAATATCTAAGGTTTTTTCATTATATTTCCTAAGTGTAACCTGTAACCTTTGAGAGTGTGTGAGTTAGTGCATGAGTGTCTCAGTGAATATGTGACTGAGTGCGAGAGTGGCTGAATGGATGTGTGAGTGGGCGTGTAAGTGTCTGAATGAGCCTAGGAGTGGCTGCATAAGTGTGTCACTGGATGTGTGAGTGAGTGCATGAGTGTCAGAGTGGGTCTGTGAGTGTGTGCGTGAGTGTCCGAGTGGGTGCATGAGTGTCTGAGTCGGTTTGTGTGTCAGTCTGTAAGTGAGTGCATGAGTGTCTGAGTGGGTCTGTGAGTGGGTGCATGAGTCTGAGTGGATTCATGACTGTCTAAGTGAGTGTCTCAGTGGGTCTGTCAATAGGTGTGAAGGTAACTGACTGGGTTTGCAAGGGCTTTCATGAGTGCGTTAGTCAGTCTGTGAGTGAGTTCACGTGTGTCTGAGTAGATCTGGGTGGGTGTTTGAGTGTCTATGAGTGGATGTCAGAGTGCCTGAGTGGGTTTGCGACTTCCAACATAAGTGCATAAGTCAGTTAGTGAGTGGGTAGATGAGTGTCTAAGGGGGTCGGTAAGTAGGCGCATGAGTCTCTAAGTGACAGTGAGTTGGTGTGCGAGTCTGTAAGAGAGTGCATGAGTCTCTGAGTGGGTCTGTGATGGGGTGCATGAGTCTCTGAGTGGGTCTGTGAGTGGGTGCATGAGTCTGAGTGGGTCTGTGAGTGGGTGTGTGTCTGAGTGAGTATATGAGTCTATGAGGAGTCTGTGAGTGGGTGCATGAGTCTGAGTGAGTGCATGAGTGTATCTATGAGTGGGTACGCAAATGTCTAAGTGGGTTTGTCAATGGGTGCGTGAGTGTCTGAGTGGGTCTGTGTGGATGCATGTGTCTCAGTGGGTTTATGAGTGGGTGTAAGAGGGTCCCATTGGGTCTGTGAGTGGGGGTGGGAGTCTGAGTGGGTCTCAGTTTTCTGTTTTGCCCTCTTCTGCTCTGTTTTAACTGTTCTGCTTGTTTACTGCCCTCTGTTTTGCTTTTCCTGCCTGTTTTTCTCCCCTCTGTTTTGCCCACTTCTACTCTGTTTTGCCTTTTCTGCTCGCTTCTCCCCTCTCTGTTTTGCCCTTTCTGCCCTCTGTTTTGATTTTCTTGGTAGTTTTTCTGCCCTTGTTTTGTCTTTACTGCTCATTTTTCTGCCCTCTGTTTTTCCACTTAAAACCCCGGGGACGACCACCTCCCTGGGGCTTTACTGATATTTAGGAGGGGGGCCGCTCGGACCCCTTCATTAAGCTCCAAGTGCCCCGGGCGCCACCATTTCCCCAGGGCTTTATTTTTACTAAAGGATGGGGCTGTACGGACACCCCTCCTAGAGCTTTCATATGAACTTAATATTAAGAGGGGGGCCGCGTGGAACCCAAGCTCCGCAGACTTACATCTAGACGGGGCCAAATACTTTAATTAAAGTGGGGTGGGGGCCACGCAGTCGCCCTCCATGGGCCTGTTTATGCCCTGGGGGTGCCATCCCTCTGAGCATGGGCTTCAAAAAGATCATTTTTAATGGGGAGTCGGGCTGTGTGACCCCCTTACCAGGCCGATTGTGGCCCCAGGGACCAAAATATATTTTTTGTAAATGAGAGAGGGGGCTGCGTAGGCCACCTCTCCAGTCCAATTGCAGCCCCAGGGACACCCCCCGGGACCAGGCCTTAATTCAATGGGGAAGGGGGGGCACTCAACCCCCCTCCCTGGGTCGATTTTGGCTCTGGGTTCCCCATCCCCTGGGGCCAGGCCTTGAATTGCTGGATGGGGGGGAATCCTGAATGTCCCAGCGGTCCCTGCCAGCTCCCCGCCTTCTGTGCAAGCCAGCGTTGCTCTCACACACAGGAAGCTCCCACTTGTCAACTCCCGCTTGTTTGAAGTGGATTGTTTGCTCTGATAACTTGGCGGGAGCTGTTAAAGCTCCCACCATGTCAGAACAAAAGGCTATGTCCCAGGGTTGAGCACCCTGGAACATAGCAGGAGCCAGCCCTTGGGGGGTGGTGGTTCCCAGGGCCATTAATGGCTCCGGGAGAAGGGCGGCCCCACTTCTTTCAATTTGAAAGGCCTGCCCCGTGAAGGTGATGGGTTCCGGGGCTAAGAATGGCCCAGGAGATGGGCCGTGTGACACCCCCCTTGAAAAAAATTAAGAAAGCTGGGGGATGAGGTGGACCCCGGGGCTCTTGAAGCCAAGGGAGGGGGTCTGCGTGGCCCTACTCTTTTGTAGGTCTCGGTCTGCGATGGCTGCGCACAGGCGCAGTCTCGCCGGCGAGATCTTATGTTAGAGGGTACATTTCACTAGCGAGGTTAAGCCCCGCCCCTCTTTCCCATTGGCTGGCGTCACCGTTCATGCTAAACAGTGGCCAGCCATAGAAAAAAAGGTCCTAGTGACATACTCTTTTCTCTTTTGAAGCCGTCCCACATGGACTAGCTTACTTGACTTACTGCTGTGCTAAAAGGTTTCTTATATTCTTTATGGGTCCAAACAGATGGCCCCATAAAGAAGATAAGAAACCTTTTACGCCAGCAGGCCGAAAGAGAAAAGTCTACGTCACCTCTGCTGCCCCCTCACGGTATCTGTGCGGGGCGGGTTCCTTGAAGTCTCTGGAAACGGGCTCCGCCGTCGCCTCTCCTTGGCCGTCTGCATCTGTACATTTTCCGCCACTACACTTCCTCCCGGCGAGAAGGTCACATTAACGTGCCACAAAAAAAAAGTTTGTGAAAGGAAGCATCTGTGGGTATCCAACTTGTTTTTAATGAGACCGATTCCTTGCAGCACTAGGCAGCAGAGCCAGCTCATGCGTCAGCGCCATCACACAGCAGCCCCAGCCAGCCTCTCTCTCAGTACACCGAGGCGCTTTTGACCTTCGAACTCCGAGAGTGCGTCTTCACCGGCACGCACTACTTCATTTACTCAGACAAGAAAAGAAAGCAGTTTAGTGGAATGAGTGTCAAATGGCACGCGAGACGGCCTGCTGCAGGGGTCGGTCTGGAGGAGGGCAGGAGCATCAGACGGATACAGAGTGGGGGAGTGGACATTCTGGTGGGCAATGGCACTCAGGTCGAGGTACTGGATGCGCAACCTGTGATTACGCTGGGGTTGGAGGGGACTAGGATTTCAAAGGGTAACACCTCAGCATACGGGGCATTACCAACAACAGAACATCCCCTCCTCACAGTCACCGTTTTGTGACGAGCCCCTTGCCCAGCTGCTCTGTAATGGGCCTCGATGCCGCTGAGATACCCGCAAACTCCAACCGCCCTTTGACCCACCCCCATCCAAAGCTACTAGTAATGGCAGATTTACACCCCCCTTTCACTTCCCCCCGCCCCAGTAATCCTGTGAGAGGGCATGTAAAATAATGGCATAGTGAGTTGGTACATGGTCTTTGCAGAGACAAGAGCAATGCCGGCTGCGGAGATGGGCCTCAGAGGAGCTCAACATCGCCCCCTTACTCCCCCGCCCCATGTCCTTGTTACCCGGGTGCGAGGGGACCCCAGAATGCCTTGCTGGGTGTATGTTTGGGAGTCTGTTCTCTGATAAAAACCCTTCAGAGGTCAGGGAACATGAGCAGCCTAAGAGACTCCGCTACACCGCCCACCTCCCCCCGTGGTGACAGGGGTGGGCAGGAATTCCCCTTGACCCCGGCACCACCACTAATGCCTTAAAGATGAAAGGGGACTTTTCAATGAAATGTTGAAATAATGTTGTCTAAGAGTAAATCACTCGGTGCTTCCTGCATTCCGCGTATTCCTGCAGCCGAATCCTTCCTTTAACCCAATGCCCTGGGATAGAAGCAAGTGAGAGAGAGGGGGGGTGGCTGGAAAGGAGGGAGCCATCGAGGTGGGGGGATGGTGGGCTCTGGCGGGGAGGCGTTGGGCAAGATCTGGTTTGTGGGCCTGCGGGGTGATGAGAAGGGGGTTCCGAGAAAGCTACGGCGTGCAGCCCAAGAGTGCACCCCCCCATAACCAGGACACAGGAATGTAATTCGCAAACGCGGAACGTGCAGTCACTGGGTGGCCTCCGCACAGAAGGTCGGTTCCAGTAACAAAACACCTAAATTTACAGGGCTGGAAACAGCATGAACCGCTGCATTAGGAGCAATGCAAAAGGACATTGTATTATTATAAAACGGCTGCATTCTTGCCTAAATACAAAATCAGGTGCGTGTACACTGAAGAAACCTCAATAAACCTGGTACACGACTGCCAGATAGAAGGCAAGGTACACGACCAGAAGGTGCTACAGCATCACACAAACAACGGTATTGTTCTATACACATGCTGTTAACAACACGAATAATCCAGCTTAAATAGTACACAATAATGACGGAGTTCATTTATCCAAAACGTGAGCCTAAGCTTAAAATTCGGAAAACTTTGGACACGGTCTGGAAACCACAATAACTGCATGGCATGGAACCCATATAAACCCACCATGAAAATGAAACTGGGACGGTCATTCCCAGGCAGGCGGTGTGCAGCCTACACAGGAGAAGGTAGCGCCCAAACTGCAGACGCAAGGCACGGACCCCTCGGTTTCCATCTCTAAGGCACCGCAATATTCCCCGGAACCTCGTAATGTCATGCAACATGGCTGTCTGCCACGGAGTGCAGCGCCATCACCAGAACATCCTCACCCATCACGTCTTCTCCTGCAGTACACGCCTGTCCCAAGAGCAAGGGTGCCTTCCTGGCATTGCTTTCTTGGAACATGGTCCAGGACTCGGGACGGCTTTTCCTGGCCGCCAAGAAGGGCTTGCAGGTTGCCTGGAGCACTCCAGCTTCCAAGAGATGATAGTCGTACCCAGGTCTCCGTTTTCTTCACGAAGCACAGTGTCCTTCCTGAGGCAGGCAGGGAACCTTTATTTGACCAAAGCTCATTCTTTGGGACCGGAGTTTGCCCTATGAACATGACACTGTCCTTTAAATTGGCGCCCTTTCATGGAACACAACCCTATCCTAAAAGCAAGCCTTTCTTTGCTGGAGCACAGGACCATATCCAAAGCATATCTTTCTTCTGGGACAACATCTTCTTTTCTTGAACCTTGGGTTAAGTTTCTGGAGCTTATCTCCGTTTTCAGAGCATTGTTTGTCCTGGGGCATTGCTTGCTTTCCTTGAGCACAGGACAAGGTCCGAGCGTGCCTTCTCTTTCCGGGAGCACATCTTTTCCAGGGGCCAAGAACCTGTTCATCATCTCTGTTAAACGAATAAAGGGTCGCTTGAGCAGATTGCCAGCTGCGGGTGTTGGTGACATAGTGATGGCGGCCACAGTGAAGAAAGGAAGGCCAGAACTCATAAAAAAGGGTGAGTACACAGTAGTGTATGTCACAATTGTCAGACCTTGCTTGCTCGCACCCCTTTTGTTAAAACACTTGTTTTCGAGCATGTGATTGGTAAACTGCACACTGACTATTTGACAGGCTGCTTGAGTAAGCCTTTGCAGATATGCCTCAGGCCCCCATCCAGCTCTGGTCCAAAGCCAAGGCGTTTTCTCATCTGCTGTTTTATTTGTTGCTCATAGTCATATATTTGGAAATGAAGAGGCTCCACATTGAAAGATGTGTTTGAAGTGCATGGTCTGAGTTAGATGAAGTTTAGGGGAATAAGAGCAGTTGAGCATAGAAACACGTTAACATATGCCAAGTAAAGGAGATTAGTGTGTTAGGCTGCACTGTAAGGTTAGCTGTGTGTGTGTCTGCGTGTGTGTGTCTGGGTGTGTGTGTCTGCATGTGTGTGTGTCTGCATGTCTGTGTGTGTCTGTGTGTGTGCCTCTGTGTGGCTGTGTGTGTGGCTCTGTGTGGCTGTGTGTGTGTGTGGCTATCTCTCTGTGTGTGTGTGTGGCTCTGTGTGTGTGTGTGTGGCTCTCTGTGTGTGTGTATGGCTGTGTGTGTTGGTGTGTGTGGCTCTGTGTGTGTGTGTGTGTGTGTGTATGTGTGTGTGGCTCTGTGTGTGTGTGGCTCTCTGTGTGTGTGTGTGTGTGGCTCTGTGTGTGGCTCTGTTTATGTGTGTGTCTGTGTGTGTGTGTGTGGCTCTGTGTGTATGTGTGGCTCTGTATGTGTGTGTGGCTCTCTGTGTGTGTGGCTCTCTGTGTGGGGCTCTGTGTGTGTTTGGGTCTCTGTGTGTGGGGCTCTATGTGTGTGTGTGGGTCTGTGTGTTTGTGTGTGGCTCTGTGTGTGTGGCTCAGTTTGCGTGGGCAAATATTTTCTTTTTCTTAGCCGTAGTATGCAAATGTGAATCAGGAGCAAAATCTCAGATTTTGCATGATCCGCTTTCTGCCTGCAGCAGACTAGAAAATGAATGAATTGTACGCTGCATTTTTGCAGTGATCCATTGACTGCCACAAAATTACTGCCCAGGCATGCCAACTTGCAGATATATTTCACAATGGAGGAAGGTGGTTTGGGGGGAGGATCTTATAGTGGATGTGTCTATGAAGGGACAAAATCATAAGCCAATTGCGTTTACGAGGCAAGAGGGGTGGGGGCTTTGGGCTGAGATCTGACCCCCAATATCCCTCCCTCCAAAACAAAAGCATCTGAAATTACCACTGATGCCCTTGGGAGTATGTAAAAAAAATACCCATGAAACGCAGCAGCGCCCACCCTCCAGATATGAGCTGGAAACCCACATCCCACATCTCACAACCCACACCTGCAGTGTGAGAGACAGCAGTGTGTATGAGAGACAGTAGTGTGAGAGACAGCATTGTGTGTAAGAAAGACAGCAGTGTGTGAGAAACAGCTGTGTGTGTGAGAGAGACAGCAGTGTGAGAGACAGCATATGTGGGTTCTAGGGAGAGACAGCAGTGTGAGAGAGACAGCAGTGTGAGAGAGAGACAGCAGTGTGAGAGACCTTTTATTTATGTTTTGGTTTTTGAAACATAAATAAAACGCATTGTTATTTGCAATGTCAATATCTCAAACTCGCGTAAATACGCGACCTATTGTATTGTAAATGCAGTAGGTCTCGCATTTGCGAGAGATTAAGCTATTGGCATTGTAAATGACAATGCCATTTATTTATCTGTTTTCAAAACCAACACATAAATAAAAATGTTGTCATTTACAATGCCAATAGCTCTAACTTTTGCAAAGGCGAGACCATTGTATTTTTTTAATTTTTTTTTTTATTGAGAGTTCATACACACAATATCAATATTACAAAATGCAATTGTAAGGAAATTTAGTACAGTACATGGCATATAAATATAAATACAAATCAATACTGGCGTTTGATTGTCAACAGCTTGATTATAAAGTGCAAAGTTGAATAGAAAAAACATAATACATTTTAAACCATTCAGTGCTTAATTATAAAGTGCAAAGTGCATAAAAGCAGACTAATGAATCTGGGAATACTCCAAAGATTTGGATGTTATCAGACAGTAAAAAGTAGAAGAGAAAAAAAAAAAAATAATAATTTATTGTTCGAACACACTCCAGAACTTTTCATATTTCTTTAGTGCCCCAGATCTTAACGCATATTTTCTTTCCCTGCCCTGGATTCGTAATAATTTAGCCTTCCAAGCCTGAAATGTCGGTACTTGGTTGGTTTTCCAGGACTGTAGAATAAGCGATTTAGCTATTAAAGAAGCAATAAAAAAGAATTCATCATACTGAGTGTGAATCGCTGAACAACCTAAAACAGCGACTAAATCGTCGAATATTATAGAGGTTTTAAGCTCGAGGGAGAGGTATTTTTCAATTTCCTTCCAGAGTGGCTGAATTTTAGGACATTCCCAAACAATATGTTTCCAGTTTCCTTTTTCTTCACAGCGGAAACATTTATCCGGAACTAGGGGGAAGATATTATTGAGATAAGAAGGAGTTCTGTAGATCAACCATTTGTTATAAAATTGCATGCGTTTAAAATTAGCGCCGCGAAAGATAGTTTTGTTGAATTTATTTATTTTTCCCATACTTGTTGGTTGATTTCGATATCTTCCCTTTTTTTCCACCTCTCAATACTCTTACTAGACAATTCCTGTTCCTTATTCTCCTTCAATATTTTAATCCAAGTACTCATCTTTTTTTTAATTTTATTATTCAATGCTGTTGAAATAGTTTCGTTATAATAAAGATTTACAATATCCAGCTCTCTGAGTATTGGATTGAGCATAAAAAAAGACCAGTTTAAAATGGAATGAGAATGCTGTACCTGTCTGGCAATTTGTTCCCATGACTTCCACCTGTTACCAACAAGGAAGTCCTCAATTTTCTCAAAGCCATTATCTTTCCAGAGATTTATTATTTTACTATCCAGACACCCCTCTTCCCCAAGGTTAAAATTATTCAAGTCCGTTGTGTTACATATTCTGGGAATACAATGGAACCTCAGAAACTGGATTTTCTGTCTGAAAATCCACTGGAGGGACTTGTAGCGAACTTTCTTTGGATCCTTCGTGGTTCTAATTGGATCAGTTATTTTTACTTCTGACAACATCTTCTTCATAAAAAAATTGTCTGCCTCGTTAGCATCTAAGAAGAAAAACCTAAAACTGATTCAGTTTTGTTTGGCGGGCGGGCGGGGCTAAGGCAATGCCAGGAAGCACACAAGGATGCAATGTAATGGCATCCAAAAAGAAGAAACATCAGAGAAGGACGGAAGTGGGACACGGGGGGGGTACCGTCCACTCTAAGGGGGGTGGGGGTTGGGGTGGTGAGGGGAGGTGTTGCAGGGGAAAAAAAGAGAGTTCATATATTGAAGAGTTTTTTGTTCTACTATCTAGTTCTGCACAGTCATGGAATGACTAAGATTAATAATCTTTAATACAGCTTTGATGTTTGCGTTTTTGCACAGGGGAGGATTTAAATTGCTGCGTACAGATGTACGGGTTATTTGCCTATTTTGCACAAAGCGAGGGGTCCGTTATTATAAATATATGCACTGCTCATCTGCCTATTTTTGCACAAAGAAATGGTCTGCTGCTAGTATTATTTGCACTGTTTACCTGTTTATCTTGCACAAAGAAAGGATTTGCTGCTATTTATTTGCTGCTATTTGTATTTGCACTGCTCATTCGCTTATGGCTGCGCATAGAGTTGTTGTACTATTGCACAACCCATTTGACTCATTTGCGCAGAGAGTGTGTGCTTGCCTATTTTGCACAATGAAATGATTTGTTGCTATCTATTTCTGCTGCTATTTGTATTTGCACTGCCCTTCTGCCTATTGCTGCATATAGAGTGTTTGCCTATTTTCCTATTTGCCTATTTGCACGAAGAGAGGTCTTTAGATATCTACTGTGCTATTACTCTGCTCACTCGCCCCATTTACACAGAGAGTGTTTGTCTGCTCGCTCCCTGCATTATTTGCACAAATGTTACCTTTCAATATTGTTGTAGAATGACTGTATTTACGGGTTTACGCATAGGGAAAGGGTTGGCTAGGGTTTATAATTGCGCTGCCTATTCGCTCATTTGCACAGAAAGAGACTTGTTTTTGCCTCCTATTTTGAACTTCTTTAATGCCAATATGTATAGTCTGAATCTTAAAAATCTTTTCAGAATACATATCGACTATGGGCGTCTCTGAGTATGTCTCTAATTATCGCCCTTTAAAAACCCAAACAAAATGCTGAAGTTTATCTCCTTTAATGCAAATGGTCTGAATAATGTTCGCAAAAAAAATGCCATTGAATGTTGGTTAAAAAATTTAAATCCTGACATTATTTATCTACAAGAGACCCATTACAAAGACCAGGTGGATGCAGATAAAATATTCAAGAGTTGGGCTGGTTATACAATATCAGCTTCAGCCGGATTGGCGCAGAGAGGAACATGTATATTGATAGGAAAACATCTAGACTTCACTCTGGCAGGTACAGCCACAGACCCCAGAGGTAGACGGGCTGTGGCATATGGGAAAATAAACAATGTGAATATTATTTTAGCTTCAATTTATGCCCCTATCCTAGATGATTCTCAGCCAATCTTGGGACTAAAGAATGTCTTAACAGGCCTTCCCGGATTAATAGTATGGGGGGGTGATTTTAATTTGTTGCAAAATCCTTTACTAGACTCATCCAAAAAAGATCGCCGTCAAAACAAACCGCAATCAGCGTTGGCGATTCAAAGTTGTAAATTAGACCTCGATATTAGGGATCATTCGCGAATTAACAACCCTCTCAAACGAGAATATTCATGCTTTTCGGCTAAATATAACTCCGCTTCAAGATTGGATTTTTTCCTAACCTCCCATGAGCTAGAGCTATATAACTATTTACATTTATCCAATGCTTTTTCAGATCACGCGGCGCTCTCTATGGAGGTAAAACTGGGACCACAAGATATAAGTGCTCCGAAACGATGTTTTTTTAACAAATCCAATCTTCTCGATCCCCAATGGTGTATAGAAATCGAAGAATTTATAGACCAGTTCTTTGCACAAAATAGAGGGACAGCCCCATTAAATACGACTTGGGATGCATTTAAAGCCACTCTACGGGGTTTAATTACATCTAAAGAAATCCCAAAATATAAGGCAATAAGGGAGGAGAGAAGCAAATTACAAATTGATCTTACAGAGGCAACCCAATACCACTACAGGGTGAGAATATCGCACTCTAGGCAAAAACTCTCCGAGGCTAAGGGTAGGATGAGGGATTTTTATTACGCCCTGGGTGAAACTAATAGTAATTTTTACGCCCAGAGGATATATGAAGAGAGCAAGTACACTGGGAAGCTCCTGGCATGGCAAGCCAAGGAAAAACAGGCTCGCAATAGAATAAATCAATTAACCGACCCCATTACTAAACTACACGTTAAAACTACAGACTCAATCGGCGAGTGGTTTTTGAAACATTATGAGGGAGTCTATCAAACAACTGAAGAGGCCTCATCTGATTCAATAGGGGAGTTTTTATCCCATCTTACAATTCCCAAGTTAGAGGATGGAGATAAGAAATGTCTCATAGAGACTTTCTCAGAGTCTGAACTAGATGAGGTGATCGGTTCCTTCCCTAATGGTAAGGCTAACGGAGACGATGGTCTCCCGATCGAATTTTTAAAAAAAAATTTGGAGGAACTTTGCGTAAAGAACTTTTAATCTTAGTTAATGATCTACTCCAAGGAGGGACCCCCCCGGACTCTTTTCACTCCGCTGTAGTGGTAAGTATTTTAAAAAAAGGAAAGGACAGGGAGAATATAAATTCGTACCGACCCATAAGTCTATTAAATACAGACTACAAAATTTTTACGAAGCTTTTAGCCAATCGATTGAATAAAATAGTGGGACGTCTGGTAGTTAATGATCAGTGTGGTTTTATTGCAGGCAGACATCTCCACTCAAATACAAAGTTTGTATTGGAGGCACTAGATTTTTTTAAAATTAATAAAGTGAAAGCCCAAATATGGTTTTTAGACGCAGAAAAAGCGTTCGATCTAGTGTCATGGAACTGCCTTTTTGCTATTTTGCACAGTTTTAGTTTACCGAAAGTTTTTATTTCTCTTTTAAAACAACTATATACGAATTCTAGGGCACAGATTATTATTAACAATTCTAATATTGGGACATGCCAAGTCACTAGAGGTACCCGACAAGGTTGCCCTCTGTCGCCAATATTATTTGCATTATTTATTGAACCTTTGGCGATTGCGATTAGAAATATACGAACTGACACAGCCCCGGTAGTCGGCATGACTAACATAAAACTCTATGCCGATGATATTGCCCTGTTTTTGGATTCTAACCCCTTAAGTCAAGCGACAGTTTTAAAAATATTCTCCGACTTTCAAAAATTAGGAGGTTACAAGATTAATGTTAATAAGACGGAAATTATTCTACTAAATTGCACTGTAGACACTTTAATCCCAGAATTTAGGCAAATATACAATCGATTGCCGAAGAGATATCTGGGAATATTTATATTGGATAACTTAGATGATTTGTTCTCACTTAATTATTCACCATTGCTAAAAAAAGTTGGGTCTCTTCTGGAACGCTGGAACTTATTACCCCTGTCTTTAATAGGCCGAGCAGCACTTATACAAATGTCAATTCTACCTCTTTTTAATTTTTTATTTAATGCAGCCCCCTGTGTTATCCAGGTCTCCTTCTTTAAAAAAGTGGATGCCTTGATTTCTTCTTTTCTTTGGGCCCAAAAGACCCCCAGGCTTGCACTTAGCACTTTATATTTCTCATCTGCACAAGGAGGGTTGTCCCTCCCAAATATTAGAGAATATTATTCCGCGTCATTTGCACACCATAGTTTTAGGTTTTTCTTCTTAGATGCTAACGAGGCGAGGCCATTGTATTGTAAATACTTGTTTCATAAAGCCCCGGGGAAGTGATGGTCCCTGGGGCTTCAATCAGCATCAGGGGAGCAGTCTGCACAGCCCCCTCCATTTATTAATTAAAGCCCCGGGGAGGTGATGGTTCCTGGGACTCTTTGAGCCTATGGTGGGGGGCATGCGGTCCCCCTCCAATATTTAAATAAAGCATAGTGGAAGTGGTGGTCCCTGAGTCTCAAGGAGCTGAGGGGTCTCGCTGAAGCAGTGCTTGCTTCATCTCTTCGAAGCCTGCTGTATTCAGGATATGGACATTACACTCTGCCCATCATTTTAATTGGCTGCTGTTACTGGCCTTTGTAAATGGTGGCTTTTCATTAGTCAGTAGGCTTAGTAGTCCCTCCTTAGTACCGCCTTTTCTCTTGTTACATGTGTTGTTACTCTAGATGTTTTAATTATAATCTCTGACCACTATTTTTGTGAGGACTTTCTCCTAGCTGCTGTTGCAGGTAAGAAACACCCTCCTCCTTCTGCAACCCAGACTGTGGTTTAATTGCATGCTGACACTGCACACGACCCATCTTCTTTAACAATGGCGGCCGTGCCTTTCTTTTCTTCGGTGAACTCTATTTTAAAAATAAAGAAATGTAAGTAGCGTGGCATGCCCTACATTTTAAACAATGGCGGCTGTGTGGCTAGTGCCTCTATTTTTTCAGTATTCCTTTTTTAAGCAGCCTGGCATGCCTTCTAATAAGCAACAGGGGCGGCCGAGCATTGCTTTTCTTCTGGACAGCTCGCCCAACTCCAAGTAGTGCGGCACAGCCTTAATTTTAAACAAGCAAATGTGTGCTTTGTTTTTGTCTCCAGAAGGTCCCATAATCTATAGTAGTAGCCAAGTGCTATATTATATATATATATATATATATATATATATATATATATATATATATATATATATATATATATATATATATATATATATATTCACTGAAAAAACCATAGGTTTCACACCAGTTATAGTTAGCTGGAAATTTTACTTGCATAAAACCATTGAAATTCCCACGTTATAATTAGTTGGACTCACTATAACTTGCGCGTGCAATGCACTGCTGATGACGTCACATATTACATCACTCATGACATGGTCAGTGACATCACTCATGACATCACTGATGACACCATCCAGTGAATGTGTGTCTTTCTGAAAAATAAATATGTTTTATATATGTATATGTAAAAGTTGATGGAAGAATAAATGTTTAAATAAGTGTTTACATGTTGATTGGTTAACTGGCTTATTAAGTGTATCTTAGTGAATACATATATTAGTGAGTAATGTTTAAATATTTAAATATATGTATTAGTGTTTCACTTTGTGTATAAGTGGCTGCATGGGTTGGTGAGTAGCTACATGTGTATGTGTATGGGTAATTACATGTTTTTCTTAGTATCAGTATGAGTGTTTGTATGGTTTGGTGGGGGTATTACCCAGCACATAGATGCATGAATGACTGACTCTCTCTTTGTATGTGTTTTAAAGACAGCATATGTGCAGGACTGTATGGGTGGATGAGTGTGTATATGTGTGTTTTAGTGAGTGAATGAGTGTCTCACTAGTGTCTTTATCAGTAACTACATATGTATTATTCTCCAGTATTAGGGGTGTCTTTCATAGATTCACATGCCTGAATCATTCCCCGTCGTCGGAGTAGGAGTCTCACGGTATATAAAAAAGCAATAAAATGCCATAAAATATATAGCAAATATCAGAAATACCAAACCAGGAAGTAAGTAGCCCCAGCTACAGCAGAAAAAACTTCCATACTCGTGACCATCCTAGTCATTATGTGTTAGTCCAAATTGCAGCCAATCAGGCGACAGCACCCACCAGAATGTTCTCCCCAGAGGCTCAGGCTCTCAGATTTTCTACCGCACGTTGTGTGAAGGGAGTCTCCCTGAGCTCTGCTCAGTTTTTTCTTCTACATCAGTAATTTCTTCAAATTTCACAAATGTCTTCATCTAAATCCCTGTTCAGGACCTGTGATTCTTGTGGGAAGCCAAGACTTTTCAAGGAGGACCCCCACAAGAAATGTTTGTATTGTCTTTATCCTGACCATGAGGTGAAGGAGTGCAAGATCTGCCGGACCTTCCCCTCCAAGACCATCAAGGATAGAGAAGGACGACTTCTATTGTGGCTCAATAGACTCAAGAACAAGGATGACCCTGTCTCTGAGGTAGGAAGCTGTGCCTCTGGCTCTTCATTTCTTTCAACTAAGAGGAAGGCTGAAACTGAAGTTTCTTCTCTAAGGGCGAAGGTGGTTAAGAAGTCTAAACCCTCTCAGGATGCTCCTGGGCCTAGTACTTCCAGTAAAGTTATCCCAATTGCCAAAGGGGATATTGCGCCCTCTAAGAAGTCTGGGACTAAGACAGTTCCCAAGATATCTTCAAAATCTGCGCCTCCTCAGTTGCCACCATTGAAAATTTAAACGTCAAAGAAGGACTGTGTTTCCTCTCATGTGGCCACATCTACCACCTGCACTATGACTTTCTCCTCACCTAAGCCTTCCCTTGTCATGTCTTCAGCTTCTTCGCCTACACTGGTCCATGTCCAGATCAGGCCTATCTCGTCGTCGACAGTTGTCCTGTCGACGACGGCCAAGGTACCGTCGACGAGTTTCTCCTCTTCATCTATAATGTCGAAGGTTGGGTCCCCGTCGACGATGAAATTGGTACCGTCGACCGTCGACGAAGCCCTCGACAAAATCCTCGTCGACGAAGAAGTCCACGTCGACGAAGCCACCGTCGACAACGTCCCCGTCGACGACGATACCGTCGACGAGACAACACTGTCTACAGTATGCGGACGTCCCGTCGACGCCGCCTCTATCAAGCTGCACTACTTTGCAGGTTTGGTCAGCGCAGACAGCAGGAATTCCATTACCATCGCCTGCAACTACGGCTACATTGTTAAAGAAGAGAGCTACTGCGGAATCTATTTCTTCTACGCTTGTAGTGCCAGACAAACTTTTGGATTCCGATGAGGAAGGATCCTATGAGGACGAAAATTTTGGGGCAGCTAGAAGTCCATCTGACCTCCATATTAAAGTTCAGGAAGAGGTTGAGAAAGACATGGAGGACATTCAGCCTGATCCACGTGCTGACAGACCTACTCCTGATATGCAGTTGCCTGAAGATCTATTTCGCAATCTGCAGTACATGCTCAGTGACTATTACAGACGTTTTCCACCTTCAGAGTCTGGTGAATCTGTAATGTCTACACCATTGCCGCAGGGAAGGACTCCCCTTTCTACGCGGACACAACCAGTGACTACTGCGACGTTGGAGGAAAGTCGCCCAACGTTAGCTGCGTCGGCAGTTTCATCTCCTCAACCAAGAGAAGAGGAGTTCTCGGAGCATGAAGAACAGGAAGAAGGAGAGCTGGATGACGTGTCTGAATCGTCGGAGTATGAGGATTATAATGCAAACACACCCTCTCCGGCGGAGCCTACTACATCTGAGTCGCCACCTGTGGACGTTGCCTCATTCCACAAGATCATGGATAGAGCAACTAGGAGGTTTATGATAACCATGGAATCAAAACAAGAGGAATGCTTCTTGTATGATTTCAAATCTACACCACAAAAGCAGAGTTGGACCATTCCAATTATAGATTTCATCTGGAAGGAGGGACTAAAGATCATGGCCAAGCCAAATTCCTTACCAGCAGTGCTGCCAAGAGTAGATAAGAAGTATAGGGCGCCTACATCTTCTCCAGCATGCCTTGTCGGACAAGCTAAAGCCGACTCTATAGTGGCACAGGCAGCGCAGAAGAGATCTTCCAATCCTACGTCTCATGTCTCTGTTCCTCCAGACAAGGATGGGAGGCGTCTAGATTCCATCGGAAAGAAGGTTTCTACCATTGCAGCTACGACCATCAGAGCCGCAAACTCCCTAGCCATCTTAGGGAGATACGATAGACAGATGTGGTTGGACATCTCACCGTACATGGACAAGCTTTCCGAGCCTGATCGCACTGAGGCAAAGAGAATCCTTCAAGAAGGAGAGTGTGTCTCCTCGGAAATGATTGACGCGGCGGTGGACGTTGCTGCCACTGGCTTTCGACAGCTAGCGGGTGCAGCTGTTCTCAGGAGGCAAGGATGGTTGAGAGCAACCTCCTTCAGGCAGGAGGTTCAAAACAGGATTATTGACATGGCATTTGATGGGGAGTCCTTATTCGGAAAACATGTTGATGAGGCTCTGGAGGCCATAAAGAAGGACACTGAAACAGCACGTTCGCTGGGTACTCTGCAATACCGGAAATCTTCCTTTCGTGGAGCAAAAGGAAGAGGGAATTTCAATACTAGAGGAGGTTACAACCAACAACGCTCTTATTCTTCCACCCAGGGAAACCAAAGATTTCAGCCTTACCGACAGCAAACCTATGGGCAAAAGAGAGGAAATTTCTCTCAACCTCGAGGAAAATCTAATTATCGAGGAAGAGACAATAAGAAATGAGGTACGCATCCTGCCACCACTTTGTGCCAACCCGAACCAAATTGGAGGACAAATATCCCAAAACTACTTAAATTGGTCCAAAATTACTACAGACAAATGGGTCCTGGATGTAGTAGCCAGAGGTCACATTCTGGAATTCGTGAAAACTCCCCCAAATTGCCCCCCAAAAGGACCCAATCCAGCGCACCTCAAGGAGCTATTCATCCAGATCAACACCATGATCCGGAAGGGAGCAATCGAAAGAGTGCCTCACCATCAGAAAGGAAGAGGCTTCTACTCAAGGTTTTTCCTTGTTCGCAAGAAGTCAGGAGAATGGCGCCCCATCCTCGACCTGCGAGCCTTGAACAAGTTCCTGAAGAAACTTACATTCAGGATGTTAACACTTCAAGAAATCCTCCAATTTCTTTCGGCGGGAGAGTTTTTGGCAACACTCGACCTTCAGGATGCATACTTCCACATACAGATTTTCCCACGGCATCGGAAGTTTCTCAGGTTCAGACTGGCTGGCAGGGACTTCCAGTTCAAGGTCCTTCCATTTGGACTGCGTTCAGCCCCCAGAGTGTTTACGAAGATGCTGGCCCCAGTAGCGGCCCATCTTCGGTTGCAATCGATACAAATATATCCATACCTGGACGATTGCCTTATCAAGGCCAGTTCTTTCGACATGGCACAAGATCACGTTCAAAGAACTCTGTCGTTGATGCAGAACCTAGGTTTTTCAATAAACTTCGAAAAGTCTCATCTCACGCCAACAGCAAGAAAGGATTTCTTGGGAGCGACACTGGACACCAAGCTCGCCCAAGTATTCATCTCAGAGGAAAGACAGGACAAGATTCAACGACTTGCGGCGGCATTGTCACTAAAAAAGTGTGTTTCAGTACGCATGTTCAAGTCCTTCCTCAGGATGCTTTCTTCCTGCATTCTGCTCACCCCCAACTGTCGTCTTCGGATGAGGCCCTTACAAGAGGAGCTCAGTCGCCAATGGATCCAAGTATCAGGATCTTTCGAGGACATCATCCAGATTACACCGCGGATGCGACGAGCGATAACATGGTGGACCCACCGATCCAACTTACAAGTGGGATGCTCCTTTCTAGCGGAAGCTCCCAGGTTCATAGTGACGACCGATGCATCAATGACAGGCTGGGGTGCTCACCTCCAAGGCATGACGGTCAGCGGAAAGTGGAACCAGATCCAAATTAGATGGCACATAAACCGGCTAGAGTTGCACGCCATATTTTTAGCCCTGAAGTCCTTTCAAGCGACTCTACAAGGTGCCACAGTCTTGATACGGACAGACAACACCACCTGCATGCATTATCTGAACAAGCAGGGCGGCACAAGATCAGCCCGATTGTCGCAACAAGCACAAGAGATATGGAGTTGGGCCTTGACTCACAATATCCATCTGTCAGCGGTCCACGTCCCGGGAGTGGCGAATGTATTGGCGGACTCTCTCAGCAGATCCGGGGGCTGCACTCACGAGTGGGAACTACATCTACCATCTCTACATCGCATCTTTCAGATGTGGGGGCATCCGGACTTGGACTTGTTTGCAACATTCCAGAACCGGAAATGCCCATACTTTGCAAGCTGGGTTCCCCACAAGGACTCGTGTGGAGATGCCCTTTCGCTGAACTGGAATCATATATTCGCGTACGCCTTTCCACCGATACCTCTGATCCCGAAAGTCATCAGGAAAATGAAGAAGCAGCCATGCCGGTTAATCCTGATTGCTCCCCGATGGCCCAGACAATACTGGTTCACCGAACTGCTCCTTCTCTCGGAATGCAACCCTATTCCACTGCCACGCATTCCGCACCTTCTATCCACCCAGCAAGGCAGGGTATACCATCCGGACCCGAACTCGCTGAAATTGTCAGCTTGGCTCCTCAGCACATGGAATTTGCACACCTAAACATTCCACAAGATTGTCAGGAGGTGCTGGCAAAAGCCAGGGCTCCATCCACGATCAAAACCTACAAACTCAAGTGGAAACGTTTCTGTACGTGGTGCCAAGCTAATGGCTTACATCCCATTCAATCAACACTGGAGCAAATCCTTCCTTTCTTTCTGCATCTGGCCAGATTGGGTTTGGCGCACTCTACTCTAAAAGTCTTCCTAGCAGCCATCTCTAGATTTCGCCAAGATGGATCAAACTCTCTATTCTCTGTAAGGATCATACAACAATTTTTCAAGGGATTATTTCGCATGTTTCCACCGGTTCGGAAACCTCCTCCGGCATGGCATCTGAATATCGTACTGTCTCAGCTCATGCGTCACCCTTTTGAACCAATCCATAAGGTGGACCTGAAATTTCTGACATGGAAAGTATCGTTGCTACTAGCTTTAACATCTGCTAGGAGGGTCAGCGATATTCAGGCGTTTACATCTAAAGCACCTTTCATTCAATTCACCACAGACTCAGTGGTATTGCGTACTAATCCAACGTACATGCCTAAAGTGCCTCTGGACTTTCATCTGAATGAGCCAGTTATCCTTAAAACATTCTTTCCAGACCCACAGTCTACGGCTGAAAGAGCACTGCATTCTTTAGACATTAGAAGATGTCTTAAATTTTATCTCTCCAGAACTTCTGCCATCCGCAAGACAGATCAACTGTTTGTGGCTTACGGGCGACAACGCCGGGGTTGTGCAGTTTCAAAACAGACCATTGCTAGATGGGTTTCCTCTACAATTGGACTTTGTCATCAACAGGCCGGTAGGCCCTTGCAGTCCTTACCAAGAGCACATTCTACAAGGGCGGTTAGCTCTTCCACTGCCCTTTTTGCGGGTGTGCCACTTCGACAGATCTGCAGAGCTGCTACGTGGTCTAGCAGGCACACCTTTACTAGACACTACTGTCTAGATTCAGCAGATGACGCAGATGCTTCGGTTGGAAGAGCAGTGCTTCGCAATCTTTTCAAATAAGGTGAGCCTCTGTTTCCACCTACTCATTTATGCTCTTTAGACGTTTGATCACACCTTGATGATTATTGTTATGCATGTCTACTGTATATATTTTTATATATATATGTATATGATACTCTGACGTCTACGAGCGTTATACTGTGAGTACTGCTTACTATTCTGATTCAGGCATGTGAATCTATGAAAGACACCCCTAATACTGGAGAAGAACAATAGTTACTTACCTGTAAACAGGTGGTTCTCCAGTATTGGTGTCTTTCATAGATTCACATGCAACCCGCCCGCCTTCCCCCAGAGACTCACTCGGATAGCATGGGGTTTCACTCCTGTGCGAGAAAATCTGAGAGCCTGAGCCTCTGGGGAGAACATTCTGGTGGGTGCTGTCGCCTGATTGGCTGCAATTTGGACTAACACATAATGACTAGGATGGTCACGAGTATGGAAGTTTTTTCTGCTGTAGCTGGGGCTGCTTACTTCCTGGTTTGGTATTTCTGATATTTGCTATATATTTTATGGCATTTTATTGCTTTTTTTATATACCGTGAGACTCCTACTCCGACGACGGGGAATGATTCAGGCATGTGAATCTATGAAAGACACCAATACTGGAGAACCACCTGTTTACAGGTAAGTAACTATTGTTCATGTAGTGTATGTGAATATTAATGTATATAAGTGAGTATATGTGAGAGTAAGGGATTGTAAGAGTTCCTGTTTAAATTAGTATGTGTTTCTATAAGTTATTGTTTAAGAGAGTAAGTATGTGTACGTTTCTTTAGAAGTAAAGTGGTAGTGTGTGTATAGCTGTATATGCAAATAAATGGATGTTTAACCGCATGCGTGCGGGCGGAATTCCGCCCGTACGCTGGGTTTTTAAAAAGCGCACTTTACGTGACGAGCTGGGCTCGTCATGAGCGTGCGAGGAGGCTACGCCATGACGAGCCCAGCTCGTCATGAGCGTCGAAGGGGTTAATAGTTTATTTGCATGTGTGAGTATGTGTCAGAGTACCTTTTAGATGACTGTTGGTGTGTAACAGGATGTATAGGTGTATCACTACATATAATGAGTGAGTATATGTATGAGTGACTATATAGAACTGTTGGTGAATAAGTGGATGTGTATATAAATGGTGGAATTATTGAATTGGTTGTTGTTACTAGTATGGGTATCTCCATTTTTTTGAAAAAATTAGTTTCTATTATTGAATATGTGCTTCAAGGGTTACATTACAGTGAAAGGAGGTTTGTCACTCTGTCACAAGGATGGTGTCATCAGTGATGTCATGAGTGATGTCACTGACCATGTCATGAGTGATGTAATATGTGACGTCCTCAGCAGTGCATTGCACGCGCAAGTTATAGTGAGTCCAACTAACTATAACGTGGGAATTTCAATGGTTTTATGCGAGTAAAATTTCCAGCTAACTATAACTAGTGTGAAACCTATGGTTTTTTCAGTGAATTTAATAGGTTTTTTAAATGCTAATTCCTAACTATAACTGGTGTGAAACCTATGGTTTTTTCAGTGAATTTCAAAGGTTTTTTAATAGCAAATCTCTATAGGTATGAAATGTAATATTTTGTATAATGAATTTTATATTGTATAATTATGTAATACTATTTTTTTTATGTTTATTTATTGATTTAAATTATTTTTTTTTGCCCCGGAGCGCTTCCGGGGCGCGTACCGATTCGCTCACCGGTGAGCGCAGTGTTACGGCACGCCCCGGGGCGCGTACCGGTGAGTGTCTCATTAGCGCTATTGCCGCGAACGAAAACATAATCGTGACGTTTCGCGTAGCCGCGTGATGCGTCTTATGATGCACGGCATAAACGCACCCGGAAGCGCCCGGACTTATGCAATCGCGCAACGTCCTGACGCGCTTACGCTACGTGCCCCCGGGCGCGCCCCGGGGCGCATAGCGTAAGCGCGTCGGGTCATGTGACCTGAAAATAACACTTATCATTGGTTGAGATCAGTGTTGGTTTCCAAATGATGATGGCCCGAGTCATGTGACCTGAAAGTAACACTTTTCATTGGTTCAGGACAGTTTTGTTTTCCAAATGATGAAAACCCCACCTATTTTCCTCATTCTCACTTTGTACTTTGAGTGAGGAAGATATGTTGAAAAACCTCTCTGTACCTATTTGTCTGAAAAATGGCTACAGTAGCAGCAGCTGCAGGAGCATCTGCTCCACCTCCACCACCACCACCTCCACAAGGACCACCCCAACACCACAGTGGTGGAGACCAAGAAGAGGAGGACGAGGAGGAGCAAGAGGAGGGGGGGTTCCTACCAGAAGATAATACCCCATATAAGCCAAAGGAGCACTTTATCTGGCAGTTTTTTTCTATCCCAAAGGACAAGAAGAAAGTTAATGCGCCAAAGGCGACTTGTTTAATCTGTGGTTTTGAACTTTCAAGGGGGAACCCTAACAAAAAATACTCTTTTGGCAACAACACCATGATTCGGCACATGCAACGCCGGCACCCTAATAACTATGCTAGGGCAGAGGTCAGGGAACTTGCCAGAAACCCTGCCCAATCGTCTGCCAGCACCTCCCAAAGTAATCAACCCACCCCATCGGGTCCAGAAGCGAGGGAGATGAGCACAACTATTCAAACCAAGTTTGCCAATTTTAAAATCGTTTGTATATTTTGTGGAGCGACAATATGCTATGGTGAGCAAAGCATTACACTTATCACCGTGCTTGGGATCACCACAAATGCCCGAAGAAACATTAATTTTTTCCTGTTTTTTTTTTGCTCCAGTTGAGCCATTTACAATTCCCTGTTTTTTGTTTCTCCCCATAAAAACTACAAAAAAAATATAAAACTGTTCTGAAAAGCCAAAAAAAGTAAAAAATGTTCAAAAAAACAATAAAAAAATATAAAACAACAAAAAGAATTTTAAAAAAACAGTTCTTTTTAGAACTACCTCCAATTTATAAAAAAATGCTACATTTTTTGGAAACTCTGTCATTCTTTTTTCTCCATGGTACGCTCCCCGGTACGCTCCCCAGTGCGCGTACCGGGCGCTCCCCCCGCATAAATCGGAAAAAAAAAATTTTTTTTTTGCCCCGCGGGGCCCTTTAATGGCCCCCACATCAAAACTAGGGGGTCAGGGGGGGTCTACCCTTCCCCCTTATGGTCATTTCTCCCTTTGTTTTTGCCACCTCTTGTGTCTCGATCCTACCGAGACACAAGATGGCGGCCGCTCCGGACTGTTTAGAATGTTGACAGACATTTTGAGTGACTTCTCAAATCCTCTTATATTTCATTAAAAAAATTCTGATATGCAGTCTCCCAAGATGGCCACCAGAGACAAAAGAGCCCAAATGTAGCCCAAATATCAGCCAGATGTAGCCCAACTATAGCCCAATGACAGAATGTCCCAGAGTGTTCTAAAGAACAACTAGAACGCTAACAGTCTTACTTATGACAAAAGTATGGCACACCTGAAGTCATCTTGATTGGAATACAGTGGTAACACTTAATACATTTAATTTGAAAAGGAACAAAATGAGGGGTTTCATTTTGCCATAGACTTTTTATATATATATATATATATATATATATATATATATATA